>NC_139512.1:303107658-304307658 GCF_947247035.1 Vipera ursinii
GAGATGGAGCAGCAAAGTTCAGCCAATCAGTGCACACAAAGTTAGCTAACACATGAAAGCAAGGAAGCGAGAAATGGATACAAATGTGTAACTATAAGAGAGCCACTTCAGTGCACAGGTTAAGGCATCTGGTTAGAAATTGTGAGACTGAGAGTTCTAGTCACACTTTAGGCTCCAAGCCAGTTGGTTGACCTTGAGCCATTTATTCTCTCTCAGTCTTAGGAAGGAGCCAATGGTAAAAACTTGGCAATAAAAATATTGCCAAGAAAACTGCAAGGACTTGTCCAGGCATTTGCCGTAGTCAGGACTAACCTAAAGCACAAAAAGGGGGGGGGGGACTTTAGGAAGCTGTCCCTATTTGGTCAGTATAAAGAACCTCTGAACACAAGCCAGATATTCTTCTCCTTCACATGCCACCCTTCTTGTGCTTTCATTTATTGCACATCCTCGAGTTATTTATCCTTGATACCCCATTATAAATGTCACAACAAATGCACCTGTCATTCTACCTTTGCAGCTTCCTCCCTAATTATTATGGCTACAGCATAACAAAATGACCATAAACAGCCTATCAACAAACCCGCATGTACTCTGGCCATCTGGAAGAGTCATTCTCTGAGGCAGATTTTGTGAGGTACATTATTACCTTGCTACAATTCCTCAGATAAATTTTCTTCCTCCCTTCCCACCTTTCCCTAATATGAAGTGTATATTTTTCCCCCATCATTCAAGAATGCTGAAATTAAGAGACAATCTTGCAGCGAGAATTCTATCCCTGCCTTTTATACAAGTGAGATTTCAATATCATCCACCTTGCTGGTCTAACTGTAGAGCTGTCATCCAAGGCCATTACGGCATTTAAAAGGCTCACACAGCTCCTTTTGGAGAAAACTACTTGACTGAATGCCAAGATATTCCTTATAAAGACAGTCAAACAGGCAGCTAATTCAAGATTCTCAGTCCAATCCCACATAGAAGCCATAGGTACACATACAAGGACTGGACAGAAACATCATTTCTAAGCATTCTAGCAATGCCATAAGCAGGTCGGTGATAACATTTCTCCTCTGGCCTTGTAGAACACAGTTTGAAAAACCTGCCCTGTACCACACTAGCCTTTGCCATATTGACACCAAAGAAATAAGATTTGGACACCAGCAAAGACGTAACCCTAATTTGAACACTGTTCAACTGTGAGCTGGTCAAAAAGTCTGGCAGTTGCGGGCCTAATACTGTACATCTACAGAACATCACATTGAGCAAGGACTAATTTGACAAACAGGACTCTCCAAATTTGCTCTAACACGTAAAAATTATTATTGTCAAACCTTTTGGAGGATGGAATAACAAGTCACATAATCTTCATGTTAGGCCAGCAATTTAATATCAATCATATATATGCTGGACTAGAGGTATAATTATTCTGACCACTGGCCATCCACAATGGTGCTTTATGATTATTGTCACCTAGCTTTCAGGAATTCATAAAAATACATTTATATCATATATTAGGATTGGATTAGATTAGATTGGTTTTATCTAAGACTACCAAATATCATGGATGTGCTGGAATTTCAAATCAATTCTCATATGTTGTCAGGCACATTTCTATCTGTTGCACCACAACAGTTTTCACAATGTATAAAAACTGAAAACAAGAAGACTGCTTTGGATGTATTTTGACATTCTATCAATGGCAATAATTTTGCAGACTATTTAGTTGGGAACAGAATATATATTCACACAAAGTGGCTAGATCCTTCATATATTAAGACTATCAACTACTGCTGATTGTCTCTTGACCTTTTATATTAACTATTCTATTACATTATAATGTCTGCTTTTTAAAGCCTCTAGACATTGATATATCAATAAAAAGATAAATGCCTATCCATAAGACCGTTGTATATAGCCAGGGGGCATTCAAAGTTATGAGTTATCAGATGTTTGCTAAAGAAGTGACTAAATACTGTACAATTAAAGGAAAGCAGGTTCACTAATAATCAATTTTCAACTAGATTTGCCATTCATATGTAAATCTCAAGAGAGCCCAGTCTTTCATGTTGTACATAAATCAGAATTAAATTTCTGATGTCTACTTTAAAAAAGCAGTCCCCAACCTTTTTGGTACCAGTTTTGTGGAAGACAGTTTTTCCACAGACCGCAGGGGCAGGGAGAAGGAGCAACCAAGATCCCTCACATGTGTAGTTTATAGTAGGTTTTGTGCTCCTAAGAGAATCTAATGCCTGGTGATCTGAGGTAGAGCTAAGATGGTTATGCTGGCACTGAAGAGTCACTGCAAATACAGATGAAGCTCCGCTCACCTGCTGCTCGCCTCCAGCTGTGCAGCCCAGTTCCTAACAGGCCACAGTCCATGGTCCCGGGAGTTGGGGACCCTTGTTTTAAAAAATGCAAATTGCAGGAAATAACATACTCTAGTCCTCCAAACTAACAAGTGTTTGGAGGAGAAACAGAATCACTACATTCCCACTGTTTTTAAACCATTCTGGTTCCTTTTAGAGTTACTCCAGTCATTAGTTTGGGGGGCAGGGGAGTTTGGGAGGAACCAACTCATTTCAAACAGAGCAGAAAAGTGAGATGAAAGTTATCTATGTTTCTATTTATAGTATGTCCTTTTTCTGGTGATACATTCAGCAATTCTTATTTGAAGCCCCCAACATCATACATTTTAAGGACTTGTCTGGATGCTTCTTCTAAATAATGTATTTATCTGGACTTTCTAAGAGTGCCAATATTAGTCCCCAGCTAATAGTTGAAGATCAAATGACAGAAACCCCTAAGATTAACTCCATCTTTCATTTTATCATGTACTTTCTGTTCTGAAGATTTGACTCAATAACTCTAATTCCAGGTTAACACATCTCTGGGTAGCAATAAGCTAGTTAAACTTAAGATGGTTTATTTATTATGCCTTGAAGACATGGTCAGGCCTACATACCCAATCTCAGTTTGGAAAAGCAACAGTGAAGCAAATTAGAACAAAGCAATGGGACTGATGCCAGAGACCTCTAATGTTTTACCAGATTGTAAGCTGGCACTTCATTTCAACTTGGGAAAGGCAGATAAAAGAACTGAACATCAGAAGATCCATCCTGACTTTGATTTTGTGAAGAGAATAAAAAAGTCTAAGAATATATATATATATATATATATATATATATATATATATATATATATATATATATATATATATATATATATATATGAGAAACATGACCAATCAATCCCTAGGAATATTTTTACTAATATTGTGTTTGTGAATAGCCATGTCCTGAGCTATGTGGCAACAGTTGCCCATTCACTGCTATCGTGAAAAACTAAGAAAAGTCCCAGAGTTACATGCTAGATAGTGAACTTACAAAAACCCTTCCTAGAATGCAGCAATGGCAAGACATTTCTATATTAAACAAAAACAAGGCCCCCACTGATAAATCCATGAGTTCACTAGATGCCTAACTTCACAAAACCTAAGAGATTTCTTAAGTAAACTTGTATCTGATGTGCTAAAATAACAGAGGAGTCAGGCTGCCATTTTCAACCTGTTTCTTTCCTCTCTCTTAGCACACAATTTTTTGAATGGGAAATTTTTATTTATTTATTTTTTATTTTAATTCCATTTATATCCCGCCCTTCTCCGAAGACTCAGGGTGGCTTACAAGCTTAGCAGTAGCCTTCATTCTATGTATATGGCTGCTTATTAGGGCTTTCACACACACACCCAAGCGGCATTATTACAAAGTCAGCTTAATTGCCCCCAACAATCTGGGTCCTCATTTTACCTACCTCGGAAGGATGGAAGGCTGAGTCAACCTTGAGCCTGGTGGGATGCGAACCTGCACTAATTGCAGGCAGCTGGTGTTACTTAAGGAGGCATTAGCCCACTGCTCCACCAAGGCTTGTGTTAAGCCTTAAAGTTGCTCTTTCCTTGCTTTCTGTAATAACTTCTAGATTTTTTTTATACTCTCTTCAACCTCTGGCTTGGCAATAGAGAAAGCAGAGGACTGCAGCTACAAGGTCAAATGAATCCCATAACTTTGGGATCCCAGGATTCTCTGCTTTGATTGAGATAGAAGAATGCTAAACAGAGTTTGGCAACAATCTGGGGTGGTGTGGGGTGTTTTTTTTTCATATCTTCTATCAGCACCTGCACTAAACAATGTATAGCATCTGAAGCTTTCTCCAGTGATATACATATGCAAAGCTCTAATGGCAGAGTGAAGAAGGGAAAAAAACTAACCCCAAGACATTATTGATGCTCCTGCAGCAAGGGCAAGAAAGTTTCAGCTATTTAATGGATGGTCAAAGCTAATCATCAAAGGGAGGGAGGGGAATTGATATGCAGTCTGGAAACAGGAATGGCCTGTGGCCCAAAGATGCAGAGATGACAAATTCTTTCCACTGACAAAAGACTGCATTTCATTTTCAGAATTCCCTCAAGGGGGAAAGTAAGGCAGCACTAAGCTCACAATAAACAAAACAGCAGTCACCAGGAACTAGGAAGAGTGCCATTTTAAAAGCCCGTGTTTTTATGGCACCAGTCAAAGATAAAAATTCATAAGCTTTCTGTTTTGTTCCACCTTAGCAAAAGTTACCGTGGGCAGGAAGCATACTGACAAATTATGTGTCGTTATGTTATTTGTAGTCCACTAGCAAGGTTGGTTTTCAGAGAAGTGGGCTCCAATGAGTTTTGGTGCAGTTCTGGACTGCAGCCTCCCCTAAGCTGATTCATAAAAGTACCACTACCAAAACATACACTAAAAAGTAATGAATTTCTAAATATATGTCTAGACCAGGGGTAGTCAACCTTGGCTCTTTTATGACTTGTGGACTTCAACTCCCAGAATTCGTGAGCCAGCTGGCTCAGGAATTCTGGGAGTTGAAGTCCATGAGTCATAAAAGAGCCAAGGTTGACTACCCCTGGTTGAGACTGAGATGGGCCAAACTTGAAAATCTGAAAATATGGAATCTGGAGAATACTTTCTCCAGCACATGCCCCTTACACACCAAGCCTTAGGCCTATGTTTCCTACACAGTACTAGAAAGTTACCCTTTCTATTTTTAACCATGTAAACACTAAACTACAGAGAGGTTGGGAAACAATAAAGCCACAATTTCCTACTTTTCTGATGTCTGGAATCTGATGTCTAGGCACTGACTGTTCATTCTGCTGAATTATCATGTCTCCCACCATTTCAAAAAGCCATAATAAAGTTCAGCTGGATATGGAAATCGATTATTTTGGAGACAGCATTACAGTTCTTCAGATGAAGAGGTTGCATTGAGAACAAATGCTCATGCCTTGCTGAGCAACACTCAAAATCACCACTATAAGCACCGTAGTTCAAAGCTGCTATCCACCTATGACACCACTTTTGAAGGTCCAGGTTCAATCTGTAAAGCAATAAATTAGTCCTAAGATTGCTTCCTGACACATTAAGATAAATCCTGTATAATTAAAAAAGAAAAGAAGCCAATTATTATAACCTCCTGGAAAACATCAATGTTTGTTTTGGTTTTACTTGTACATTATACTGTATAATGTGCTGACTATTTAGAAGTAAGCATAAAGCAGGCTGCCCAACAGGAGAAAACCTCAAATATCAGGAATTGTGTATACTGGAAATTGCGTATCAGGGTAACAGCAATACATTATTATAGTTCTACTTCTTCACTGCTTCTTGCTTGAGCTTTCACCTTTTTCTGCAGTCTCAACTCTCCAGAAAAGATGGAATGAAACGGAACAGAACAAAGCTGGAAAGGGCCTTGGAGGTCTTCTAGTCCAGCCCCCTGCTCGAGTGGGAGAACCTATATCGTCTCAGACAGGTGGATGTCCAGTCTTTTCTTAAAATTCTCCAGTGATGAAGTGCCCACGATTTCTGGAGGTAAGCTGTTCCACTGGGAACGGTTGCTGGAATTGGGTATGTGTAGTTTAATGAAGAGAAGGGTGAGGGGTGACATGATAGCAGTGTTCCAATATCTCAGGGGCTACCACAAAGAAGAGGGAGTCAAGCTATTCTCCAAAGCACCTGAAAGCAGGACAAGAAGCAATGGATGGAAACTAGTCAAGGAGAGAAGCTACCTAGAACTAAGGAGAAACTTCCTGACAGTTAGAACAATAACCTGCGGAACAACCTGCCTCCAGAAGTGGTGAATGCTCCAACACTGGATGTTTTTAAGAAGAGACTGGACAGCCATTTGTCTGATATGGTATAGGGTTTCCTGCGTGAGCAGGGGGTTGGACTAGATGACCTCCAAGGTCCCTTCCAACTTCTTCTTCTTCTTCTTCTTCTTCTTCTTCTTCTTCTTCTTCTTCTTCTTCTTCTTCTTCTTCTTCTTCTTCTTCTTCTTCATCATCATCATCATCATCATCATCATCATCATTATTATTATTATTATTATTATTATTATTATTATTATTATTATTATTATTATTTGTTTGTCCTCACTGTCAGGAAATTTCTCCTTAATTCCAGGTTGCTTCTCTTTTTGATCAGTTTCCCATATTGTTTCTTCTCCTTCCCTCTGGTGCTTTGGTAGCCTTGTGGCAGCCCCTCAAATACTGGAACACTGCTATCATGTCTCCCCTATTTCTTCTTTTCCTTAAACTAGCCAGACCCAAATCCTGTAGCCGTTCATCATAGTATGTTTTAGTCTCCAGGCCTCTGATCATCTTAGTTGCTCTTCTTTGAATTTTTTCCAAACTCTCAACATCTTTTTTGTGGTATGGTGACCAAAACTGGCTGCAGTATTCTAGGTCTGGTCTTACTAGGGCTTTATAAAGCGGTAATAGTACTTCTCGTGATTTTGATTCTATGCCTCTGTTTATACAACCCAGGATTTTGTTAGCTTTTTTGGTTGCTGCTACACACTGCTGGCTCATAGTCAAGTGATCATCCACTAGGACTCCAAGGTCCCTCTCACAGTTACTGTTTTTGAGCCAGGTCTTGTCCAATCTGCATTTGTGCCTTTGGTTTTTCCTGCCTAAATGTAAGACTTTGCTTTTCTCCACATTGAAACTCATTTTTTTGGATAGGGCCCATTTTTCAAGTTGGTCAAGATCTTTCTGGATCCTGTGTTTGTCTTCTGGGGTGTTGGCTACTCCTGCCAGTTTGGTGTCATCTGCAAATTTGATGAGTTCCCCTTCTATTCTCTCATCTAAGTCATTGATGACGATATTAAAGAGTACTAGGCACATACTTGTTATATTGCTTTATTTAGTTCCAAGAACCCCATACAAAAAGCAAGTAATATCTATGTATAACCTTTCTTGATTTATTTTCTATCAAAATTAATTAGTTACTGTGACTTTATATTTTGATTATCTACTTCTTGATAAATCCACACACACACACAAATCTTCCCTGTCCCCCCAATACTCCTCCAATCTATGCAGAAAGACACTTCTTGAAATCTTTACTCCCTTAATTGGGTTATTATGTGTCTCCTGTGCATTTTTCACATGAGTATCATATTCTACCAATTTACAGAACTTGATTCAGAATAGAAAAGCTTGTAGGCCAAAGAAGACACTAAGCTACCACAACCCAGCTATTCCACTGTAGACACTACAGAACAGACTCTGATCAGATCAGTGACATTGCTTAAGTAAAGGAAAGAAAGCAATATAGAAGAATAGCCCTTAAAAAGCCATGACAGCATGTTGTGCCTTTGAAAGCCAGATATACTTCATTTCAATCCTTACTAAAATCCCCACTGCCCGGAGGAGATCACTCAGTAATAACCACAGGGTCAAGTGGAAACAAGCACCAACAGTGAAGCAGCCTTCCCCATTGCAAATAGTGATTTAAAGTTGAACAGAATTAGCCCTGCAGCATGAGAAACAATGAAGCCAGAAGACGAGTAAAAAAATATATCTTTTAGTGCTATTCAGACCTTCTTTATACAACATCTTTTCATCTGTTTGTTATTAGCCTACTTTAATTTTCCTTTTTCTTTTGGATTTTTATTTATGAAATTTAAAAATTCAATCAAGAGGGATAAAAACCAGGAATTTAAAAAGCAAAAAAAGAAAAAAAAGAAACAGATTTATAAGCATTATGAAACTGGATAATAAAATCCAAAGTAACATTACCTGTGCACGTTAAAATATCTTCTATCAGTGTGTATCTTTTAATTAATATTATAAGTGAGTTCATATGTAGTAATTGATGATAGTTAATTAGTATAATAAGGATGTGTTTTTGAGACTGAAACATAATGAAGCTCACTTCCTCTGGAATATCATCCGTTATCCAAGGTGATGTTAGCTCCATCCCTGTTAGCCTTTCAGAAGGCCTGGAAGATATGGGTCTTGGGGAGCCTTCGGGGAACCAGTATAATTCCTCTCCAGTAATCTTGCTTCTGTTTATTTTTTTAAAAAAACTTTTTAACATTGTGGTATTAACATTGTTTTAATTGTGGCTGTACACTACACAGAGTCCTGTTCAGTGAAATGGCAGGCATATAAATTTGTTAAACAAATAAAATACACTCACAACGTTATTTGCTATACTTCCATGGAAGGGGTTTTACAAAACTATAAAGAGAAATATAATATTGTAGTAGCCGTTATCACGTACAAACCCAGGTTAATGTAGCATGTGTTGTGGGAATATATGGTTTGGTGATATCTAATAGCAATAGCACTTGGACTTATATACCACTTCACAGTACTTTACAGCCCTAAGCTGTTTACAAAGTCAGCATATTGCCCCAAACAATCTGGATCCTCATTTTACCAACCTTGGAAGAATGGGAGGCTGAGTTAGCCTTGAGCTGGTGAGACTTGAACTGCTGAACTGCTGGCAGCCGGCAGTCAGCAGAAGTAGCCTGCAATACTGCATTCTAACCACTGCGCCACCACTTTTTAACATTAGTTAAAAAGAGAATTCCATCCTTGTAATTTGTTTCATTTTATTATAAATATTTTCCTAAATTGTTAGATATCACAGAATTGCCACTAAATACAAAAGAATGATCCAACGTGTTTATTGCACCTCCAAACATTTTTAGAGAATTGTCTATTTTAGTTATTAGCAGTTGGAGTAAAACATCTTGTATCAGTTTTATCTAAGTGTAATGTTGACTGCAACCTTGAGATACTTTTTCCACCAATACTCTCATTGTTGCACATAAATTGCTTTTTTATGTTCTGCATTCATTTAATCATAGTCTTTGACTTAATCATAAATCTAAAATATATTTCAACAGACACCTATAGTAATCTGACTTTTTGTTTTGATTTTCTCAGATTAAGTCAGGTGTCCAAATATTCCACCTTGTTTTGAAATTTCTTTAGAAAGATGTCAGTTATTCATAGATATTGAAGCTAGTGAGCCGATACTAACCCTTCTGAACACAAAATTGCAAAGGATTTCATCTTTGTCTTATTAATAATGAAGTGTTGTAGTCTATATGAATGATCTCTCTACTGGTCAAATGTGTTTGTACATTCATGTTCATGAAAATATACAGTTAATATTGAATCATGAGGAGATTAAGTTGGGACTAATTCTTTTTCTGTATTTATCCCATACCTTACTACTCAATGATCTCTTACAAGTTCATGTTTCTGTTTCTACTAAACCAAAGGTGCTTATCTAAAATATCTGGAAATTTACTTCTATCAAGCCATTATTATTTAGTGTATGATGTGAACATAACAGAAGAGAAATAATCCATGTAATTATAAACAAAACTTCCACAGGGGTATGGCAGTGGCCTCATCACTGGATATCCAATTTAGCTAGCCATATTATTTAAAGGTAAAGGTAAAGGTTCCCCCGCACATGCGTGCTAGTCGTTTCCAACTCTAGGGGCTGGTGCTCATCTCCATTTCAAACCCGAAGAGCCAGCGCTTGTCCGAGGACATCTCCGTGGTCATGTGGCCAGCATGACTAGATGCCAAAGGCACATGGAACGCTGTTACCTTCCCACCGTAGCCATGTTATTTATCTAGCCATAAAGTGATACGATCTAGTTTATAATCCATCTGAAACAGCTAGTTTGATAATATAATTTTAAGTGTGGTATTTCCAATTGTTTACAATAGTGGCAAATATTTGTAGCTCGGGTATAGGATGAGGGTAATGGTTCGTTCTCCGAGCTTGTGGGTTGGTTTCTGAATGTTTCATTACCAGGCTATGCAACATCTTCAGCAGAGTTTAGGCATGTCAGTATCAGTGTTCTGTTTATAAGGGCTTCAGGTGAGGATATGCCAAGTGAGGGTCTGTGGTGGGTCTTGTGATGGGCCAGGTGTGAGTCATCAGTGGGACTTGTGATGGGGAGGTTAACTGCTGGGGGGGGGGCTTGCATGGGTTGTTGTCTTTGGTTAGTTGTGCAGTTGATTTAGATCCTGAGGGGTTCGTAGGCTGATTGTAGATCAACATGTCTGTTGATGGAACATTCCATCAAAAGACACACTGAATGTTCCAATAAGAGTTTCATTGATCTACAACCAGCCTAAAAACTCCTCAGGATCCAAATCAACTGCACAGCTGACCAAAAACAGCACCAACCCTCAACCAACCCACTCTAGCCCCCCACTGCCAGCAGTTCACCTCCCAATCACTCTGACCTGAGGTAACCTCCCTATCACAAGACCCATCACAAGACTCATTGATGACTCATACCTGGCCCATCACAAGACGCACCACAGACCCTCACTTGACACACCCACACCTGAAGCCTTATAAATAGAACACTGACACTGACATCCCCTAAACTCTGCTGAAGATGTTACCTAGCCTGGTAATGAAACATTCAGAAATCAGCCCACAAGCTCAGAGAACAAACCTTCACCCTCAACTTCCAATTGTTGCTTTCCTCAATTTTTTGAGCAACAATCTTTCAAATCTGCTCCTTTTCCTGCTAGGTAATAACTTTTCTTTCCAATACAAATAGTGGAGAAATGCCCTTTGTTCACATTTGTATTTTAATGTGAATTTTCCCAGTCACACATCTTGCATACCTAAACCAGAATACCATTATATATTTTTTTCTGAAATACAAAAAACAAATACCAATAAATCATTAGACAGGTAGGTACGAAAGTAGGTAGGTAGTTTTTATTCTCTTCTTTAAAGAGCCCGTGGAAGCAAATATTTCTTTATCTCATTTTACAACAATTAACAACCCTTCAAGATAGATTAAATGGAATGAGAGACTCTCCAGAGGACATTCTGCCTACAATTCTGTACTCACATATAAAGGAATAAGACTTCTTGAACCCAAGGAAATTACTTCTGAAAAGACAAGTTCAACATTACATTCTCAATCAGCTTTACTGCTGAATAGGGTTTGCAATTCAAATTCTTCACCTATAAAGTGACTTTGTTTGATTATGACTTACCAAACAACTTGGCCACAGTTTTACCGAAGACAGATTGGAGCAAAATGCAGCATTCCACATTAGATACTATACAATTCAGTAACCTTGCAGAAGTAGAAAAAAATGCAAAATCACTGTTGCAGATCTGATTATTGTTCCTTGGTTCCTAAAGGATGAGTTTGCAATCTTTTTTGTTGCTTTCCAATGATCACAGCAAGGAGCAGAGTTCCTCTTCTGTCAGGATTATCCTAGAGATTTTCAGTCTTTGGCTTGTCAGTTCCCTGAAGTGTTTGAAATGGCAGAGTGCACATTAGCTGCTGTTGATCAGCTCATTAACTAGAGCATTGCCGGCAGCTCCTCTGCTGCCTAATTTGTGAGCTTAATGCCAACTTTAGATGGCTCACTGCATTCCTACTGTACAACACAATGAACAGCAGGCAGGCAAGCCCAAAAGATGATCCCCTCAAGGCATGAAGCAATTTAAAAGGTTCAATAATTGGAGACAATGTGTACCTGAGACACCCCAGCTGACACTGCCAATTTTACAATATCCTCAGAGGTCCAATACATCTAGAAAGGCAAATGAGAGGATACGAAGCTCAATGAAGGTTATTTCTTGTTTCTGTCTTATGCTTTCCTGTTTGGCGGGCTTTTTTTCCAAACTGGGGAAGCACATGACCTTGCTGAATATAACAGACTCCAAAGTCAAAGTCATCTCCTCCAATAATAGTCAGGATAAAACACAATGTCTATGAGTTTTTATTTAGAAGCTTGATTCAATTTTCTAAATGGTGGGATTGGAATTCCAGGTAGGTAGTCAGATAGTCTGTCCAGTACGTGTGATGATGGAGGAAAGTTATGAATGCTTAATTTTTCTGATGTTAATCTGTCAAGATGAATAGAACCATCAAATGTGAACTGCATTTATAGGAATGATCCTGTATCAGAAGACAACATTTGGTGATGGTAGAATTGAAGAGATGGTTTAAAAGATATATCTAAACCTTCTGTTGTATAAAACTCAACTGTTTGAAAGAAGCTCCCCTGAGATAAATGGACCCTACTCAAGAGCAGCTTCCATTAATTTCAAGGTGTCAGGTCACCAGGAATAGGAGATCAGAAAGCCCTAAAGAAGACTCTTGTGTATGGTGAACTGCAGTTAAGAAAGGCTTTAGATGTGCCATCTCAACTTGAGGATATGGTACTCCAATTACCCAAAAGCTCAAATAATTCTTCTTCTTCAGCCTTTGCAACTTTCTATCACACAAAAAACTGGAGGCATGTGAAAAGGACATAAGATCTTTTCAAGAATCAGAAGCAATCAGGCAGAGAACAAACAAAATCATCTGTACCAGCCTAATTAAACCTTCAATTGTTCACAAATAAATGCTAAATCAAAACTTTTCTTGCTGGGAGAATTGTCTGTAACCTGTTAAGGTAAGCTCTTCTAGGATCCAGACAATGACTTCTCATATGTCTTCCACAGATATCCTCAACTAGGATAGGACACAATGTGGCTTGCCTATCAATAAAGCTTGCACATAATTATTTCCCAAATGACTGTGATTTCGGAGTCCTTCTTTTGACTACTTCATTTAAAACTTGCATCCTCTTAGGACTGAGAGCCTATGTTTAGATGACTTCAATAAAAAACACTGTGCAACCTATCATTCCAGAAGAAATAAATAATAAGAAGAAAGAAATACAGGAAATAATATTGTAGTAGAGAAACTCTGCTTCACTCAAAAAAACAACATATGCTGCATCACAAGAACATAAATTAATACTGACTGCTATATTAACTTTCATTTCCCTTTCAGTGAAGTTAGCAATATTGTACACATTTCAGGCATGAAACGCAAAGTGCACTTAATTTTTACCGAAGGGGTAAAAAAGATTGCAACATTCACAACCTGCCTGAATCTACTACAACACCAACAACAATAATGCAAGAATCCCTTAGCATTCATTAGTTTCCGCCCAAATATTTTGTATAAAAAGTGTATCTTACAAGTCATTGTACACCATGGAATTAGCTTATCACAGTGTTGTTTTGTATTACAAAACATGTATGTTACTAGAAATAGTAGTAGTCCAATACAAGAAATTGAATATGGGTGATATAGGTCATCTTTTGTCTCTTCTTTTAATAATTAATGGAACATTTGATTGAATAGAACAATAAACACATGCTACACCAGCACATGCTATATGTAGATTGAAGTACACATCCCTAGGGTAGTCTAGCATAGTGTACATTTCCCTACTCAAAAATGTAACATGAAAAGAGCCATTCTAAAACTGATATCTGATTATCCTCAGATAGGCCTAAGGATAAACTTTGAAAAGGAAAAGGATAATCAGTTTCATATTTCTCTGAACCTTTTCCTGCAAGCACAGGAAGGAAAATGTAGATGTTAATGCTTCTTCTATCCTTGTCAGCCTGATGAAGTATATTCTCAGCAGCCCATGCAATGGTCAGCCGTCTAGTAATTGCTTCTATGGGAGATGGAATCTTTACCCAACTTTGGAAGTTAATGCAGCTATCAGTTCCGTAATAGCTGCCCTACCAAGCCAACCAAGAAGAGAGCAATTGTTAATCTCAGGATATTAATGTAACGTAACTGGCAGGAAGTGGACAGACAGCATTCTATTTTAAGCCTCTGCATCCCAGATGAGGTACCTGCTGGCTCAGATTAGATAATAGTGGCAAGCAACTGAGCATAAAAACATAGTAGCATCAATAGCTATCAGAGATCAAAATTCTTCCTCTGTATACTTCCTTGTTGGAGAAAAAGTCATATTTGGTTATCATATTGATGTATTTATTCTCGTTGTGTTCCTTGTCATTATGTTACAATCAGAACAATCTTAAACAATCAATGTCAACTCAAAAAGAAAACATAACAGATTTCTACTAACAGGACACAACCACACAACCACCCCAATATATTCTAAAAAAATCATCCTTACCCTCTGGATGTAATCTGGAGAGTATGAGAGAAGATTTTTTTGGTTATATCCTAGGCCCAAACAACTATGGTCATTGTATCTAAGAGCAGGAATGGAAAGAAGTACATATTTCCTCTTTTTGCCTTGCATTACTGCTCAACAGCAGCTTGGCATGACTTTCTCCACTTTCTGAAAGACTTTCCAAATGGAGACTAGACAGGCTTACATGGAGCATGCTCAGCTTTTCATGGAGGAGACTAAACCTGGCTGAAGTCAATAACTATTTGCTCTCTTATGATGGATTGATTATGTGCCATCAAGTGAGTACTGACCACACAGATAGACCTTCTCCAAGATGATGTTTCTTATATTCATGACAAATTCAGAAATATTATCAGTGGATTCTCCTGTAGACTAGCTCCCCAAGAGAGAAATTAGATGTAAAGCAGGAGTGACAGCAAGAACTGATTTACACCTTTGATCTTTTGCTAGCTGCTGCCATCATGTGATGGAGAACAGAGAAGCTACAGCAAGTATGATTTGTTTTGGGGACAGGTTGCCATGTGTCATCCTTTCTCTTATTTCTCCTTAATATAATTATGCTCAATGAAAGATGTATTATAGCCAAAGTTTCAAGACGAGCCTAGAAAACAAGTGTCTATTTGCTTATTTCCAACACAACACTTTTCCAATAAGATAACACATAAACATTTAATTCATTGGCATGGTCCTATAACTCCTTTTCTGTCAGGAAAACTGTGATAATAATCAATGAAATAATAATGGCAGAGGAATAAATTTGTAGTGCCTAAGCTTGCTCCTTTAGTTCTAAGTTTTACTTTGTGAAACCATTTAGTCCTCCAGTGAAGTTAACAACTGTAAATTCAGGCCTCTCTAGAAATTGTGCTTTCACTTCACAACACAATAAGTCAGCAATTTTCCAAATGCCTATTTAATGGGACTCATTCTGGCTTAAGAACTATTCTAGGGACATAAAAGGATTTTGTAATTTTTGCACCGAGTAACTACAGAGGTTTTCTAAAGGGAGTCCTGAACAATTCTGACTAAAAAAGTACAAGAGGTGAAATGAGCAAAATTATGGAAGTGCAGTGTAGCTTTATATGCCAGGCATGGGGGAAGGGAAGAGAGAGAGAGAGATCATCTTTCTTCAGAAAGCCACTGAGAAACATATAAATATGAGAGACAAAACTTGTTATACTCAATAATTTGGAGACAGTGATTGATACAGCAATTAGGCCTGAATTAGGAAAGGTTTTGTGCAAATATAGAGCTGAAGATGGGCTGGCACATATGGCAAGAGTGGTATATGATGAAAAGAAAGCATGCACGAAAAGAAATGAAATGCTGAATACATGATACAGATAGTCCTCAACATACAACAGTTTAATGTAGTGACCATTTGAAATTACAACAGCACTAAAAAAATGAGGTAAGACCGTTTTTCACGCTTATGACCATTGCAGTAACCCTGTGGTCATGTGATCAAAATTCAGACATTTGGCAACTGACTCATATTTATGGCAGTTGCAGCGTCCTGGAGTCACGTGATCACCTTTTGCAAACTTCTGATAAGCAAAGTCAATGGGGAAGCCAAATTCACTCAATAATTCAGGATATCCCACCCCTCATTATGGGGGGTGAGTCATTACCTCCTGTAGATAGGGCTCGCAACTTGGGAGTCCTCCTAGATTCACAGCTCTCTTTAGAAGACCATATTGTAGCTGTAACTAGGGGGGCGTTTGCCCAGGTTCGCCTGGTGCGCCAGTTGCGGCCCTATCTAGACCGGGATGCCTTGTGCACGGTCACTCATGCGCTCGTGACCTCTCGTCTTGATTACTGCAACGCTCTCTACATGGGGCTACCCTTGAAGACCACTCGGAGGCTCCAACTGGCACAGAATGCAGCCGCGAGAGTTGTGTCGGGGGTCTCCCGATACTCCCGTGTTACACCTTTGCTCCGCGAGCTGCATTGGTTGCCAGTTGTCTTCCGGGTGAGGTTCAAGGTGTTGGTAATGACCTACAAAGCCCTCCATGGCATGGGTCCAGAATACCTTGGGGAGCACCTGCAGCCGGCGTCAACTTCCCTCCACCCAGTACGCTCCCACAGAGAGGGCCTCCTCAGGGTGCCGCCGGTCAAAGAATGCCGACTGGTGGCCCCCAGGGGGAGAGCGTTCTCTGTGGGTGCACCGGACTTATGGAACCAGCTTCCGGTAGAGCTCCTGATGGCGCCCGACCTCCGCTCCTTCCGGCGCAACCTTAAAACCCATCTCTTTAAGGAAGCGGGCCTGGCCTGATGGGACGGGGTGGGTTTGTTATTATGACTTTAATTTTAAATTTGTACTATGGGCATTGTTTAATCATGTTTTAATAATTTTAACTTTTGTATCTGTTTTTTACGTATTGCCCTGTTAACCGCCCTGAGTCTCTTGAGAGAAGGGCGGTATATAAATTAAATAAATAAAATAAATAATAAATAAATAAATAAAACTGGGTTAACAACAACTGCAGTGATTCACTTAACTGTGGCAAGAAAAGTTGTACAATGGAGCAAACCTCACTTAACATAATGACTCAGTCACTAAAAATTTGGGCTCAATTGTGGTCATAAATCGAGGACCACCTATACACCATGGAATATGCCGCTTGGGGGGTGTATGAAAAGCCCTAATAAGCAGGCATATACATAGAATGAAGGCTACTGCTAAGCTTGTAAGCTGCCCTGAGTCTTCGGAGAAGGGCGGGATATAAATGGAATTAAAATAAATAAATAAATAAATAAATAAATATGTAGTAAGCTAACGTTATGTGATGTTTCCTTGGTGTTTTAATTTATTAATGGATAAATATATAAAGGTCCTCCCTGAGCAGTAGCATTTTGGAGGTGGCTAATGGAGTAAATAGCATCCCTGTGTGCTCTTTGCTCCCTCCATGTCCATCTGGATCAATTTTATTTTAGCTGAATTTTAAATTTAAAATCCCTATTTATTGTTTAATGGTTTATTTTTATTGTACATCTGTAAGCCACCAGTGAGATGGACAGCATACAAGTTTAATAAATAAATAAATAAATAAGGAATGCTTGTGAAATCAAAGGTGGATTGATTCAATGTATGAATGTGCATGTATTGTCATAGGCATAATGGTGCTGTATTGTTGGCTAAGAACATGAACAAATTTGTAGGAAATGTTAGATAGATTGTATGATGCAATATGCCATATGGAACAGAAAATGAATGTATCAGATAGATGGGGTTTGAAAGAGAAAATGAAATGAACCCCTGCAAGTGATATATAAATAGTGAAAACCTAGAACAAACATATTAATTTTCCTTTGTTTTGTTATCCAAACATATTCCTCCTATTTCAGTCAAGTGTTTAAACTTTATTTCTGAACATTTAGTTTATAGATTTATTTCATGTAAGAGACATACATATATATACACACATGTATTGACTGACAGGAAATTAGTAAAAAAAAATATGTTCCAATATATCATTAATAGTCCTTTTACCCAGCTTTATAAGTATATCCCAAAGTTTAAAATACAGTTTGAACTAGTATTTTTCACAATATAGTACTGTTACTTATGTAACTTTGTAGCTGTTTTCTTATCTATCCATTTATTACTACAAATATATATGAAGGACAAATTGATATATTTGAAAAATGGCATACAAAGAACAATTCAAAGCAGGCCCATGGCTAAAAAGTTTGGAAGGGAGGACCAGAATGAAGACTTCCAAGATGACCCAACAAAACAAGACATAATTCTCAAAAAGAAATGAAGTAGATTTGAGGCAATAACACTGAAGTGGAAAAGTAATAAGAGAGGCTACCAAAGTGGGAGTAGCCAAACAGTTGTGCATAAAAGTAGATAATAACTCTAGCCATCACATAATATGAGATCATGCATAGTGGGTGCCAATCTCAACTCTTCTGAACCATAAATCTAGTTCAATGAGGTGACTTAGAGTTGGGAAAGCATGCATGGTTATGGCTATCAGTCAGTGAAGTTTCTACTTCAGAAAATCCAGAATAAATGTTCTATAATATTCCCTATTTCTAGCTAGATAACATAACATTTTACAACCAAATGTTTTCCAGATATGTACAAATTTCTAGACATATGCTGGTAAATAAATAACAATGGAGTTGCTTTTTATGATTCTCTGTGTGACAGCATATGGTCTGTCAAATCCTGAAAATGCCCTGAAATATGCTTTTCTCCCCATTCCCTCAACGTCTCCTGAGAACCATCCTTTACTCACCAAAACCATATAATTCACTGAAGAATGGTAACGGAATCTGCAAGCAACAGAATGTCACTGGGTGACCTAAAGATCCTTGGCTCGGTTACACAATTTTGTACAAGTGTAGAATCATCCCTGTGGGGACATAAGAGATCATGCTGGGAAAATCATAGCATCTGCCTTAGCAAACACTTACAGAACTGCAAGCACCATTTGTCGTCCTGGGGAGACAGAATTAAAAAATAGCTTCCTTCCTGAACAGAATAATGCAGCATCCCCCACCCACCCACTCACTCACTCCTTCTAGCTTCCCATTAAAGAAACAAAGGAATTATCACTTACACAGTTCTAGGAATGCTAAAGTAAACTAGTGAAATGGTTTTGTTTGTTTTTTGGTAAAGGAAGAAATATATTTTCAATTAGCAACATAATGGAAATTGAAATACATTCTGTTTCTCAGTGTATCTTTTTGCAAAAGAGGAGCATTTTTTTTTCCTTACCATCACCTACTAAATGGAGGAGTCAGTTCTGCTGATGCCATACATTCTGCTGAACTGGAATGGCATCTCCTCAGTTTATCAATTCCCTCCATACTTTGTCACTTTTCTACAATCCAGCACCTTCAAATAAATTGGGACTGCAACTCCTCAACCCTCACCCTACATAAGAAATGGGGAAGAGCTTGATGACCATCCATATTTTCTCCCCCACATTCAACCTATTTCAGAAATGTTCCTTAAGGCCAAAATGATCATTTAACCATCACCAAAAAAAAAAGAATTTCAGAGGGCAGAAACAGACAAGCAGAGAGAAAGAGTGTGATATAAATTTTAAACATTAATAAAATGCATATACACGTAAATCGATTTGTGAAGCCTCACAGCTTTTGCTGTCAATTCTTATGCTACTCATTCAACATCTAAATGGAGATGCTGGGTAGTGTCATCCACCAGTATGCTGATGCTATCCAATTGTATCTTTCAATCACAGCCAGCCAATCCAACTCACTCCTACTAAGATCAAGTGGTTGGGGCTATGGAAGATTTTATTCTTGGACGAGGTACCAGTTCCCTTTTAGGAGTAAAGTGCAATCTTCTTGAACTCACAACTCTTGCTCAAAAAGCAGATGGTAGCTATAGCCAAGGGGCCTTTGCACTGAACCACTTCTTGGATTGGGAAGTCTTCTAGACACTTGTCACCTAACAGCTCTACTGTTCGAATTCACACTACATAGGCCTGCCCTTGAAAATCATAATGCAGCAATTCAATCAGTGGTGACCTCATGGCACTTCTGCTTTGTGAGCAGCACTGTGTCAATATGCTTCCAAGTTCACGGTGCCTTCATCATTCTAAAGCCTTGCATGGCACAAGGCTTGGTTCTCTCAGATATCAACAGCAATAGCACTTAGACTTATATACCGCTTCACAGTGCTTTACAGCCCTCTCAAAGCAGTTTAGAGTCAGCCTATTGCCCCCAACAATCTGGGTCCTCATTTTACCGACCTCGGAAGGATGGAAGGCTGAGTCAATCTTGAGCCGGTGAGACTCAAACTGCCAAACTCCTGGCAGCTGGCAGTCAGCAGAAGTAGCCTGCAGTGCTGCATTCTAACCACCATGGTGGATAACTAGTCTCCCATGCTTTCTGCCCAGCCAGTACAGCTAACAGACTGGATATACTGCAGGTCCCCTCAAACAAGGTTATATTTCAGGACCCAAGAAACACACCATCTCTGCCATGATGCTTGCCCTCTGAAATGACTTCCTCCTGAGATCCAAGCAAGACCTGCTGTTTTTCCAGGCCTTGAAATGGGGTAGAAGGAAATCTGTTCAATATTTTTATCACATGCTATATATGTTATGAAATAGCTGTCTGGCTTTGTCATTTTGTTCCTCTCCTTTACTGTATTTCAATTTATTTTGGGGGGTGGGGGTTGTGTGTGTGGTCTTGGTCAGAGTTGGCCTGGAGTTGGGCACTGCCTAGTCTGGTCCCTTATTTTCTGACCGTACTATCCTGCTCTTTGGGAGATAGAAAATAACAAACAAAAATAATGATGTCAAAATATTTAAGCTTCGTAGATTTATTCTACCTTAGTTTCCCCATCTGTGAAATGGGAATGGCAGCCTAACTCACCAGATAACAAAACAAAGTAACACTTATTTATTTATTTATTTATTTATTTATTTATTTATTTATTTATTTATTATATTTTTATACCGCCCTTCTCCCAAAGGACTCAGGGCGGTGTACAGGGCAATAAATATAAAAACAAAATACAAAAGTTAAAAAACAATTAAATATTATGCCCAGATTTAAAACAGTAATTAAGATATATTAAAACCCCAACCCTAACCCATCAAACCAGGTCAGATTGCTCGAATAAATAAGTTTTTAGATCACGCCGGAAGGAGTGGAGGTCGGGGGCCATCTGGAGCTCAACCGGCAAGCGGTTCCACAGGTCTGGCGCGCCCACAGAGAACGCCCTCCCCCTGGGGGCCACCAATCGGCATTCTTTGATCGGAGGCACCCTGAGGAGGCCCTCTCTGTGGGAGCGCACTGGACGGAGGGAAGTTGACGCCGGCTGCAGGTGTTGCCGTAGGTAATCCAGACCCATGCCATGTAGGACTTTGTAAGTCATTACCAACACCTTGAATCTCACCCGTTGGGCAACCGGCAGCCAATGCAGCTCGCGGAGCAAAGGTGTAACATGGGAGTATCGGGAGATACTCCCAATATGCTGACAACATATTTATAGTTGTGAATATTAATACAAATCATATCTCCCCATCCCTTAAGAGTCAGAACGCTATATTATTATTTCCTTCTTTGCAGCCCTCTCTTGGGCAACCTTCCTATATGAAAGAGTATAGGTAGACTTTGACTTCATCAGTGGCATCATCATCATTGGCATCATCATCATTGGCATCATCATCATCATCACTTCAGTCTCAAGAGACTATGGTATCATGCTCTGGAAAGAGGTCCTAAAGCAGCATCCGGTGTGGCTAAAAAGGCCAATTCGAGGGCAGAAATAATCTGTCCCCTGTCTAGCCCAGATTTCACTGGTTCCAGGACTACCAGAACCTTGACTTATAACAGCTCATTTAGTGACTGTTCAAAGTTACAACGGCACTGAAAAAGTTACTTATGACCATTTTTTAGACTTACAACTGCTGCAGGCACATGACCAAAATTCAGATGATTGGCAACTGGTTCATATTTATGATGGTCGCACTGTCCTAGGGAGGTCATGTGATCCCCTTTTATGACCTGCTGACCGGCAAAGTCAATGGGGAAGCCAGTTTCACTTAACTGTTACTAACATAACAACTGCAATGATTCACTTAACAACTGTGGCAGAAAAGGTTGTAAAACGGGGTAGAACTCAATAAATGTCTCAGCAAAGTAAATTTTGGACTCAGTTGTCGTCCTAAATCAAGGACTATCTGTACTAACAAGCTCCTGTAGTTGTATTATGGAGAAATGAATCAGTTGGTCTCATGTTTTCAAATTTTAGAATATGCCCTCAAAACATGTAAAACTGTGCAGAAATTCATAATTTGATGGAGGAGAATCTTCTGAATGGCATACTAATCCTTTTGAGTTTTTGAATGTTTTGTCTTTAGAAACAGTTAATGTCAAGATGGGAATTTTTAACCTGATCCAATTCTGAAAACAAAACAAAGACATTCTTTAGATTTTTTAACTCCTCATGAAACAATTAACATAATTTTGCCATGACTCTCTATCAGGCCTTCCTTTGTAGTAACTACCTCTTTAGTTCTTCTAAGCTCATGCCTGTGTCATGTGTCACTGTGTCTAACTATATTGTCTTCTATAAGCCTTTAATTTTTTCCCCCAAGCATCAGGTTCTTCTCCCATGACTTGTGTTTTCACACGTGTGCAAAATATTTAAGCTTTAGCTTCATTTTTAGCCCTTCCAGGGTTTTTTACTCCTATAGCATTCAATAATTTGATGTTCTGGGGTTTCTTGTATTCTTAACCATTTTCTCCGGTATGACAATTCAACATTCTTTTTTTTCCCCTTCAGCCTACCTTTCTGATGATTCAGCTTTCACAGAGACATAACTTTTGTACTTTGTTTTTTAATATTTATTGTCCTGTACACCGCCCTGAGTCCTTCGGGAGAAGGGCGGTATAAAAATTTAATAAATATAAATATAACTATAAATATATACAAATCTACATATTTTATCTAGATATATTATCTTTCCCCAGTTGCAGGCAGCTCTTTATTGTCTTCATACTTAGAATTAAAAAAACAACACAAGGACTGTATTTACAGTATATAGACATTTAAATGCGTCCCATCCTTCAAAAACCTTGTTATCTTTGCAGATGCACTCAAGCCATGCACTGCTGAGCCAGATAAGATTGGATTTCTGCAGCGAACCACCTAAAAGAAATTATCCTCTTTGTCTTCAACAGAGCTAAGGGCTAGATGACGCCCTTGGAATTTTAACAAAATATGATGACATTTCGCCAAGTGGCTAGCATGATGAATGCATACAGTTCATAATGAAGACACTCACTTTTACAGCTTTGCAGAATACTGCTGACCACTTTCCATTTTATTTTTGTGGATTAAGAGGAGGGTATTAGGCAGATTCCAGAGCCATTTTTAGAAACAAAGATGTTACTAGAATAGGTTTTTGTTTTATAAAAAGTCATCTACTTCTTCTAACCCATGATGATGATGATGATGATGATGATCATGATGATGATGATGACGACGATGACGACGACAATAGAGACAGGAAGGACTGGATGATTGAAAGAGCACTTTGACACCCATAACAAAATATTTCACTCTTTAATGTAGCCTAGGTCTTCTGTCAAAGCACGGAGCACGGAGAAGTTAAAAAAATGTTGCTTCATGCTCACTCAGATCAAGGGTATGTGTTTACCTTCAATTGTAATATATTCATAAACAGAGAGAGAGGAAAAAAATTCATACCATGTTCAAATATGCACATTTACCTGGCTAATGCACCTTTTTCCTTAAGAAAAAAATTCTTTCTTAGAACATCAGCCCAGAGCTTTACTATTCTTTCAGAGATATCCAGTCCTGTGGATTCATTTGGGAATAGGCATTTGGAATGAGCCAGAATTAACAATCAGCATCTGTCTGTGACTCATTAAAGCATCTGCTGTTTTGTAAAAGTTTGGTCTTCATATCAATAGTAAAGTAAAAGCTCCAATGCCAGTTACATTATTGGATGTGTATCACATGAACAGAAGAATTTCATTTTTCCCCTAAGAATCAGTTTCATAAATGAAAGCTGCAAAACCCAGGTCATTGTCTGATAATATTTGTTTGGGGATTGATACTTTGAGTGTGGCAACAACTGAATTAAACCTGACAATTTTAATCATATAAATTGCTGAAAAGCCCTTCGTATGGTTCATATATACCTTTTGAAGTGTTTTTAAACACTTGGTTTTCTGTCGTCTCATTATGAAATGAGGACTTTTCATAATATTGCTACCTGTAGGTTTGATTAGTGAATAAGTGTGTGATGTGTGACCCCTCTGAATTCTTGATAAGTTCTACAATCAACTTACAGTAAATAGGGGGTATGTTTTCTACACCATGTTATACAAAATTATATTTACCATAATTTACTCATTACTAAATGTTTAAGTGCTGATCCAGAATCACAATAGATAAGATTAGAAAGTGACATCAGACTAATCTGAAGATAGAGAGAGTTTTATTGAAAGGCCTGGACAAACAAGGAGATTTTGAAATATCTTAATTCATTGTGAGAGGCTATAACTATAACTATACCATACCAGAATGATCTTCAGTACCCTTATATATATATATATATATATATATATATATATATATATATATATATATATATATATATATATATATATATATATGGATCCTTGGTTTTTCGGGTTTTTCCCCGCGTAGAACTAAAGGTGTAGGCGCAACGTTTCGACGGAATCCCATCCGTCATCATCAGGCTTTAGCTTCCTTCTTCTGGGAGAAGCATGTGGCTGTTTGTTCCTCTTTTTCCAACTGCCAGAGGGGGTGTGTTCTGTGGAGGTGTGCTCTGATTGGGTAGGGGGCCAAGTGTGTTCTGATTGGGTGGGAGTGTGTTTTGAATGGTGGGTGTGTTCTGATTGGGTGGGGGGGTGTTCTGAGTGGATGGGCTGGTCTCAGCTGCCAGCTCCAGACCTGAGCTGGTGAGTTGTGCTGCTTTTGTTCGGCTTCGTGTTTGTGGTGGTGCCATGTTTTTATAGTGGGTGTCAGTTTGCTTATTGTGTGGTTTGGAGGGGTTTAAAGTGGCTGATGTTGCAGCTGTAGTTAGGTTTTGTGTTTTGTGGTTGTGTGTCTTTATCGTTGTGGGTTCGGATTTGCTTTTTGAATGGTTGTGTGGTGGTGATGTCATGTGATGTTATCATGAGTTTGGGTCTGGTATCATTCTTGGTGGTTGGGCCTCGTCTGTCAATCAAGGCGGGTTTCCAAATGGCTGGTAGACGAGAGGTATCATCTCGTTTATTCATGCTGTGGGGGCGTTTTTCTATCTATAGAAAACATATATATATGTCCCAAATTCTTTATTAGCAATTTGAATAATTTGCACAAATAATGAGCTGTCATAAGTTGACTAGTTCCTGTGGATAAGCCCTGAGCCGGGCCAAAAAAGGAATGAAAGAGTTAATTAGCAAGGTCCATTCAAAAAGCCTTGACAAATACTTAAATATATATATATATATATATATATATATATATATATATATATATATATATATATATATATATATATATATATATATATATATATATCTTTTCTGAGGTTTTCGCGGGTGTTCGTATGTGGATCTTTGGTTATTCGGGTTTTTCCCCACGTAGAACTAAAGGTGTAGGGGCGACGTTTCGACGGAATCCCATCCGTCATCATCAGGCTGGAGGCTTCTGCTTCCTTCTTCTGGGAGAAGCATGTGGCTGTTTGTTCCTCTTTTTTAAACTGCCAGAGGGGGTGTGTTCTGTGGGTGGAGGTTGCTCTGATTGGGTGGGGGAGTAAGTGTGTTCTGATTGGGTGGGAGTGTGTTTTGAATGGTGAGTGTGTTCTGATTGGGTGGGGGTGTGTTTTGAGTGGATGGGCTGGTCTCAGCTGCCAGCCTTAGACCTGAGCTGGTGAGTTGTGCTGCTTTTGTTCAGCTTCGTGTTTGTGGTGGTGCCATGTTTTTATAGTGGGTGTCAGTTTGCTTATTGTGTGGTTTGGATGGGTTTAAAGTGGCTGATGTTGCAGCTGTAGTTAGGTTTCTGTTTTGTGGTTGTGCCTCGTTATCATTGTGGGTTCGGATTTGCTTTTTGAATGGTTGTGTGGTGGTGATGTCATGTGGTGTTATCATGAGTTTGGGTCTGGTATCATTCTTGGTGGTTGGGACTCGTCTGTTTCCAAATGGTTGGTAGGCGAGAGGTATCATCTCGTTTGTTTATGCTGTGGGGGCGTTTTTCTATCTCAATGGCTTCTCTGATTATTCTGTTGTTAAAATGTTCAATTTTGGCGAAACACAACATCAAAACAGCATTCTACACAGACAGAAAAATATCCACCATCCTAAGAAACCCCAAGGACATAATTGGCTTAGAAAACCAAGGAGTATACAAAATCCCATGCACCACCTGCCCCACCACATACATCGGACAGACCAACAGAAGAATAAGTGCACGCATTGAAGAGCACAAAAACTCACTCAGAAAAGGAGAACAAACTTCATCCCTGGTCCAACACTTTGAAGCCATGGGACATGAAATTGATTTTAAAAAAAACAAAACTATCGCCAAAATTGAACATTTTAACAACAGAATAATGACCCAAACTCATGATAACACCACATGACATCACCACCACACAACCATTCAAAAAGCAAATCCGAACCCACAATGATAACGAGGCACAACCACAAAACAGAAACCTAACAACAGCTGCAACATCAGCCACTTTAAACCCATCCAAACCACACAATAAGCAAACTGACACCCACTATAAAAACATGGCACCACCACAAACACGAAGCCGAACAAAAGCAGCACAACTCACCAGCTCAGGTCTAAGGCTGGCAGCTGAGACCAGCCCATCCACTCAAAACACACCCCCACCCAATCAGAACACCCCCACCATTCAAAACACACTCCCACCCAATCAGAACACACTTACTCCCCCACCCAATCAGAGCACACCTCCACCCACAGAACACACCCCCTCTGGCAGTTTAAAAAAGAGGAACAAACAGCCACATGCTTCTCCCAGAAGAAGAAAGCAGAAGCCACCAGCCTGATGATGAAGGATGGGATTCCGTCGAAACGTCGCCCCTACACCTTTAGTTCTACGAGGGGAAAAACCCGAATAACCAAAGATCCACACACACATACAGTATATATATATATATATATATATATATATATATATATATATATATATATATATATATATATATATATATATATATATATATATATATATACATATATAGAATTGAAGGTGTAAAAGCAACATTCATGCTTCATGCTTCTCCCAGAAGAAGGAAGCTGAAGCCACCAGCCTGATGATGACGGATGGGATTTCGTCGAAACGTTGCTTTTACACCTTCAATTCTACGAGGGGAAAAACCCGAATAACCAAAGATCCACACACACATACAGTATATATATATATATATATATATATATATATATATATATATATATATATATATATATATATATATATATATACATATACATATATAGAATTGAAGGTGTAAAAGCAACATTCATGCTTCATGCTTCTCCCAGAAGAAGGAAGCTGAAGCCACCAGCCTGATGATGACGGATGGGATTTCGTCGAAACGTTGCTTTTACACCTTCAATTCTACGTGGGGAAAAACCCGAATAACCAAAGATCCATATATATATATATATATATATATATATATATATATATATATATATATATATATATATATATATATATATATATTCAAAACAATATAGATCAGATGCTTTAGCAAATTCAGAAGCATCTAGAATGTCAGGATCTTTAAAATGAAATGAAACCAATAACTCCATTATGTATGAAACTAAAAATAAGATGAAGGTTGTCACTGATAACATGAAAAATGGAATGAGGAATTGGAATGTTCAGTTCTTGAAAATCAATGAGGCCAAGTTTTAAGAAATGAGAAGTTATGACTTGGAAACTAAGGTAATTTGTAGAAAATTCATAGAAAATGTTTTTTATGTTTATTGGATTTTTCAAATATTTTTTTAAGTTAAATATCAGGTTGCAATAATTTTGAGGGCTCCCTGGCTCACATCATTTGGGCATATCTAGTCACTGTTCCCTTTGAGTTTTAAGTGAAGGTAATTTTGGAGAAAATATAGCAAGTAGTCTCTGAAGTAGCAACCTGACCTCTCAATAAAATATAAATGAGATGTAAATTTATATTTGCAAATTATGGAATTAACTGTGTGTGGAGACTGGGACCTGACTAAAAATTTTACTTAAGTGAGAAAAATCTACACTCTTGATGTTAAAGATTAGATCCAATATATGTTTTATCCATTTCTAAAATATATTTATATTCTAAATAAGAAAATGGAAGCAATATGTTTCACATGGTCTAGTGATTAAGAAATAAGTTGAAAGCTTTAATACATTTTATACCAATATTATATACAAAATATACCTTTGCTATAGTTTTCTTTTGTTTCTCCCCCCCCTCCCCTAAGTTTAAGTTTATTTGAATCATGATATTTTTATTTCGGTATCCCTGATGCATTATTCTTTTTTCTATCATTGCATTTCACTAACAAAATATAAGAACATACCTTGGTTGTATGGGGGAATGGAATGGGTGGGTGTTCTATAGCATTAAAGCATTCTTCTCTACCTGCCCCCACCCCCCATTTCTCCATAACAGGAGCCCATTGGCCACTTTCCCATTTTCATTTCTTAGGGAATGAATAACAGGGAGAGCAAATGATCACCCCACCATGAGCTCTAAAGTGCCCTGCTAACTGGCACAGAAAAAGCTCTTACCTGCCCTCTCTGGCAGCCTTACCTGAAAAATACGATTAGAAAACAAGAGACAACAGTCAACAAGAAACTCTTTTACCAGAAATGCAACTTTAACTACACAAATAAGCTTGGTGTGAATTCATTAACTACTATCAGAGATAGGGGAGACATTACACAGACACAGGTTATAGGAATTAAATAAATGCTGATGCAGATAGAGAAGAATGAACTTCAAGCATCATCTACTCCGGATTGAATGGGGAGAAATGTGAACTTTCCTGTACCAAGAATTTAAACAGCCTGACTAATAGTATAAGCTGCGTCAATCATTGTTTCATGCACAACTGATGTTCCAGAAATGTCCAATCTAATCAAGAAGAAAAATTGAGGCCACATTGCTATTGCCTTATATGACGTTGGACAACACTCTGCTGCATAATCCTTTTCTCATCTGCCTATTTGCTTCACTGATTCATCTCTACCTGGTTTCATTTAGAAATGCTCCCTATTTGCTTGTCAATACTTCTGCAATCCAGAATACTCATTCATTATTTTAGAATTCCTTTTAAAGGAGGAGCCACAATTAAAATACTTGCTGAAACCTAAACCATCTCATTTCTTCATCTTCTTTTGCTAAAGAACCAGCTATTGTTTCACTAAATTTTTTAATAAGAAGCCAGCATGCTGCAAAGCAGAGCATCTACTAGGTTTAAAGGAAAGTATATGGGGCTCACAGGACTTTTATTGGTATTTTCAATCCAGGGCAAATGTGGTTCTTTGTCCATTTTTTTATTACCATTAGATCTTCCCATGCTATTTAATATTTCAGGCAGAAAGGGATCTCCAGCATTTTGGTCTTGGGGGACTATTACAATGTCTTCCCGTGTGATGTTTAGAGTTTTTAAGTCTTCCATGAATGTTTTTCACCATGTGTTTTGAGGAAGTCCACTTGACCATTTAGCATCAAAGAGGGCCTATCTCATTGCCATCTTGGGGATTCAATTGTTCTCCATGCAGAGAATATGACCTGCAAGTTGAACAGTGTTATGTAATTTGGAGAAGAAATTCTTTTGGAGCACTTCTTTGCTAGTAATATGGTCAAAATAGTGAATCTTTAGGATTCGGCGAAGGCATCTTTGTTGGAAGATGTCAACTCTCCTGTTAGTACTTGCTGATGCCATTCAATAGCTATTTGCCCAGAAGACAAAAAAGAAAAACTAACTAGGTTAAGTAAATAGTGTTATGTCCAGTTTCCTCTTTGGTAAATGAATTTCTTGGGACTAGCCCATGTTCCCTACATAGCCATAAGCAAACTTTCCTATGGTGGCCATTTTGTGACAGGGACTACAACATGCTCTCAAAATTCCTTTTAAGTCAATCAGCCCCAAACATTTTCCTTAATATTCTTAAATGGCAAGCTCTCATTCCACAAACCTTGGTATCAACATGACTGAACACAGCAACTACAGTACTATCCAGATGATGTTATATTTCTAAGGTCCTTAATATGCCCACAACCACCTTTTTGGGGGTCTTGTTTGACTTGACATTTTGGTTTTGTGATTGGTCACTTGAGGAAGGCTCCAATTTTACCAACAGGGAATTCTTCTTCCTAGTACAACTGCAAAGCAAATGATATCCTCTCCAAATGCCAAACCTATTGCCCAAAACCATTGACTGCCCCTATTGTAATTATTGGAAAGAACTTCAGGATGCTGACTTTACCAACCTATTCAGCACATTAACGGTTGCTTAGAACTAATTTCCATAATATACTATTGTTGGGTTTTAGGAATCGGCCAAATTTCCCAAGCTTGAAATAGCCATTTTAAGGTTTTAATCTCTGAAGAAAACACTCCACATTCTGAAAACATAGCTCAGACTTGACAATAGAATCTCTGTCCATGGCTGACTCTGGTCTTACAGAAAATTCAAATTCACATCCATTAATTACAGCAGTGCTTAAAAGTCTGTGAAAACTCTTTTTGAGTTTTCAGTATTTCTGCATAAATATGTGGTAAAAATGCATAAAAATGTGATCTGTTCTCTGCATTCCTAAAAGAGGATAAAGAGGATCCAATTAAACTGAGTCAAAAACATTATATTTGCTCATTGATTTATTGAGGAAAGTGATCCAAAGCTGCATATTTGTGTGTGGAAAAGTAGGCGAATCTTTGTTTTTCCCTTGGGCAACCTATAACTCTATCTAAACATTTCCAATAACTCTAAATCATGTTGGCTTGAAGGAATTTTAGCCAATTTCTCCTTACAAAACACCTTCAACTCAACAATGTTAGTATTCTTCCTCTAAGGGACTGCCTACTTCAGGTATTTTCCACAACATTTCTATAGAATTAAGGTGAGGACTTACACTTGACTATTCCACAACATTTTCATGTTTTAACAATTTTTTGGATGTGGGACTTGTGCATTTGGGGTCATTGTCTTGCTGCATGACCCAAGTTCTCCTGAGGTTCAGTTCATGGGCAGATACCCTGACATTTTGCTATAGAATTTGCTGGTACAATTCAGAATTCATAGTTTTATTAATGATGGCAATCTGTTCTGGTCCAAAGGCAACAAAGCAGCCTTAAACCCTGATACTGCCATCACCATGTTTCACAGATGGCTTAATTATGCTAGATTGCAGAATTTGCCTTTTGCCAAACAGAACACTTTTCATTCATCCCCAAATTTCTGTTGTGTGTTCAGCTGTCTACAGAACTTTCTTGCAATAACCTTCTGGTTTATCCAAAAAGTATTTCACAAACTGTAGAGGAACACCAATGTTCATTTTGGAAAGTAATGGCTTTCTCCTTGCAACCTTTTCATGCTCACCATTGTTGTTCAGTGTTCTCCTCAAAACACTCTCACAATGGGCATTCACCAATTCAAGAGACAGCTTTAGTTCCTTAAGGATTCTGATATTGGTTACATTGTTTTATGGTTGATGTTTATACTGTGTTATTGTTTTGCCTTTACTGTGCTTACAGTACATGCAAGCATACACTAAATAAAACTTTCTACTCCATACAAATAAAAAAGCTGATCAACATAAGGGTCCTTGGTGCTCTTTGAGATTGGCTGTTTTCTTGCAGATGTTTCTTTACCTGAGAATAGAATAGAATAGAATAGAATAGAATAGAATAGAATAGAATAGAATAGAATAGAATAGAACAGAACAGAACAGAACAGAACAGAACAGAACAGAACAGAATAGAATAGAATAGAATAGAATAGAATAGAATAGAATAGAATAGAATAGAATTCTTTATTGGCCAAGCATAGTTGGACACACAAGGAATTTGTCTCCAATGCATAAACTCTCAGTGTACATATAAGTAATAGCGATAAATCATGATCATAAACAACATAAAAATACATTCATCACAAATCACAAAATACAATACTTCATCATAAATCATAAGATGCAACACTTAGTGATAGTCATAGGATACTAGCTAAGCAAACAACATAAATCATACTAGGATACTAAATAAAACAATATAAATTGTAAGATACAAGAACAAAGTTATAGTCATAAGAAGATAAGGATAGGTAATGAGAAAGATGAGAAGAGTAATAGTTAATACAGCTTTACTAAATAGTTTGACGGTGTTGTAGAAATTAGTTGTTAAGCAGAGTGATGGCATGGGGAAAAACACTGCCCTTATGTCTAGTCGTTCTGGTGTGCAATGCCCTATAGCGTTGTCTTGAGGGAAGAAGTTGAAACCATTTATGTCCAGGAAGTGAGGGGTATGTAGATATTTTCTCAGCCCTCTTTCTGGCTCATGCAGTATACAGGTCCTCAGTCAAAGGCAGGCTGGTAGCAACTGTTTTTTCTGCAGTTCTAGTTGTTGAAGTCTATGTCTGTCTTGTTTGGCTGTAGTTCCAAACCAGACAGTTATAGAGGTACAAATGACAAACTCAATAATTCTTTTGTAGAATTATTGTAACATCATCAGTGCTAATAGGGAGTGACGTTTGATCTCAATTTATATTCTAGAGGCTTGCTCTGTCAGTATTAGTGGGAATGGTCTTGGTAGTTTTTAGATTGGGCTGTTTACTGTTAGCTTATTTGGCTGTTCCTTGATTGAGGTATTGTCTACTTCTTGATTGTTAATCTTGGTGTTAATCTTTGCTCATCTAGGGGTTGAATGCTGTTGTGAGTTTGTTTGGGTTTTTTGGTCTTTTTGTTCCATTTTTGGCTTGTTGATTGTTTCTTTTGAATGGTAAGTAGCTATTGTTTATGTTTATGTGCATGTTGATGGCTGATTTGTCAGAATGACAGTCTTCCAGGAATTCTTCAGCATTTTTGGACTTTCAGTCCTGAACTACAAATATTCTCCTTTGCTTGTCAACATTTTATAAATAACAGAAGTTATCAAAGACAAGTTAATCAGTACCATATTTCAGGAAAGTGTGCTTAATGGTCAAGTTAATTGTAAAATTAACACCATTAATTATTAGAATCATATTTATGAACCTGAGCTATTGGAAGGATGATTGTTTTTATAGTCTGTGCCCAGTCTAGCAGAACTATTGTACCTGTCATTTCAAAAAAATTACTAATATGTTGACAATCTGCTTTGCACTATTCCAGCTGGAGATCCCTAGAAGACAGACTAAGGTCATCCTAACATATTATCCTATGTTATGTTTCATCAGTTCAAATTGCAAAAAAATTATTCCCATCAGAACTGAGTGAAAAATGCTGCTGGCATCCTCTACAGATACTATCCTATTCTATTGATACATGAAGCTCTCAAGGGAAAAAAAGTCTTCAGATGAAATAAACAGGGAATTCAGATAGAAATGTCTACTCAAGGGTATAAAAATGAGGAACTAGAAACAAAGTCAAGGCAGAGACTTGAAGGCAGATATAATCCTTGGCAGATAACTCCATTAGCAAACAGCAGCAAATAGAGTCTTGGACTGCTCAAAGAAGACCTGCTGCCTAATTTCCACAGTATAATAGCAATATGTAGGACAATTGTAGGAGGATGCCCCAACAATAGAAAGGGGGACCCGTATGGTGGTCCTCAAGAATGCTGAAGGTTGTCCTTGACACAGATGGTGATACAATAAATCTTTGAGTTTGCATACTTGGTTTTAATGGATTTTGGATGTAAGGGGGGGGCTACATTTCAGGAAAGAATGAACTTTATACCAAGTAACAAAGTCTGTTGTAAGGGAAAATAATCCAGATAATGTTCACTACTTTTCCTTAAAAACAGGTATGTTTCAGCAGATGCTTCACATTTGAGCTTCAGGTGAATTGACCATCATGTGAATTAGAGTTTGAGTAAATTTTTGTAGCTAAAGTTTCAAATACTAAATCAAACATGGCTCTAATGGGGCCAAACAACATTAAAAGAATTCAAACCTAATTCAGAGTTGATTAGAGACAAGAATGTCCATTTCACATCTTTATAAGTATGATGTAAAAAAAATAATCAAACATTCACAAAGCAAAAGATGCAATGCTAACAATGGAAAAAAGCTGAAACCGAGGAAAGAAAATACATAAAAACAACACTGGAAATAGCAATCAATTCAGCAATGATCAAGTGGTGTGTTCAGCAGTGTTCATGTGGTGTTAATGTACATTGAGTGGAACTAAAGCCAGCAGCTAATACAATAGCAAACCACATGAAAAGAAGTTTCAAAGCTTGTGCTGGATGGCTACGGAGATTTTGTAAATGGCATGGAGTCATTAACAAGCAATTCTTCAATGCAATTTCAAGTGTACCAACAGAGGAGATAGAACCATTCAGGAAAACCTTACATGTACTAATTGATGACGAAGGCCTTGTACTATAACAAATTTACAATGCCAGTGAGACTGACTCACTGGGGCATTTGGTTCCAGAGAATACTCAGTTCTTTACACATGAAATACTACAGCAGAATGAAAGATCAGCAAGGAGAGGTTCTTAGTTGTACTTTGTAGAAACTTTGATCGATCGTACTTGACTAATGCCAGTCATGTTCACCAACTCACATCATCCAAAAATACAGAAAGATGTTCTGTATCAATTGTCAGCCATATATTATAATGTTTTATACAGTTTTCATGTACTGGTTCTTTAATAACTTTGTGTCAGAAGTCAGAAGGTACCGAAATGAGGTGCTGAAAATATCAACTGAAAATAGGAAGTCTCTCCTAACTCCTACACATCATTCAGGGGGAAAAAAGCTGTGGGAAAGATGGGCAATTTAAATGCAAGTCTTTGCCAAAAAAAAATAAATCAAAAATACATCAATCATCCAGTTCCCAGACCACAGGAACATTCTGACAAATAAGAGAGAAGATTTTTTTGGAAGGCGGCAATGGTTATGTCAGGAGGACAGGCCTGATTAAGAAAAAATACAAATGGTAACACACTCTACAACATCTGAAAAATGGCAAGTTTAAGTCAGCAATCTTTAACTTTGCTGCAGCTTGGAGAGTTAGCAAAATTTAAATGCTGGCAACCAGCTGGGAAAGAAGGTGTTATACATGAGAATTTGGTAGAATTTGAAGTGAGCGTCTCATACAGAACAATAAAGATTGCTGGTGGCAAGGAAGCAGCTGAAGACACTATCTTGCAAGGGTAGGAGAAGAAGAAAAATGCCAAGATAATCATAATAAAGTGAGAAATTATGGCCAATTATGCCCCAAATCAAATTGTGTGTGTTGAGATTCCATCTTCACAATATGATTGATAGATAGATAGATAGATAGATAGATAGATAGATAGATAGATAGATAGATAGATAGATAGATAGATGATAGATAGACAGACAGACAGACAGACAGACAGTTATGTATTGAGGTTTGGGAAACATCTATTCACATGTATACTGGGAACTAACAGTTCCCCTGCACTTGTATTGAACACTAACAGTTCTGGCGGGAGCCAAAGTGGCAGGATTGTTGGGTTCAATCTGATTGGTTGTATGAAGGTATATAAGAATGCATGTACACCCTAACCCCTCAGTACAGATATGATTGCCAATAAAGCAACTGTTCATTTGTACTCATCTGCCTGGTGTCTTCACTACGCTTCAGAACCCGATACACAATAGTAGCAAAGAAGGTGGGATCCTGCTTCGCCATCGAGCTGAAGTCACGAGGGGACGGCTTTACGTGCTGAAGGAAAGAGGCATCTTCCCCCCCCCTCTCTATCGTCCGGCTAGATCAGCACGCTAGCAGCCATGTGCTCAGAATCACCCGTCCGAGCCTGCGGAGCAGGATCCAAGCTCAGAAGAAAGAAGATGCCAAAAGTCGGCCAGCCCTGTGAATTCGACATCCGCCAGCCTGAGCAGTGGCCGTCGCACCTCGGACAAATAGAAAATTACTTACGGGCAAACCAGATCGCAGATGGCCTAAAAGCGGCAACTCTACTCTGCATAAGCAGGCCTGCAACATTCAACCTGGCCGAAAGTCTATTCTCCCTGACACCAATTGAATCCGTTTCGCTCACCAATCTCAAACAGAAGCTGAACGCACACTTCAAACCCAGGATGTTGGAGATGTCCTGGCGTTTCAGATTCGATCAAAGAGTGCAACACCCTGGGGAAACTGCATCAGAGTTCATCGCGGCCTTACGCCAGGCCGCTCGCCTCTGCAGGTTTTCCAACCTAGATGAGCGTCTTCGAGACCAGCTCGTGTGTGGCCTTAGAGACAAGGCGTTGCAACAAAGTATTCGCTAGGCCCAATCTAACGCTTCAGGACACACAAGACGAAATTATGGCTGATGAAGCTGCCGGAGGCACGGTCCAGGTGGTACAGACATCCAAACTCAGTAAGTCTGAAGAAACAATTCGCCACAAGGCCGTTACTTACAGCGAGAACGCAGTCGAAGAGGAAACAGAAGTGGGAAAGAAAAAAAAAACAGAAGGTTGGAAAGAAAAAAAACCTAGATACCTTTACAGGAAGTCCTCGACTTACAGCAGTTCATTTAGTAACCATTCAAAGTTACAGAGGCACTGAAAAAAGTGACCTGACCATTTTTCACATTTATGACTGTTGCAGCATCTCCATGGTCATCTGATCAAAATTTAGATGCTTGGTAACTGATTCACGTTTATGACAGTTGCAGTGTCCTGGGCTCATGTGATCACCTTTTGCAACCTTCTGGCAAGCAAAGTCAATATGGAAACCAGATTCACTTAACAACCGTATTACTGACTTAACAACTGCAGTGATTCACTTGACAAATGTGGCGAGAAAGGTCGTAAAATGGGGCAAAACTCACTTAACAACATCTCACTTAGGAACAGAAATTTTGGGCTCAATTAAGGTCATAAGTCAAAGACTACATTTAATCCAGAAATATCTATGGATCACAACTTAAAATCCAAGCATACATTCCTGGGCAGGTATGCCTTCACATCCCATTTATCCCTTTGTTAACTGACCATCAAAAAGCAAAGGAGATTTTACAGCATAAGTTTCGTTATTCTTTAAATAAAAGTAAAATAAAATAAAACTCAGGTTCACCCTCATCCAGCAAAAGAATCAGGACAAGTTGTTCTGCTGAGTGGATATCAGAAGCAAAGCCATACAATGTGCATCAAGGGATATATTATTTCCAGCAAAGCTCAGTTGTTTCTATTTTAAAATGATTTTTCATTTAATATGCAGCACAAAACCTTGACCTTACTGCCAGACATACAAGCATTTTGTAGCATATATTGTTTTCAGGTTGGGACTTTATGAAACAAAAAAACAGAAGCGATCCCACTGGTTTATTTCTGTTTGATCTGCATGTATGCGTATAATTATGTATATAAGTGTATCTAACAAATCTTTCCCAAATAATTTGCCCAAGGTTTTTAGAGATGACTTTAATCCACAATAGGGACGTGGTGGCTCAGTGGGTTAGGACGCTGAGCTTGTCAATCAGAAGGTTGGTAGTTTGGCGGGTCGAATCCCGAGTGCCGTGTAACAGACTGAGCGCTTGTTACTTGTCCCAGCTTCTGCCAACCTAGCAGTTCGAAAGCACGTAAAAATGCAAGTAGAAAATTAGGGACCACTACAGTGGGAAGGTAACAGTGCTCCATGCGCCTTTGGCGTCTAGTCATGCCGGCCACATGACCATGGAGATGTCCTCGGACAAGCGTTGGCTCTTCGGCTTTGAAACGGAGATGACCACCAGCCCCTAGAGTTGGAAATGACTAGCACGCAGGTGCGGGGGAACATTTACCTTTACTTAATCCACAATATATTTTTTGTTTTAATGAAATAGATGTTCAAAAGAAAGAACATTCTTTCCCAGAATTACTTGAGTATCAGTATCCTTGGTATCTGTAATGCCACAATATTTTTAATTTCATTGTGTGATGTAAATCAGCCCCTTTGCATATAGAAACTTAGCAGCATGATCCTAAAATCCTCTGAAGGCACAAGGGGCCAAGTTCAATCTCTCACTTTTCAGGTTAGGCCTGGCAAAGGCTCCTGGACAGCAATATGATCCGAACTAAAAGAGCTAGCTAACAACCTAGCTTTTGGAAGGAAAAAAAGGATGTTTAATAAAATAATAAATCTAACTGTATGGAACAGTAGAAATCAGGGCTACAGTGAGGGTAAATATGTGTTCACACACAAACCTATTTCATTTATTTTTTCGGCAAAATTAAGTTTTCACAAACACATGGCACAGGAGAACAAACGTATAAGTGCAGGGATTCAGCAGTCCATCTGCATCTGAAAGACAAGGGTCACTCTTTTGAAGACAGCAAAGTGCACATTCCGGACAAAGTGGACCATTGGTTTGAAAGAGGGGTCAAAGAGACCATCTATGTGAGAGGTCTTCAGAATTCATCAGCCAGATAAACACCCAATTGGCCTCAACAACTCTCAGAGACCTACAACCAACCTTCAGAGTGCTAAATTCCAGATGACTGCAAAGACTATAAATCCTTCCATTCTCCATCATTCAGTCAGAACTGAAGAAGCATCTTGAATGAGAAGCAAAATGTTTTCAAGGGAAAAAACATGAAAGTCCAGTTGCTTTTGGAAAAGCACCTTGCGGACAACCATGAACGGAACTATTGAGATTCTCCATAGACATTTTGTATTGAAAGAATTATTTCTAAAATGTATCAATTTCTACAAACCTCATGTAATTTTTTTCAATATATATTTTACACATTTTTATATTAAAGGTAAAGGTAAAGGTTCCCCCGCACATGCGTGCTAGTCGTTTCCAACTCTAGGGGCCGGTGCTCATCTCCGTTTCAAAGCCGAAGAGCCAGCGCTCGTCCAAGGACGTCTCCGTGGTCATGTGGCCGGCATGACTAGACGCCAAAGGCGCACGGAACGCTGTTACCTTCCCACCGTAGCGGTCCCTATTTTTCTACTTGCATTTTTACGTGCTTTCGAACTGCTAGGTTGGCAGAAGCTGGGACGAGTAACAGGCGCTCACTCTGTTACGCGGCACTCGGGATTTGACCCGCCAAACTGCCGACCTTCTGATCGACAAGCTCAGCGTCCTAACCCACTGAGCCACCGCGTCCCTTTTTTTTTTATATTGCATTTATTTAAATGGAATATAGCACAAACATGTCCATGTGATAGAATGAAGAAATTGATTGAATGCATCAGCAGGAATGACATTCATTTAAATCAAACTATCAAGATTTAACCTTAAATCAATTGTGGTTTCCCTCTTGGACAACACCTAATTCTCTCTCCTGGTCATGACTCCTTTTCAACTCCCAATACGCCACTTAAGGATATGTGTGGTTCTCGGGCCTAAGAATGTTGTGCCCTTTGTAAGGGGGTGAAGTTGGGGTTTCTGTTTGCATTTGGGAAATCTGCTGCAGCCAGGCAGAAATGCTTCTTACCTCTACTTCCTCAAGGATAGATTCATCTCATCCCTTCTCCCAAAAGGCTATAAATGTTTACAGCCCTAAAATCTTGAGAGGAGATGGATTCATCCATTCATTCATCCATCCATTCATTCATATATTTATTCACTCATACATACATACATACATTCATTCCCAATTTTCACACAATTTATTCATAAGTATCCATGCTGGGACTCTAGGTATCTGGCTGATTTTTCTAAATTCCTGCTGACATCCATAGGCAGCCTTACCCCAACTAATTTGTGTGGATGTCTAGAAGAAGGATAAGAAGACAAGCCGATGAGCAAGCAATAACTGAAAACATACAACTCTTACACACAAGCAACAAGGTCAAATGTCAGGACTACAAACTATAACAAGCAGCTTCCTGCCTGGAGCTTGGCTTAATGCAAGGCCTGGAACTCTGCAACAACCAGAAGAGGAGCAACCACAATGAGGCAGCACCTAATTCCAACAAGAGCAAGATCTTCTGGAGGGAGGCAAAGGTTGTCTGTCTTTTTATTTGTCATAAGACTAACCCTCAAAGACTTATTCATAGGCGACATCAACTTGCAAACACTAGGAGGTTGGAATGAACACAGAACAACAGCCTATTGTTAGGAAAGGCGTGTGCTACAACAAAGCATTTTTGTTGTATATGCTGTTGTATATCCAGTCCTTAGTGTGTGTGTGTGTGGGGGGGGGGGGAAAGAACCTTCACACTTTTCTGAAATAATTCAGTCAGGGTTCCCACAGAGTTTAAGGAGAGACAATGTTTTTAGGCTTGAGATGTCAATTGCCAGATATATTTTTTTAATATCTAAAATCTGGGGAAGTAAGCACTATAACATATTGTTTGTTATAATAATAATAAGATGGAAAGGACCTTGGAGGTCATCTAGTCCAACCCCCTGCTCAGGCAGGAAACCCTATACCGTTTCAGGCAAACGGCTGTCCAGTCTCTTCTTAAAAACTTCCAGTGTTGGAGCATTCACCACTTCTGGAGGCAGGTTGTTCCACTGGTTAATTATTGTTTGCTTTTTAAGCTAAAGAACCACATTTTTCTAGCCTTGTGCAGCAGCCAATGGATAAAAAGTCATTTTAACCATATTTCTTAAGCAATTCATGGATCTGCTTGATACACTCCTTGAACTATAAAGTTTTATCATATCAGATGAGATTAAACCAACATATCTGATGAGGTGAAACCAACAGTACCCACTTTTTTATTGACGCCAAAGGATTCGTGCCTCCTGTATTCATGTTCAATTTGCTATTTCATCAAGTTTACTGTAATGTCATCTTCCCATGAAATGGAGACAGATGCAATTTTGACATTGGTGGGAGATCAGAAAACTTGTCTCTATGCCTTGCACTGCAAACCAGAGCAAAGTAAGCAAGGAAGGTGCTTTAGTAAATATCAAACATAAATAGAATTTGTGGGAGGGGTCAAAAGCCTACCATATGGCTTTATAATGATATTGTAAGTATTCCAAGTGATAATGTTTAAAATAGAATAAACATAATGCAGGGCTTCTTAAATTTCCCATTCAGATATTATCTCCTTTTGCATGATGTGTTTGTGCAGACATGCATGAATGAGAAAAACAGAAATGTGCAATGTGCAATCCCCTGCAAGAGATCAGTTCTTATTTTTGGCAAGAAAGATCTACACATTTGCTGGCAGGAAAGCAAGAGAGACAATGTGGAGCATTTGTGAAACTTGTGTCAAATACAAAGAGAAAAGAATATGGGGGGAAAAACTACCAACATCCCCACTTTTGGGTCAGGTGTTACTCATCAGTGATCTCTGCCCTCTCCCAAAATTATCACCAAGGTGAAATCATTTGGAAATCCTATTTCCAATAGTATAAAATGTTTTTTGCCTTTTGGAACTGTCCATAGGGTTTTCATGGCAAAGATACTGGAGTGGTTTGCCATTTCCTTCTCCAGTGGATCACATTTTGTCAGAACTCTCTGCTATGACCTTTCCGTCTTGGGTGGCCCTGCACGGCATAGCTCATAGCTTCATTGAATTACGCAAGGCCCTTCGCCACGACAAGGCAGTAATCCATGTAGGCGTGAGCTTAAATGGACTCCAGAAGATGGTAGAGGACAGGAAGGCCTGGAGGAACGTTGTCCATAGGGTCGCGATGGGTCGGACACGACTTCGCAACTAACAACAACATAAAATGTTTTATCCTCCCTCCCTAGAACAGTCTTTTATCTTTGTTAACATTTTTTTATTTTATTCAAAAGATTAAAATACAAAAGAAAAAAATTGAATAAAGACAAAATAAAACTAGACAACAACATCAAAAAACGTAAACTAAAAAAGACAAAAAGCAAAAACACACCATATTATTGCCACAATAGATTTGTCAGTGTTCATCTAGGGGGGGTGGGGGGCTGATATGTGTTTTTATTTTTTGTCCTTTTTTCAGAACAGTCTTTTTCTATTCAAAGGACAAAGATTTTATACAAGAATATTTTTCCAAATCTACCTGTTCTTCAAAATGTTATTAAGGAAAGACTGCATGACCACATACAATTAATTAAAACCTATCTCAAGTTTTATTTGTTTAAAAAAAAACTACCCAAATCATATTTTATCCAGGATCATATTTTTAAGTGACAAGAATATAGAATTACTTGTTTAAAGCTGAGGCACCATAAAATGCAGGCACCAAGTGACAGGTATGAGCCCCAACAGTGGCCATTAGTCATCCTTAATATCCTTAGTATCATTCATGGCTGGCAAATGTTTTATGCACTGCTAAAAATGCTCTCAGTGAAAGCTGATTCAGTTGGTTTCAAACAAATATGCCACCTTGTGTAAAGTCAAAGATGTCCAAATTTCTGCTTGTTTTTATTCATGTCTCTTTAAATATATACATTTAAATTGTGTATTAGGTTTCTTTGAGACAAGAATGACAAATTTAAAATGAAATACTATGATGAATGGAAGTAACAAAATGTGCAGCTGTTTCCTGGATATATACGGCAATGTATTGTTTTTATGAAATCTCTCTTGTTTAGGAATTCAGAATAGGATTTTAAAATGTTTTGGGTCAGACATTTGAGAATTCAGTATCCTGAAAATTCTTTAAAAAAAATTCTTCTGGTATCCTTAGTCATAGGGTAAGACACAAGGTAAAGCTACAAATGGCTATGATTGAAAATTAGAAATCTTACACTATTATATCTACAGCAAATTTAAAGATGCATTTTCTGCTCATGAACTTTTCTGTTCATTTATTTAATTCTTCATTCATAGGGCACCATTCCTGACAGTTTATCCCCACAACCATGTTTCTTATGAGGCAGCTGGGCTGTGACAGAGCAACTAGCATGCCAAAACTAGAGAATGTCGTGATCCCCACCCAATGCTTTAACTGTAATGGTACTTGTGCTACTGTATCAAGTTGGTGTTTTCTTGACAACTTTAAACCCTTAGAAGAAAATTTTCATTTTTATGTTGTTCAGGATGATATGACTCTACACTTTCGTGCTTGCTCTTACCTTGTATCTCATGTGTCCAAAACTCAGGTGATTTTGATTTAAGCAACAGAAGTAGAAATAAATTTCCATTGCAACGACACCTCTTTTTCCTGAGAATGCCCTGAGTCCTTGCACAGAACATTACACTCCGAAAGTTAGAAAGTTAGAACTGCTGGCTACTATGGAAGTTAATGACTATTTTTTACAGACCCAATTCTAAACTATAGTTTACCATCATACAAAAAGTCTGCAGAATGCTAGAGGCTTGTAAACTTTCTCTCAACCCTTTATGAAGTTGTGAACAAAATATGAAGTGTGTACTACACCTGATTCTAGCCAAAACTTCCAAGAAAATCCTCTATGGAATTCTGGTCCATACTTTTAGAAACTGACATCCTTGATGTCATCCAGTCAAAGCTTATTAGAGCTACCCTCACAGACCCAAGATACCCTTCATTTAGAAATGGGCTTGGTCTCCATGGATATTAAGAGCATTTTAATCTTTTGCCTTCTTCCCATCTGTTACAGACCACTATGCGAACTTGATTTTAAAAAGCTATAGGCAAGCTTCATTCCTTAGGAGTCTTGTTGGAGAGCTTTTGCCCATGAGGCTTTAAAAATACTAACAGTAGTCTTAAAAAATGTTTGTTTTAAATCAATACATGTTTGATTCCTAACCTTACAGCACATGGAGTGTTTTCAAATGGGAATGTCCCAGCCTCTTACCTCTGATCTGTCACAGTCTTGAAATTTCACCAGGCCCTCACTTTGACCCAGTTGGATGCATTGCCTTCTGCCATCTTGTCTATGCCCTTGAGATACCCCGTTTCACTACTTTTCTAACCCAGAAAACCCTGGTTTACTTTTTATCCCTCTCCTAAAGAAAACAGCTTGACTTTTATCATTTCTCCTCTCTGACCAATGTAAAATATATCCTCCTAGGCTGCCCAGTTCTGTACTTCTATATGTACCATTTACCTTTCCTTAGTTCTAAAAATTATTTTCTTTTTAGCCTTAAATATTCTCATCTTTTCCTGTTTTACTTGTATCTGATCACTGGCCTTATGGCCATAATGAAGGCTTCATTTGATTAAATTTGGAAATGTTTACTTCTGACTGCATTCAGAATCAAGAGCTTTGGCTATTAGAATTTCATGGCCACAAATCAGCATTATAACCAAGGTTTTGATCACAACTGGTCAGGCTGATCACAGCTTACACTAGCCCATGTTGCCCACACTGGAATATAGCAAGACAACTTGATTGAAGTGAAATGGAAGCAAAAGTTTGCATTCTCTCAGCATGCCTTTACAAGGTTGAGAAAAAAATATAAAAATTTAATCCATGGTTACTGCATCTCTTGCACTTAGCATGAAACACTGGTTTAATGCAAAGGCAAATTTGTATCTAACAGATGATTTAAGCTACAACACCTACAGCCCCTTGCCACTGCCTGTGCTAACTGGGCACTCATAGGAATTTAAATTCATAAACTTGCTTCAGATTTATGTGTGAAAAGGTTCAATCTCTATAACTTAAACAATTATTGATAAAAAGCTCTTGTGGAGACCAGGTTCTGTACCATCATATGATTTAAAAGGTTTTCATCATCAGCTGGTTTTTACACTGTCAAATTGATTTAGTTCAAAGGCATGAATGCATTGCTCGCTGGATGGGGGGAAAAAACCTATAGCAGCCTTCTGAAATTTGATCATGTCAAAGCATCTGGAATCTCCAGCCTGGGGAACTATACCTACAGAGGAAATATACACACCTGCTCCTTATGCTAAATGTTTAGAGTGAAATAGAGCTTGTGGACAGTTGATGAGAAGAAAATGAGACAGCTACTTTGATTCTCATTGTATGAAATATCACTTGTCTGAAATGGTATAGGGCCATGGTGGCGAAGCTATGGCACGTGTGCCACAGGCAGCATGTAGAGCCATCCCTATGAGCATGCGTGCTATTGCCACAGAGGGACACAGGGACAGACTGCTTCCCTCCCCCTCTCCACACATGCGTAATCTGGGAAAGCTGCAAGAGCTAGGCAGGGAGAGGCTACAAAGGGAGCAAGTTTTGGCGGGAGCAGCATTTGGTGCAGACAGCACAATGAGCGAGCACGAGCGACCAGTGGTGAGTTTCAGCAGCGGTGGTGGCGGTGGCAACGGTTGGGTGGGGGATCAGGTTCTGGCCCCTTCTACCTCATCCAGGTGCCAGAGAGAAGTTGGCTGCCCAGCCTCATGGAGCAGTAGAGGTGACGACGTAGGTGGCAGCAACAGTGGCAGCCCGAGCAGGCTCTGGTTAAGCCAGGCAAGGCCGAGCAGCCTGAAGTAGCCGAAGGACCACTCGGGACGACAGGCTAGTAACAACAGGTTTATTTTAAGAGCAAGGCAAACATAGAATAACTTGTCCGGCTTTTATAGCCGGCAGCTGGTAGCGAGGACCAATCAGCGGTGTTCATTTTGGCGCCCTGTCAGGCAGGAACCAATCCGCGTCGTCTTTCGTTGACAGCTCCGGCTTCCGCGTGTCTTGGTGTTTTGACAGCTGCGAGCTGTCAGTGGTTGCGCCTGCGCTGTACGGTGGACGCTTTGACAGCTCAGGCTTCTTCGTAGTCCGGCGTTTGACAGCCGCGAGCTGTCAGTGGCGGCGCCTGCGCGGTGCGAGGAACTTTGACAGCTGTCAAAGTTCCCGCGTGTTTTCCTGTCAGGCTGCTTTTAGTTTCTACCCTTTGTTGCAGCCGTATTATTAGAACTGTTAACATCTATACCTATCTATTAAAGGATTGTTTACATATATAACACACCCCTTACCCCTCCCCTGGTGCGTTTCCGTCCTCTTGGATGTTTGAACCTGCCCACTGATAGTCTTTTAGGTAGGTGGGTGGTCTCCGATTCCTGGTCGAGCGGCGAAGGGGTGGAGGTTGGTCTGGTTCCGGATCTTCGTTTTGGTGTTCTTCTTCCTGGTTTGGGATAGGCAGCATTTCCGGTGGGGCCTGTATGCTGGCGTTGGTTGGTTGCTCAGAATGGTGTGGTGGTTGTCTGGGTCTGAGCTGATCAATATGGCGGCGAATGTTGCCCTGTGCTTGCGTAGCTATAAGGTATGATATGGGCCCTGTTTGTTTTATTACTGTCCCTTGGACCCACTTGTTTTTATCTGTGTATGATCGTGCCCAAATCAATTGACCTGGGGTGAGTGTGCGGGCGGGTTGGGGGTGTTGTTTTTCTTCTGGATACGTGTCCGGGTGCAGTCTGTCCAGACGTGTTATTAGCCTTCTCCCCCATCTTAATTCCGCCGGTGATTTGCCGGTCGTGGAGCATGGTGTTGTGTGTTGTGCTAAGAGGAACTGGCTGAGGCGCCTCTGCCAGTTTCCTTTAACGAATTTTTTTAATGCTTCTTTTGTGGATCGTACCATAATTTCAGCCATTCCGTTTGACGATGGGTGGAACGGCGCCGACGTGACCAGCCTAATACAATTCTTCATAGCGAAGATCTGAAATTCACGAGAGGTGAATTGAGGTCCGTTGTCAGAAACTATGGTGTCAGGTAGGCCGTGAGTAGCGAATATTTTTCGTAAAGCTTGAATAGTGGCTTGGGACGTTGTTTTTCTAAGGGGTGTGACTTCCAGCCATTTTGAGTGGCTGTCTACTACAATTAAGAAACTTTGGCCTTGGATGGGTCCAGCAAAATCTATATGTATACGTGACCAAGGGTTCCTGGTAGTCTCCCATTTATGGATTGGGGCCTGGGGTGGTTCATTCCTGGTCTCTTGACAGGCATAACACCCCCCCACATACTTTTCTATTTGTTTATCTATGCCCGGCCACCACACATAACTTCTAGCCATCGCCTTCATTTTTACAATTCCAGGGTGTCCTTCGTGTAAAATTTGTAATGTTTGGTCTATGTTTTTCTCTGGTATGATAACCCTATTTCCCCACAGCAGGCATCCTCTATGTGTTGAGATCTCATTTTTTCTGTTAAAATAAGGTTGGAATTGAGGTTGTGGATTTTGAGCTGGCCATCCTGTTGTGGCCCATTTGAGGATTCTGGCAAGTATTTTATCTTTGGCAGAATTATTAGCTATGATGTTTGCAGTCAGGGGGCATTCTGGAAGTTGGGAGATTGCTAAAATCTGGCTGGCTGGGGCTGGGTCTGAGTCCCTGGTTTGTATGGGCAGTCTGCTGAGGCAGTCAGCATGTCCCAATTCTTTACCTGGTTTATGTATTAGTTGATAGGAATATGCTGCTAAGAAGGTTGACCATCTTAGCATTCTCGGGGAGAGTATTTGTGGGGTAGTTTTATTCCACGTGAATATGCCTAGCAGGGGTTTGTGATCTGTGATTATGGTAAATGGTCTTCCATATAGGTAATCATGAAATTTTTTGACCCCTGCTACTATTGCTAGGGCTTCCCTGTCAATTTGGGCATAGTTTCTTTCAGCTTTGGTTAGCGTGCGTGAATAGAAGGCTATGGGTCTTTGTGTGCCGTCCTTGAATATGTGACTTAAGACGGCCCCGATCCCATAGGGAGAGGCATCGCAAGCGATGCATATTGGGGTGTCCTCCTTGAAAAGAGTGATAGTTGAACTGTGACAGATAATCTTTTTTAACGATTGGAAGCTACTCTCAGGCTCTTTGGTCCAGGACCAAGTTGTACCCTTGTCTAGGAGTCTATGCACAGGCTCCGCAATAGTGGCCTTATGGGGGATGAAGGCATGGTAAAAGTTTAACAATCCTAAAAAGGATTGCAGCTCTTGTTTGTTCCTAGGACTGGGTGCGGTCTGAATAGCCTGCAGTTTTTCTGAGGTGGGGTGAATGCCCTGGCTATCTATTTTGTACCCTAGGAATTCAGTGGATGTAACTCCAATAGAGCATTTTTCCCGCTTAAGTTTGAGGCCGGCTTCTCTGAGCCGGCTCAGCACAGCTGACAGCCTGTCAGCTAAGTTTGCCTCGTTTTCTCCGGCGATGAGAACATCGTCGAAATAGGGGCAGACCCCGGGTATTCCCTTCAGGGTCTTCTCCATGATACCCTGAAATATACCCGGGGCCGCCGATATGCCAAATTGGAGCCTCTTTACCTTAAAGGCACCGCGGTGGGTGACAATTGTCTGGGCCTCCGCAGTGTCTTCAGTGACAGGCAGCTGTAAATACGCCTGTGTGAGATCAAGCTTGGCGAAAAGGGCGCCAGAGCGGATGGAAGCAAATACGTCCCTTACCGCTGGCACCGGGTAGGCATGGGGGCTGAGGGCTAAGTTGACTGTCGCCTTATAATCAGCGCACAGTCTTACTTCCCCGTTAGGTTTGATTGGAGTGACGATAGGGGTCTCCCAGGTTCCCCCTTCTGTTGGCTCCAGTACCCCTAGTCCTACGAGGCGATCAAGTTCGTTTTCGATTTTTTCCTTAAGGGCAAAAGGTACCCTCCTGGCTCTTATCTTGACTGGTTGGATTGCAGGGTTTAGCTGTAAGGAGATGGGGGGGCCCGTGTATTTCCCTAAAGTGCCATCGAAAACGTCGGCGAACTTATCGCAAACGGCTTCTAGGCTGGGCGTTAGGATGGTGTTAACCCCAGTTAAAGCGATACCTAGTGGGCTGAACCAGTTTAGTCCTATCAAATTGGTACGGTTCCCTGGTGTAACTAAAACCTCCAGGGGACCCTTGAACCCCTTGTACTGCACTACGACCTTGGCTTTTCCTTCCAACGGAATGGGGGTTTTCTGGAAGTCGGCTAGGTGTACCTGAGTTTGTTTCAGGGGAATTTGTCCCTGGCCCTTCTGACAGATCTCCTGATAGGTTGTTAGAGAAATTAAGGAAACAGCCGACCCAGAATCTACTTCCATGTGGCAGGGCACCCCCTGAATTCTGACCCAGACCTTAACCTTGGAGCTTATGCTGTTTACTCTGTCCACTGTCTCTACCAGGGGCCCTGGGTGGGGTTCTCTGCTGGCCTGGTCTGCTGGCCTACCTGGGGGGTTTGCCTCCACCTCATTGATGTTGTCCCGGCCCTTGCTGCGGCACACCGGCTTGATGTGGCCAGTCTTCCCACAATTGTGGCATTTCGCGTTCCTAAAGCGGCAGCTTCCTCGGGCATGATTGCCCCCGCAGCTGGCACAGGCGGCTCGTTGCTCGTAACGCGGCGGCGGCGGTGGAGGGTTCCTGGGCCCCCGGCGGTCCGACGTTTTTCCCCTTCTTGGGTGTCGGTGCTCCATTCGGCGCTGCAGGGCTTCTCCGTCAGTGAAATCCACCGATTCTCCGCTGTCGCTGAAGGCTGCGCTTTCCTGGTAGACGGTCGCGGGGGTCTCCGGGGTCGTGTTGGTCGGTTTCTTCTTGTGGCTGTGTTCGTATGCCATGATTTCCCTGGTCAGCTCGGCCAGGTTCATGTCGGGTTTGGACGTCAGTTTTTTCTGTAGCTTCTCGTCCCTCAGACCGATCACCACCTGGTCTCTGATGCGGTCTTCCAGGTCGGGAAAGCAGCAGTTCCTGGCGGCGTGTCTGACCCCGGCGATGAATTCGTTGGCGGGCTCGTCCTGCCGTTGTTTCTTTTGTGCGAATTGCACCCGCCAGTACAGTTCTGATCGAGCCGGCATGTAGTATTTGCTCAGCTGGTCCACCAAGTCCGCGTAGGAGACTTCAGTGATGGGCACTGGGCTGAACAACCCAACGGCTGCATTGTACACCGGGGGCCCGCTGATGTACAGCAGAGCGGCGGCCTTTGCTCGGTCGTCAGTGATCTTACTGACGAGGAGGAATCCCTCGACTTGGCCGAGGTGTGATTGCCATCTCTCGGGATGGCGGGTATCAAACTCCCTCACACGGCCGAAGTTTGCCATGTCGTCCGGTCCTGGGTTGCTCCGATGGAAGTTAAACTTCCGTGACAGCTCTTGCCGGGAACTCCCTTCCTCGGCCGTGACTTCAGCTCCGGAGCGATCCCACCTTCGTCGCCAGTGAAGTAGCCGAAGGACCACTCGGGACGACAGGCTAGTAACAACAGGTTTATTTTAAGAGCAAGGCAAACATAGAATAACTTGTCCGGCTTTTATAGCCGGCAGCTGGTAGCGAGGACCAATCAGCGGTGTTCATTATGGCGCCCTGTCAGGCAGGAACCAATCCGCGTCGTCTTTCGTTGACAGGTCCGGCTTCCGCGTGTCTTGGTGTTTTGACAGCTGCGAGCTGTCAGTGGTTGCGCCTGCGCTGTACGGTGGACGCTTTGACAGCTCAGGCTTCTTCGTAGTCCGGCGTTTGACAGCCGCGAGCTGTCAGTGGCGGCGCCTGCGCGGTGCGAGGAACTTTGACAGCTGTCAAAGTTCCCGCGTGTTTTCCTGTCAGGCTGCTTTTAGTTTCTACCCTTTGTTGCAGGCGTATTATTAGAACTGTTAACATCTATACCTATCTATTAAAGGATTGTTTACATATATAACACACAGCCAGCCAGCTATGAAATGAAATGAACCTTTATTGTCAAAATACAACTATGTGTACATTGAGATTAGCTGAGCCTCCCTTTGTGCTCCCACCCCCCAACACACAGTGACAACAAACCCTCCATCTTACTACACCATGTGAACCAACTACACCACACACCGGCCTCCCAAGTCAATTCTGCATACAATTCACAAAAGTTCGCAAAAGTTATTTCTCATTCAAAAGCCTAACAGCCCACGGATAAAAGCTGTTTTTCAGCCTGTTGGTGTGGCTGGCTATACTCCTATATCTCCTACCCGATGGTAGGAGAGTAAAGAGATACCGTCCAGGGTGTGAGTCATCCCTGAGAGTCATCCCTCACTCTTCCAAGGCAGCGAGCCCTGGCGATGTCATCCAGTTGTGAGGACAGCCCACAATGTCTTGTGCTGTGCTCACCACCCTCTGTAATACTTTCCTATCCGCGGCTGTCAGACCAGCATACCAAACCACAATACCATACGAGAGGACGGTCTCTATAGTAGACCGGTAAAAGAGGGACATTAGCTGTTGTTCTACCCTGTTCTTCCGCAAGACCCTGAGAAAGTGAAGCCTCTATTGGGCCTTTCTAGCCACCTGGGTTATATTAACTTTCCAGGTCAGATCTTCACAGAGGTAGCAAGAGTTGTGGGGGGATCAGGTTCTGGTCCCTTTTACTTCATCTCGGGGCTGGGGGGAAGTTGGCTGCCCAGCCTCGTGTACAGCAATGGCGGTGGAAGCGGCAGAGGCAGAGGCAGCAACCCGGGCAGGCTCTGGTTAAGCCAGGCAGGGCCGAGCAGGGATGAGCACTTCCCCACCTACATCTGGGACGCTGTCTCACAGGTGCTGAAGGGCTACAACTGGAGCCTGGTGCCCATGCCAGTGTGGGGCCATGGGGCTCTGAAGACCAAGCCGCACATCAAGCAGCCCATGAACATCTTCATGGTCTGGGCACAGGCGGTGTGCAGGACGCTGGCCAACCAGTACCTGTACCTGGCCAACGCCAAGCTCAGAAAGACACTGGGCAAGCTCTGGCAATGAGTGGGCCAGCATGGAGCCTGGGTGGGGAGGGGCAGTGGCCATGGGAGGGGGAGGCGGCAGCTCACCTTGATCAGTCAGTCTCCCCCGCAGTCAACCCTCTTCCCAGGCTCGTGATTCAGTGCGTTATGCAGACAACAGCTTCTCCGACTCGGGGGACCAACCAGCCGATCGTGTTTGGGCACGAGAGCCCCTGAGGGCTTGTAGTCAGCCTGGCTAGGTGCTGGTCCTTCCGCCACTGTGGAGGGACTTTCTCCGTCTGAAGCTGTGAGTTTTGAGAATCAGAGCTAACTGACCAGCTGCCTTTGGATCGATTTTCCAGCGTCATTGCCAGCTGTGGATGATGGAAGCTCAATCCTCCACTTGTTGGGAAAGCTGTGTGTTTGGCTGGCCTGGGAGATTTTTAAGCCCGGGGGGACTCCCAGGCTCAATATACTGGAAGAAGTGGTGGAGCGGCCACTCAGACATGGCGTTTGGTTTAAGTTGTTGAGATGATTGACCAACCTGGGCATGTTTGGACCTTTTTTCCTGACTAAGCTGCCTTGAAAACCGATTTGACTTTTATCTGTTTCTGTCTGCAGGCAATTCCTGTCCTGTTGGATGTTGGTTTGATGAAGGAGGGTAGCTGTGCATTGGAAGGGCTGAAAAATTAGGAGGTCCCTAATTTTAAGTGGACACCCATGTTCAGGAGGGATCAGACTGGAACGGGGTGGTGTAGTCCCCAACATATGTGTGTATGCAAAACCTGGCTCTCATGGAGGTGTTTCCAAACATTGGCTTACAACATCCAAGCCTGGACATGCTCTGGCTTTTCAGGGCTACTGTGGGTGGGCTAGTATAGCCTCTGAGAACCCCCCTCCCCACTTTCTCTTTGAGGGATAAATCCTGAAGTTAAGGAACACATGGAGGGAATCCAAAGTGCAGCTGGGGTAATGAAGGACAGCTGGAAGGAAATTAGGGGTCAGATCAGGGACATTCCTGGAAGTTCAAAGGAATTTACTTTAAGTTCCCCCCCACCCTCATCTAAGCCTTTGAGGCTGCTGGAGTCTACATGTTAGAAGGTGGCTCATTCTAGCAACTTGCTTGAATGGCCACTGATTTTTCAAAGCTGGAAACATGGTGCATTATAAAACAAACAAGGATAGAGGTTTTTGGGGAGGGTTCATGCTTTCCTTTCTCCTTTTAGCCTTATAAAGCATCACCGTAGAGCCTTGGTGGAGCAGTGGGCTAATGCCTCCTTAAGTAACACCAGCTGCCTGCAATTAGTGCAGGTTCGAGTCCCACCAGGCTCAAGGTTGACTCAGCCTTCCATCCTTCCTAGGTAGGTAAAATGAGGACCCAGATTGTTGGGGGCAATAAGCTGATTTTGTAATAATGCCGCTTGGGGGTGTGTGTGAAAACCCTAATAAGCAGGCATATACATAGAATGAAGGCTACTGCTAAGCTTGTAAGCCGCCCTGAGTCTTCGGAGAAGGGCAGGATATAAATAGAATTAAAATAAATAAATAAATAAATTCCTGTAATATTTCAGTATGTCACAAGGGTCTCCTGCATGAACAAGGGGTTGGACTAGAAAACCTCCAAGGTCCCTTCCACCTCTATTCTGATTCTGATCCCACCTCTCTGCCAAGTATCTAACTGGACACACTGTTAGTTTTGCGACAGCACGTATTCCCAGAATTCCTTCCTAGTTCTAACACTGGATTCCTGAATTAAAACAGGAAACTATATGTGATAGATTGAAATATGAATACACACTGTATTGGATTCTTTTTTACACTAAAAAGGTTCTAAAATTGTAACAGGAAATAATTAAGAGAAACAAAAAAAAGTAAAGAAAGAGAAAACAAAGCCAAAAGTGCTGAAAGAAAAATCTTTAAACTGCCCAGGGTCACGCTGAGAGCAAGATGAGGAGTACCTAATTTTGATAAGTAAATGTATAAATACATAAAATATAAATATTCTGTTTTTCTTTTGCAACTGACCTCTTACTCTAAGATTGTGACATTTTCACTTTTTAAAAAAGATACTGTTTTTTTCTGATCATCGAATCCATAAATTATAATTTCATTTTTTTTCTATCTCACACAAAAAGTCCAAGAGGAGTTTCCAAACAGCACTGAAATAAATCAATGTCTTTTCTCTAATCAAAACTGCCAATTTCGCCATCTGAGCAAGTTTCAGAAGTAGAATTGTTCAAAACCATTCCAAAACACAGGAGAAGAAACAATGGGTTTAAAGGATTTTTTCCCCCTGATGTTCTTCTATTGAACAAAAACAAAAATGTCCTAATTGAGATGCCCGAACAGTTGATTGCTGCAGTGGACAGAGGATTGCAGTAAATGATTTCCAAAACTCCCTTCCAACCCTGTATTTTATTATTCTCTGGTTCTTGAAAATGTGCTGAAGACTTATTAGAATGCATCTCAACCCCCTCAAAGAATTGACAGCTGCTAAATACAGGGCTTTTGTATTTTTTTTCCCTTCAAAAGATGCAAAGCATGCTGTTGAAATGCAAAAATGGCTCATGGGGTCATGAGTACCTTTCATGTTCTTGTTATATCCCTTTCCAGGCTGATCTGGTCATACTAGTCCAGGGGTAGGCAACCTTGGCTCTTTTATGATTCATGGACTTCATAAGCTGGCTCAGGAATTCTGGGAGTTGAAGTCCATGAGTCATAAAAGAGCCAAGGTTGCCTACCCCTGTAATAACTAGTCCACATTGCAATAGTCTCTTGTGCAGATCTTGAACTGTGTTTGGAAACAACAGGTAGAATAAAAGACCGCTCTCGAGAGTGAGCAGCATAGATCATGATTAAAAAACAGATGAAAGGTAGCCACATTGGCTTCATATTTACTTTTTTACCCAAGTCAAGGTGACCTATCCAGTCCAAAGCGGCTTGCCTCCTCTGATTGCATAACTTGATATCCATCATACAGTAACTTGGCAGATGGGAAGCTCTTGCACAGATCTGAAGGCTGCTCTCTGACTTGTTTAAAAGAAGGCTTTCATTCGGTTTTCATTTTGCTATTGTGATTTTTTTTTTACCTTATTTTTCATACGAGCACTTTGAAATACATACAGCTTTGATGGGCCTGGTGGGGAAAACGTAATTTGTAAATATAATAAATTTTCAAATGAACAGATTAGGAGAAGAGGGGTGGGGAAGGAAAGAGAAGAGGAAGGGCTCTATCATGCAGAATTGTCTGTTAAATCTGAATGAGATTTTACATGAGAGTAAAATGGCAAACAGGATTTTTACCATGTGAAAATGCACATTTGTATGGACAGATCTTGCCCACAGCATCCAAAATCTTCTAAAGTAATGTCTTGGGAATCAAGGATTTCTTATACTATAATTACATAAAAATAGCAAACATTGTTTTGCACTCCTTTCTGAATTAGCCGACCATATTCCAACTCCAAGCCCCTTGCATCTTTCAATATGGAGTAGGCATAGATCTATATCAGCAAAGATCTGCATCAATAACCTCTGTTGTGATTGCAAAGAAAAGCAGGGATGAAAAGAAACTCAAGCACAAAGCTACAGTAGGAGAAACACACCACTGCATAACATGGCCTGGAAACTTAAAACAGGAACATATTCAGTATCACACACATTAATCTGATTGATTAGACAACATCAAGGTCTTGTTGGAATAGTATGGAAGGGGTGTTCTCCTCTGGAATTTGAATGCAGAAAAATGTCAATAACTGTTCTGCTTGACTGACTACAGACTGTTGCGGAATTTCATTACAATTTCTCACTCATTTGCTCCCCTTTTAGGTAGGAAGGTTGAAAATCTCTCTGCAACTGGCTTGGTTGGTACTTAGAAAATCTCACGAGTCCAGGCAAAATATTCCAATCAAACTTCAGAAAAATTCATACGGTCTGTCTTTGTTACTTACAAAACAGAATAATAATAAAAGAGTGAGCAGGCTAGGTGGGTGAAGAGAAGAACCACAGTCTGCCTGGTACACTTCTTGTTGTGATTTATCTCCTTTGTAGAAAATCGAGTAAGTCAAGATTTCAGACAAATATAGCTTTGCTTGCAATCAAAGTAGCTTTTGTCCATTTTTGGATATTTCATATCCCCAATTTACGAGATTAAATGTGTCAGGTAATCTCAACTAGAGGCTTATAGTTTCACCCACTAATTTTACTTCCACACAATTCACTACTCTTCACCAATATGTTCAAAAGCTTTTAGCTTCCTCACCGATTAACCATTATGTCAGTTCCAACTTAGGTTCTCACAACAGGAAAATTCCTTACACAGGGGTATGTGTGCCTTGATGACTGCAGCACCTCAAAAACATCTCTACATCAATGGCTCTTATTGCTACAACAAACAGAATACTTACTTCACAACAAAGGTCACCAAGGCTATGTATGGAAGAAATTAAATAAATCTTTCCCCTCTTATATGTAAGAACTTCTCCATCTCAATTAAAATACATAATTTGATTTCGATTTAACCAATTATGGATAACCCAACCTTGAAATTATTACAGAAATGATGAAAAGTGGGCAATAGTATATACATATAAGTCTGTGCATAAATGTTGTTTTACTATCATAAAATATAGACCTAAGCACTAACTGTGAAGGCTTTGCAGAAATAAAACCTATTTAAGAATATATGTTCATACTGTATAGAAGACAGGAAAAATTAGCAACAAAATCTTGAAGTGCTGAATTTTCTTGTCCAGCCAACAAGCAGTCAGGCCATTTGTCAGAATTCTCACTTATCATCAATCCAATTTCTAGCAGAGAAAGGAGGTTTCTTCTGTTCAAGACGGGAAGATTTATAACATGCAAAGCCCTTAGTCTATCACTGTTTCCAAATTTTGGCTTCATCTCCATTCTCAAGAAAGCAATACAGTATCCATCCAGATTTCTCACTGTTCTAATATGGCCTTTGGAAAAGGCCCTTATCTATCCCTAAGTATTTATACAATATTCTCTTTATCTTTACTCTAGCCTGGCATTTTTCAAACTTGGCAATTTTGATATGTGGACCACAACTCCCAGAAGTTGTCTGGGGAATTCCAAATGTTGAAATCCACCCATCTTAAAGTTACCAAGTTTGAAAAACACTGTTCAAGCTAGACTTAATGCCTGGCTATCAAGGTTTTTGGAAGGAAGCTATCACAATCTTCCTTTCCAGGACCAGAGCTGATGGTAATATTTGCAATATTTCCTCACTGTTTTCCTCCATTTTGGTGAAAGAGAATTTGCTTCTGAAATTCCTTTCAATAAGAAGACAATTCTCAGATGTTCAGGGTGATCCTCTTGCATTGGTTGAATGTCCTCTCTTCACTGTATAATCTCCTCTCCAGTCAGAAAGCGGCACCATAGCATCATGTTGCAAGCTATGCTATGCATGTAGAAAAAAAGGCAGGGTTTGTGTCATAATGTTGCAAAAATGCTTTCATTAGTCTAGCCCTTGGCTTTGGCCCCCAATCCCTTGGATACCACTGTTTTCAGTGTACCATAGCATCTTTACTTACCTAAATTACATGGAAGATCACATTGATAATTATCTCTTTTGGCTTTTCCAAGTGGGAAGTGTAAGCAAGTAGATTAATCAAAAGATGTGTTACAGGAAAAAAAATCAGTAGAAACTCTTGCCTCCAATACCTTCATTTAAAAACACCAACAGAAACTGATAAATAAATAAATCCTAAAAGCCCTGAGACTTCAGTGGAAAAAAAGAATCCTATTTCACAGAGGAGAAAATCGGGAAAAGCTGCAAAGTAGATTTCAGCACCGTATTAGGTGATGGATAGCTCCAAGCTACCTGTTTTGGTCATCTTAGTTAGAACACAGTTGAAGGAGACAGTGTCCATTTATCATATGAGTAAGTGGACTGAAAAGGTAAATGCAACGTATAACAATAGAAAACCCCTTTTATACCTGAATAAATCATGCTTGAACTGATCATTTGAGTGGTATGGATAGTTTTCAGAAACATCTGAGTGGCAACAAAGCTGAGAAGATAAAAAAAAAACGGGGCAACAGACTGACTACCTGGATATGAGACAAAACAAAAGAGTGAACTAAATCATTTTAGGATCATCCAGTGCTCAGGTTATTCAATGTTTGCAGCTCCTGGTACTTCTTATTTTATTTTACTATTTTAAGCCATTTATCCACTACCTGAATCCCAGTAAAGTCCAGCTGATTTATAATTAATGATAGGTCAAACAGCTATAAAAAAACATTACAAATTACATTTGATCATTAAAACTAAAACAAATATAAGCACTAGTGCTTCCAAACTCAATTCTCAAAAGTCTTCGACAAAAGTTAGACATTTTTTCACCTAGCTCCTATAAGACAGAAGGCAGCCTTCACCTCCCTCCCAAACACTGTAAAAAATAAAAGAGAATTTTTTTAGCTTTAACACGATTCATTTATTCATCAGGTAGAAATTCTGCTTTTTTTCCCTAGAAATTCAAAGCGCTTTGCATAGCACTCCCATTTCTATTTTTTCCCCCATAGTAACTCTTGATAGTTGGATTCTAGGGAATGCCTGATCCATGATCATCCAGTTAACTTCCATGGCTAAGTTTTAATAATTGTTCATCACCCAGATTTTGTGGTGGAGGATATACAAATATAAACAAACAAACAAGGACAGGCTGGAACCTGAGCCTCTTCAGTGCTAACTCAACCTTTACACCTCTCTGGCTCACTTTCTCTTTCCATTGCAGAGGACAATTGTGCTAATTAGTGGTAGAGTTTGCTAGCACTTTTTCTGATTAACATAGCTTTGGTGAACACAGCAGACTCTTAACATGTTAAGAACACATTGTTAACTGATAAGGTACTAATAATCTGTCTCTCATGTGTAAGCTGCATCTATATAACCAACCTGTCTTTCTTCCCTTTGCCTCCATTCCAATTTAAATCCTAGAGCAGTCAAGCACTCTTTGCATCTGTTGAGGCAAGCTGAAGTTCACAAAAATCTGTGCTTTTTAATGAAAAGGGGTTAGATATAAAAGGGGCTAGCAGACTCCTTATTTCCCATTAAATACGAGGGCAGTTTGGAAATAAACCTCCATTTGAGCATGTGCAAGAAATAGGTGGGGTTAAGGTTAGGGTTAGGGTCCTATGGTACTGTGCGCAGTAGTTCAGTAGGCAGTGAGGAATGGAAGGAGAAGATTGCGTTGCAGTTGACTCATCCACTAGATCACTTGAAAATGAAACAGTTTTTTAAACGAAACAGTGGCTTGCATTGCACCGCTTAACGATGCCAATGTGCTTCATGATGCTGTTACAGGGTGGCTTCATTCCCAGACAGGTGTGTTGTTGTTTTTTTTGCAGAAGGAATTTGAAACCTTGTAAGACGTTATGAGAAGTGCCTCAATTTGAACGACGATTATGTCGAAAAGTAATGTCGTGTTGTAGTTTTCTAATGTGTATAATACAAGTTCTGTATCTGTGAGTGTCTGTCATTGATAACCAAACAGAGGCTTATTTCCAAGTTGCCCTCGTATAAAATGCTCACCTATACACTTCATTTATCTCATAAATAAGGTGAGAGCCAAAATCCTAGTGGAAAAATATAAGATTTTTGACGGATGTTGATTTATTTATTTTGCCTGTAATATACAAGGTGAATGAAATCCAAGCAGGGTACAATTTTGAGTACCATATTTCAAAAACTCCACTGACAAACTGGAGCCCTTCCAAACTCCCTGTTCACTTTGGAAAATGTATTTCTCCCAAAACAGGTAAGAAGCTCCACTGACCTTGTCATCCAGTATCCTTTGTGTGACTTAATCGAATGCTCCAGTTCCTGTAGCTTTTAGACCTTTACTGACATTACAAAATCACCGCAAAGCCCAGCTAAGCCATGCAGCAATTGGAGAGGTGGTAACCCTCCAAACTGCTAAAGCAGAGGAACAATGCTACCTTCTATCAAACTTTCTAAAAAAAATCAATGTGTTGGGAAGTGATTGAAGTCCATTTACCGCCCACAGCACTACAAAAAAGACTGAACTCTTGCATCTGGTTTGTTCCAATAAAAACAAGTAGTGGGTGCCTGTATATGACATGCAAAGTTCTTGTGCTATATAATGTATATGTTGCGTGAACCAGTTATGTATGTGATTGAGACAACGCCAAGGAAAATGAAAGAAGAGAGCAAAAAGGAGACACAGGAAACAGCAAACTTAGAAAAAAAGAGCAGAAATAATGAAAAGCACTATAAGTAATTCTGCACAGAACTTTATTACAATGATTTTTAAAGCCTTGAGAATGTATTATTGCTTGCAATATATTTGTTATTTAATCTGTCTTCCTTGAAAGACTAAATCCTCATTTTAAGAAATCACTTCTAGATCTTTAGAGCGTTCCTTAAATGCATGTAAAAACTGCAAATTACAGTTTCTCTTAATTGCTTATTTTTCCCTATGAGTTATCCATTTTTTGTTTTGGGCTATTTTTTGTTTCATTCTTTCTTTAGAAACTGTAACATATGTTTGTGTCCATTTCTGCTATTAGAGAACTGACATCCTTATGGGCAAGTGAACTTAATACACATAGTTTTACACCTTTCTATAAAGCATGGCTGCATATTATTTTTATGCCTTGCGAAAATAACCCTTGTAGACACTTTTCCTAGCATTTGTCTTATACATCTTTCGATTGGCAGACTTTGCTTCACAGTTCTCCAAAGATGGCTGCCCCCTTATCAATCTCGGCCTCATTCATTCATCCATTCCTCTTCATTGTTACATGAAAACTTCAAGCAATGCCCTCAACTACAATCCCAACTGTACAAACCGCTACCATTTTTATCCTGAATCCGCTCCCTCTTCCCAAGAAAAGGAAAAATAGATATAAAAACTACTTATATCTTCTGTATAGCTAAGATGACCCTCCGATTTCAAAACTATGGTAGCAGGGAAGCAGACTCTATATACTACATCATTTCTCTTTTTCTCAAAACGCAATTAGTTTCAATGGCCCCAAGACTACACAGCACACACACACACACACACACAAAAACCCAATATAAAGCAATCCAAGCTCCTCTTCTCTGCTGTCTCACATGCTGCCTCTTTAGCCTCAGGGAGTCTTGATCAAGATAGATTTTTGCACTAAAAAAATTATGCTCAGCAGTGGCCTTTCTTGAGGTTTCTTCCAACCATTTCCCTCCATTCCCTTTACAGCTACCAGTTGTCTCTTTAATTCCAGTGGGATGCTTTACTAGCTCTATCAGAACAGTTCTGGCATAAGCAGGTGGGAAAGTGGGAGGAAGTATCAGGAAGGAGGGGAAAGCATCTGGTGCTCTAAGCAGAAACGAAGAGGGTCTTTTTAAGACAAGGAAAAGGTTGTATTGGTGGACATGATTGAATAAATAGACAATAAGAGCTTCCGATGTTTTCTTTCCTTTTTATTACACATTTAGCTTCATCCCTCCAGATTAAAAAAAGGAGGAGGAGGAGGAGGAGGAGGAGGAGGAGGAGGAGGAGGAGGAGGAGGAGAATCCAATTAAAAGTACACATATAGAGTTCCATGGATATATATATGTACAGTATGTGTGTGTGAAAGGAAGAAGCAGAGACTGAGAGAGATCAGTTTCTCTGAGGAGATTATTTTATTTCTGTTTTCCTTTTTCTCAATGTCTGTCCTTACACAATGCTTTAAAGACTGATGATTGGAACTTTACTTTTGCTTGTAAAAAGATTAATATTTTTATTTTATTGTTTTCTTTTTTAAGGTACAAACTAAAAGCATATAGTGCCTGGAAAGAGGAGAAAGAAAACATCTTTATCATTTAAGTAATATGCATGTCAGAAGAAAAGAAAAAGTCTGATTTTATACATGTTGGTCTGTAAAAGAATGCAAACAGATTTCAACAAGTAGAAATGCATGTGCATTTTTCTAGATTACATGTTTTCAGATTCATTTTTTTCTCTTCTTTCCTAACCTTTATGTACCTGTATGATTGACTTCTAAAGTTTTTTTGCTCCTTGCTTTTAGCTTAAAAAGACCGGACTCAATAAATCAGGAACTCTTTGGAAACTATCAAATTCTTCTATATCTATTTGAGCAATTATATCATTTTCCAAGGACATTTTCTAGAAGATTCTTCCAAATAAGTCACAGATGCTAGGGAAAGAATCTTTCAACAATGCTTTTTCTCAAAAGGATCATCTAAATGATGGCTTTGTAGTCATTCTCAGACTGTTATTTCCCCATGAAAATATTTTTTCACTCAGTCTTTGACTTATTTCAGTTGGATGTCCTCTAGATATGCTAAATTACAACACCCTTAGTTCCAATCAGCATGCTTCAAAGCAGGGCTGCTTGTAATTCTGGGTGTTATGACCAACATATATAAAATGTATGAGAGTAAAGAATGTCGGTTTACTCCAGTTATAGAACTGCATGAAACTTCTTTGTGCTGAGCAAGTTTGCCCACAATTATGTTAACAAAGGAACGTATAAAAGGAGAGCATGAGCGCTATCTCTAAACATGGACTCAGGCTCTGCCCTTCTCCCAAAATCTAGCAGCAATATAGGCTTGTCAGCCAAGAAATCCATGTTCTTCTCCTCTACTTGAAGTTCTTTAGTACCAACCTAATTTAGTCTGTGCTGACTAATGACCACCATTGCAAAAGGAAGAGCTCAAGATCAATTGAAATTCATTGAACCTTGAGAAGATCCTTCTGGTGTACTCTAAAAATGTGACTCCCCTTACAATTCCCACAGCTGTGTTTTTAGTAACGGGAATTGACAGGGAAATGATTAACTGACAAGTTCATCAATATTCCCCTTTTTTTCCGATTCCCTTCCTGTGATTCTTCAAGGGGATGGAGAAAGTACAAACAAACAACAAGTGCACGTTCAAACAATAATTCCAAGGAGAAGTTAAAATTGAGCAGTTAACATTACTATTTAATATCCAACAGCCTATAGCCAGAGATGATTAAAAAAATGATAAAGAAACAGATAAAACTGGACCTGCTAGTGAGTGTTTGAATGATTTCTTGCAGAACAGCCAGGATTTCTATCAGTAATATTTAACGAGTAGTTGGAGAAAGCTTACTTTACATAACTTACTTTGCAATAGAAGTACTACTGTGTTTCCTAAAGGATTTCTGCAGTAGCATGATAATTTTCTCTTAGGAAAAGAGAAAAGTTGCAATGGACTAGTGGAAAAGAGAACTATCATGGAGAAGAGACCATATCTCAGTGGCATGTAGATATAATCATACGGCTGGAATGGACCTGGACATCTTCTAGTCCAATCCCCTGCCAAAGACAGAGACCTAATACCATCCCAGACAATTTTTTCTTGAAAGATTCCAGCAATGGAACATTTACAACTTTGGGAGGCAAGCTGTTTCGTTGGTTAATTACTCTCACTGTCAAGAAATTTCTCCTTAGTTTCAGGTAGGATCACTCTTTAATGAGATGATCCCAATTAAATTGTTGGCACTGTCAAACAACTTGAACTTGATGGAGGTGCAATAATTGTGCAGGATGTTGTGCCAGATATAACACTGAAGTTAGTCCTGTACTGAATATTAGGCATGGGTTGTAAAGAACTCTAGTATACAGAAGTGAAGACGACTGTCAGCTCCACTACAAAATCAACCCTATGGGAAGACTGGAACCATGCTTTGTTAAGATTGGTTACAATAACAGAAACTTAAAAGTCTGACTGTGCTATTCCTCCCCTCCTTCTTATATCCCAACAAATCAGGGAGGGATCTGCCTGAGTCATTTCCAAATATTATCTTGTTTCTAGATTTTAAAAATTGCTTCAGTTTTTTCTGTAAGTAATGACTCTTTCTTATTTATTTTAAGGTCATCTCTCTAATTCTCTACAACCATTGTATAGTCTCCAGAAACTCAGGCATTTGTTCTTAAATATGTAATGATAAACCAAACAACAAAACAATGGTTTTTTTTAAAAAAATTACTGGGATAGTAATCTTTTCATATGTCCCTTGAATTAAACAAGCTGGTTGTCCCCAACAGCTTCCTTAAGCCTTGATGAGCAGCTGGGGTTGAGGATGTCAGCCTGAGTCCCAAAAAAAAGATCTATATAACTAAGAGAATCCACCAAGAGGCAGCTATGGTGATCATGAGCCCTGTTGGCTTGTGGAATGCTTGCCTGACTAAAAGCAATATTTCCTCGACTCTTCCTGGTAATATACATGTTTTGATTGATTGACTTAAGCCAAATTTCTACAATGGCTGTCTCATCTAAGTGATTCTTAGATGACTCTAAGTCACTTTTACCAGGAGAAAAACAGAAGTGTCCCTGAACTGCCCATTATTTTTTTACTGGCTCTTGAGAGGGATCCAGCTATGGTATGGCAGAGTTATGTCAAACTGCATGACAACTGGGAGCCTAATGACACTGCAAGTGATATGAAAGAGCTTTACTTGGGGCCTTGAAAAACAAGTGGCATCCCAAGCAAAGCTGGGAAAGATGGCTAAATATTTTGAACCAGCACAAAGTAGCTTTTCATAGTTTGGAATTAGAGAGAGCTTGGGAATGTGGGAATATTCCTGTAAATGAACCCTTGTTTGTTTGTTTGTTTATTATTACATTTAAGAAGGAATTTAGAAGGAGTGGAAGGTAAAGTAACTGATAGATGGTAATATTTTCCTCTGAGAACAAATTACTTTACATAAAGAGAAACATGGAGATGCTATAACCATTCTCTTAATCTGAGACTTTCAATCAGTTAAGAACTTCTGACTTGCGAGGCCGGTGCGTTGTGCAATTAGCTCACATGGTGTGTGTCACTGTAAGTTGGGGGTGGGGGCACAAAGGGAGGCTCAGCCAATCTCAGCGTATACATGGTTGTACTTTGACAATAAAGGTTCATTCATACATTCCAAACTTCACCACATATTACATCAAGATTGTACATGAAACATGCAAGGCACTTCAATACTGATAAACTAAATGATGAAGTACAATTCACATTGATGACACCCAAACATTTTAAAAGAACATGTTGCCTTGTGTCAACTCTTATAACATGGCAGGATGCCAAGCTGTACACTCCTTTTCTACCCAGTGTTGTCATTAAAACCACTACAGACATGTTTTTCACTGTGTATAATACAACTGAATCCCAGATAGAAATCAAACTACAAGCGGTCAATTAAAAAGGCCACTAAGGATTTACAACTCAGATGACTGCAGCCAATTAATATATTTGCTTTTATAATATTAACACAATTTGCATTAAAAATATGAAGACAGTGAATATGGGGCACAGCTGGTGAATGAAGGCTTTGCTCTAGTGTCATTTTTGCCATTTCTATGCAATTTCAGCATGACAACTCCAAAGAAATTGAGATTTCAGATTTGCATTTGTTTAAAAGGACTAGCAAATGGAAATACTCATTCAAAATAAAGTGCCTGTTTCTAATAACAAATGACATAAGGAATAGGAGAAATGGCTCCTTTGACAATTAGACCTATAATATATAACTTATATCAAGAACTATCATCCGGTCAATAATAAGGGAAGTTTTCAGAGAGTAAAGGCCAGCTTCTCCTTGTCTTAGTGCAGTTTAGAGAGCACTTAGCTAGTCATAAATGGGTAAGAATTAAAGGTCTACGATCCAAATGTGCTTATTCTTGCTTATACAAGATACTTTAGGAAAGGAGACTCATTTTCCACCAACTGTCCCTCACAGCTTACAAATAATGTACCGGGCTACTATATTTGCATGGAGGTAAAAGAATCCACCATTGAGGAATTTAGGGACAAAGACTGAGATTAACTGCAGCTGTTCCATATCATGCCAATCCTAGCATTCACTTTTTCTTCTCTTATTAAAATTATGGCTGACATTTGTTTATGTGGGAAGAAGCATTGCACACTTTTCAAGGGCTTGAAATTTACACATTCATACTAGAGAGTTCCAAGTAAGAGTGATGAAGAGACATTCCACAGAAGTGTTTATAACAACAGTAGTTGCTATCTGTACAGTAGTCCTCGACTTATGATGACAACTGGGATCAGAATTTCCACTGTAAGTCACTGTGGTCATAAATCAAGTTGAGACCCAATTTAATGACTTTTTCTCCAGTGGTTATTAAGCAATCCAGCTTTTCCAAGTTTTTTTACTGTGAATGATCATGTGATAGTATGACACTGCAACTGGTCATAAATGTGAGCCAAATGCCAAGCAACCAATTGTGATCTGTGATGTCAGGGGTGGTGTGACAGCCATAAGCTTGAGTACAGGTTGTAAGTCACTTTTTCCATTATTATATTACATATAATAATATCCCTGGATTTTATTATCTTCTCCCCTGCTCTATTTTTCATTATGTTGACTTCACAAAAGGAAAAAAAGTGATATAAATAAATAAAAACAAAAAGGCAACAATAATGATAAGAATAATCAGGAGTATTGGGAGGCGGCAAGATAACATTTGCAATTGCATAATGACACCCCTTCCTTGTTTTGAACATGTGGGTAATGTTGACATGCATACAAAACAGGAGAGGTATTGATTGCATATTTGTGACTGTCAGTATGACTTTTTAAATACACACTCCACCAGATGTTCCTGGAAGGGCACTTGTTTACATAAAGACACATCCACAAAAATACAGAGAAAATACCCATTCCTCCACGCTTATGATTTATTTAAACACACATACACACAATTACCAGACATAATTTCTTTCCTCTTACACTAGTTCCATTATCACTTTTGCTGTTTAAAAATGAACACAAATGAATGCTTTTAATCCCATGACAGAGCAGTCTCCTTTTCCTTCATTGCAACTGCATGGTTAGCCAAGCCCAAGGGGTGAAAGGAAAACTGTTCCTCAAATCCAATCAAGTTATTCACTGGTAGAAAGTTTACAACCCTTGAGGGCTCCACAACCCCTTTCCTGAGTTTCTTAGCAGACTGAATTTGATTTGATTTCAGGGTTTCAAGTTATTTCCAAGTTACGTGGATTTGAAACAGGTCAAGCAAGGTTTATAAAACTAGACAAGCAGCAGACAACACTAGATTTAGATTTAATCTAAATTTGGATTTAGATTAAATAGATTTGAATAAAATAAAAAAAAATTGTAATGTTATCATTAGATGCTGAAAAAGGTTTTGACAAATATATAAACAGTACATGTTTGCCATATTAAATAGGTTCACTTCCTTGATCCATAAATGGATCAAGATATTAGTTGATATTTAGATATTAGATATTTAGTTGCATCTAAAGATTAATGGTATGTTTTCTGCTACTTTCCCATTATTTAGAGCATAGGTGTCCAACCTTTTGACTTGTCTGGGCCGCAGTGAGCGAAGAGGGATTGTATTGGGCCACATATAAAATATATAATATAGTTAATATACATAAATGACACAATAATATTAAAAGTTTACAAACTTGTGTGGCCACATTATTAGCTGACCAGGGCTGCTTAAGCCCTATGGGCCATGGGTTATATCTGCATGGAACCTTGCCTTCTGCTATTATACAATATAAGGAGATCTACAGAGTAGTACATAACTCAGCTGAACACAAATTGGTTTTATTTGCAGATGATCTTTATTTCTAAATTTCACACTACTGTTCTAGCATTGATACAAATGACTTTTGTAAAATATGAGGATGTTGTATTAACGGATTCAAACCAGAATTGATGCCAATAGGTGAAAATTTGATTACCTATCCATTTAAAGAATATCAATGTGCATACCAAAAATATAACTCAGTTAGTGGCACGTAATTGTAAATAAAATATATAGATTTTCTTTATATCTGTAATTAATTCTCACCCTTTGGGGAAAGTTGAATGGTCTCCAAATGAATATTATTCCCAGATTAATTTATATTCTGAGAGGAATTCTAGTTCATATATCTGGAGAATATTTTCAGAAAATAAATCTTTGATTAGAACATTTCTATGAGATTTTTTGATTTCAAGAATATATTTACAGAAAATGGATTTACCAATTAATGAGGGAGAATTCAGTTTCCCAAATATGGAACTATAGCATCATGCTTATGTATTGTCAAGCATTAAAGTGAAGAAATTTCAGGTATTATTTACTGGAAGCCATCAATTGGTTTCAATTTTATGATTTTGGCAACTTTGGAATATACATATTGCATATGGCACCATTGGTTGGACAGACAGTTTTTGGATCGCTTGAACTCTTGTAGCTCTGGAAACAACTATGTCAATTAGGCAGTGAGAAATCTGTTGTGATGTCCAATGCAAGAAGATTGAAACCATTTTCCCATGCTAAATTGACTTTACAAGGAAACCCAGTTTTAAAAAATTGGGAAAATATGGTGATATGAAAAAATGGGTGGAAGTGAGAATATTCACTTTTGCACCAATGAACATGATTTTTTAACATGTTGTTAGTTGCGAAGTCATGTTCGACCCATCGTGACCCTATGGACAATGTTCCTCCAGGCCTTCCTGTCCTCTACCATCTTCTGGAGTCCATCTAGGCTCACGCCTACTGCTTCAGTGACTCCATCCAGCCACCTCATTCTTTGTCATCCCCTTCTTCTATTGCCCTCAATCTTTCCCAGCATTAGGCTCTTCTCCAGTGAGTCCTTCCTTCTCATTAGGTAGCCAAAGTATTTGAGTTTTAGCTTCAGGATCTGGCCTTCTAAAGAGCAGTCAGGGTTGATCTCCTCTAGGACTGACCGGTTTGATCGCCTTGCAGTCCAAGGAACTCGCAGGAGTCTTCTCCAGCACCATAGTTCAAAGGCTTCAATTCTTTGGAGCTCAGCCTTTCTTATGGTCCAGCTTTCACTGCCATACATTGCAACTGGGAAGACCATAGCCTTGACTATACGCACTTTTGTTGACAGGGTGATGTCTCTGCTTTTTAGTGTGCTGTCTAGATTTGCCATGGCTTTCCTCCCAAGGAGCAAGCGTCTTTTAATTTCTTGGCTACAGTCCCCATCTGCAGTGATCTTGGAGCCCAGGAAAATAAAATCTGTCACTACCTCCATTTCTTCCCCATCTATTTGACAGGAATTGAGAGGGCCAGATGCCATGATCTTGGTTTTCTTAATGTTTAGTTTCAACCCAAGTTTTGCACTCTCCTTCTTCACCCGCAACAAGAGGCTCTTTAGTTCTTCTTCACTTTCTGCCATTAGAGTGGTATCATCTGCATATCTTAGGTTGTTGATGTTTCTTCCGGCAATCTTAATTCCAACTTTTGATTCATCTAGCCCTGCCTTTCTTATGATGTGCTCTGCATATAAGTTAAATAGGCAAGGCGACAGTATACAGCCTTGCCAGACTCCTTTCCCAATTTTGAACCAATCAGTGGTTCCGTGTCCAGTTCTCACTGTTGCTTCTTGGCCCGCATATAGATTTCTCAAGAGACAAATAAGATGGTCTGGTACTCCCATCTCTTTAAGGATTTGCCACAGTTTGTTATGATCCACACAATCAAAGGCTTTAGCATAGTCAATGAAGCAGAAGTAGATGTTTTTCTGGAACTCTCTAGCTTTCTCCATGATCCAGCGTATGTTGGCAATTTGATCTCTAGTTCCTCTGCCTCTTCGAAATCCTGCCTGTACTTCTGGTAGTTCTTGATCCACATACTGCTGGAGTCTAGCTTGTAGAATTTTAAGCATAACTTTACCAGCATGAGAAATGAGTGCAATGGTGCGATAGTTTGAACATTCTTTGGCACTGCCTTTCTTTGGAATTGGAATGTAAACTGATCTTTTCCAATCCTGTGGCCACTGTTGAGTTTTCCAAATTTGCTGGCAAATTGAGTGTAGCACTTTTACTGCATCGTCTTTTAAGATTTTGAATAGCTCAGCTGGAATACTGTCACCTCCACTAGCTTTGTTGTTGCTCAGCTTTTCTAAGGCCCACTTCACTTCACATTCTAGGATGTCTGGCTCGAGGTAAGTGACCACCTCATTGTGATTATCAGGGATGTTAAGCTCATTCTTGTATAGTTCTTCTGTGTAATTTTGCCACCTCTTCTTAATCTCTTCTGCCTCTGTTAGGTCCCTGCCATTTTGGTCCTTTATCATGCCCATTTTTGCATGAAACGGTCCTTTCATCTCTCCAATTTTCTTGAAAAGATCTCTGGTCCTCCCTATTCTATTGTTTTCTTCTATTTCTTTGCATTGTTCATTTAAGAAGGCATTCTTATCTCTTCTAGCTATTCTCTGGAATTCTGCATTCAATTGGGCGTATCTTTCTTTTTCTCCCTTGCCTTTCACTTTCCTCCTTTCCTCAGCTATTTGCAAAGCTTCCTCAGACAACCATTTTGCTTTCTTGCATTTCTTTTTCTTTGGGATGGTTTTGGTTGCTACCTCTTGTACAATGTTGTGAACCTCCGTCCATAGTTCTTCAGGCACTCTGTCTATCAGATCTAATTCCTTAAATCTATTTGTCACCTCTACTGTATATTCAACAGGGATATGATTTAATTCATACCTGACTGGCCTAGCGCTTTTCCCTACTTTCTTTAATTTAAGCCTAAACCTTGCAACAAGAAGCTTATGGTCTGAGCCACAGTCAGCTCCTGGTCTTGTTTTTACTGACTGTATAGAGCTTCTCCATCTTTGGCTGCAGAGCATATAGTCAATCTGATTTCTGTGTTGACCGTCTGGTGATGTCCATGTGTAAAGCCGTCTCTTGGGTTGTTGGAAAAGTGTTTGCTATGACCATCGTATTCTCTTGACAAAATTCTATCAGCCTGTGCCCTGCTTCATTTTGTACTCCAAGGCCAAACTTGCCTGTTATTCCAGTTATCTTTTGGCTTCCTACTTTAGCATTCCAATCCCCCATGATGATATGGACATCATTTTTGGGTGTTAGTTCTATAAGGTGCTGTAGGGCTTCATAGAACCGGTCAATTTCATCCTCTTCACCACCGGTGGTTGGGGCATAGACTTGGACTACTGTGATATTGAATGGTTTGCCTTGGATTCGAACTGAGATCATTCTGTCATTTTGAGGATTGTATCCCAGTATTGCTTTTCCTACTTTTTTATTGACTATGAAGGCTACTCCATTTCTTCTGAGGGATTCTTGCCCGCAGTAGTATACCTGATGGTCATCTGAATTAAATTCAACCATTCCTGTCCATTTTAGTTCGCTGATACCTAAGATGTCGATGTTTAGTCTTGTCATCTCTTGTTTGACCACGTCCAGCTTTCCTTGATTCATGGATCTTACATTCAGGTTCCTATGGAGAAAGAATCTTTACAGCATCGGACTTTCCTTTCACCACCAGACATATCCACAGCTGAGCGTCCTTTCGGCTTTGGCCCAGTCGCTTCATTCTTTCTGGCGCTACTAGTACTAGCCCTCTGCTCTTCCCAAGTAGCATATTGGACGCCTTCCGACCTGAGGGGCTCATCTTCCAGCGTCATATTGTTTTGCCTTTTGGTACTGTCCATAGGGTTTTCATGGCAAAGATACTGGAGTGGTTTGCCATTTCCTTCTCCAGTGGATCACGTTTTGTCAGAACTCTCTGCTATGACCTTTCCGTCTTGGTTGGCCCTGCACGGCATAGCTCATAGCTTCATTGAATTACGCAAGCCCCTTCGCCACGACAAGGCAGTAATCCATGAAGGGGTTTTTTTAACATACACTGTGTTAAGAGATAAATATCTATCAGATGTAAACTAATGGCAATATTTACAGCTACACCATTTGATAACAATGTGTTTGGATCAACAGTATTTTCATCTTCCAAAACACATGGAAGATTAGAATAACTTGATAAATTCTTTAAAACTAAAAAAAAACCCCTCACTATTAATTGTTACCAACAAATTAGGGGCATAGTATTAGAGGTTCCCATACTGCCAGGACCACAGGAGACCATCTTAAATTCTATAGCCAAGAATGTCAATGGGCCTCAAACTATGATTTATACAACAAAAATAGCATTTAGACTATATTGGACTGTTATTATGTTTGCATAGAAAAAAAACTGAGTAAAACAGCACTCTGAGAGAAATGTAATAAGGCTCATGATTATTTAAAACACATGTTTTTACAATATTCTGTACTTATTATGTTCTGGGATAAAATAGTGCACTATTTAAGTATAAACCCCTAAAATTTTCAGAAGATAACATTCTCTCAAATTACATGTCTGTTAGATAAAATTTGACAACAGCACAATGTAAATGGATTCTCTGTGTCCCTTTTATGGCCCAAAGAATATTGCAGCATCAGAAAGATAAATGAAAAGCCCCATTTGCTCAATAGATTGAATATCTGATTACACTTACCACCTATGAGTGGATTGCCTTTAGATGTAGACTTTGTATGGACAAGTATAACGAAATATAGAATTCACTTATACTGATAAGTTTACAAATGATTTTTAAAAAGGAAGCTACATAGGAGCGTTACAACTATAAATGCACTTGAATAATATTTACTGTCTATGCAAAAACATCCAAAGTTCTTTGAAGAGTTCCATTTGTCGGAACCATGACATTTACATTAGATGACTATAAATAGAATTATAACTGCCAATTATTACAACTATGTTTCCTTTTTCTGTGGTTTTCTTTTTTCACTGTTAAAGCACTTTTTATGCTTTTTTGTTGGGAAAATATGAATTTGCATTGTAACTTTCTTTGCATTTTGCTCTTTTTCTTTTTCTAGCACTATTAGAATTTTCAAGAAGTTATAACAATGGATACTTGGGAAAAGATTTGGGTTAGAAATGTAAAATTTACACAGGCCCAAAATTTAAGAGAGAATTTTTATAAAATGTTTTATAGGTGGCACTTAGACCCTAAAAAATTAGCAAGTATGTATCCGAACTGCCAGCCCAAATGTTGGAGGTGTGGCTGTGAGGATGCAATGTATTTTCATATATGGTGGACTTGTAAAAAGGTTAAAGCTTTTTGGATTAAAATTTGGTGGAATATGCAAAAGATATTTAAGAAAAGGATAAAGTTTTCTCCGCAATTGTTTTTATTGGGTATTATTACAGATACTACTGTTATAGATTCAAAGTTGATGTTGAATTTAATTACGGCAGCGAGACATTTAGTAGCGCAATATTGGAAGAAGGAAGAACTGCCGACTATAGAAGAGTGGACTTTGAAAGTTTCTAATTTGGCGGAAATGGCAAAGATTTCAGCATATTTGAAAGATCAATCGCAACAGAGATACATTGTGGAATGGAGAAGAAGGATTGAATATATTCACAATAAATATGGGACTAAAAAGTTTCATTTAGCATTTGAATAAGTAGTATTTGTATGACGTATAACTAGTTAGTAGTACAATAGAATTTAATGTTTTATTTTTGTTGTTAGCATATTTTGGATTATGCTTGTTTGTATTATTATACCCTGTATTCAGCTCTGGGAAGTTGGGGAGGGGGGAGGGTAGGGTGGGGGGGTTGGAGAGAGGGGAGGGGGAGGAGGGAGTTTTTTGTATTCAAAAATGTATTGTAAAACTTTTCAATAAAAAAAGAAAAAAAAATAAGAAACAAGGCTAGTTGGAGCCATATGGGGCTGGAGGTAGGAAGGAACAGGAGGCTCCACAAAAAATGTCATCATATTAACTGTAATTTCATAATCTGAGCAAGAGTCAGGAGGCAGCAAAGGCCGGAGAAATAGAATCCGGAACAGCAGCAATATTAGAAGCCCTTAATAGTGCTTGTAATCACATGGTAACTCCTAATCATGGCCAGTTGTGGCTTTGGCTGGCACTGAACTGTGGTGCCAACTTACAGTGCTGAGCACTAGATGGTAATATTCACTCCTCAAAGAGCTCATTTGCAGAAAATATCAACGGACTGAGAACAATGAACATCTAGAGGAAGCTTCTGAAGCTTTGATTCCAAAAAATGCTTCAAGCCCCCGGCCAAAAAAAAAAGTCAGGAAGAAAATTTTACCTTTCCCCCACCGTCACTGTTGAGGGTCTGCCACAGATGTTGCAGGAAACCTGTTCTCTCACTGCCTCCCTCCTTCTTTGCCTTCTCATGGAGGAACTGGAGGGGGCAAGAGTACTCAAGCTGCTTCAGGTGAGCAAGCTCACAGCTTGTGGAAGTGTTAATTAGAGCTAATTAGATCCCTGATTAACCTGCTTTGGCATTTAAATGACTAGTTTCATTTGTCCTGTCCTTGAAAGCAAGACTTGCTTGTGTTGGTGTCTATATCCCTCCTTCTCCCCCCCACCACCCCGTGTGTGTGTGTGTGTGTGTGTGTGTGTGTGTGTGTGTGTGTACAACAAAGTGAATTTAAACAGAGATACACGTGTATGTGTTTGTGTGTTTAAATTCACTGTTTGTTGTATACAGTATACCACTAAGTTTTTACATCTTTTTCCTAAGTCATTTCATGAAGGTAGTTTTCATTTTATGACTACCTGTTTAATGACTATTCAAAATTAAGACATGCCTAGAATTTACAATGGGCCTATAAAGCACTCCTGGCCATCATAAAATGTTGTGCCACACACATATACTCTCATGGTCATGTGACTGCATTTCAAGCACTTGGCAACCAGCTCGCCTTTATGATTGGGTGTAGCATCCCAGTCATGTGATCTCAATTTGTGTTTTTTTATTATTATTATCGCTGGTATCTGACATTTTTTTTGGTGGTTTCCAGAGCAAAAAACACCCATTCAGTAGAATGGTTCATGTTTATAATAGCTGCACTCACTTAACAATTTTGGATTTGCTTAATGACGATGGTGATTCACTTAATTACTACTGCAAAAAGTGTTGTAAAATTGGATCTAGTCATGTGGGTTCCTCAACCTACAATTATGTTATATCCAGAAATCCAATTGTGGCCATAAATTGAGAATTATTTGTATGTTACAAAATATAACCTTAATAGAATATTAAATTTGAACATTGTCTATTTCCCCTTATAAGAATAGAAATCTCTTTAGCAGTACACAAATAATTAGGGATTTGGTAACACTTTTGCCAACTAACATTTTAATAAATCGTTTTAGGGCTAATAAAATTTGTTAAGCTAAAAACTATTTTTTGCAACTATAGATTAACATTGCTCTCCCCTTAGAGACATCCTTGTGTCGAATGGTGGCCCCATTTTTTTCCAGCCCACGACCATAACCAAGCAATTCCTCAACATGTTACAGGGTACCTTCTGTTTAAGATGTACCATCTGCATTATATCCACTATCCACGGCTTGACCTTTCTTTACAGGAAAAGCCCCCTTCTCCTTACAGATGTTCTTTGGATCTATCTCATAACCTATGTTAGAACACAGAAGATCATGTAAATGCAGAGGAGATCTGTAGTTACATTAATTCTTGTCATTAAATTTGTATTAGATTGAATTAAATCAATGGCTTTATCTTTATAATTGCCTGTTCCATATACCTGCCAAAGGTGCAATAGAATACATATCACAAGGAAACCTCCATTTAATATGGCCTCATTTACAGGACTTCAAACATTTCGTCAAATCACTCCAAATTAATGGAAATGTTTGTGACATAGTCTGAAGAAATAATTTACATTTAAGTCCTTTATTGTCAATTTACCTCATTTGCATAATAACATTGTCATGTAAATAGCACAACATAACACAAAAGATGTCATTACAGAGATGAAAAAATGTGCTTCCAGATTTAATGGATATTCAGGAGTAGTATATGCATCTTCCCCCTGAATGGTACATTAAATCAAGGGTTTATTGTACTGTATTACATGCTGCTAATATGAAGCAGTCGTATGTTCATACATATCCATCACACTGGCTCCTCTAGGAATCAACAATATTAGGTAAGTGTTTTGTGAAAGAGTAAGCCAAAAAAATTATAGACATAAAACTAATTTGTACCAACACCAAGAAGAGTATATGTAAAAACAATGGTAAATTGATTTATTGCTGAGTTAATGAAAGTGAAAAACCAATATAAAAAAGGTACATTGAAATAGTTTCTTCATATACAGAGACTAACTTAGAATCAGATTGCAAGACAAACATTTGAAGAAAATGTGATTGGGTTAAGACAGGCATGTCAAACTCGCAATGTCATGAGACATTGCACGATGTATCAGAACTTTTTTCCATCACCAGCAATGGGGTGGGCGCAATTTCAGCATGATGCATCTGGCCCGCGGGCCGGCAGTTTGACAGGCCTGGGTTAAGAGGAAGAAAAAGAACAAGAAATTTACAGTTGGTTAGAATTGATGAGATCCTGGAGGGGGGGAGGACGAAAGAGGTATGGGAAAAGCAAGGATTGGTTGCCAGGATAGAAAGATATATATAGAGAGAATGACTGATATTGGCACAACCTAGTTTTAACTAGGTTTCCTTTTTTTCTTATTTCCATGCTGTAATTTCTTTGGCTTATAATTTTATAATCTATTTCTGAATAATTTTACTTATCCCATTTTAAGTAGGTAGAGTAGAACAGAAGAGAACAGAATAGCCCACCTGCTGCCTTGCCCACCTGCCTAATTCTCCCTCCGGGCGCCCGCAGCAAGTTCTTCCCATGGTGAGTTGGCCATGTGGAGTTGTCCTGAGGCAATTTAGTGGCAGCGAGCTGGCCACACCAAACTGGCCATGCCAAATTGTCCTAGACCCAGACTCAATCAGCGTGGGGTTTTTTTCCCCATCTCCCAAGACTCTTTGATCCATCTTTATAGATTTATAGGACCTCCATCCTCTAGTCCAACAGGTATCCCCATGGATTAGACAGGTGGGAAAATCATTTGTATGAGATGGAAACCGTGTTAATCATTTAAATAAATAAATATTTTTTTAAAAAATGATATGTGATTTTATATGCATCTATATGTAGGATAACTCCCAAAACACTGCAACTGGGTTTTTTCAGGGTGATTTACATTAGGTTACTTCAGCCCATTGATTTGAAGCATGACTTAATCTTCAGTTCTATGTACATTTACCTGAGTGTAAATCCTATTTAAATCTTTGGGCTTATATACTTCTGGGTGCACTTGAACAGAACTGGACATCTTTTAAGATTTACAGACTTCTTTTCACCTATTTGAGGTATTAATATATGCACATATTGTCGATAAACCTCACAATAAGTCTGTCAAGTTCGCCAATATTGTTAACACATTGCCTGAGGAAGGCAAAAGTCAGAGGCTAGCAACTTCCCTATAATCATTGTGACTAGGCTGTGGTGAGTGCTATGCACCATGATTCTTTTTAAAGTTGTATTTTCAGACTATGTGTCTCAATAATGTGTTATGAGGTGTATTTGTAATTGCCTGATGTGAACACTGGTCCTTGAAAAGGAAATGGTGTGTGTCTAAGTGCAGGCAAAGCTATTTAGAGTCAGGACAATGCAGCTGCTCTCGCTGGGATCAAATTAGATCTTTTGGAGTCTGGTGATTTAAAGAGGAAAGATTAAGAATAATCCATCTCAATTTCCTTGGCTCTGAAGCAGTACTTAGAGAATAGAAGGTGATTTCAAAGCTCATCTGTTCCTGCAAAGCACAATGTGTTCCCTACCACCATTTCCACCTTCTTTTCAAACAGCTTTTCAATCAGCTTTATTGTTGAACTCTCCAATGTCGAAACAGAAAAGCAAACGTGAAAGAGGGAAAAGATCATAGCTACAGTTATATGATGGCATCATTCATTTCACCTTTCCTGTGATTTGATACAAACGTAAAACAGCCTGCTTTTAGAGCCAGATCTATCTTCCACTATTTTTGTCTTCCTGCTGGGAGTTCCTTTAAACCACCAAGAGCTCAGTCAGAGTAGGATGGTAACTGTCCGGCACAGGTTGACCTAGAGATAATTTGGCTTTTTAAAACTCCTACTTGCAATCAGTGAAAAATACATCAATTACAATTTTACGTGAACATTTGTATGGATTTCAGGATATTGTTACATAACAAGCATTCTGCCTGTCTGCTTCTGAAGGACATCGTTCACATATCATATCTGCTTCTATCTCACGTCAATGTTCTTGGATTCAAAGCACTTTGCTAAAACAAGCCATCAGACAGGACATTTATTTCCTCCAATCAACAAAGAGTCTGTTCAGATGAAACTATTTAGCTAGAAATCAACTTTAGCACAGAGTCCCAAAAATAAATAAGCATTTGGGGCACTTATGAAATCAGGAAAGTTAAGTGTCTTTACTGACCAGTTGACCATCAGTTAGTTATCTTAATTTAAACTACAAGACTACCTCATCTTCTAAAAAAAATATGCAAAGTAGTAAGGATTTCAAACTGTGGACGTTGGTCATGCACTTTACTCCAGTTGCTACCAAGACAGATCTTACTTAGGCTAGGGCAATCCACAAGTCATTTTTCTGGTTTTGAGATCCTGTATGGAGCCAAATCTTCAGGCTCATGTTGCTCAAATTCAGAAATAACATTGGTTGTTCTTGATATTCTCTGAACTTGAAATGAGAGAAAAGAAACTATTAAGAAGAAACCACAAGACTGGCAGAGCAAGCTACAAGAATGTGTGAGAGAGAGAGTGTGCAGATAGACAGATAAACAGACAGAAAATTGATATGTATTGGTAGATGGAGGGAGGGAGGGAGGGAGAGGAGGGACAGGAGGATCCATCAAATTCCATCCTCTCATGCACTGATTATGTCACCAAACCTAGTAAGGAAAAGTTTGAAGGAAAACAACCAAACTCAGAGTACATCAAGCCTTACTAGTTCAAACCCAAACTACATAGTGCAATATCCTGCACACGGTTTTCATAATATCCTTGGGGAACCCAGGTAAATGCATACTAATGTCCAGGTAAGGGCAACTAAAAACTGAGAATCCAGGTGTTGTGTAGTCAGGTCGTTGCAGGCAATAAGGGAGACAGAGGTTCCAAACAGTAAAATGCTTTATTGTAGTCAAGCAGAACAGAACTGAAACAGTGGTTGCTGCACAGCTATTTATATGGTTGGCCACTAGGCGGTGGCCAATAGATTTGAAGGAAACCATTCCCACCCCAAATCTACCAATGATAGTCCTGGAGACAACAAGTCTGGCTTAGTCAGTAGCCGTTACACATACACACCAATGAGCAAATTTTAATGCAGCATTTAAACAGACACGTGAATCAGTACAAGCAAAAACCCCAATACATTACACCAGACGTACAGATATAAAGAAGGAAGCTGAGCACCAATCCACCAGAATGAAAAAGGTTCCATCTGGCAGAATCTCAGACAGGCTCACACTAGCATTGGCAACAGCAGGAAAAATAGGATATATTGCTTTGTTTATATCTTGGAGATCCAGAATCAATCTCCAAGTAGATTCTTTACAGGTGTTACAAAGGCTGAAAAATTCAAGCCAAAATCTCTTGTTTTAACAAGGACTAGTTGACTGGATGAATGTCCTCTATTGTTGTTTGGCTAAGAGCATGTTATAGTATCTGTGATAATGAAGCATCAGATTTTAATTGGACGCGAACTGGATCACAATTTAATCAGTCCACAATAGTATTTTGATGTTGCTGACAATTCATTTGGGATGCAATGCAACAAGAGGTCTAGCAAAACACTATCCCTTAAAATAAGAAATGCTACTAAAGTCGTTTTCATCAGCTGCAACCAGGGGCCATTCCCAATATTACCATTACTTCATTATGATCTGTAATGGAATGTAGGCCAGAACTGCAGGATGAAGGTGCTCTTTCCCAGAGAGTAAAGAAGTTTGGAATCTTTGATAGCCAAAAAGAGAGGGAAGGGGGACTCCCTCTAACAGCTTTCATGGTATATCTACTAGTTATATCGATAAGTGCTTTGATCTGGCAAGATTTCTGTCTACAGATGAGCAACAATAAACTCCTTTGAAGTAACTCCTCGTGTTTTTCTTGGTTCCTTGGTCCTGGTATTATATGGAATATAAGTGTCATACAGCATAATGCTCACTTTGAGGGGTCCTTGAAGCTCTCTGAGCTTGCTTCTTTTTTTTCACAGAAATTGTTATGATCCAGGTGGTCAAGGCAAGGCAGGCCTTTAGAGTCCTTTATTGTTCTGAGTAAATGTTCCAACAAACTGCCCTCCAACAACCGGTAAGTCTCCATCCCATGCTACCCTGAAGGCAGCCACCATTAGTCTTCCAAACAACAGCCCATACATAACAAAGAAAGTCCACAAAGTAGGAGCATGCTCAGAGGGCAAAGTCAAAGGTCCCAAGTCCAGTCCACTCAGCTAAGCAAGTCCATGAGGCAAACTGTAATCCACAAGGTAAAGTCAAAGCACAAGATAAAAGGCAGTCTTCAGGGCAAAGACAATGTACAAGGCTAAAGGCAGTTCTCAAGGCAAGGCAAAAGGCAAAAAGCAGTCCTCAAGACAAGGACAAGATACAAGACAAAAGGCAGATGGCAGTCCTCAAGACCAGGCAAAGTCAACAAGCAAAAGGCATGCATCAAAGCCAAGCAAGTGAAAGCAAAACAAACAATTGTTCCTGGCAAAGACTAACTCCCATGGCTTCTTCTTAAGTCAATCTACTCCAGGTGTTCCTTGTGAGGAGGGGAGAGATGACCTTCTCTAAGTAGCCTTGCAGCCCTCCTCTGAGCTTGCCTATGCTCTACTCTCTGTGCCCTTGGATCGATGGGGGAGGCAGCTGCTTCTCATCAGAGGGTATCTGCTGCCTATCAGCATCACTGTCTGTCAGCAACCAATTCTCCTGTCTGTGAGGGTAGGCAGCTCTCTGTCCCAGTTGACCACTTCCCCCAATGCCTGAGGAGCCTGGAAAGCATCGTCCTCAGTTCCTGGCCTCTCCAAACATGCCAAGGGAGACGTGCCATCCCCAGTGGATGGTCCCAGTTCCAATTCCTCCTCCTCCTCCAAACTGGGCTCCGATGGGGCCATGACAGAAATAGACAGCAAATCTCGCTTTCTTGTAGCATTAAGGATTTACCTAGTTGAGTAATAGAATGTCTGCAAGAAAACAACCAAGCTCAGAGAGCACCAAGGAGCTACAATATTCTCCTTTATTAATACTCACTTTACACAATAGGTCTCTACCCAAAAAGACTGACACCTATTTTAATTCCTAAGAGAAAAGAATGGGAGTCATATAAGGGTCCTATGATTATTGACAGCTGCTCAATTTCTCTGTGGGAAATCAGGATCCCAGAAATGCCCATAGCACAATGGGTAGCAGTATTAAGAAGAGCATTTAAAAATCCTTTGATGCTAGCTATGAACTATCAGCTTCAGTATCCACTAGGAAGGAAATTGATTTACCATCTATTTCTAAAACAACATGGGACCTGAGATAAACACATAGAAACACACACACACAAACATTACTCTTTTAGTTCACACTACATAATTTTAAGCAGGAATTGAGAACAATTAGTATCTAGTGATATGCATTACAAAGTTCTCACTCAAGTTAAAGTTAGAAATTCCCTCAAGCATTTCTTTTGACACTGTTTGATTAGAATTACTTTTGGCTTTTTTCAACTAATACAATTGCTGGTATATCATGACGTTACAAGTCAGATTCCCATAGCACTGGATCTCTGAGCCAATGAGAGGCAAATAATACAAACACAACACACACCAATCAGAATTTTAACAAATTCAGAATTCAGGCCTGAACTTTTTTGTTCAGAAGCAAATATTTAGCTTAGTGTGCAAGGGTATCTCTATGCTTAACCCTGCTTTGCTAAAATCACCCAGGCAGAAAATTTAAGCTTCTGATTAGTGTCATTCATGGGGAGGAGCAAAAAAGTCAAAACAGCAGCTACAACAGCACAGCCAAGTCCATGCTGCTTTGCACATGTGATACATGTAACACATGTAAAAAGAAAACAGCATATGTATAACAAAGAATTGCTAGAGGGATCTTGGAATCCTAGTGGACAATCACTTAAATATGAGTCAGCAATGTACTGTAGCTGCCAAAAAAGCAGTCCTAGGCTGCATCAACAGAGGGACAGAATCAAGATCACATGCAGTGTTAGTACCACTTTACAATGCCTTGGTAAGACCACACTTGGAGTACTGCAACCAGTTTTGTTCACCATGATGTAAAAAAGATGTTGAGACACTAGAAAGAATACAAAGAAGAGCAACAAAGATGATTTGGGGACTGAAGGCTTATAAAACCTATAAAGAATGGTTGCTGGAATGGCTGCTGGCTAGTTTAACAAAAAGAAGGACTAGGGGTGTCATGATAGCAGTGTTCCAATATATAAAAGAAGAGGAAGTCAAGCTATTCTCCAAAGCCCCTGGAAGCAGGACAAGAAGCAATGGATGGAAACTAATCAAGGAGAGAAGCAACCTAGAACTAAGGAGCAATTTCCCGACAGATAGAACAATTAATCAGTAGAATGGCTTCACTCCAGAAGTTGTAGATGCTCCAATACTGGACGTTTTTAAGAAGAGATTGGATAACCATTTGTCTGAAATGGTATAGGGTTTCCTGCCTGAGCAGGGGGTTGGACTAGAAGACCTCCAATGTCCCTTCCAACTCTGTTATTCTGAATGGGCTTTGACTGTATGATACTGACCTGACCTGTTTAAAGTGCACTCCTTGCAGACTATCTTGTTTCTGATCATTTTCTGGAAATAAATAAGTTCATATAAGGGAATTGCTATGGATGAAATACTTCACAAAGACAAATAATTGTGTACGATACTATATTGTACCCAATTATGTATATTCATTATCAGTGCAATGGCAGAAATAAGATGGAGCTCTTATATTGAGAAAGACTATTCATTTAAATACTGTTATACCCAAGTATGTGACAACTTGAGATCAGGTAGAACAGAGATGAACAAAATATAACTCTAAAGTCTTGGGTATGGCCCTGAGAGATCTTCAAAAGTTGTTACCAAATTAAAATTGGTAGCAGAAAGGAAAATGATTAAATACATGATGCATGAACAATATGCAATTTTAATTACATTAAATCTAGTTCTTGTCCTGACCTCACCCATATTGTTTTGGCCCCAGCATATCAATCAGAAACCAATCCTTGCTCTCAACTCTGAAAAAGGTCTATATTCCTGAAATTGAACCACTGCAGCTACACATACAAATCCTCCCCAAGGACGGACCTTCTCATTCAGTAAAATCTCCATTAAAATTACAGGTCCTATTTGAACAGATTGCATTTAAAAGGAACAAAGAGAGACGTGATTGCAGAGAGACTCTGAGGTCAGGCTGCATAGCCTTATCATTTTGTCTGGTCACACATTTAAACAAATGCCTGAACAGGCCTTCATTGATAGATCCTGCATACATCTTCTCAGAGATCAGTGAAGCTTGCCTCCAAGCTTTAAGTGAGCACAACAATGCAGCATAAATTTTATTCTATGTCAGAACATTTATTAGTCACCTCTCAAGATGGCAGTCTTCCCAAGGTAGCTTATAATATCCAAGGCACAATTTGATAGCTGGGTAACAAGTTCATAAAAGTGCAGCTTATTGATAATGAGGTTCTTTTTCAGTCTATTGTGGATATATTGTTTCTGTTCAAATAGAGAAGCCAATAGAAGAGAATATATGTAGCTTAGGGTTGAACTGTGGAGTCCTGGGTGCTCTCTGAGCTCCACAAATAGAGAAGCTTAATGTGTTAATTAGGAAACTTAGTGATTTCTAACTGGCATGGTTCCAAAACTCACTAAAGACATTTTTTTTCGCTTTTAGCAAAATACAATGTTTGTTTATCTTTATTTATCTCTGCCAGGAAAACAGATAATTGAGGGGAAAAACAGCATGCGTCATATATTCAACTATATGTTTTTACAGAAGTGTGCGAGAGAGAAAGAGATTATATAACCAAAACCCTTTCACTTTTAGATGAGAGTAATAAAAGTATTCTAAGTTTCCTTTGTGCTTCAAAAACCCAGTAAATGGAAATGAGGACTGGATATTTCCTCACAGCATAATCTATAAGGCTGCAAAATATTCCATACACAAACAATTCCATTCAGATGGTCTGTGCCCTAACTGAACCAAAAGTTAGATGTTTGGTCTTTGCACATAATGACACAAGGCTGTGCTGATCCAAGCAAACCTGGTTGAGGAGGGAAGCAGAGAAAACGATAAGGATATTAGTAGTTGAGAAAAGGGAGGGAGGGAGGCACTAGAAGAGGAGGTTGGGCAAACCTATGGAAAACACCATGCTGGGAGCCACTGCAGGAAGAGATGTAATGCATACAGCTTTACTTGCCACCTGGATTTTGTTCAGTCACATCCTGGGATGAGCAAACTATCCAGGGTTTACTAAACTGTGGCTAATCTACAATGGATCCCATAGCATCCAAAAGGTGATGGTTTGCTCAGGGTTTGAAATGGGAAATGTTTCTCATTTCATGCATATCCCTCCTCTAAGGCCATGGCTACAGAACTCACAGTCTGTCCTTGATCTATCTTGACACGATTTCCATTCTCATAAACAATTCCTGCAACTATGGTATTTACAAACCCCCAGGGTAAAAAAGCCAATTGCTATTGGATAGATAATTCATTTGTGGCCTTGAGACTGCACATCCAGAAAATAATCCAAATATGGTTAGAACACAGCTATAGAGCTGAGGTCCTAAGCAAATTTATAAGGTCCACAAAATCTAGTTACAGTTACTGATGAGCATGTAGGCTGAAAATCATACTGGCTTGGGCCTCTCTTCAAGCACATGTACCTAAATAAAATGTGAACATCATCTTCTGGAAAACATGCTGCAGAGTCCTTCAGACAGTTACTGTAAGCTTCAAACTGCTGCTCTTTGGAGGGGAGAAGGGAAAGGAAAGAGATGGAGGCAGAGATAGATAACAGACCCACCCACCCCTGAGTCTCGATGGCATCAAATTTTCCCTAAAGTAAAATTGCCTTTGAACTTCAGTAGACAGTGTCTGTAGAAAGCATAAACTGACTTTCTCTTAACAAGGATTCAAACTCTCTGGCAGCAGTTGTATGTATGTACTGTATGTGTTTGTTTGTTTGTCAAATTTATATAGCCACCTACCTCAAAAGGAATTATTACTCTGGGCAGCATTCAATAATCAAATAAAACAATACACACACACACACACACACACACACACACACACACACACACACACACACACACACATATATATATATATATATATATATATATATATATATATATATATATATATATATATATATATATATATATATATAATAGAAATATTTAAATATATAAAATCAACATTAAAACTTCAAAATTAATTAAAATTACAATATGTACAAACTCCAGGTAGAGAGAGAATGAGTATTTCCAACTCCACAGTGGAGCCACCTAAACATATATCTGGTTCCCTGGGAGCTCCAGGCCCGGTGACCAACCTGGTCTTGGGAGACTTCTGAGATACCAAGAAGGATGGAGCTAACCTAAGTTTTTTTAAGGGGGATGATCCATTGAGGAATACAACATGGTAGAGAAGGCTCACTGTCTGGGGATCCACCAAATATAAGTCCCTGGCAAATGGTATCCGCAGCATGCCTTCTCTGTCAGGTTTAATGGGGCAAGCTAGGAGAGCTGTCCCTCAGTTGATCTGATCCCATCCATGAAGAGCATTAAAGGTGATAACCAACACCTTGAATTGGACCAAGAAGCAGACTGGAAAGCAATGAAGACATTGTGTTCTATTCAAGGTGTTGTTGTTTTTTCAATCTCAACACTTTATTATTTTGTATTACTCATAAAATAAAAAATAAGCACTGAAACCTAATAGCTTTGTGATTTTTGTAAAGCTTTCAAATTTAATAAGTTTTAGTTGAAACGGAAGTGTACATATAGGAACTGGGTGGTGGTGGAAGCATAAATTCTGATGTGTGGCTGAATTCAGGAAGGGAAAGATACATTTATGTGGACTGAGGACATACATTTATGTGGACTGTCGATTTAATCTGGGAAGAGTTCGACCCTGTGACTCCTGAAGAAGTGGACAAGATCATGGGGAAGCTGAGCTCCACCACGTGTTTGTTGGACCCGTGCCCCTCCTGGCTGACTTATGCGGCCCGGGATGGGACACGAGGCTGGCTCCAGGCAGTGATTACTGCCTCTTTGAGTCAGGGTAGTTTTCCCGCCGCCTTGAAGGAGGCGGTGGTGAGACCCCTCCTCAAGAAGCCTGCCTTGGACCCAACAATTTTAAACAACTATCGTCCGGTCTCCAACCTTCGCTTTCTGGCTAAGGTTGTTGAGAGCGTGGTGGCGCAGCAGCTCCCTTTGTTCTTGGATGAAGCTGATTATCTTGACCCGTACCAATCGGGTATCAGGCCCGGGTACAGCACGGAGACGGCATTGGTTGCGCTGGTGAATGATCTCTGGCGGGCTCGGGACAGAGGTTGCTCCTCTGTCCTAGTCCTTTTAGACCTCTCAGCGGCTTTTGATACCATCGACCATGGTATCCTGCTGCGACGTCTCAGGGGGTTAGGAGTGGGAGGCACAGTTCTCCGGTGGTTCTCCTCTTACCTTCTGGGACATTCGCAGTCGGTGTTGGCAGGGGGGCAGCGATCGACCTTGAGACCTCTCATTTGTGGAGTTCCTCAGGGATCCGTTCTCTCGCCTCTTCTGTTCAACATCTATATGAAGCCGCTGGGTGAGATCATTCATGGTTTCGGAGTTGGGTATCATCAATATGCTAATGATACCCAGCTTTTTATTTCGACCCCAAACCACCCCAGTGATGCCCTCGACGTGATGTCCCGCTGCCTGGAGGCGGTCCGGGTCCGGATGGGGAGGAACAGGCTTCGACTCAACCCTGACAAGACTGGGTGGCTGTTCGTGCCGGCATCCCGGGAAATTCAGATTATTCCATCTCTGGCCATGGGGAGTGAGCTATTACCCCCCGTAGATAGGGCTCGCAACTTGGGGGTCCTTCTAGATTCACAGCTCTCTTTGGAAGAGCATATTGGAGCTGTGACTAGGGGGGCCTTTGCCCAGGTTCGCCTGGTGCGCCAGTTGCGGCCCTATCTAGACCGGGATGCCTTGCGTACAGTCACTCATGCACTCGTGACTTCTCGTCTAGACTACTGTAATGCTCTCTACATGGGGCTGCCCTTGAGGTCCACCCAGAGACTTCAACTGGTGCAGAATGCAGTCGTGCGAGTTGTCTTGGGGGTTTCCCGATACTCCCATGTTACACCTTTGCTCCGCGAGCTGCATTGGCTACCGGTTGCTCTCCGGGTGAGGTTCAAGGTGTTAGTGATGACTTACAAAGCCCTTCATGGCATGGGTCCGGATTACACCTGCGGCCGGCGTCAACTTCCCTCCGTCCAGTGTGCTCCCACAGAGAGGGCCTCCTCAGGGTGCCTCCGATCAAAGAATGCCGATTAGTGGCCCCCAGGGGGAGAGCGTTCTCTGTGGGCATGCCAGACCTATGGAACCGCTTACCGGTCGAGCTCCGGATGGCCCCCGACCTTCGCTCCTTCCGGCGCGATCTCAAAACCTTCTTTTTTGAACAAGCTGGCCTGGTCTGACGGGATGGGGTTGGGTTTTTTATAATTAGTTTTAATTTTTAATATGTATTAATTACTACAGGCATAGTTGTTTAATCACTTTTTAATTTTTGTATTCTGTTTTTTATTATGTATTGCCCTGTTCACCGCCCTGAGTCCTTCGGGAGAAGGGCGGTATACAAATTAAATTATTATTAATTATTATTATTTAAACTTCTATTAAACTTTCAAGTTTTTATTGGAACCTTTTAAAATTATCATATTCCTGCCCTGAGATATATGTGGATTATAAATATTTTACTCAATAAATTAATACATTGCTTTTGGGTGAAAAACCTCTTACTACACCCATTGCAAGACTTTTTTCCATTGGACTATTTTCTTACTGCTAATTGTAGCCAAAACATTTTTTATTAAGATTGTTATTGGGGAGCAATGGTTTAAATCTCACTTTCTGCCATTTGATGCCTGGTCTGTAATTTTAAAAAACAGAATGATGTGTGATTAGCAATCACATGAGTGTCAAATGTAGTGACACGCTCAGAACAAGAAGCCTGATGGGATGGAAAATAGAAAATGAAGCCTGAGGGGAAGAAAGAAAAGATCAGCAGTAGAGATAAAAAAAGGCTAATAAGAAATGTCATAGCAGTTAACACGAGGATAGGCAACACAGTTCATACCTAGCGGTGAAAGAGGAGTGCTAGGGAAGCTCAGAATGGCAAAAGAAAACAGGATAAAAATAGGCAGAAATCTGCAAAACAGGCTCTTAAGGAAGCAAGCGATAGGAGATGGTACTGAACTGGAGATAAAAGAAGCTAAGAGGACCTGGAAATGTACTATTGGTGTTCAAAATGTTTTGACTCAGACCATTTTGAATTCAAAACATCTCCTTTTGGAGTGCAAAATAGCTACATATGTCGATACAAAATGGGCTATTTCAAGCCCTCTGGATGTGTTTCAAGCTCGAAACAGCTCTGTTTCAAGTATGAAGCATTATGATAAATGCAAAACACTTCAAAGGCTAAAAAGGTCCTGCTTTGCACACATACCAGCAACTCCTGGTTCAAAGAGGGGCATTTCACCCTTAAGACTGGCTTGTAAACTCAATATGGGATGGTTTGAATTCAAAATAATTTGATATGAAACATTTACACCTCCTCAGGAGAAAGGACGGAGGCAAAACTTCCAAAGCACAGAGATATAAAAAGCTGTGCACTACAGAAAAAAGTAGCAAACAGATGGAGATGTTCTGAATCTTGATCCCCAGAGGGGTATTTTGCTGTCTGCAGCTTGTACTATCACTACAGCACTGTGATGTGGGAGCTCTAGGGGAGGCCAACAATGGCCACAAAAGAAGGCAGATGAGGGTTATGGAACATCAGGCTTCTAGAATTACAATGACTGCTAGTATAGTTGCATTGGTTTTCAACTGATTAGTCAGGATTAAAGTGGTGCATGTGTATGTATGGGAAGAGAGATCTGTCCACTAGGAGCTTTAAGGCACACATAAGAAACTAATTGAATATGTCTAGATATCAGGTAATCTATAATCACCCATGACCTATAGATTGCATGTTCTTCTTTGGAAAATGGGAATAGACTCCAAACATATATACAATGGATTCTGTATGTGTTGGTGCAAAACACATTAAACAGTAAAGAAAAGGCAATGAATACACTAACAACTGCAGCAGAATACACCAATCAGTTTACCATGATATGTATCACAGTCACTGGATGGCATACAAATGTTTTCATAAACAGCCAAATTAACATCACTATTTAATGGTTGATATTCTATCAGGGCATTCTATCTAAATTCCATTTAATTAAAAATATCAGAGACCAAGTGCCACTCAAAAAGTCACTGTATTTATATTATTGTCATTTATCCCCTTAGGCACCATTTGATATAAAGACTGAATGCAAACTTAATGAATAAATAAATGCACAGCTGTTGATTAAAATGGCAAATTGATCTACCTCATTTATTTTCCCTTCCATATACCCAAATTGGGGTCACCAGTGTGCCTCTAGCCTCCCTGGGTCTCAAACGTCCTGCCCTGAGTTTTAAAACAGTAATTTAGAAAACAAAACAGACATCAAATGCTGACTTGCTGGAAAGCAACGCATCAACTTCCAGCTATATCTGTATTTCCAATAAAGCTCTGGGCTTCATATGTGCGTACATAAGCACTTTTAGACAATAAAAACATCAGGCTTTTATTAGCTAGTGGTTTGTACATAAGTGTATTTATCTCCACGTAAAAAAGAAAAAGCTGTATCAATACATGCTGAGGCATTGGGATGAGATGAGAAGAGCCCCTGTCACCAATTTATCTGTTACTAAAAGTGTGCCGTGTGACATGCAGCACTGTGGATATTTGGAAATTGGCAAAGCCCTGGCACAGCAGCCATTTTGTGAGAAGGCCTACAATTTGTTCTTAAAATACAAAAATGTGTTTACTAGACTCAAAAAGATAAGACTTTTTTTTAAGAAGGTAAGAACACCCTGTTATAACTAATGTTTTTCTCCTTTCACATTTCAGATTGCCATTGCCAGGCCAGTGAAATAATCAACATCATGCTTACTTTTATGACACTCAAATCATAGAGCTTTCCCTAAGTAGACACCATCCATTTGTGTTTCACCTAACATCTTTGTTAGGTTGGTTGTGCATTAGTGTACTGATCTTTAGTTATAGACTTAGAATAGAGCTGAAAGGGACCTTGGAGGCTTTCTACTCCAGCTCTCCGCTCAAGCAGGATAACTTACACCATCTCAGAAAAGTGATTGTCCAGTCTCTTCTTAAATTCTCCAGTGATGGAGCATCCACTATTTCTGAAGGCAAGCTGTTCCACTGGTTAATTGTCCTCATTGTTAGGAGCTTTCTCCTTAATTCCAGGTTGCTTTTCTCTTTGATCAGTTTCCAACCATTGTTTCTTGTCCTGCACTCTGGTGCTTTGGAGACTAATTGGACCCCCTCTTCTTTGTGGCAGCCTCTCAAATACTGGAACACTGCTACCATGTCACGCCTATTTCTTCTTTTCTTTAGACTAGTCAAACCCTATTAAGAAAGCCACTTGGTGAATCAGAAGAACTCAGTCCACATGCATTCTCATGCAAGGGAAGAAACAGGCTAACTCCTGCTCCTGCAAGGGCAGATGAAAAAAGGCACTGAGTCTTTGGAAAAGCCCGAGTGAGAATCAGGAGCACTCCAGAAGTAGAAACAACAAAATCAAGAATGCCTGCAGACTATCAAGAAGCAAGCAGGTGCATAGAGAAAAAGGCAGTTGTAGCCTTTTCTCTTTTTTCTCACAACTCTGTGGAGAATCTCGGTTGTCCCTTCCTCTTAGATCCTTTGCCTGATATAGCCTCACTGCAGCAATGAACTCCTGACTGACTGTCAGTCCTTGGTTCTCATTCATACATTTCTCACATGCAGTATGCTGCTCTTTCCTAGTTGTTTTTATGCATGGATGTGGGATAATTTCAGGGTTACTTGTAGAAACTGTGACCTTGTGGAGTATATTCCACAAGATTCTTACTTCTACCAAGATCAAAAGCAGATAAAGGGAAAGGGTTGATTGCAAGGGTCTGCTGTCTTGGAAATCAAAAGAGAAATGGTCTTAGGGGCACAAAGTCTGTAATTAGATGAAAAGTATTGTTCCTGAGGCTCCTATTCCATGTGACCTAGAGTGTTCTCATAAAGGGAGCCTTGTTCCATGTTCTGCTCAAAAACACTGCTTTCATAATGGATCTCTCTGATCCAACCTGTTACCTTGGTGGCAGCCTTGCTTCATTGCAAAGACATGTCCTCCACAGATAGTTTGCAACCCACTCAGAGAGGAAATAATATAGGAACATAAGGAATAAGGAACTATAAAAACTCACCATTCTTTTAAATGTATTTAACAAGCCCTTATAAACCATGAGGATTATAAGCAGTTGTATTAAAAGCACTCCAAATTGTGGCTTCCTGTTTTGAACCATATAACACCACCAGCTTTTACCGACCTCAGAAGGATGAAAGCCTGAGTCAACCTTGAGCTAGTGAGAATCGAATTACCGAACTGCTGGCAGCCGGCAGTCAGCTGCAGTAACCTGCAGTACTGCATTCTAACCACTGTGCCACCATGGCTCTTTAATATAAATGATGCTGTACTTCAATGGTTAGATGCCTAGATATTGGTATTTGAACACAGATCTTTTTAATATTTATATTTTATTATATTTTATTAATCTATGAAATGTTAATATATATATTGCTAGTCCATGTATGATATGCCATATGGCAAACAAATAAACAAACAAACAATTTAAAAAATAAATAGCCCTTTTGTTATTCTTAGCTTGTTGGGCAAACAGCTTATTTGCTTCCTCAACCCCAACTCAACTCTGTAGTCCCAGGCTGTCTTTACTTGCCCTCTGTGACATGGCCCTCTTTCCATTTCATTTATGTTTTGTCTCTGTGTTGTTTTGGATCTTCTCTGATTTCTGTATACCTTCATTGGCCTCTAATCTTCTTTGTTTTCCTTATTGGAATTATTCTTAATTGTGCTTTGGCTATCCCCTTTTTTAGGAAAACCCACACATCCCCATTACAGAAGCCATGGGATGATTTTTTTATTATTATTAAAATCCATTTGTTTGACAACCAATATAAAAGACTGACAACATAAAAGGACTCCAGTTTTGTGTTATCAATTCCCCCAACATTCCTGCTATTTACTCAACTAAATTCTCCCTACTGATTAATATTAAGTCAAAGATAACTGATCCTCCCGGCCTTTCTTCATCCTTTAAAGATGAAAGTTGTCAGCAAGACCAGTCAGGAATTTCCTAGAAGGTCTATCCTGGGCAGAAATTGAACAATCTGCAATTTGTTTCAGAATATATTGTCCACAGGTTTTTTTTTTCTTATTCTATTTCCCTGACATGCCCCTTGAATTATGGGAGCAGCAGTGGCCTCTGGCAGCTGCTCAAGAATGCCTCCTATTGATGTCAGCCCAAATAGAATCATATAACAACTTTGAGATATGATATTAATAGGAGAGTTTGAACATATTCTTCTGACTCCTTAGGCAGTATGCCACAATATAGTTATATGTATCTTGAATCCTACACTGTGGACATCATTTCTCCACATGACAGCTTTCCAAAAAGCACTATTATCTTTGTTTTATGGGTTTGGCATTTCATTTGCTTACTGATCTTTTGGAGTACATCAAATCCTGCAGCAGATTTGCAATCTACAAAACAGGGTGGTTGGGAAGGAGGAGAAAAGATCAATAAAGTTGCAGAAAGCAAGGGTGATCATGAAAAGAAAGACTAGGGGTCTTATAGCAGTGTTCCAATATCTAAGGGGCTGCCACAAAGAAGAGGAGTTCAACCTATTCTCCAAAGCACCTGAAGGCAGAATGAGAAGCAATGGATAGTAACTAATCAAGGAGAGAAGTAACCTAGAACTAAGGTCAGTTAGAACAATTAATCCGTGGAATGACTTGCCTTGAGAAGTTTTGGGTGCTCCAACGTTGGAAGTTTTTAAGAAGAGATTGGACAAGCGTTTACCATGATATATATTTCCTGCTTTAGTAAGGAATTTAACTAGAAGACCTCCAGGGTTCTTTCCAATTCTGTTATTCTGTTATCATACCTTGTTATCAACAACCCTTCAAAGTAGGAAGTAAATAATACTCTACATCAGGGGTCCCCAACCCCCAGTCCATGGACTGGTACCGGGCCACAGCATGCCAGCAACCGGTCCACACAAACAAACAAAAACCCATCCGCGGGATGCAGGCGGCATACAAAATCTGCCCCCTCCGGTCCGCGGAAAAACCTCTCTCCACGGAGCTGGTCCCTGGTGCCCAAAAGGTTGGGGACCTCTGCTCTACATGGCATTCCTTTTCCCATTGAACTTCTCTGCAACTGCAGCCCCCTCGTGGTTTTGACTGCACCAAATACTATGCTATCCTGCTGCAAAAAGGGTTTGAGGACAACAGCTTTCTTTTAAACACACACACACATCTCACAGCTTCAATTCTCTGCTTCAGCACTTTTTTAAACATTACTAACAGGGTTTTTTTCTCCTTCATCAACAAAGAAAGCAAAACTAACAAAGAAAAGCCACAAGGAGGACAGAAAAGGCATCCTCAAGGGTTTTGGGGGAGAGATATGAGCACCAAGCCAAGTCAAATGCAAGCCTCCAATTTAAGCAACTCACATGCTCATCTCAGAGCTTATTTGAAAATAAGTCTCTGTGTGCTGGATTTATGGATTTTTCCCCAATGCTGAATGGTAGTGCAACATCTAATTGCTTATGGAGTGGCTATAATAATAATTTTTAAAAAGCAAAAATGCTGCTTCTGATGTTACAGAGTTCTTAGATTCAGTCCAGTATTTTCTGTAATCAACTGAATGTGGATAATTCCTCCTCAAAATAATATACCCAAAAAAAGCAGCACTATGATTAAGAGCTCACCTAGCTACCTTGCTCAAATGCCTGGGGGGGGAAGGAAAAGAACAATATTACAGCTTTTTAGGGGTCAAAAAGCTATTCAAGAATTCTGTCACATAAAAAACATGACGGTTGCCATATGACTATGAAGACTCAGACCAGCCATGGGAAACGCTGCAGGATCCACATCTACAGTACATACTAAGGCAGGGGTCTTCAAATTTGGCCTTTTTATGACTTGTGGACTTCAACTCCCAGAATTCCTCAGCCAGGCATGCTGGCTGAGGAATTCTGGAAGTCCACAAGTCATAAAAGGGCCAAGTTTGAAGACCCCTGTACTAAGGCAACTAACTATACACAGTTAAGAGAAGCTCTTGTATTACAGTCACATTTACATACTCCACTACTTTCTCCTAAAACTTGGTTAAATATTAGAACATTATAGAAATGCATGTTTTAAATAGGTATTGCCCTTATTAAATTCCCCCCCAAAATGCTATCCATTCTATACAAATGCAAAGGAGTTCAATAAATTCCAAATAGTCTTTCTTGTGTAAATTGTAGCATAAGGTTGATTTATTTGATTGGATTATTTATATCCCACCTTTATTATTTTTTACAAAAAACTCAAGATGGCAAACATATCCAACACACCTTTCTCCTATTTTTTCCCATAACAACTCTGTGAGGTGGGCTGAGAGAGTGTGACTGACCCAAAGTTAACCCAGTTGGCTTTCATGACTAAGGCGGAACTAGAACTCATGGTCTCTTGCTTTCTAGCCTGGTGCCTTTAACCACTAGACCAAACTGGTCTAGATTTGCTGATACTCTAGGTATAGAAGTTAAGATGCTCTCTCATTGTGTAGGCAATATAGGAGCTTCTAATTCTTTATTCCATTCATCTCTTAACATCAGCATATCAAACTGATTTATTGATAACAAATACCTATAGAAACTAATAATAGGTTTAATATTAATTGTAATAGTTTACAATGTCCTATAATAACTACATTTTAGGAGAAAGTATGTTTATGTTGTTTATGTTTATTGGACTTATATACCGCCCTTCTCCCGTAGGACTCAGGGCGGTTCACAAGGAATTTAAAATAACAATACAAATTACAAAAGTTAAGAACAATTAAAATAATTAAATTTAGTCCTTGAATAAAATAAAACCCCTATTAAACTCCAATTAAAACCCAATTAAAATAAAATTAAAATTAAAATTCTCAGTCCTGGCCAGAAAGCTCAAAGAGCCAGGTCTTCAGGTCCCGGCGGAATGAACAAAGGTCAGGGGCAGTCCTGAGCTCTACGGACAGCTGGTTCCAAAGGGCAGGCGCACCCACAGAGAAGGCCCTCCCCCTGGATGTTACCCACCGGCAATCTTTTGCCGGCGGTACCCTGAGAAGGCCCTCCCTGTGGGAGCGCACAGGACGAAGGGAGCTTGATGCCGGCAGCAGGTGTTCCCTCAAATATCCCAGACCCAAGCCATTTAGGGCTTTATAGGTCATCACCAGCACCTTGAATCTTACCCAGAGGGCAACCGGAAGCCAATGCAGCTCGCAGAGCAGAGGTGTTACATAGGAGTATCGGGAAACCCCCATCACAACTCGCGCGGCTGCATTATGCACCAGCTGAAGCCTCCGAGTGGTCCTCAAGGGCAGCCCCATGTAGAGAGCATTGCAGTAGTCCAACCGGGAGGTCACGAGTGCATGAGTGACTGCGCGTAGGGCATCTCGGTCCAGATAGGGCCGCAACTGGTGCACCAGGCGAACCTGGGCAAAGGCCCCCCTGGTCACGGCTCCTATATGATCTTCAAAACTGAGCCGCGAATCCAGGAGGACGCCCAAGTTGCGAGCCCTATCAATGGGGGGTAACACCTCACCCCCCATCATTAAAGGTGGAATAGACTGGTTAACCCAAGATGCCGGTACGCACAGCCACTCAGTCTTGGCAGGATTGAGACGAAGCCTGTTTCTCCCCATCCAGACCCGGACTGTAGTAGACTAAATAAATGTGACTGTGCAACAAAAGCTAAAATTTTCAGAGAATAATAATCTTCTGAATTACATACCTGATACACAGAAATTGACAACTGAACAACATAAATGAATTCTCAGTGCCCTTATTAAAGCTAGGAGACTGATACTGCAACATTGGAAATATATATGCACGGCCCCATTTACTCAAGGGACTGAAGACCTGATTATATTTGCCACCTATGAATGGACTGCCTATAAGCACAGACTTAAAATGGATAAATATAATGAAATATGAGACTCACTTATGCAAAGTAGGTAAAATAACATGATAGTGTCATAAATGTATTAGAAATATTGTATAAGTTATCTATAGAATTGCAGCTGTTTATTTTGCTCTATATTTTTATTACGGTATATTTGTTCACTTTTAAGCATTATGTATCTTGGCATTTTGTTCCCTTTATTTTTTTCTCTTATTCTTTTAAAATCAATAAAAATATTTTTTTAAAAAAACAACCTCAACAGAAGTTCTTGACCTGAAGGAGAGACACCACTGGTGAAAGAGACTTCACCTCTACATTGCAGAACTTTCCTGTCCTCTAGTCTAATAGCACTAAGACTGCTGGAGGACATTTGAGAACATTGGGGAGGGGGGGAGGAAGATTAAAAAATGTCATTATTCAAAAAGTAATTTATGTACCTGATGCTGAATGAAACTCTTTAAACCACTGCCATTATTTCAAATCTGGATATATAAAAAGAGTTGAATTTTTCTCTCCTCCTTACTCCTAATTCAAAGGAAGGACTTCAGAAAGTAATGAATGAAGTACAATGGTTCCTTGGTACTGAACTGCTGTGAAACTCATTGAATTTGGTACTCATTCCATTTTGACATGAAAATTTTGTCCTGGTACTCATTGTCTGGTACTCAATACACAAGCTAGAAACTTGTCAGTGTCAGTTACATTGTGACTCACTACATTAATCGTTATGGGAAAAATTTGGTTGGTACTCATCGTTTCTGGTACTCATCGCATGATAATGATGAGTACCGAGATACCACCTGTATAATGAAAGAGTGGCCAAAGCTCATGGTGGGGTTCAGACATTGCACTCTGCTGTAATTTGATTGAAGATCAGCATGATCTGGGAACCAGCCACTTGACTTATATGTAAACCATGGTTTAGGGTTCAACATATAGTGTGAACCTGGTTTACACACACTATGGTTTAACAAACTAAAGCCTAGTATGATATCCATCACAGTTGTTTCAATGGATTTTTAGCCCAAAAATTATTTCCAAATCCTTTGCAGAAATACCATCCTAGCTTGGAAGCTTCAGCAGGATTTAAGCATTTGTATGCAATCTCTGCACGTTAATAAGCTGCTTCTTGCTCTCACAGTACAGAGAAAGATAAACACAGAGAAAGCAGCGCAAGTTCATGCCACTGATAATCACAATTTTAGAACCAGCTTTTCTGTCTTCTTTGTTATGGTCATAATTTTGGATATATGATTTTATCCAGCCACAGCCGCTCAGCGAATTAATGTAAGAGGTTTACAGACTTTTCTATCTTCCAGTATGAAGCAGCCAACCAACTCTGCTTTCCCCCCCCCTTCACTGGAAGATGTCAAATGAATGGGCAGTTCTTGTGACCACTGATATTTATAGGGTCTCATCTGAGCTCCCCTCTCTGTTCTCTCCACTCCTTCCCTGCTATTCCCTTTTTTTACTAGTGCAGAAACCATGCTTGGTCGTCAAATGACCCCACGCTCATCATTTTCTAAATGCAAACAGGCCTTGTTCAATCAATATTTATGTCCCTATCACTCACTGCTGCAACATGGAGCCATAATGAAGCATAATGGGGGTAAAATTCATGCCTTGTAATTACAAATGAAAAATTAACAGAGTTTTCATTTACTGTCTATTGTTTTCTAGATATTGCAAAGAGATAGCTGATGCATGGTCAATAGATTAATTAAACAATCCGGGTAATACAGGCTATACATGATTCGTCTCAATTGTTTCATTATCCCAAGCAGGCTTGAAGAGTGTTTGCCCAAACTGAATTACTGCATATTAATGTAATGTCAGGTCCCAGTTTGTGAAAACCAAACTGTTAGGCAGTGAGGGCATTCAATAGGCACTGGAGTTTGAGAAGGAAAGCAGCAGCTAGTTTTTATCTCATGGACACAGACTAAGAATACAGTGTCCAACTCAACAGATCTCTTTACTAGGTAACCTAACCAGGATATGAATCCCAGTGAATACAAGGAAAGAAAACTGGTCCTCTCCAGATGTTTGCAACTTCAAATCATAAAGATACAAACTAACATGAGGCAATACTCGGGGAATGTGTGCATTGTCATTCAAAATATCTGGAGACACTAGGTTCCTTATCTGTAGTTTGGTTTCATAATCCACCATGAAAAATGGTGTTGTATTTTTATTTATATATTTGATTTTTATCCCATTTTTATTACTTTATAGGTAACTCAAGGTGGTAAACATACACAATACTCCTTCATCCTCCTGTTTTTCCCCACAACAACCTTGTGAAGTACGTTCCCATTCCCTCACATCTTTACTATGAGAAGAAGCAAAGTTCCGCCCTGTATTTTATGATTAGTCCAACATTCTCTAGTGTTGGATTACCCTTGTTGGATACACCTAGTTCTGGAGGATTTTAATGTCCAAATTAAGACTGCTGAATTAGGAGTAGTTATAGATTTCATATTCTCCACCTTGATCTGTCCTAACTACTATTGGGCTTCATGCAGACCTCACTATGCATTTTGGAAGTGGTACTTTGTTTGGAAAGAACTAATGGTCCATAGGCATCTGTTCCATAATCATAGTGATGCCCAAGCAATTCATACTACATTGCACAGACAAATGTAAAGAATGGGATTTCTGCTGCAATATCACAATGCGATGTTTTCTCTCCTGCCCCCGCTTCGTTTCCCTCCCTGTGAATATCTTGATCATGATCTAAATGTGGAGAAGTCCATTGTCATGGAGAAACCACATCCTAGTTATTTTTAAATTGAGGTGAAATTGGAGGGACCTGAAAATGGATAGCTCCCATGCTCAGGGTTTTCCAGAATTTTGCAAGTTTCCATTTTAGAAATGATACTTGACTTGAAGCTGTCACTAAAGTAACAGGCAGTGGTTGCAATGAGAAGGATGTTTTTGCATACTTACTGTATGTTTAAAATACTGCCAGCTTATGGTCAAATTTGATTGCAGATATCTATGACTTGGTCAGATCTTCTATGTGCTCTATGTGGGGCTATAATTTGAAAAGCAATTTGAAGTTACAGCTAACACAAAATACATTTGCTAATCTGCAAGCCAAGATACACAGAGCTGGTGTAGCCAATACTATATCTACACTGGTTGCTAAGTGCTTACCAGGCACAATTTATAATTTTGGTATTGACTTTTAAAAAGTCCTGAACAGTTTAGTATCTAAATGACCAGTTTTCCTGTTACAAATCTGTTCAGCCATTAAAATCTGCAAGAGAAGCTCTTTTGAAGTTGCTCCTGTTATTTAAGGCCATTTTTCAAACCTCAGGAGAAGGTCTCTGATGATTGCATATGCTTTACTTATGTATTTTTATTTATATAGCCACCCACCACATGCAAGTAACTCCAGACAGCTTACAAAAATTAAAAATAAACAATCCCCCCCCAAAAAAATAACTTCACAGGTGCCCATGGATAATTAGTTAACTATTAAGCAGAGTTCTTCTCAACCCTGACCCAAATTCCTGGTCAGGAAAGATCCCATGGTCCAGATTGTTAATGCCTTGAAAAAGGTTAATACAATTAAGGCCATCCAAATGTCTGAGTATGGGGAGGCACTGAGATGGGGATCATGCTTTTCCACAGAGCATGTGCAACCACTGAGAAGCCATGACTCTGGTGCTCAACAAGTTGACAGTTTTCAGTAAAAAAGAACTAAACCATGCCCTCTCCACCAGATCTGATGGGAGAAAGGGAGTTCCACAAGTACCCTGGCCCTATGCCACGGAGGATTTTATAGATGATGATCAGCCCCTTGAATTGCACCCAGAAGCCTAGCAGGAGCCAGTGCAGTTTACATAGAGGTAACAAAAAATGTTATCAACAACCTAAGATATGCAGATGATACCACTATAATGGCAGAAAGTGAAGAGGAACTAAAGAGCCTCTTGTTGTGGGTGAAGAAGGGGAGTGCAAAAGTTGGCTTGAAACTTAACATTAAGAAAACCAAGATCATGGCATCCGGCCCTCTCAATTCCTGGCAAATAGATGGGGAAGAAATGGAGGTAGTGACAGATTTTATTTTCCTGGGCTCCAAGATCACTGCAGATGGGGACTGCAGTCAAGAAATTAAAAGACACTCGCTCCTGGGGAGGAAAGCTATGGCAAATCTAGACAGCACACTAAAAAGCAAAGACATCACCCTGCCAACAAAAGTGCGTATAGTCAAGGCTATGGTCTTCCCAGTTGCAATGTATGGCTGTGAAAGGCGGACCATAAGAAAGGCTTAGTGCCAAAGAATTGAGGCCTTTGAACTATGGTGCTGGAGAAGACTCCTGCAAGTCCCTTGGACAGCAAGGCGATCAAACTGGTCAGTCCTAGAGGAGATCAACCCTGACTGCTCTTTAGAAGGCCAGATCCTGAAGTTGAAACTCAAATACTTGGGCCACCTAATGAGGACTCACTGGAGAAGAGCCTAATGCTGGGAAAGATTGAGGGCAAGAGAAGAACGGGACGACAGAGAATGAGGTGGCTGGATGGAGTCACTGAAGCAGTAGGCATGAGCTTAAATGGACTCCAAAAGATGGTAGAGGACAGGAAGGCCTGGAAGAATGTTGTCCATGCGGTCATGATGGGTCGGACACAACTTCACAACTAACAAAAAAAGGCAAAAAGTATCCATGCCACTGCCACTAGGTTATCTGCAACTTCTGAGTGCTCTTCAAGCTACAAATTCTTTCATGTGGGAGCCATTAAAACTCACAGCAATTCCACCTTGCCAGAGTTAAGCCAAAACCTGTTCTCCTCCATCTAGACTCTCATAGTCTCCAGATACTGGGAAAGCACCTTGATAGCATCGATTCATCAGCTCAGTAAGGAGATGTACATACAACTGGGAACCACCAGCATATTAATGGTACTGAATCTTTGCCAACAGATGATGACACCCTGTGACATCACATAGATGTTAAATAGGAATAGCAAGAGAGTAGAGCGCCAAAGCAGTCCACAAAGAAAGGTCCTCTTTCCCTGTACCAACACAAACTGCAACTAGCTCTGGAGAACAGATGAGAACCTCCATAACATGGCATTCCCACTCTCAACCCCCCCCCAGCCAGCCTAGAAAGATACCATGATTAATCAATCAATCAGAATAGAGCTGGAAGGGACCTTGAGGGTCTTCTAGTCCAACCCCCTGCTCAAGCAGGACACCCTATACAATTTGAGACAAGTGGCTGTCCAGTCTTTTCTTAAAAACCTCCAGTGATGAAGCACCCACAAATTCCGAAGGCAAACCGTTCCACTGGTTAACTGTCCTTGATGTTAGGAAGTTTCTCCTTAATTCCAGGTTCCTTGTCTCCTTGAATAGTTTCCATCATTTCTTATCTTGCTTTCTGTTCCTATGGAAGACCAACATACATCAAAGAAAGCCAGGATGAATGCACTAACCCCATCTCAAGCTCACCAGAGATCACCCAAAAGCACAATCAATGCTATCTCGTTAACCAAGCCTAAATCTTGCCTGGAAAAGGTCCAGGGTTTGCTTTTTGTTCCCTTTTCTCAGCATTTAGACAATCTATAATAATGTGTCTCTTCCAGTAAGTTTTTTTTTAGTTACTCAATGATTTAGCACTGATTTTAATGTTAAGCTATGTATTTTTTAAAACAATTTTGTTAGCCACTTTGCATGCTCATCACAGTATAAAGTCAGGATATAAAGTAGTGGTAACAGCGATTTTAACTATGAGTAATGAAAACAAGTCAGATTCATAAACTACCATTTTGACTTGGATCAAAATCACAATTTCTCTGACAACTTAACCCTTATTTATAACATAAATCTGCAATATCTATATGCTCAAATGTTGCATCAAGCTCGAAGTGGGAGAACTTAGGAGCTTTAAGATATGCAATTTAAATCAAAATTTCTGAAGACATGTTTCCTCCCTCCCACACACACACACTGCCCATTTTCTCCTTTAAAAACTCAATTTCAAAGAAATGCAAAGAATGGGCCAGTGCCCTTGCCTGACCCACTTGGGAGGTTCTGAAGGCCACAGATGTCCTCAACCCACACTTTTTATCCTGACGTAAACCACTGTTTAGCCTTACACAAGAAGGCAATCAGTACTGAACACCTCCTTCAAATAGAAGGGTTGATCTTGGAAATGCTCATGGACCGCATTAATATTCTTAGCATTTGAGAGAACTAGTATTCCTGCAGGCATTGTGGGGAAATGTTTCAACTGGGAAAGAAAGAAGTATCTTCACAAAATTAGAAACATTGCATCAACTGACTTTAATGAGCACAGAACACACATTAGCCGTGTTGATATTGGAATAGGCAGCTCAATTAATTAATTTCCTAAAGAATTAATGTTCAGAACCCATACCTTTCACTTAATTATTCAATGACTTTGCAAGACTGGCTGCTATAAAAACTAGAGTAATTGAAATAAATAATGTAAATTATCAAGCAAGCTCAGATTAAAGTATAGAAACTTTTGCTCTGGTAATAATATCTGATGCAAAGATAATGCTATGCAATTTGTCAGAAGGTGGGAGAAGCCCTTACAGAAAACTGAGGTGCAGCCCCACAAAATTTGAAACTGAAGAATCAAAGTAAGAATGATTTTAAATGATTTAAAAAATGATGTATACAAGACGTTCATATACACTGGGCAAATAGAGGCAGATATTGTAACAGTAATGTTATGCAGAATAGAAGACAGTAATGGGATGGATGGATGGATGAATGGATGGATGGATGGATGGATTATTTTCTAGTTGGTTGGAAAATCTCTCCAAAAGCCTCAGTGAACAAGAATCACAGCCAGTGGTTCTAAAAAGCCGCTAACCAATCAAAAGAAAAATCTCATTTACATAGGGGAAATTGCTGCTAGGTCACACCCAGGGCAGGTACCATGGGGAATCCTAATAGGTTCAGCATGTCTTTCTTAACATTAAGAGCAAACTTAGACCTACTTAGCTAAAGTTGATTAACATACATTTTTTGTAATGTACCAGAATAGCAATTATCCTAATAACCTTAATATGATAAACGAGAAAGAGATTTTTCACATTTTAGTGCAGGAACTTGATACACAAAAGAGGTAATAGAGGATTTTTTTAATACCTTTTCTAGCCTAGCACTATCCAGACATATCAAATAACTTCCCAAATTCCCAGGAAATACAGACATTTTGAAACCTCCTAGCTGAAACCTGTCTCTGGCTAGTACAGTGCTGGGAACATCAAATGATTTTGCCTTGCAGCCAAAGAAACTATTGAAAACAAAGCATTCTAGGCAAGTTGGCACAGTGCTTCAATATAAAATGAAAAAGATTTTTTTTCTAATTCTCGGGCAGATTCAGAAGTCTGAAGATAGACCTTGAATAAATTGTCTATAAGAGAAATAATCCATCAGGGTGGATAATAATTGATGATTTAAAAAAAATATATCAGGTTTTTTTTATTTAAATCAGATTTTTTTTTTATTTTCATCAAATTTATTTTAATAAAATGCTTTTGGAGTAAAATATATCTAAATATAGTTTTTCTATTTAAGATACATTAATAATTTAGTTTATTCAGCATGAAATGGAGCTTAGTTATGTAGCATGAGGCTGTATATTCTGCAATATTTAAATTTTTGGTAAACTCATTCAATGAATCCAAGCTCCGCAGGCTGAGATAACATGCACTGCATTGATGCATTCACACAATTTCACAGTAAATTATAAAACAAAATTCAGGAATATTCCTTTATCCCATTGTTTTGCAAATCTATGCACATTACAAACTGTATGATTGTTTGAAAAGAAATGCATCTGTACCAGGCTCTAAGTGTTTTAATTAAATAAAAGAATTTTAGTAGTTTTCCAACTATGTGTGATTAACCTATTAACCCAAAATCGGTTCTGATATCACTGTTTTACTAACCTGACAGCTTATTATTCTAAATAAGAAACCTTCATCTTGTTTGCAAATAATATTAAAAATTCTAACTACCAGCAAGAATGAGTCCTTATATTTAAAGAGCAGCTGCCATTTCGGATCCATCATGGCAGCGCCTGTTAGCGGGCATCCACTCACCTGCTGCCCGCCATGTCCCTCACCTTCTTGTGTCACTGCTGCATCACCAGGCATCCCATTAAAGTGAATGGGACTGTTGGTGAGTCAACATGAGTCAGAGGAGGAGCCGCTGCGGGACAGAGATGACAGTTGCTCTTTTAAAATTATGATTTAAATCAAGCTGATTTAAATCAAGCCTTTTTACTAACGTTTTAAATCATGATTTAAATCGTGATTTAAATCTACTTGATTTAAATCAAATCCACCCTGGAATCCACGATAGGAGACTTGAAGCATGCCAGCTTTATGGTTGGGGATCCTGCTGGTCAGTGTCAAATGTCTTGGATGGAATCTAGCAGAGATGCATCATTTGTGCACAACTTTAAAAGGCAGCTGTTCTGAGTGATGTCTGTCAGCCTGTCAGCTATAAAGCTGAGAATGTCAAGAGAGATCCCTGTGAAGGTTGGCTAGTATGACCTGGCACAGCTATGAGAGCAATCAGTGTGGGTCTAGGAGCCAAAGAGAGGCTGTTAAAAGCAGGACAGATCAGATTGCAACTAGAATTTGCTGGTCTAATCAAAGAAAATGTCTATTCCCATATTAAACATCTTTCTGCAACCTAATTTTCTCTTCAATTTTCTTACTGTAATGAGATCAGTGTCTGGCTCTCCTCTAATGTAGTAGTTAAGGACAAAACTAAATATGTGGTTATCTGTGCTTCTATCCAACAGGAATGGAAGGACATGTCTTTTACATTAAGAAAGAACATTTTTACTTATTTTAAGTAGGTATCTGTCCTCAATCTGGTTTTGATAACAGAAGATAACTGGAAAGAAATGAGGAAGTGTTCAAAGCTTTTCAGAAGTCTAAAAATAATATAGATTTTACTTATCCTAGGGCCCACACACACTCTTTTTTTAAAAAAAATAAGGATCAGATCTGCTTTCATACACATAGTCCTGCTTTTAGAGCAAAACAGGGGAACACATGTAGTAGCACCAATAAACTAGCTTAAAAGTTCATCACTTCATGGTGAGAACAAACAAATTTAATAAATAAGTAAATAATAAAAAACAGATCTGCGAACATCTAGAAGCAAATAAAGTCATAACTAGTAGTCAGCACAGGTTTGTTAAAATCAGATCATGCCAAATCAATCTCATCTCATTCTTCGATAAAATGACTAAACTAGTAGACCAGTGAAACACAGTGGATGTGGTATACTTAGATTTCAGTAAGGCATTTGACATGGTAGACCACAACCTACTCCTTGGTAAGCTAGGAAAAGGTGGAATAGACAATATCACCATCAGATGGATCTGTAGCTGACCCAGGAATCAAGAGACCCAAATAAGTGGTCAGGACATGCAGCTCTTAATTTGACCTTATTTAACAATGAACTGAAACAACATTTCTCAAACTCCCCGGCTTTAAGATGTGAAGACTTCAACTCCCAGAATTCCTTCAGTCCTATATGATGTCTAATCTAAAGTCATGTTTTAAAATAACACCATCTATCTCACGGGTCAGTCCTATACAGTATGTGGCCTCTGCCTCCTGCTTATTTTCTCTTTTCCATATATGTACAGCCCCCAGTTAAAAGTCTCAACCAAGGCTTGGAGAATGGGATTTGTCAGCTAAATTGTGCTGCAGAGCCAACCACAAGCCCTCCTTACAAATTAAACTGGGAATTTACTAGTAATTAATGCAGCATATTGCCATTTCCTTAACATAATTAAGTTATAATTTTACAGGGTTTTTTCCTCTCTTTTTTTAATCAAGACAACAGTAATACTTCCCTTGAATATTCTGTCCTTAAGTGTGTCATTCACCCAGCAGTTATGACAACCTAAATAATGTTAGGTTCCCAGATTATTTTGCAAAAGCTGACCCTAATGAGATGTCACAGTACATGGCATCATCTGTGCATCGTCCAACTGTTGACACTGCATCTTTGTAGGCATATGTCTTTTCATTAGTTCTGCTCCCATTTCTCTGGGCATGCAAATTGCACTTTAAAATTGAATAAAAAAATAGACACAAACATGATGTAGGGGCAGGGGAATGTTGCTGTTTTTTTTCCACATTATGTGCACATTGCAGAACAAGCTCTTAGGCCTGAAAGTCCCTGATTGCTTATTAGAAGTGTCAAGAAATTTTAGCTCATGGTGTCCAGGAGACATGCAGGCCTTTTTTGGGGGGTGGGGGAGACTAACCTCCCTTAGCCTCCGGGAGCCTTTCTGCCCATAAAAGAGTGGGAATGGGCAGAAGATGAGAAACGTTGGGAAATCTGTAATGTTTTGCAGATAAAATGCAAAACAAAATGCTGTCAACAGCTCATCTGATCCTGCTCACAAAATCGCTTGTTTCTTATTCCTTAATCAAATCATTAATTTGATTTCAGGATAAACTCTTGCCAGCTAACTGCCTCACCTGTTCTGTGACCAAGAGGATTTGATGCAATCCTCAAGTGGGATACACAGAAAGACACACCCTTTGTTCCATAAAAACTGTGGGTGATTATTGCTTATAAAAACTCTTAGCAAGACATCTAATGCTCCTGGGAGAGAACTTGCACAGCAGCACCAAACAAACTTATGATAACAAACCTTTTCAATTGATAAGCCAGAGTTAAAGGCTGGGAAGCCAGATAAAGGGGAAACCAAACAGGTGCAGTGAAGTAGGTGAATGACCCTGCAGGCAGTGAAACTGCATGCACGTAGTCCTCGGCTTACAATTGTTCAAAGTTACAACAGCTCTGAAAAAAATTACTTATGAACATTTCACACTTGCAACCATTTCAGCATCCCTATGACCATGTGATCAAAATTCAGACACTTGGTGACTGATTCACATTTATGACACTGTTCCAGGGTCACGTGGGTACCTTTTTGCAACCTTCTTAACAACTATGGCAAAATGGAGCAAAATATTGTCTCACCTACCAACAGTTATTTGGGTTCAACTGTGGTCATAAATCAAGGACTATCTGTAATGAGTTAAAATGCCAGATTAGGTAATTGCAAAATAGGCAAAACAAAAATAAAGGTTAAAGAAAAGACCCCAAAGTGAGAAGATGAGATTAAGAGAAGGTAAGAAATGATCCTGGGTGAAAAAGCAAAGAAATAGCATTTTCTAACTTTGATATGGCTAGAAACATTCTACAATCCACATGTACTAAATTTTCCATGCACAGAGGAGAACAGTAGCATGTAATTCTGTCTCTCTTTGCTCATCCCATTGCTCTGCTTCATGGGGCTGCAAGAGGCCTCAGGTTGCTTTGCTCTTATCATATAATTTTGTCCATGGGTTTAACCATTTCTGGATCATTGCTCAAGGTCCAGTGAGTAGGCACACATTAACAACATTTGTCTCTGAAATGCTTCATTTCCAGAGATTCTGATCAAACAGACAGAACCATCTCAATCCAGTAAACCATAATTTATTGTATCAAGCAGGAGGGTTCTACCCATATGTTCCTCTCTTTTCTTCGTTTCTGTATTTTCTCATTTTTCTTCATATTTCTGGAGTTTGTTGAACTAAAGTTTGGCATATCAAAATCATCTAACAGTATTGAAAATTACATTTCATTCTGGGTTTTAGTCATGTCAGTAAAAACAGCCTACAGCTCCCTAATACAAATGCTGTAAGAACTTGGCTTATCAAATAATGGAGATGCTAGAGCAGAAAGGAAAAGATGGCGTACATAAGCTGAGTTCTTATTCACGTCACAATATATCCATCTTTGCTGATTCATTTTACTTTTCCTCTATTAGATTTCTTCCCTATAATTCAGACAAGCAACAGATTTGTCATCATAAATGTCAGGCCTAGCCAGAGAAGCCTTCAAAGGTCCCATTAGATCAGAATATACGAACGCAAGTATCTATAATACACTTGTCTAATAACTTCCCTTTCTAGCTAGCAGTGATGATGTTACCTAGTAGGATAATGAAATGCTTACATGAAAAGACCAAGGTCGGAGAGCATCAAGGATCCCACCTTTCCTCTCTAATAAGTAAACTCAAGAGGAACATTTGGCTACATTCTTGAACAGATATCACTCTGCCAACCATGGGCATAAAATAGCCAGATAAAAGTTGATCCAAGACCTTTCTCTTTTAGTTTTCCTAGAAGCAGAACTAGCTGATGGGGAAAAAAAGATAAGACACCTCCTCCAGAAATCAGGGAAGAGTCAATCTTGCCCAAATTTCTCACAGCAGTAAGGAATCAAATTCTTAATTTTCTTTCATTTTGGATCAGCTCAAAGTCTTGTCCAATTCCTTTCACAGCTATTTTTCTCTGAGGCTGAGTCTCTATTCAAGATTAGGCTTTATTTCTTTGTTTACACTTCCTCATAGGCAACCACTGTGTGATAAAATATGCACTGTGAAATTACAAGCAAATCGTATGACATATGTACCCATGTCATGGGACTGAAATTCAGAAGATCAGGAGTAAAAATTGTGACGCTGAAATGCATCATCAAGTTTTATTCATCAAGAATTTACTCCTCATGCATTTATTCTTTAAATGAAGTCCCTTTTCCTCTATGCTTACCATCATGTTTCTCTTTGGTCCTGTTTTCTGACAAAATAAATACTGTTTTTGCAGAGACATGCTTGCTGTCAGCTGCTGTCTTGGGGACCGTAATGTGGTAAAAAGCCTCTGACAGACTGGGTCTCTACAGATTGACTACCCACTGTTGATTTTAAACTGCACTTATTTTGGTTTTGGTTTGGTTTGCTTGCTTACCGTATTTCATTTATTTGCAGAAAGAAGTTATTGTCCTTGTTGAGCTTTGCTGAAATAACTGCTGCTTTTACCCCAAGCTGTCCTGGTTGGGTGGATCAGGTCCATCATGAGATTTTTTTACAGACCTGTTACCATCTAGATCTGAGGTAGATGGAGTGTCAGGGAGGAAGAACATGTCATGTCCTTTCTGGGCAATTTGCCCACCTTTAGTCCCCACCTGGCACTCAGCTTTCTTCTGTGGCTCCCTATAGCTGTTTGCTTGTGACAGTGGCCAACCCCTCAGGCAAACAGCTTCAAGAAACCAGCTGAACTAGGTGAGGGTAGCTTATAGATTTTAAGCATTGACATTTTTATTTTATTTTTTGCCACACAATAACTTCAGGAGAAGTGTCAGGAGCAGAACTGCGAGCCCTGTACAACCTTTGTTGATCTCACAAAAGCTTTTGATACTGTCAATCAACAAGGCCTGTAGTGAATCACGTCAAAGTTTGGCTGCTCTGCCAAATTCATTGAGATGGTTCATCACTTCTGTAATGGCATGAAGGCCAGAGTGCTGTGTGGCGGAGAATCCTCTAAGATACTCCCAGTCAGCAATGGTGTTAACCAGAGCTGTGTGTTTACACCCACCCTGATAGCATTGTTGTTTACTGATTTGCTGAATGATACCTTTCAGGACAACGATGCTGGAATCACCTCAGCTGCAGAGTGGATGGGAAGCTATTCAACCTGAGAAGACTTCAAACTATTACCAAAGTGAAGAAAACTGATCTGAGAGACTTTTTGCTGACTGTGACCTGAAGCTGACTCAGAGTCAGAGATGCATGCTAGTATGGACAAATTCTCTACATATTGTGACAACTTAGAACTTACCATCAATATTTAAAAGATAGAGATGCAGCAGCCTTCTCCACATGGAGCATGACAGAACCCCAAATCACAATAAAAAGACATACACTAATGGCAGCGGACCAGTTCAATTACCTTGGCAGCACCCTCTTCCAAGGAATGACCATTGATACAGAGATAAATTGCAGAATAGCAAAGGCAAGTTCTGCTTTTGATAGATTGTGCTCCAATATGTAGGAACATGGAGGAACTAGTGCAGCCATAAAATTAAAAGTCTACAGAGCCATGGGTACTCACTATCCTTCTTTATGCCTGTGAAATGTGGATTGTGTATCAAAGGCATGCAAGACAGCTTAACTATTTCCACATGACTTGTCTTCATAGAATATTAGGTATCAGATAGCTAGATAAAGTGCCAAATACTGAAATTCTTTCTAGAGTAAGTCTATCATCAATCTACACACTGCTAATGAAAGCACAGACCCAGTAGGCAGGCCACATCATTTATATGCGGTATGAGTGCATACCCGAGCAGCTCCGTTTTGGGGGATTGTCTGCTGGAAAATATTTGCATGGAGGGCAGAAGAAACATAACAGAGACACATTAAAAGCCTCCCTGAAGTCGCTTGACAATAGACATGACCACCCAGGAAACGCTGGCTCAAAATTGCTCTACCTGATATGGCCTCATTCATCAGGGCTGTCAATGTTACAAAATATGGCAGACTGGAGAAGCACAGATTAAATATGAGTTGTGCAAGTCTAGAGCCATCAGTGCAACAACTCCAGTGTCTATATGTCTGCTCAACATGTGCCAGGACATTCAGTGCCTGAATTGGACTGACCATCTTCAGATACAGCCAGTGGTGAGATTCAAATAATTTAACAACTGGTTTTCTGGTTGCTACCTTAGACATGAGGAGGGTGGGGGATGTCACGTGATTGCAAACGATGACTATGTTGTTGTAATGCACTTAAGTTAAGTAAATACTTACACAAGACTGCAAAAATAACAGCTTTGCTCTCCAGACATGTAAATGTGTAGCTTAACCTGCTGCTAGAAATTCTATTTGCTCAGTTTACAGTTCAATATATTGTGTGAATTGAGAACATTAATAATTATCAGGTTCACTCACCTAACCTAAAAAGGTAAAGGTTCCCCCGCACATGCGTGCTAGTCGTTTCCGACTCTAGGGGCCGGTGCTCATCTCCGTTTCAAAGCCGAAGAGCCAGCGCTTGTCCGAGGACGTCTCCGTGGTCATGTGGCCGGCATGACTAGACGCCAAAGGCGCACGGAACGCTGTTACCTTCCCACCGTAGCGGTCCCTATTTTTCTACTTGCATTTTTACGTGCTTTTGAACTGCTAGGTTGGCAGAAGCTGGGACAAGTAACAGACGCTCACTCTGCTATGCGGCACTCGGGATTCGACCCGCCAAACTGCCGACCTTCTGATCGACAAACTCAGCGTCCTAACTACTTTTTCCTATTTTCTAGCAACTGCGAGATGGGATAACATGAAAACCTATCTCCCAAGGCTGGGTGAAAGATAATTTCCCAAGTCGCTGCCACAGTCCGCCCCTCTAATGGGCGCAGTCGCTCCCACGAGTGATGCTCTGCACAGCCAGTCAATGTATCTCTATGGCTTTTACCTTCACTTTTCCTGTTTCTGGTCTCGCCCTCCTTTGGTGGAAGCGGGGACCCTGGGGCAATGGCGGCTATATGGGGGCCTCAGTATTTTGGTGAAGATGACCAAGCCGGAGCCCATGGAACTGGAAGAGGGCAAGCTTTGCTTCAGACTGGAGCCCCTGCTACCCCCTCTGCCGAACCAGTGCAAACCAGCTGAATCTCACTTCTGGATACAGTACATTTAGTTTTCATATGACTAATAGTACTGAGTTCTTCATCAGTTATGATGGATGAACAACACCATCTAGATCTATAGCTGTTGCTTATGTTGTCATTCCAAGATCTCCTAAATCAACATAAACTTTCACATAGAAAGCTATGAAAACAGTTTTTCCATCATTAAAACAGACTTCTGGTATATGGAACACAAAGTGATTAGACTCGATATATCTAATATAAAATCAGAAACAGATGTTAACAAATAGGAAAACCACTAAGAATTAAGGCTAAAATTAAAAAAAGGGGGGGGTTCCTTTAACTATTATCCATTGCTTAGAACAGGGGTGTCAAACTCAATTTCATTGAGGGCCGCATTAGCATTGTGGTTGCCCTCAGGGGGCCGGTTAGGTTTGGCCAGGGTGGACGTGGCCTACTGGGTGGGCGTGGCTAGAGTGTGTATGGCCTACTGGGTGGGCGTGGCCAGCTCTGCATCGTTGGCATCAAGGGTGCCTATGGGGGCCTGGGCAGGAGTGGGACAGATCTGAGGGTCTCTGGCAGAAGGAGGGTCTCTGGGCCAGGGCCAAAGCAGTGGGGGCCGTTCCCTCACTGTTTCCAGGATGGCTTCGTGGGCCACATGAAACCACTTTGCGGGCCGGATCCGGCCCCCGGGCCTTGTGTTTGACATGTCTGGCTTAGAAGAAGTACCCAAATGGAAAGTCTTATTAGGAAAACCAGTGTTCACTGATAATAATTTATAAAAAGTTTGCAGATTACAGTTTTAAATCAGGTAAGTCAAGTTTTTTCCTTGACAACCAACAAACCAGACATTATTTCTAAGCTATATTTTCATGGATATATTCTGTTCAGTTATAGTCCTGAAATGGCATTGATCACACTTGTGGATGCTCTCTGGCAGACTCAGGATGGGGATAGCGTATCCATCCTGGTCCTCCTTGATCTTTCAGTGGCCCATGATACTATCAAACATGGTATCCTTCTGGCCAAGCTCAAGGTTTGGAAGCGAAGGAATTTGTTATGGCGGTTCTCCTTTTTTCTTTGAGATCAATTTCAGTTGATGCTGGAAGAAGAAGAGAGTTCCCTACTTCCTTGGGCTCTGTTCTCTCTCCACGCTTTTTTAACATCTATAAGACACTACTGGGAGGTCATTGGTCAGCATGATGCAGTTTCATCAGTAAATCTTCGTGATGGCCAGACCTATCTGTTCATTTGGTATCTTCAGGAGAAGGGTGGGGGGAAGCAAGAGTTCTTTCATATGGGAAGATATTTTTATATATATATATATAAATCAGCTCAGCTGCTGTGGCTGGATGAAAATCATATTTTCAAAATTATGACCATAACAAAGAAGGCAGCAAAACTGATTCTAAAGTTGTGTTTATTGGTGGCATGAACTTGTGCTGCTTTCTCTGTGTTTATCTTTGTCTGTAGTGTGAGAGCAAGAAGCAGCTTATTAATGTGCAGAGATTGCATACTAATGCTTAAATCCTATTGAAGCTTCCAAGCTGGTATGGCGTTTCTGCAAAGCCAAATAAATGGTGTTTGAGTTAAAAATCCATTGAAACAGCAGCAATGGAGTTCCTATATCATACTAAGCCACAGTTTGTTTAATAACAATTTTTGGCACAAACCAGGTTCACACCATATATTAAACCGAAAACCATAGCTTTCACATAACTAACAATAACTGGTTCTCACTGTCCTAAGAGACTGTCCGCTTGTTTAGAAAGGAGGGATACCAAAGTCATCACTTCACCAACTATAGCCCCCAACCATTAGAACTAGGTCTTTCCTTATTTTCTGCAGATTCTTAACACATCTAATAAAATTAGAACTGCAATCTTGCAACAAGGTTGAACTGAAATGGTACGACTGAAAAACACAAACCTATATTTGGCATGGATGAATCTCAGGTTTACGTTTCTCTTCCACTGCTTCCAAATTCAGTTAACTATAGATTAACAAAATGAATTAGAACTTGTCCCCTTCCAGATGTTCTTGAGCTGCAGCTCCCAAATGCCCTGATATTCTTGCTAAAATAAATGGAGTTTAGAATGCAGGAACATGTGGAGCATAACAGATTTCCAAACTTAAGTGAACCACTGAATCTTAACAAGAATTTATTTACACATGTTTTTCTTGCGAGAAGAGAAGGTTGTTCAGACTTGGTTTCAATATATTCAGTTACAGGCCAGGTGGAAAGAAGACCAAAAAAATGGATTTGCAACGACTGATGAAAATTTGATAAAGCAAATTAGAAATCAAGGACCAGCACATATTAAACGGATATATCTTGCATTGATAGAGATCGATTCAGAAACAGAGCTTGTTAAGGATTGTATGATAAAATGGGCCCAAAACATTCAGGAAGTTATTACAATGGACACGTGGGAAAAGATCTGGGTGAGGAATGTAAAATTCACTCAAGCTCAAAGTCTAAGAGAGAACTTTTACAAAATGTTTTATAGATGGCATCTAGATCCTAAAAAGCTTGCAAGTATGTATCCGAATTATCAGCCTAAATGTTGGAGGTGTGGTGATGAAGAGGCAACATATTTTCACATATGGTGGACATGTAAAAAGGTCAAGGCTTTTTGGATAAAAGTCTGGTGGAATATGCAGAAGATTTTTAAACGGAGGATAAAGTTTTGTCCGCAATTTTTTTTGTTGGGAATAATTGTTGACGCTACAGTTGTGGACTCTAAGTTGATGTTGAATTTAGTTACGGCAGCAAGACTTTTGATAGGTCAATATTGGAAGAAAGAGGAACTGCCGACAATACAAGAGTGGATTTTAAAGGTTTCCGACTTGGCAGAGATGGCGAAGATTTCGGCCTATTTGAAAGATTACTCGCAAGAACATTATATTATGGAATGGAGAAAATGGATTGAGTTTATCCAGAATAAGTATAGGGTCAAGAAGTTTTATCTAGCATTTGAATAAGTCTTCTTTCGTTTTCTTTTTTCTTTTTTTATTTTGTCTTCTATATATATTTAATAATGCTAAGTTTTGTTTGATCCTATATAAGTTAGAGAGTGATGGATTTTAGAATTTATAGTTGTTAGTATATGGTTGTTTATGATTGCTTTTTTATATATATATACCTTGTATTTAGCTCTGGGAAGTCCGGGGGGGGAGGGGGGTTGGGGGGAGGTGGGGGGGAGGAGGGAGGGGGGGAGGGGGGGGAAGGGGGTTTTTTAAAGGAAAACTGTATTTTTAAAACTTTTCAATAAAAAAAAAAGAATTTATTTACACATGTTAACTTTATACCAGAATGTTTAACCAGCCTGTAAGAAAATGTGGACCTTCTCCGAGCAACTGCTTATGAAAAAACAACTCATATCCAAGGTCCCCTGACGCATTAAATCATGGTTTTGCCTACATAGCACATAGTTCAGATTAATTGTTACAAGTATCCAAAGTCAAGCACCTAGTGTACTTAAAAAGAAATATATATATATATATATATATATATATATATATATATATATATATATATATATATATATATATATATATATGGGGAATGGAACTGTTTTGCTGGAATTTTCAGGGTAAATGAAAGAGAAGCTATTTTAAGCAAGCAGACTGACGGTAACATAGCTTGTGTATCTAGAAGTGCAAGGCTTGATCTCCTATCTCTTGGAAGAAGAGATTGTTGATTTGACTGAGTGCTGAACCAGGTCTGTAATGGGTTCAGTAAGAAGGAGGAGAACAGGGAAAATGAAATCTTTGACAGTTCAATGTATTTTGAAAAGAATCACATCTTCAGCAAGTGCTAAAGGAAAGGGAAGGTTCGTCTGAAAAAGAATGCAGTGTGCCATGATCCCTCCAATATATTTTATTCTGCAATTTTAGAGTGTATTTCTAGTAGATGCTTATTTACCGGGAGTTATTGTTAAGTGAGGAAGGAAATGTTGCAATAAAACTCTTGTTTTCAGTATCTTTAGAAACACATGTTACAAGTCCACACAACATGCCAGCTATGCTAAAATGAAATCAGGTTGTTTCTCCAACAGAAGAGAATATTTTTAGCCCTGGGTTGAACTGTCAAGTCCTTCATGCACTTCAAGCTTGGTTGTTTTCTTGCGAACATTTCATTACTCATCTAGGCAACCTCACCAGTGTGTGTGGAAGCAGCAAGGACACCAGAGGGTGTTTCTGCTTCAACATGTTGAATGGAACAAAGAATTGACAGCCTACTGTGTGAATGACACTATGCCCAAATACGGTTTATTTGTTGAGGGAGAACATAACATTATACATAGCAATTAGGTCTAATTCCTACTTTTTGAAATGGACTCTCGTCTAAACTTCATTTGGAGTTCATCTATCTTCTGAGCTTAAAAAAAAAGCTCTTAATATGCTTTCCCCCACCAAGAAGAAGAATATTTCTTTGCATAACAGCATTATGCTATTAAAAGAAGTTTTACATTGATTATTACATTGTTATGCTGCTGATATTGTTCTATAGTTATACTGTATTTTACATCACTTTACTTATATTGTGTTTATGGATAAGTGTACATCAAGTAAAGCTTCTACATTCTCAAGGGACAGAAGAATTTTCAACTATCCTACAGAGACCAACAAATTGTGTCTGGCTTGACTTGGCATATTTGAAATTACATGAAAATTACTACCATCACCAGCAGATAGATTCACAACTGGATGACCAACTGTACTCAATATGTAATTCTCAATGGAACTACAACTAAATGGAGGGAAGCATGCTGGGGGCTACCTCAGGGTTCTGTCTTAGACACAATACTCTTCAATAGTTTCATAAATGATTTAGTTGAGAGGATAGAAGCAGGAAAAACCAAATGCACAGGTATAGAATAGGTGGTGTTTGACTCAATAACTGAGAGTTGGATCTAATAGTCCTAGTGGACAACCACTTAAGTATGAGCCAGCACTGTGCGGCACCTCCCAAAAAAGCCAATGCATTCCTAGGCTGCATCAACAGAGAGGTAGTATCAAGATTACGTGAAGTGGTGGTACCACTTTATACTGCACTGGCAACATCACATAGTGTCCAGGATCATACAAAAACGGTGCTAAGACCTTAAAAAGAGTATAGAAAAGAGCAAAAAAGATGATAAGGGATCTGGAGGCTAAGGTGTATGAACAGTTGTGGGAATTAGGTATGTCTAGTCTAATAAAGAGAAAGATTGGGGATGACGTGATAGCACTCTTCCAACACTTGAAAGGCTGTCACAGAGTAGGGGGGGTCAACCTTTTTTCCAAAACACCTGAGGGCAGGACAAAAAGTAATAGATGGAAAATTATTAAAGGAATTCCAACCTAGAATTAAAGAAACATTTCCTGACAGTGAGAAAATTAATTAGTGGAATGGCTTGCCTCCAGAAGCTGTGGGTGCTCCTTCACTGGAATCTTTCAAAAAGAGGTTGGACAACCTTTTGTCCGGAATGGTATAAGGTCTCCAGCTCAAACAGGGGGTTTAATTAGAAGACTTTCAAGATCTCTTCAAACCCTGTTATTCTATGTTATTCTACTATATTGTTTTTAACACGTTATGTATCTTCAGAGCTTGGGGACATTTCATTTCCCATCTCCAAGCAATCTGGCCTCACTCTAACTGTTTTAGGAGGTTTTGAAAGAGAAAGGTATTTTGGTGGCTTTTTAGCTTTCCACCATAGAAATCAATCACGTTTTTCCCCCAGAATGACCAAATAAATGCATACCATATGACACAAAGGTACACAGAGGGGATGCAAAAAAAAATATTCCTCTTTTGCAAAGATCCCTTTTTCACTTCTTTCCTGCCATCCAGACACCATTCAAAATTCTTTCACAGGTTCTGTTTTCAGCCAAAGGGATCAAAGTGACTTTCATCCCGATCACCATACGATTGCAATATTTTCTATATTAAGCTGCCTTCAAAGACAATTCTTAAAATACATTATTATAGAATCACCCCTAACCTGAAGTTTCTGCACTCCTGGTAATTCAAAAATCTGGAATTACTTAAAATGCTCTGTGTTGCATGGCACCAGTATATATGATTCTGCCTGTCCAATCTGATCAATGGGAAGTGTTACATTATGCTTCTGCTTGTTGTCTTCTTTGTATTGTGAATTGCCCAGAATCTTACAGTTGAGGCAAAAATGGTAAAATACTGAATGAAGTTTGTTGAATTACAACAACCACAGAAAGACATTCCTTACTGTGAGGAATATAAAAAGCTGTGGTACCTAAAATTTCCTTTGCTACTCAAATAATGAGCAGGCATGAGAGTCCTACATTCTTTTGCATTTGGCCAGATTCCCGTCATCTCCACCAAACACACACAGCTGCAAAGCTGGAGAGAAATAGTTCAGTTCTCTTCCTGTTTTGCATTTCTAAATAACACGATGAGAGAGCAGGTGGAATTGGAAACTAAATACAGTATTAATGTCCTAACACCTGAAAAGATGCAGCTGGTCATTATAGACAATATTGGTCTCCTCCCAACTTGTTTAACTCCATCTCCCATGATTCTGCAGCTAGCATAGCATCATGGGATTTGAAGTAAAACACATCTGGAGTATATTAAATTAGAGAAGGATGATCTAGTCATAAAAGGGCCAAGTTTGAAGATCCCTGATCTAGTCTAAGGCAGTTTTCCCTATTCAAGCGGAGAATAATATGGAAGTTGAATGCTATATAGTCTATTGAATTGCTCTTTCTGTAGATTCATCTTGAACTTCTTTCTCTGCATCCAACCCACTCCACAGAGTTGTTCTGTCATGGGGAAAATAGGAGAAGGGAGGTATGTCCACCACCTTGAGTTATTTACAATATAAAAATAAAGACGGGATATAAATAAGTGAATAAATCTATATGCATCTAATATAATTTGAAATAATTTTAATGTGAAACTTCCTTAAAGGAGAAGTTTCAAGAGACAGAAATTTGAACATAACCTACATAAGTCATTCGTGCAAGCATCCATTAAAAGAGTATAAAAGCATGGTCAGCCTCAAAGCAGGCTAGGGGCACCTGTGATTATCTCCATGTTGTTAAAAAGTGACTGTCTGAATGCTAACCTTTATGACAGGTGGGGATGTCTAGGAGGTTTCTCTACGAACAGATTCAAAAAACTGTTCTTGGCCATTTTCAAAAATTCACAGAACTTGTACTTCCCAAATTGTCAAGCAAACTGTACATGTGCAACTATACACAAAAAAGTATGCATTAAGAACCCACTGAACAAAAATTAATATTGTAAAGCATAGGAAAAAATGTATACATTAGAGAAAGAGCAAATATTTAAAAACTGGATATTTTTGGATGGGAGGAATCAAAGTCATAAATGGATGTACTAACCAGTACTTAAATAAAATGTAAAAACGAATACAAATCAAACTGAGGAGTCCTGAAATGCCATACAACTTTATGGGACTTGCACATATTATATTTCTTTATTTAAGTATCAGGTTTCTTAAACCTGGTTTCAATCTGACCTCCAATACTTAGTTTTCATGATAAAATTTCCAATGATCTGCTCCTTTGTTTCATGCCAAAAGAGATGGCCAAATCATTTATATAATACATGGGAGAAATTCAGAACTGTGCTTGGGTGGGAGCACTGCACTGTATCGTAGACTCCAATGCAAGAAGCACAGCCTTTCTCTCCCAAGCATATTGTTTTATAAAAGGTAAGTATCAAGCCTCTTTCAAGCAGTTACTTAAAAAAAACACCCAACCCTTTCAAACTGAGAAACACTTCGAAGCTTTATCAGCAAGTTCTTTCTTCTGACAAGCTTTGCACTTTTCTGACCATAGACAAGCTGATATTGCCTAATTCAACCCCACAGCTGATGGTGTGATTGCCAGCTAAGTTACTGTTAGTCTTCAGACTGAAGTGCTGATTCTGTTCCCATGGGGAAAAGCATCACATCATGCATTCTTGTGAATGTCTGCTGCTCACTGTGCTCCACGAAAGAGGAGAAGGAAGAGCAGCTCTCAAATTATAAATCTGAAGGGTTTTCTTTTTCACAATTGTGGCTATCACAATTTCTTTTTTTTTAAGTTGAATTTAAACAACTTGGAATATAGTAGCTAGGGAAGGGAAGGGAAGGGAAGGGAAAGGAAGAGAAGAGAAAAGAGAAGAGAAGAGAAGAGAAGAGAAGAGAAGAGAAGAGAAGAGAAGAGAAGAGAAGAGAAGAGAAGAGAAGAGAAGAAGGATCTAGAAACCTCTTTAGGGCAAGGGTCCCCAACCTCCAGTTCGTGGACCAGTACTGGGCTGTGGCATGCCAGCAACTGGGCCACATAAACAAGCAAAGCCCCATCCACGGGATGCACACACCCCTTTAGTCCGCGGAAAAATCTCTCTCCACATAACCAGTCCCTGGTGCCCAAAGGTTTGGGACCTCTGTTTTAGGTGATCAGAAGCAAAATATGGCTGTGTTAGAACACTCTAGAGAGAACACTCTAGATCTGCGTTTCTCAGCCTTGGCCATTTTAGGATTTGTGGGGTTGAACTCCCAGGATTCCCTAGCTATTCCCCATTGTGGCTGGCAAATTCTGGGTGTTGAGGTCCACACATCTTAAAGTCGTCAAGGTTGAGAAACATTGTTCTAGATGCACCATACTGCAATTCCAATCATTCTCAGCCACGATGGTGAAAATGAACGCTGCTTATCGCTAATGATAGGAAAAATTTCTGATCATTCCATAGCCAAAAGTTTTTGAAATCCATGTTCCTTCTTACGAATGGAGATGTTTGTGACCTCTGTTCATGTATTTTTAAAAAAGCAAACAAAATTTCTCATTCAACAGTACCATCCAAAGTCAGTTAGGCACAGCTATTCTCAGCATAGAAAAGAGTTCTTCTCCTTGTTTATACATGTTAGAGATGAACAGACTGTCACAAAACTTTAAAAAAGGGTGGCAACTTTATCATTACAAACCATGATAGATTCATGACCAGGATACACACCTCTCTAGGCCTAGATCAAAAAAAAACCTGCATTTCTTTCACATTTCAAGATTTTTAAATCAACTCCTTTCTACCCTATTTATTTAAAAAAATGGCATATTTCAGTAAGGTTCTACTGTATTAAAATATTTTTTTAAAAAAAAAGCTTACTTATTCCTCAGTCCAGCACAGCTAGAGCTAGGAAAGCTGTAGTTAAAAAAAAGAATGAAAGAAACTGCTTCTTTTTCTTGCCCAGGACATTCCCAGCCAGTGACATGAGTGGAAAACTTGATTGAGACACTGCCCACTGGTTTAATTATTGTATTTTTAGACCTGCACAGAAACACAGTTAGTCACAGTTTTCATTATCACCTATTAAAAATAAATTGGACTCTGAGTTAATACGAGGTTGCAGCATTCACCAAAATCATTAAATCTGAACAATCATTAAGTTTGGAACCAAACCAATCTGTAGAACTAATGTAACCTCTAGCAGACAACATACACCCCAAGGAAAAACAGTCTTTTGAACTGATAAAGTTAAAAATTTCAATTCAGATGACAAATGCATTTGTATTATACAACATCTGCCTTCATATATGAATGTGCCCCAAATCACTGAAGATTATATTCTAAATAAAGCCATTCTTTTCAGTCACTCTTCTAACCATAATTCTGTTTTCTTACACATTCTGCCAGTCCTGATCAACAATAACAAATGGGTTCTTGCCACAATGTACAGAGTGACCCCCACCCACAGTATGAACACATTTCCAGGAATACACAGTATCTACAAATGATGTTTGATGAGTGATAACAAGTCCTTCATTTTCAAACCATACATTGTGGAGACAAGCTATCTACTCTCTGCTATATGCAGATGGTATACTTGACCTGGGCTAATCCACATGCTTTATTAAGTTTCAGTTTCAGTTTGGGTATACAGTAGTCTCAATTTACAACCATTTAATCAGTGACCATTAGCACTGAAAAAAATGACTTGCAATATTTGTTGCATTCCCAACTGCTGCAGCAATCCCACATCATGTGATCAAAATTTGGCAACTGGCATCTATTTACAAAGGTTGCAATATCTGGGGATCATGTGATCGCCCTTTGCAACCTTCCCAACTGACTTATGACATGCAAACTCAATGGGGAAGGTGGATTTGCTTAATGATTAACAACTGCAGTGATTCGCTTAACCATGGCAAAAAAGGATCATAAAATTGGACCCAAATCACTTAACAATGACCTTCCCTATCAATAAAAATTCTGGTTCAGTTGTGGTCATAAGTCCAGGACTACATAATTACTCAGTTGCTGGAGAAATGATTCCATGTACAGATAACAAGTTGGAAGAATCTTGGTGAATACTGCTATTTACAGAAATATGGAATGGTTTCTGTTATTTTACTAGAAATATACCAAATTGTACCAAATAGATAAAAATTTAGGAATGTCTCTAATACAAAATCCATCTAATCCAATCTGGACCAGGATCCATTTAACTTCATTAAATAAGATTTACACCAAGGTAGCAAAAAACCTGGAACTGACACGCTGAAATACAATTCTTTAAAGAATTTGTAAAAAGTATGATGAGACAGCGAAATCTTAGGTTTGCTTATCTGTAAAAAAGTTGCATTCGGTTTAGTGTGGCTTTGTTTCAGAAAAGTGTGAACAGGGAATGTACAAAGTGGAATGAACAAGGTTACACTGCAAAACATTCTTAAAATAATATAAGTCCTGCCATGTGGTAAAACCATAAGAATATTGTGATTTTTGAGTGAATATTGCTATTTGGAAAGTAAATCAGAAGTTAAACTTTTACAAGATAAAACTATGGAGTGTGTGTGTGTGTGTGTGTTCTGAACATTGTACAGCAGAACCAAATGCATATACTTTGCAGGATTTAATCTTCAAATTATAGACCTAGGAAGTGCACTTCGTGCCCAAGAACAACACTAAACAATTCTAGTTTAAAGACTCTTTAACCATTCACAAAAGCTGAATATCCTATTAAACAAGAACATTTTAAAAAGGCATTAAGGCCATTTTCACAAATGACACTGAAATTTGTTTTTCCGCAGTTCCCATTTCTGCAACTTGAATATAGAATCCCTCTTAGTTAAATGCACATTTGATTTAAAACTGCCTCTTGCTTTCTGTCTAGCTATAGCATAGTTAAGAAGTGAACTCATTTCAGATTTAAAAGGCTTTAGCGTCTTCTTGAGAAAATACCCTTAAAACTGAAGGGAAGGGGGAAAAATGCAATCTCCATCCCTATCTATTTCAAGCCAGTGCTGTGCTTAAAGGACCAAACATATTAATTCCTGAATGATGCTTTTTGGCATCAAACTGCTCCACAATCGTCTTTTAAGGGTGCCAGAAGCATCACTTAGGATCCAGAATCACAGGGCACCTATGCATTCCTTCATTGGCTTCGATCTTTGATCAGGCCAAAATACTGACAGCTAAGTGGGGGAGGGGTGTGGAGGAATCAGAAGATACAAGGACTTGCTTTTAGGCACAATGCTTTATGTTTTTGTTTCTTTAAAGCGTAACATTGTACTCACACGCACGCACGCACAGTGTGTGTGTGTGTGTGTGTGTGTGTGTAGATTTATAATACCACACTCTACACCTATATATGCAACAGACAAACCAGTAACACTTTCCCCGAGATCTCTGCTCACAACCGAGCCAAGACCGTTTTAGCCCGGGGTGTTGCATAAACTCAGCCACCATCCCGTCCAAATGATTTACTAGTGAAACCAGAAACTTGTGTTGATCGCGTGAATTATGGGTTCGGTTCACCTCGGGAAAGCAACGCTCCGTAAATAAAGGCGGCTGGCTGCCTTTCGAAGGCAGCTCCCGATCAAGTCACCCGAGGCAATTTTTCAACGGCAAGCGCTCTCTCTCTCTCTCTCTCTCTCCCCCTCGCTCTCCTTTCTCCCACTTGGCCTGCAACGCAACAACGACCAAAAAAAAAAAACTTGGCGGGGAAGCCCGCTTTCTTTTTAACGGGAATCTGAGCGAGGAGGCTCCCTCCGCCCAGCAACCGCAGCCGCCAAGCGGGAACCGAAGCTCCGCCCGGGCAGAAGACGAGCAGGTGTCTGGTCACCACGTGGGATTCGAGAGGGCTGATTTTGTTGTACCCGAACCAACTTAGCCGCTTCGATCCGAAGTCGCTGGCGCGTTCCTGGCCAGCGGGAAAGCTCCGTTGTCCTCGCACCGGCATTCCCCAGTCCCGTTCTCCCCTCGCCCCCCCCTCTTCCCCGCCAAGATCCCACGAGGAGGCGAGGCCAGGCGGGGCGGGGCGGGCCCCTTCACGTACCTTTGGCGTCTGCCGCCCTTCGGCTCCCGCCGCTTCCAACTTCCTCCGGGCCCCGAGGAAGAGGAGGAGAGCGGCGATCCACAAGATCCCCAGGAGAGACAACGCCAGCCGCCGGCTCATCCGCCTCATCTTGAGTTTGGAGAAGAGGAGGGAAGCGACGGAAGGAGAGAGAAAAGTCCGGCTGGCTTTGGAAAAGCGGGGGAGGCGGGGCGGGGTGGGAGCTGACGGGCAACGCTTCCCGCCCCTCTTGGCGGGCTAGAGCGCTGCCGGCGGGATGAGTTCAGGCCAGCCCCGCGAGGGGGCACGGCGAAGTAACACCCCCCCTCCGGAGCAGCCCGGGAGAGGAGGAGGAGGAGGAGGAGGAGGAGGATCAGAAGGGGAGTACAAGCGGAGCTGGCGGTCCCGGGCCGTCCTCCCTGCGTGGGGCTGGCGGGCCAGGGAGGAGGTAGCTGGAGGGGGAGGCGCCGGGGGTGGGGAAACGGAGCGGATGGCTCTTCCTGCCGCGGGATCGGAGCAGAGCAGTCCACCGGCGGCTCTGCCTGCTGCTTGCCGGCTTCCCGGGCGCCGCGGGAAGGGATCCCTCGTGGCTCAAGCCACCGCTGTCCAAAGCTGGAGCGCTTCTATCCCCGCCTCTGCTGGCACCGATTTCGGATGAAATCCCGCCCGCGGATCGGTCCGCCGCGCTTCCTCCTGCCCAGGGAAGAGTCGCCCCAGGCTTCCCTACCGACCGCACGCTTCCCGGGGCGAACGGAGAGGCAGGCGCGGGTGGCGCGCTTCGCTTTGCCTCTTTATTCCCTACCCGGGTCAAGCTCGCCCGCCGGGAAGGGCTGCCTCGCCAGCCGCCTCCTGCCCTCCGCTTCGCTTGCTTCAGCCGTCGCCGCCGCTGCGTCGTGCTGGCAGCTCCCCGCGAGGATGAGATAGCCCGAGCCGAAGGAGGCTCCGGCGGGGATTTGCGGCGAGCGAGAGGGTAAGCTCCAGAAGGCCGGCTTTGCTCCGGGGCCGATGGACTCGGGTGGCTGAGTTGAGATGGGCTGAGGGGGGGGGGGCAAACGCGGCAACTTTGGAGCGAGTTCGGTGAGAAACGCCCGACCCGGCTCGGCCCGCAGGAGGAAAGAGGAAAACTGATGGGGCAACAATTCGCGATCCTACGGTTGCTGACTGCCATTCGGACTGCCGTTGGGATTTCCTTTGCCCTGCTTCAGAGGATCGGGACGAAGAGCGGCTCGGTGCGAATAGCGCGGTGCCCTGCGCGTTTGTGTCAGGTTACCTCGAAACCCCCCCCCCCCCGGTCAACCATCCTCTCGCTGCGAGTCGGCTAAAGTTATTTCAAGATTAAGCTCGCGAGGGAAATAATAGCCTCAAGTTGCGCAATTTTGGCGGTTCCTCCTTCCGCCCTCCTCTATCCTTTGCCAGTTATTACACCAACGGGTAGGCAGGACAATCTAATATAAAAATAATTCTCCCGCTTTACTCCGTGGCAGGCAGTAGTAATATTCACAGGCCTCCCTTCGTGAGAGGTTGAAGGGGGAAAAAAATTCTCCTGCTTGATTCCCCTTTGGGGGAGGTGTGGACAGGTCTATGCGGTACCCTGTATTGCGAGTTGCTGCCCGTATCTGGAGTACATCTTTGCGTAACCTTCTCCCGGTGGTCCCTGAAGCAAAAGGAAGAAGCACAAGAAGCGAGGCTGCCTTGCAGAGGCACATCTTGAGAAATAATTCTTCTTGGCTAGGGCTGGCAGACTCCAGGCTTGTGGCATCTTGTCTTTGCTCAAAAGTCATTTATTCAGAATTAAAAGATTTTTAAGCCAGAAATGTTATTTGAACACCAAAATCAAATGGGGCTCACACACCCTTTTGCACAAAAGTTCTCATCCCAGTTACCCTTTTTATTACTAGCCTTGTAATTTCAGCAACAGTATTTGGGGGAGGAGGGGTTGCGTTGCTGCTCTTATTGTTCAATAATTGGAAATCTAAAATCCTGGTTGGTGTATAGCAAGATGAACAAAACTTCTAGTTCTGTAATCTAAACTAAAGTTCGCACGGTTGCCACTTAACATTCACGCTGAGGCAGATGGCTTTAGGATGCTCCAACATCTACTTAGTAATAGCCAATTAATAGTAAATTATCTAGAGGTGCACTGGATCTACCTTCTGCCTCCTCTAACAACACTTTGTGATTTTTCTGCAATAACTAGCAACAATTGATAACTTTTTGGTGTGTGCTGAAGATACCTAGAATTTCCAGTGCACAGAGATTTTCTGTGTTTAATATTTTTTTAATAGCTGTGCAAGGCTTTTGATAGATCCACCACTATAAGGAGGATCCAACTATGCTTTCCAGCTTAAAAGCACTTCCTTACTTGTTTGCCTGGAGACAGTTCTTCCTTTACAGGCCTAAAGTGAGTAGAAAAAAAGGCTCACTTTATTTTTCCTGGGCAATAGCAATTTTTGTGTTTTTTTTCATTTTTTTTTTAAAAAAAGTTACATTTTTATCAATGTTACCAAATGAAAACACAGTGAAATCACATGTAATAGTGTGTGCAGAGACAGTTTATATTTTGTCAATTATTCTATGCTTTAGAAAGAATAAATTGTTGAGAAAAAAATTAATTGATAGGAAAGTTTTAAAAAAAGTTCCCAGCAACTCAGCACAACTTTTATTTATTTTATTTACTTCCATACAGACTTATTTTGCCACACTATTTGTTATTGTGAAAATTTGTAGTAAGAAGATATGGGGTGCCTTTTCTGATTTTTTTTATGCATAAATTAAACAAATAAAGAACATCCAGACACTTTGTTGAGAGAAATTACCTGCTTTCCACACCCAAGATACAGTAGCTTTTATATTCCATCTCTTACTTTAACAGAAACACCTGTTTAACATTTCCGATTACAGTTAAAATATAGTATGAAGATTAGATTAATTTGTTCAGCTGAAACAGCAGGGGGAAATTCAGGTAGGTGGAATTTAATTACTGGATTTGGAAAGGAGGGTATGAGCTTTTAGAGCTGTCACAAACACTTAAAAATAAAATCTTCAACAGGAAACAAATCTCTTTCCAGAAAACCCAAAAAATGCCAACAGGTGCAACATCTCCTAGCTAAGTGTTTGTGGCAGTAACCTTGGAGAGGGAAACAAGTTTCCAGACCATGTTCATTTGTTTTTAGAGATGTACATTGGATAAATCAATCCACTTTAGAGTTGTTAGATGGCTGCCCAAAATGGGTTCTCTGTCAAGTGACAAAAATAAATCTAGACTTTTCTAAAACCTGAAAATATATTATTTCACTCCTGGAAGAGTTATAGAAAATCAGGCAGGTGATTTGTGGAGATACACAAAAACAATGGGACAGAAGGACTGGATAATCATCTAAACATAGGGAATGTTTCATTATGAGTTTCTACTACAGTACTTGGAGAAAGGATGCTAAGTGTTTAGCTGTCATTCTTACAATTTCCTTCTTTACGTTATTCTGCATTCTGTTTATTAGGTTTGCGCTCAGCTCCAGAACTCACAAAGATATTCCCCAAAATGGAAATGATAACACACGTTTTTCTCTGTAATATCTTTAGATAATTTAAAGGCTCCTTGAAAACTACACTGTGCTAAATAATGGTTGGATAAGAGATAATAAAATTAAAAAAATATATCCAGGTAAAAAAGATGTTGAGACTCTAGAAAGAGTACAGAGAAGAGCAACAAAGATGATCTGGGGACTGGGGGCTAAAACATATAAGGAACGGATGCTGGAATTGAGAATGTCTAGTCTAATGAAGAGAAGGATGAGGGGTGACATGATAGCAGTGTTCCAATATCTCAGGGGCTGCCACAAAGAAGAGGGAGTCAAGCTATTCTCCAAAGCACCCGAAGGCAGGACAAGAAGCAACAGATGGAAACTAACCAAAGAGAGAAGCAACCTAGAACTAAGGAGAAACTTCCTGACAGTTAGAACAATTAACCAGTAGAACAACCTGCCTCCAGAAGTGGTGAACGCTCCAACACTGGAATTTTTTAAGAGACTGGACAGCAATTTGTATGAAATGGTATAGGGCAGGGGTGTCAAATTGCTGGCTTGCGGGTCAGACACGTCATCCGGAAGCCACACCCACTCCATTCTAGGCAATGGCAAAACCATCCTGATACGTTGCGCAATGTCACATGACGTCCTGTATTTGACATGTCTGGTATAGGTTTCCTGCATGAGCAGGGGATTGGACTAAATGAACTCCAAGGTGCCTTCCAACTTATTATTATTATCATCATCATTATTACATGGTGCTCATTGAGAAGGTTCAGTAATTGGCAGACTTCTATCTTATCAATGAATAGATAGAATGCAGCTATGCAGATTGGAGCCACTTCTAGATTTAAGTCTCTGGTTTTCTAGATTAAAATAATAGCCAGGAGCACCTTTTATTAGCTTTGTTTGGCGTGTAACTTGTGACAGTTGTGGTACCATCATTTGGTAACTTTCAGGCATAATACTGCATGAGGCGATGTCTAATTCCAAACTGATAACTAAGAAACACAAAGAAACAATATTGTATTTTTTTTCCACAAGCATAGCTAATTTGTTCTGGACTGATTTTTATCATTAAACCCATATAAACAAGCTTGCAATTATTTTCAGCCTGGTTTTAATTTCAGTACAATTAAACATTACAACAAAATGTGTCTTGTTCCTCAAATAGGTTTGACTAGTAATTATCATTCAGAACTTTTTCACAATAAAAGTTATAGCCATGTATTAATTTCCACTGAGAGACACAAAGCATTCTATATCCCAACTATACTTTATTGTATTTCTCTCTGTGTCTCCTAATAGCTCCAAGTTTGACTGTTAAGAAGCTTGATTTCCAACAGTTGCAGAATGTTGTGACAAAGGCAAGACCACCAACACTTGTGTAATTTGAATAAACTATCTTGAGTTTTTATTTTACCTTTGATTAAAATCAAAAGGCCCTGTCTGGAATTCAATTTCATTAAATTAACAGAATTTTGGTGTTTATTTAGGGAGCAGTTATAAACTCTAAATCTCTGTCTGATAAAGTGTCACATGTTTCTCAAGTTTAAAAACTCAAAATACCGTCGTTATAGTACACTCATATTTCAAAATATCCTTTTTACACCTACATTATTGCAAGTATCATGTCAGCAAAATTTTCAACGTAGGAAACAGTGTCAGGGAATAAATTAGAAATTGAAACAGATGTGAGCTTTTTGTACTAGCAGGCAGACTAGAGAATGAAAGTCTATAAAAATCTCAAATACTTCATAAACCTGTGGAGGGGTGGGGAGGAGGCAGAGCAGAAATAGGATGAAGCCATAATGTCTGATGCACACATTTTATACAGTTTAATGTAATTCTACCATTACTTTGTCTTGTTTGCTTCTTGTTTATTGACTATTTGCATTCCCCATAACCCCATTCTTTCTGATTTCTCTTTCCAACTCACTTTTCTGTTTTTCTAGTATAGCCTGGGTGTTCAGAGTATAGGCCTGAAAAGTTCATTAAGAACATATCTCAAAAGAAGACATGCTACTTCATCTTTGCTGTTTTTCTGTGGTTTAGCATAGATTGAGCTAGCATACAGTATCAATAAGAAAAGAAAAATGAGGAGGGGGGAAAAAGACAGATGACACTTCACTGCAGGAGGCAGTAGATCAGACTCACGCAAGCTAAGCATGTGGATGAGACCCAATTATTTCTCATTGATTCCTTTCTCTTCTTCAAAACTATTAAGAAACGTTTTCAGCAACACCGGGTGGAAAAAGGTTGTTTGCAGGTCCTTGAGCTACACCATGAAACAATACGATGTGGTTGAGCTGCTCCTGCATGTATGAACCATTGCCAGTTTGCTAAAGCCAAATGATCTGCATGATTCACAGAATTTTCCAGCAATTGCTTTGGCAGAGGATTTACTCCTGCTGAATTCAAAAATTTGGCATAACCACAGCCACCCTTGAATGAAGTTGGCTGATACATGCATGGAATGTTTCTATGCAAAGCACCAGACCAACCTGACCGCGTTGTTTTTTTCCAGAATTACCTGGCTTTATTTTGTATGTCTTTAAATAGATTGGTATCTACCTGCCTAGGAAAGATGAGAGGGCTAGTATGTGGTTAACATTATGGTCCCGGTGTGACAAAAATAGATGCTGACATCAGTTGTACTGATCGAGACAGTGCAGTATGGTAATGAAAGTAATGGGCAAGGGTCAGGCAGACCCAACTTCTATACCTCCTTTAGGCATGGAAGCCAGTTGGGTGATGGTAATCAGCAGGGCTGTTTTTCTCATAGAACGCTCAGAACGGAGTTCCGGCACCTTTTTTGGATGGAACCTTGTAGGGTAGGCATGGCGGGTTGTATGACATGTGTGAGTTCTGGCACCTTTTTCTTTTACAAAAAAAGGACTGGTAATCAGTTTGGTGATGTTGGGTCAGTCAGCCTAGGCTGAGAAGTTAAAAAAAACTATTTAACCAACATGCATAGACCAGCATGGTAAACTGAACTCAATAACCTTCAGTGAAGGGCTTTTGTCATCCAGTGGATGGATCTGGGCTAATGGTTATAATACTTGCAAGAATGCAATCCATAAGAATCTATTTTATTCTGAGAACTGCCCGTGAGGATTTTACATTATTAGAGATAAACAAATGTAAATGGGGATCAGGAAGCCCTTCTGTATACTGAGTTAGACTAGTACACACTTTAGGAAATGTATTATATGGGCACTGGCCAGTGCAGGCAAATATCACTGGGGTTATAAGGTCATCATATAAACAATTACATAGTTCATAATTGCACACAATAATAATCATTCATATCATTCACATCATTACAGCTTTTGACAGATTCCTATCTATATCAATTACATTTTTATCTCACCTTTCCTAAAAGGAGCTTGAGAATATAAAGTGGTTCTTTCCCTATCTCCAAAATTATGCATATGACAGGCCTGTGAAATAACTTAGATTAAAAATGACTAATCCAAATTCACTTAGAGAAACACAAAGCCAAATATAAAATTGAACACTGTATCATCCTAGCTGGATACATACTGTATTAAGCAATAGGAGATGTCCATTGTGCTCTTTGAGGTTGGTTGTTCTCTTGCAGATGCTTCATTAAGTAACATCATGAGTGCTAGTGTGTTTTTGACTAGTGCTGATGTTACCTAATTAGGGTAATGAAACATCTGCAAGAAAACAACCAAGCTCAGAGAGCACCAAGGACCCCTCATTTCAAACCTGAGCTACAAATATTCTCCTTTATTGATTAAGCAATATATCCTTTGGATTCAGCTAGCATGTTGCGTTAACCAGCCATTGCGCTTTGTGCTTTGTTATCTATGGCTTATAGTTTAAGAAACCTGCAAGAATGCTTTCTTCAGGAGATTCATTAAAAAAGAGTCAGAACTATCAGAGATTTCTTGTCCTCTAGATAGTCTTCTGAAAAACTACCAGATAGAAAATCTAGCTAGTATGGGTCAGAACTACAGTGCTGTCTTCAGTTTCTCAACATACATCTATTAATGGTATAGGTGCCTTGGTGTGAAGAAAAACTGGCAACCCTTTCTGCTCTTTTGCATACTTACTGGTTTTAAAGTAAACCTATTTGGGGGAAGGAGAGGATCAATCAACATCAACATGTGTTGTGCAACTCAGTCATACCTATCCTTCAACTCAGAATGGGACCTTCAGACATGGATCCTTGGCCACACCTCTTCCTTCTCCCACCTCCCGCCTCAGCCCATTTGCCTCCAGCATTTTTCTTTGGTTGGCCCTCCCCTGCCCATTTTCCCTGAGGCGGGAGGTAGGAGAAGGAGGCGTGGCCAAAGGTCCATGCCTACAACTGCAGCCATTGACTCAAGTGTAGCATTCATACATTGTTGCCCTGATTGTAATATATCCATCTTTGACTTAGACCCGTGGTGGCAAACCTATGGCACGGGTGCCATAGGTGGCACACAGAGCCCTCTCTGTGGGCATGCACGCCATCGCCCCAGTCCTAGGCCTTCAGCTTTAGGCCTCCGCCACCGTGTGCAAAAAAAGGGTTGAATCAATCAATCAATTTCAACTTCTCGCAAGAAAAAAAAAGATCTCGCAAAGTTGTAATTGATTGAACTTTTTAGTCCCACCCAGTCTGCCATTACCACTGCAGCCACGCCCACCCAAGTGGCCACACCCACCCAAAGGGCCACGCCCATCCAGCACCCGATGATACATAAGTGGGTTTTGGGTTGCAGTTTGGGCACTTGGTCTCTAAGAGGTTCACCATCGCTGACTTAGACAGTACTTTACTTGGGAGATAACACTGCTGGGCATTCTGGAACTCTGCAACCCATCCCATCAACATGCAGGAAAGATAAAAGTTAGCAGTACCACAACATTGGAACTGCTACAGCTCATTATTCTGTTTTTGTTGTTGTTGTTGTTAATAGAGTGAACTAATTACAAGGCATTAAAGTCGAAATTCATTTCAGCACATGAAAAATATATGGATAGTGTGCGTACATATAAAATGTCCAGTAATGTTACAACCAGAAAATGCATACATACTAAAAATTTACTGTGTTTATTAATATCCAGCATACTTTGTTTAATATCCAGCATATACTTTGCAGTAATATTGTATTCACAAATTATTCTAATTCAAACTTTGCAGAGAAGATTACATTAAGCGCCTGATCTTGAATATCCCTATTTGAGAGTTAAGTCAGAGTTAAATTAAGCTTTAATATTATGCATGCTCTAGGAAGGGGGAAAAACATATACAGGAGTAAAGATATAGGCAAAAGATTTTTTTTTAAGGAAGTTTAAGCTTTAGTCTATGAAAGTTTAGCAAGAGTAAATTTGTGTATCTTTAATATACAAATAACAGTAAATAGACTTATGGCATATTACCATCCAAGGTGAGATTAAAACCTTGTCTTTTTTAGAGAACAATTCTTTATTGAAAGTTAAAAAAATTAAGAGCCAAGGAAGAAAACAATAAGGTAAATACAGTAGAAATTAAATTACAAGTAAGATAATAAATATAGCTTTTCTGACAAAAATGCAATCCAAAGATGGTGCCTTGCTACTTTGAGAAACATCTCCCTCTGGTGTGAAAAAAGAGATATTGACAAGCTACTAGCAATTCTAATAAATTTCGCGTGACTTATTTCTCATCATCAGAATGTGGTTATACATTCTTTCCTAGTTTGTAGAAGGCCATTTAAATCTATATAAAATGAATGAAAAAGGCAGCTTTTCTTACCTGTGCTGAATTCTGATTTGTTGGAAGGAAAGGCTGCATCCACTGAACTTCGGGGGGGGGGAGCTAGTTTTGGGGGTGCAAAATGAAGAGGAAATGTCATCCCAATTTCTTTGAAGTTTAAACTGCCATGGTTCTTGTAGATCCTTGAAATGGAACTGACAATGAAATAATTGCCTTCAGGTCAGTTTAAAGAAAATATGAGGATGCTCCCTCAGATAAAACATAACAACATCTAGGGTATGGAAGAGGAATGGGAGGCAAAAGAAATACTGATGAAAATTCACAAAGCCTTAGTGTACATATCCATAATCTGAAAGATCACATTAGTTATTGATGTGCCATGAGTCTGAAATATGATTTTATCTGTTGCTTTGGCCAGCAGACTTCAATCTCCAATTTACCGTAGTTCCGTGAAAAGCTCTTGAAATTGGATTTGTTCATTCTTTAAGATAGAATATTTCAATAAGCAAATAGTTGGGGTTTCTTTGTTTTCTAACGTTGCTATTCCCACAAGATGAGAAAAAAGTAATCATTGTTTTATTTTTCATTCTATTCTGGGTTTATTAAAACAAAATTGTATCTTCTATTTCATTTTGTGGCTCAAGGAAAATTTCAGTGGAAGGAATTGTCTATGGCACTGATTTAGGCAGGAGAAGGTAACCTTCCTCGTAGAGGCTTTTCAAGCGATTTGAACAATGGCTTGACCTATGTCCATCATTAAAGGATAAAATGATTCCAAGTTACTAATGGCAACAGTGCTTGCCATTTTTAAAAGACTTGCTATGCAGGTAGCTTGGAAGGGTTCCAAATTCCAGGGAAAAGAAACCTGCAGTCATAATCACGGATGCTACCTGAGCAGGAATTCAGAGCAAAAGTTCAGGGTTCCATTTTACAGGGGGAAATCAGGTAGCTCAAATTCAACAGATTTATACATCATAAAAGCTCCAAGTTATTTAGGATGGCTATTTGAAAAATGATTCCAAAGTGCTTCAGAACTCAAGCGAGCAAGGAACTCTGCTCTTTATTAAAGCAAGCATGACTTTTGTTCAAGTTTATGCACAAATCTGGAAATATATATATATATATATATATATATGTATGTATGTATGTATGTATGTATGTATGTATGTATGTATATATGTATATATGTATGTATGTATGTGTATATATATATATATATATATATATATATATATATATATATATATATATATATATGTGGATCTTTGGTTATTCGGGTTTTTCCCCGCGTAGAACTAAAGGTGTAGGCGCGACGTTTCGACGGAATCCCATCCGTCATCATCAGGCTGGTGGCTTCTGCTTCCTTCTTCTGGGAGAAGCATGTGGCTGTTTGTTCCTCTTTTTTAAACTGCCAGAGGGGGTGTGTTCTGTGGGTGGAGATGTACGAACACCCGCGAAAACCTCAGAAAACAAATATATATATATATATATATATATATATATATATATATATATATATATATATATATATATATATATATATATATATATATATATATATATATATATATATATATATAATTTAAGTATTCTACTCCTTAAAATTAATGCAGCCCTTGAAGCCGTAACAGCTTTTTCAAGCAGCTTTAATAAATTGCAAACAGGTACCTTGCTCGCATGAGGTCTGCAGCACTCTTCCAAATCATTTGTCCTGTCATTTGTTGGACACATCATTCTCACCCACAAATGTAGAGTAAATAAGATTCACCTAAGTTTTCCTTCTTGAGTCTGTTGCGATTATGTACATGAAAGGGTTAAAGTGCTCCCTCTGGGGATTGTGCATGCTAATTACTCACAAAATTATCGTATTTCCAGTGGGCTGTAAAAGGCCTGAGTTTAACTCCTTTTGCCATCCAGTCGTAGTTTATCTGTCTCTGTATGTGTCCTATTTTCCTTCTAGGGTTTTTTTTATGTTTTGCTAATCTTTAATAATCAACATCAAGCTATTTTTGCTAGCTGAACAGAGTGGTGCATCTGCTTGCTCTGATTTGCATGCAGGAATGGATTGATGGAGAATGTGCTGGATGTAAAACTAAAATTGGAAATTACCTCCAGCAGTTTTCAACATCACTTACCATCATCAGTTACCTGAAGTACTGGCTTGGTGCAGAAGCTAGTCTTACCCAAGGATAACTAGGGGTAATTAAACTAACCCAAATGTTATGGGTTTACAGTGACCCAGTGAACCAAAAATTTATTCCATGGGTTGGACTTAGACAAGATTAGCATGTGGTTGCCTCATTTGTTGTTCAGGCTAACAACACAAGCCCTTATGTTTAGCAAGTCAGCCCTAGAAGAATCATGAGGGGGGAAAAATATCTGTTTGGACTCAGGTTTAGGAAACATGTTTCATTATACTGCTTTCCTTTGCCCCTTGGGGCAATTGTTTTCAATTCTACATTGAGAGAACTCTTTGTCTGTTAATAAAAGAGTTCATGGAGAAATGATCTAGAAAGAAATACCTTCTTCTTGGGAGCTGACTGCCATTCTCGGAACTCATTTAAAATAACTCCCCAAAAGTACAGGCTCAAATTCTGATTCCTTTCCACTGTTGTGTATGGTTTGATATATTTGGTTGTAGGAATTACTCTGTTTCTAAGCTCAATATATTATTCTCTGTTTGATCTAGATTGCTGGATAAGAATTATGTGGATATTAAAGTTTAAAGTTTAGCCTTTAAGTATAACCAAATAAGGGACACGGTGGCTCAGTGGGTTAGGATGCTGAGCTTGTCGATCAGAAGATCGGCAGTTTGGCAGGTCAAATCCCGAGTGCCATGTAACAGAGTGAGCGCCTGTTACTTGTCCCAGCTTCTGCCAACCTAGCAGTTCGAAAACACGTAAAAATGCAAGTAGAAAAATAGGGAGCACTACGGTGGGAAGGTAACAGTGTTCCATGTGCCTTTGGCATCTAGTCATGCCGGCCACATGACCACAGAGATGTCCTCAGACAAGCACTGGCTCTTTGGCTTTGAAACGGAGATGAGCACCAGCCCCTAGAGTCGGAAACGACTAGCACGCATGTGCGGGGGAACCTTTACCTTTACCTTATAACCAAATAAAATGATATCCCATGATCAAGTACTAATCAAGTCCCAGAACAAAAATAGGATATATCCCATATGCATTAGTTGATTTAAGACTTCTGTAGTCTCATGGCTACTTCTAGAAAGTTAGATGGAGGCTATAGATAGGGGAATCTTAGTCCAGATTTGGCTGGCAGGCCATTTGCAACCTTATTTTGAGCAGAAGGCCTTGACAACTGTAGCAAATGCCCTATACCTCTAGAGAAGACCCCTGCAGTATGCATGGCTCTTCTTTTGAAGACTATCCAGAAGCTCCAATTCATGCAAACTACAGCATTCTGCTTGCTGATGTATGACAGCTGTTATAGCTAAATAACACTGATTGTGGAAACACCACATTGGCTCTGAATAGGCTTCTGTGTACAATTCCTAGAGCTTGTTTTAACCAATAAATGTTTTACGATTTGGCTTTCAGGTATCTCCTAAACAGACCAATCTGTCTAATTCACTCAGCTCTAGTAAGAATATTAAAGGGTCCCTATTCCCAATAAATGATTCATGGAGAAGGGTGGCAACAGAAGATATATTTTTATTATGGCTACATCTGTATGGCATATGCATGCAGAGATTTAGGTGAAACCCTTTCTTGTGATGTTCAAGAATGCAATTTTGACAAGTTTTTGGCAATGAATTTATGTATAATAAGGATTTTTGTACACTACTTATCTCTTGTGAGATAAGTGACTATATAAATTTAATTAATAAAAATGTTTGTTTGAATAACGTACCCTGAGAGAGTTGATGGTTTTTGTGACAAGATCAAAATCAAGCAATCTGAAAACAGACTAGTCTATTCGCAAAACAAGCAATAGGTGGAAAACATCCCTTTTCTCCAAAAGAGAGTGGTTTCAAGCCTGTTAAACTGCATAGGTAGGAAAAAAGATGCAATAACTTAAACCTTAATTCTATTATAAACTAGCTTGAATTTTATATTTAGCAGTCATTGGAATTCTTTCATGAAGACTTTACTATCTGTCTATAATAATCCTTCTGAGAAGATTTGTGTCTGTTTTCAGACATCATCAAGAGAAGCTTGGTGGTTTAGTAGTTTATGAATGAGCATACATTTGTTCCATTGATTTTATTTTTTACATTGTAAATTCCAATCCAGGTAGTTTTTGACTTACCACCCGTTGCTTAATGACATCACATTTACAATAACCATGGAAGAAGTATTTACTGTCAGACTCCAGCCTGGAGTTGAGACGATGAGATACAATCAATTCCAGTTTTTTTATATGCTTACACCCAGTGCTTTTTTTGTAAAAAAAAAAAAAAAAGTGCCAGAACTCACACACTTCATATAACCCGCCTTGCCTTACAAGGTTCCATCCAAAAAAGGTGCCGGAACTCCGTTCTAGGTGTTCTATGAGGAAAAAAAAAAGCCCTGCTTACACCAAATAAACAGTATCTTGCCAAATTAAAACTATAACTTTCTAAGCTATTAGATATCTCTTGAGAGATTTTAGTGGCTACCCTGAACCTCTTTCCCCCTCCTCCCTTCAGCTCAGGATCACACAGTCTCTTTATCCAAGTCTCCTTCTGGGAAAGTTCTTACTTGGCAAAATCCTCTCCCTCTTCTGCTGCAGGTGCACATTCCATCACTTCTATGGCCCATAAAGCCCCCGCCCACCCACTGTAAATTATTGCACGGCCCTGTCCCCTCTACAGTGACATGACTCCATGTTGGGTGCTTGGCAACCAGTCATATTTATGACTGCCATGGCATTCTGCAATGACAAGATCATGATTTGCAACATGCAGTTTCCAACAAAAAACCCTCCATGTATATGTACAATAAGGCTTTGTGAAATTTCATCAGTATTTGCCTCCCATGCTTCTTCCATAGGCATGATGTCACACATGATGGTAAGCAATTCCATTCTTATGTGCATTTAATAACACCAATGAAATCTGAGATTTCCATGAATCAGCTAAACAAGTTCATACCTTCTGTTGAGCATTATGATTTATTTCACTTACTCAAATGTGGATTTTCCAGAGATGTTTATTTTGACTATCTTGATATGCTATATTTGGGAGAAATAGAATCAAGTATACATGGATCCCTGGAGAAACCCCTTGACAAATGTCAACTTTTTCTTATAAATTGCAAAGGTTTCAAAGATGTTAAATAATTCAGTGTTTTCCCCTTAAAAAATTGTCAGGACTTCTTATCAGTCCCTCACCTAAATTTCTGCACTCAGGTTGTTCATTTTAAAAGTCAGTCTCCTCTAAAAAAAAATGAGAAACAAACTTGAGCCTCATAAATGCTAAAGCATTCTATATCTCTTTTGCCTTGGTTCTTTATTTGGTATAAAGATTTTGTCCGCCTTTAAAAATTAAATACCTCATTACTTAAATAAAGTCATCATTTATTTATAATACATGGTGATGATTGAATCATAATAATTCCAGGCTGTTGGAATATATGGTCAAAATTTAATATTTCCTTGGTGACAATAATAATGATTTTGATATGTATAGCAAAGGTAACTGAATGCCTACTGCTTTACACTCTCTAGCAAGTCATCTCGAGAGACCTGGAAGTTATGTCAGGATGCTTTTTGTTGATTATAGCTCGGCTTTCAACACCATTTTGCCAAGCATTCTCATCGAGAAGCTGACTGAATTGAAATTCTCCCCCGCCATCTGCGATTGGATTCAAGACTTTCTTAGGGATCGGTTACAAACAGTGAGGGTCGGGTCTGCTTTGTCCACCCCCCTGAAGCTTTGCACCGGCACACCACAGGGCTGTGTGCTTAGCCCCTACCTGTACTCTTTATACACTTATGGTTGCAATAATCAAGTTTGCAGATGATACAACTGTGGTGGGTCTTATTACAGGTGGGGATGAGACAGCATATAGGGCGGAGGTACAAAAACTATCCATATGGTGTAGTAACAACAACTTGCACCTAAACATTGGCAAGATGAAAGAGATGGTGTTAGACTTCCGGAGAAAAAAGGAGGAACCTGCCCCACTTTACATCGGGGAGGACTGTGTGGAGAGAGTGTCCTCCTTTAAATTTCTGGGAGTCTACCTCTGTGAAGATCTGACCTGGAAAGTTAACTCAACCCAGGTGGCTAGAAAGGCCCAACAGAGGCTTCACTTTCTTAGTGTCTTGCGGAAGAACAGGGTAGAACAACGGCTAATGACCCTCTTTTACCGGTCTACTATAGAGAGTGTCCTCTCGTATGGTATTGTGGTTTGGTATGCTGGTCTGACAGCCGTGGACAGGAAAGTATTACAGATGGTAGTGAGCACAGCACAAGACATTGTGGGCTGTCCCCTGACACCACTGGATGACATCGCCAGGGCTCGTTGCTTTGGAAGAGTGAGGTAGATTCTCAGGGATGACTCACACCCTGGACGATATCTCTTTACTCTCCTACCATCTGGTAGGAGATATAGGAGTATAGCCAGCCGTACCAACAGGCTGAAAAATAGCTTTTATCCATGGGCTGTTAGGCTTTTAAATGGGATATAATCTCTGTGAACTTATGCAGAATTGACTTGGGAGGCCGGTGTGTGGTGTAGTTGGTTCACATGGTGTGGTAGGATGGAGGGTTTGTTGTCACTGTGTGTTGGGGGGAGAGAGCACGGGGGGAGGCTCAGCTAATCTCAATGTACACATGTTGTACTTTGACAATAAAGGATTATTATTATTATTATTATTATTATTATTATTATTATTATTATTATTATTATTAAAATAGCACTTGAATGAATGTATTTGGAATAAAACACCTGATAACTGAAAAATAACCTTAAAGTATGTCTAAGATTTTCTTTTTCCCCTGTGAATTTCATTCCTTTGAAGATGTTATTGTTTCATGTGTCTTCTCTAATTCTTCCTTTTTTATTATGACAAAGGTGTCATCTACATACTGGATACATAGTTTTGATTGTGTGTGAGAGAGTGTGTGTTATACTTTCTAGATGCTGCATTACAGCCTCTCCTATAAGTCTTGAAAATGATAACCCATGGATATTCCTGATTTTTTATGTATAGTTGTCCATCAAATTTAAAATAGGCAATGTGCTGTGTAGTGCTGCTTTCATGGGTTCTTTTGCTAGTTTTGGGTTTATGTGTATAAAGATTGCTATACCATTGAATGAAACTATAATTTCATCTTTTTCTATTTTTAGGTCTTTTATTTAGGAAATCTGTTGATGAGGTTTCCACGAGCAGATCCAATCAGCTGCCTGCTTGGAGCTAGTGAATGAACTTAAAGCAGCTTGGACAGGATTAACTCACTATTAGGGTAATGCCAATGGAATGTCGATTTATTAAAAGAACGGGCACATAGATACAGCTTGCTTATAGCAATAGCATTTAGACTTATATACCACTTCACAGTGCTTTACAGCCCTCTGACTCTTTACAGAGTCAGCATATTGCCCCAACAATCTGGGTCTTCATTATACCAACCTCAGAAAGAATCAAGTGCAGCTCTGAATCAAGAGCTGCATTCTAATCACTGCACCACCGTGCCTCTTAAAGAAATAGGAATACGCCTTCTCAGATCAGAAAAACTTTGCATTCTATTACACGAACAGCATGAAAATTGCCTCATCTGCCATATCTGATTTATTAATTCTGGGATATCTTGATTGGAGGCTCATCAAAACCTGAACCTGAGCACTAGTGAATCATACCTGCCTCCAGTCTCTGCTGGGGTTGCTGAATGTGAGCTTCTCTTTTCTTAAAATTATCTGCTGAACAAAGGTGACGAGCAAGAGACACGTCACCTTTCTTTTGATTATTTCCTTAAATTTGCTGGAGGGAGCTGGAGAACAAGTATACTGTGATAATACAGTCTATTTCTGAAGCAATTTTCATGCTGTTGCTTTGTAATAGAATGCAAATTTTTGTCTGATCTGAAAAGGGGTATTCCTACTTCTTTTCTCAAATTATCCTAGATATTTTAAAGATTTTTCTAAATGGGCATCCTACCTACTTAAACAGATCATTCCAATATATATATATATATATATATATATATATATATATATATATATATATATATATATATATATATATATATATATATATATATATATATATATATATATTTAATAGAAATCTCTTGTCTTTTCTTCCTTGGCAAGGCTAGCTAGTTTCCAGCTTGCTTTCTATCTAAAGCGCCAAACAGCAAACAGAATCAGTGAATTAAATGTTGTGTATTTGAAAGCACTTTCATATCTGCTTGAGCTGCTGTGATCTCATCTGGCATTAGCATTAGAAATCATCAAACAGAAAATGGAAAAAAATTCATGGAGTCATAGCGTTGGAAGAGACCATTTAAGCCATGAAGTTTAATTCCATTCAGTTTTAAAGCATGCGTGACAGATTGCTGTCCACCTCTCAAACAAATCCTGTGAAAGCAAGCCAACCAATACCCTGAATCAGTGGCTCCAGTGTTGAAATGCAGTATTGTGCTAACATTGAAATGGAACTTAAATACCCATATTCCAAATCCTGCCTTCTAGGATAGTAGAGACAGGAGCCGTAGTGGTGCAGTGGTTAGAATGCAATACTGCAGGCTACTTCTGCTAACTGCAGACTGCCAGCAGTTTGGCAGTTCGATTCTCGTCAGCTCAAGGTTGACTCAGCCTTCCATCCTTGCAAGGTCAATAAAATGTGGAGCCAGACTGTTGGGGGCAAAATGCTGACTCTGTAAACCCCTTAGAGACGGCTGTAGAGCACTGTGAAGCAGTATATAACTCTAAGTGCTATTGCTATTGCTATTTTGGCTGCTTTCTGCTATGTAACATTTTTTTCAGGTACTTATCAGAATATCTTTTATATCCTCTGTCATGGTTCCAATAGATGAAACTGGTAAAAGAACTTCAAGGCAAGAATTCTTCCTTAAAGAACATTTTATTAGGATACAAAGTATCGGTACTGTCATAGTTGAACCCAAAACTGAGATTTCCTCTCCCCAGATACAAAGTAACAAGCTGCAATTCCCACCCCACAAACGCTGTCATAAATCACATTCCCCAATTAATGCAAGACTCGGGCTTTTCTCACCGGCTCCACAGCCCGCCAAAACCTTATCAGACCATGTCCTTGAGTTCCCACACTTCTACATTGTTATGGCTAGCTAAACACTCAAATATTTACCCTATCCCCCCCTTCTACATCTGAACTCTAAAAGAATAGAAGAGGCACGTTAGAAGCAAAAGTAAAAATGGCTGCTGATTCTCAGTTGTCAGAGCAACAACTGCTGCTCCATTGTCACAACGTTGACATCCTCTCTCAATCCTCTTTTTCAAGAATAAACATTAAAATTCTTCAACCTCCCCCTCATAGTATCTATTTTCTACTGCTCTGATATTGTTGTTACTCTTCTCTGAATTCATTCCAGTTTATCTGAATCCTTCATAAAGCATGGGATCCAAAACTGGACACAATACTCCAGTTAGAGTTTGACTAAGAACAATAAAGTGGAATTATGGTTTCTGTAGAAACTATGCTTCTGTTGATGTCGCCTAAAATTACATTTGTCTTTTTTATAAACACTGTTTTCAAGACTATTGAAGAATCATGGTGATGAAGTGGTTAGAATGCAGTATTGCAAGCTAATTCTTCTGACTGCCAGCAGTTTGCTTCTCACCAGCTCAAGGTTGATTCAGCCTTGCATCCTTCCAAGGTCAGTAAAATGAGGACCCAGATTGTTGGGAGCAATATGCTGATTCTGTAAACCCCGTAGAGAGGGCTGTAAAGCACTATGAAATGATATATAAGTCTAAGTGCTATTCTATTGGTATCCAATCCATTTTGTATCATTTGCATATCTGATAAGCATTCTCTCTGCCCTTTTCATCTAAATCTATAAAAATGGAAGGATAAAGGGCTGCATCCAATGAATGAAGAGCTACAAATGGCTGCTCTTCAAGGGAACTTCATTGAAACCAAGATATACCTGTGACATTCCTACAATCTACTAAAAGAGAAGAAAAATAATAAATGAGAAAAAATTAGCTTGGCAATGTATGTACTTCAAAACTCTGTCCTGACTTTGGCAATTTTTATATTGTTTTTGAGGTATTTATAGATCAAATCTTTATGTTCTCGCTAGAATCTCCTAAGATATCATTGTCAAAATAACATCTCTTTAATTCTCTGAATTTTTCTTCCCCCACCCTTTTATGAAGATAAAAACTACATATGTCCTCCTCCAGTCATCTACTCATCAACTTTTCTCTAGGAGTTCTCAGTGATGATACATAGGACTAGGTCCCATAATTAGCCAGTTCTTTCTGTACTGATCTTGAAGTTATAAAACCATTCAAAGTGAGGTATTTCCTGAGCATTCCTGTATTTTTGTTTTATTCACCATAGCTACTGGGGAAAGTTTTCCATTATGGTTTGCTTGTTTTTGTTTTTCTCTTTCTCATAATTAAAATAATTTTAATTGACCAAACTTTTCTTTGATGAAATCTCTAGTTAATTTACAACTTAAATTCTGAGGAAATGTAATTCATTAAAAAAATGAAAAAAGAGGATGTGTTATTTAATAGGCCTATGCTGTTGCCCAAATATTTAATGATAAAGACCCTAATACCCTGAAGGGTTTATGAAGCTGACCACAGTGACTTCTCAGCTAAATGTTCCTCTGGAGAGTTTCTACAACACTATGATTTCATTCTGCTCTTGGTTTAGGACTTAAAATAATGTTAAAGGCAATCCTATCCCTGATACTGAGTTCGGAATTCCTAAAGCTTCTGATCTTTCTTGGTTTCAAGCATCATATCCTGCAGAAGAAGTCTCATGCAGTTTATGAGTTAATGTTTTCTATGGCAAACATGGGCTTACCACAATTAATCATAGCATTAAATGATAATCGTTAAAAGTAGCCTTTAGTGTGGAGCAGATACAATATGATCTGAAGATGCTGATTATGTGCCATCAAGTTTTTCCCCAACTTGATCCTTCAAGTTTTCCAGTGATGTACTGATTCTACTTTGTAATTGAGTCCAACTATCTGCTGGTTGTCTTCTTCTTCTCTTTCCTTTTTCCAGCATTACAGTTTTCTCCAAAGAATCAAGACTTCACATAATATGTCTGAATTATGATAATGAGATAATGAACTAATGAGAGCCAGTTTGGTGTGGTGATTGAGGTGCTGGCCTAGCAAGTAAAAGACTGTGACTTCTAGTGCTACCTTAGGCATGAAAAACTGGCTGGCCAGTCACTTTCTCTCAGCCCAACACACTTTATATGGTTCTTGTTGTGGGGAAAATGGGAGCAGGAAAGAGTATTATGTAAATTCACACCTTATTTATAAAAATAAATGGGATAAAAAATGTAATAAATAAATAAATTTGAGCCCGGTCATTTATATCTCAAGCATGCACTCTGGGTGATTTATTTGACAATTGATTTGTTTGTTTTCTTGGTTATCTAAGATGTTCTCAGGAGAGAAATGTTGAGCCAAATTTCAAAAGCATCAATAATCTTTCTATCATGCTGCTTAAAATCCAAAGATCTGAAGATAGAATATATTTGTTTATTTATTTGGCTTACACATGACCACCCAACTCACCACAACCCAGGACAGCATTAACACCTGACTGTTGCCATGGTCCTAGCACTACCTTGTGAAACTGCAGATCAGAGAAGTCCTCCACAATTAGTAGACCAGCCTATTTCATGAATTACTGGATCTGGAGAGGCTCCATGAGGCACATGAAGATTTTCCCCAACCACTAAGGAGAAATTTGTTCATTCATTCAGTCAAGCAATCAATGTATATAGTCACCTACTCACCATGAAAAACCTGTTTAGTTGGTTGTAGTTAACAACCAACAAAAACATCAGCAAAAGAACAAAAACAGCAATTAAAACATTACATCCAAGGCAATTCATGTATTCATAGTGAATACACTTCACCCAGCTCACTTAATCTCCTGGCCTAATGCCTTTAAGTAGATTTATTTCAACTGTATGTTAGCCCCAGCTGATTTCACTAACAGCATCTATCATAAGTATGTAGATTAGGGGTTTTTTATTATGTACATTTTCTGTTTTGTTTTTGTGGTGCATGCCACCCAAAGTCCTCTGGGATTAGTGTGGGTTAAAAATACTGTTCCTAAATAAGTAAACAAAATAATTTAAAAGTGCATTTCTGCCTTTATTTTATGTTATCGTTTACACCATTTATACAAAGGAGTTTCTTTTATTGGAATTTAGTGGTATCTGATACAGGTTCTTCTTAGCACTGACCTATTACTGCTAACAAAGCAGCCTCAAGTCATCCTACTCTCAAAATAAGCCCAGAGGTCTTGAAACATCTGTAGACTATGTAAGAATAGCCCTGAAATCCAACCATCAGTCCACCTCCTACTTCACCGTGTTTCTGACATGCTGCTAGGAGGTTCATGTGCCAAGGAGGATGCAATAGACCTTTTCTTCATTGTCAGTTTTATGTGTAGAATATTAAGCATAGAGTTAAGAGTGTAAGTGAAGTATTTTCATATCAGGCCAATGTCTGGCATCTTATTTCTTACAATGGGCAACTGCTTCCTCTTCTTAGAAGGCATACAAGCAGGACAATACATTTCTTCTTATGTCATTTTCCAGGACATAAGATTTAGAAATTTCCTTAGTCTGACCAGAGGTGATATATCGATCCTGAGCAGCAGCCTTAGGCGATCGTATAAGTTATTCTCCTAGTCCAGTATTGGTCACTATTATAGCTAAGATGATGGAATTTAAAAGAAGCAACACATTTTCTGTAATGTAGTGGATCCAACGCAAGGAAGAGACGCCAGCCGGAGTACGTGTTCAGCTCTTTATTGTGGGGGGTGCGTACTGAGGAACAAGGGCTACCTGGCCTCCTTATATACCCGGCCAGGGAGGCGGCCAGCCAATGGGGTTGGCCCTAGGTTTCCCGCCGAAACTAGGTTTCCCGCAAAAACCGTCCAGGCCAACGCCCCCTAGTGGCTGTTGCTATGCAGATGCCTGCAACTGGATACATAACATTTTCCATTCTTGGTCAAAGAAAAGAAAGGGCATTCTGGAGACTGAGTTGTACTGTATGTGTTAATTCATCTGAATACAATGCAGATCCCATCTGGCATTCAAGCCTTTGCCTTTGCTGATGTGGAGATTTTAACCTTCCAGTTCACTGAAGATTCCAAAAGAGCATGAAGAACAATTCAAATTATATTACAGAAGCTACTTCCAATGACATCGGCAGGCATTTCACAAGATAAAGGACTAAAAGAAACCACTTCTGAAAGCTAGTCTGAATGTTAGTCTTATCTGTCCCTTTCCCTTTCTACATAGTGCACTTACTCTCCTCTTTAGAGAGTGATAGCTGGTTTTTGATCATTCCCTTTTTTGTACCCATCAAATATGCTATCACTGAGTTAGCAGAAAAGTATACCATCCTAACGTTTGCTGCATCCATTGCCCACTCCTGTCCTCCTTCTTTTGCCTCTGTGTGAAACAATAGAGTATAAATAGAGTATAGTAATGTAATGGGTGACAAGACCTAATACATTTTATACACCTTCAGGTTGGTCAAAAGGACTTTGCCAGGACATGTTGTGCCATGTTTATATGCTAGCCATAAAGGAGGAGTAATTCTCAACCACTTTTCCCTCAACCCCAAGAAAAGACCACAATTTGCTAGACAATACATTTGTTGTTGTTTTTGAGAAATCAAGGCACATGTATTGCTCACATTTAGCACCATTTTATAAAAAAATTGCAGCCTGTGGCTAAATCACTAGGAATCGAGCCTTTAAATGGTAGAAGCTTTTCTTCACCAGATGCCCTGTAGATATACTAGAACTACAACTGGCCAGAAGTTCTGAGAAATATATTTGTAATATAAGTACTCCAGTGGTGGGATTCAAATATGTGAACAACCTGTTCTCTGTGTGGATGCCACTGCCGGAAGTCCATCCTGAGGCTGGGCAACAAAAAATTAGCTACCGGTTCTGCTGAACTGGTGCAAACTGGCTGAATCCCATCATTGAAGTACTCCTTACTTAATGACTACAACTGGGCCTGGCAATCCCATTGCTAAGCAGTGTGATTGTTAAATGAAACTTCATGTGACTATGCCTGACTTACAATGTCAGTTTCACTGCAGTAGTTAATCAAATCCCCTGCTGTCATAAAGTTGCAACATGACATGACCATGGCTTGCAACTTACTGACAGCTTTCTATGAAGGTTGTTTGCTTTCCAAGGACTGGACACACCAGAGGGTAGAAGACAATTGTACAAAATACTTTAGGTGTTGCCTAGGTTCACACCACCCTCCTAGGCTTTGCAAGTTGTTGTAGACACATAATTAAATCTTTGAAGGTTAGTCCTTACTTTGCTTCCCTCCAGAAGTTCTTGCAGTTGTTAGAATTCAGTACTGCCTCAGTGTGTGTTTGCCCCTTTTCTGATTGATGCTGAGTTTCAGGCCAAGCAAAAAGCTAGGCTTCAGACTGAAATCACATCACAATAGGCTGTTTACCCTAGGCCTAGCTCATGATCCTGACAGTTGACTGAGAATCCTTTTGCCTGTGTGGAAGAGTTCCAGACATTGCTTCTTTGTCTTCTTGCAGTCTTGTTATCCTTTTCTCCTACACACACTTTTGTAGACTTGAGTGAGGTTAGGCTGCCTAGGGATGTTGGCATGTTCCTAAAAACCAGTATTTGGCTGAACTAGCCACACACCTGGAGCACCAGCCTAGATGCTTGTGAGTATATTGTGCGAGTGGGGGAGGGAGGGAGGGGGGAGGGATGGATCCATCTCTTCTCAAATCTCTGGGGTTGTAAATGTTTACAGCCCTTTGGGAGAGAGGAGGAGCTGATCCTATTCTTGGGGAAGTACAGATGGGAAGCATTTCTGTCTGGCTGCAGTTGCTTTCCCCAGATGCAGACAGTAACTCCAGCTTAATTCCCTCACAAAGAGCACAACATTCAAACTCAACTTCCCCATTGACTTTGCCTGTTGGAAGTTGGCTGTGAAGATCCGCAATGGTGATCACATAACCATTGGGTGTTGTGATCATTGTAAATGTAGGCTGGCTCCACAAGGGGCTGAATTGCAATTACAGAACATGGAAACACTACAACCACTCTAAGTTTAAGGACTGGTCATAAATCTACTTTTTAGCACCATGTTGTAAGTTTGAATAGTTGCAAAACAGGGCAGTCTTTAATCAAGAACTACCTGTATATCTGACAGATACCAGATATTAATATATACTACCTGTTCTGTAGTGATAAAATTATATGGTCAAAGATAAGGATTTATTCAATAAGAATAGCTGACATGATGCACATACTTCAGACGCTTTGCTACATCTGATTTTTTAAAGTATGCACTATTTCACACAAGAGAGAGAGAGAGAGAGAGAGAGAGAGAGAGAGAGAAAGATGGGGAGGGGAGCTGCTGGGGTACTGCAAAGCAAAGCACAATCCTCTATCATTGCATTTATTTTTAGGAATGTTTGGGGGCTTTATAAAAGTCCCACTTGGATTGTAAAGGGTAACCTGGGCGACCAGGTTGCCTTCAGAGAGAAGGCCATTTTGTGAGGAAGCCAATCTCCCACACCAGGCATTTTGTTCATATGCTCACCGTATAACTGCAAAGAGAAAAAAGTAACATGCATTAAAATCTAGTAAGACCACCCTCGTTTGAACCTCAAGACATATATACAGAATAGTGTATAATGGCTGCAGTTGATGTTGTTAGACTGGACTAATCTGCAGAGGCAAACAGAACAGGTAAAAGGTGGCAATCAGAATTCTTAACAGCACACATTAGGAAATTGCAATAATTTCCATTGGATAAGCAATAATCCTTTGATAAGGAATAAACCAGACAGGGTAGAAGCTGAAAGCAAGTGAATTTGTCTTAATTGCATTGGGAGAAAGCTGCAAAATTCATTCTAGCTCAAGAAGATTATCCTGTATAAGAGGAAGGAGGTGGTGAATTTCACCTGGATGTTTTCCCTATAAGATAGCACAGGGGGGAAAAGCTACTTTGCAAAGCTGCCTTCTGCTCTCTCTCTCTCTCTCTCTGCAATGATTGAGCACGCAGGTGGGCAATGCAAATGCATGAGAGCATAATTAGGAATGGTTAAAATCTAGGAGGATCTCCACCTCCCATAGCAATTTTCAAATTACAAATGGTTTAACTACCTTTTTTACTGAATGAAGGGGCTTTTATTTACAATAAGAGTAGCACAGATATACAAGTTGGGCAAAGAAAAAAAAACTGGCATTGCCATCCAACATAAGGCTGATGCAGGAATATCTTTAGATAAAGCTAGTTTAGCACTGGACAAACTTTGGGGCCAATGAAGCAAATGTTTCATGTAAAGGGGTTGGAAAGGAATCTTTTGAGCAGATTCCCTTGGATTTGAGAAAATACAAGGTTTCATTAAAAAAACCTAGCCTAAGGTCATTTTAGGGCAGGGGTGTCAAACTCAATTTCATTGAGGGCCACATCAACATTGCGGTTGCCCTCAGGGGGCCGGATGGGTATGGTCTGGGTGGGCGTGGCCTACTGGGTGGGTGTGGCTAGAGTGCGTAAGCCCTACTGGGTGGGCGTGGCCAGCTCTACATCATTCACATCTAGGGTGCCTATGGGGTCTGGGCAGGAGTGGGACAGATCTGAGGGTCTCTGGCAGAAGGAGGGTCTCTGGGCCAGGGCCAAGGCAGTGGGGGCTGTTCCCTCACTGTTTCCAGCATGGCTTCGCGGGCCACGTGAAACCACTTCGTGGGCCGGATCCGGCCCCCCGGGCCTTGTGTTTGACATGTCTGTTTTAGGGCCTTCTACTTCTCTCCTGTTTCCATGAGGAACTCAAGTTTGGAGTAAAAATGGTCAGAGGGAGACCCAAGGTACATAAAAAGAGGCATTGGGACAACCATGCAACTTTTGCCTTACTAGTTACCTGTCTCTCTGTTAGTTTTCTCTCAATCTCCTAGTAATGGCAGGAAAGACAGACTGACCCCTAGTGTGCTGAATTGGAAGATGTTGTTTGGCATCTTTTAAAGCATTCTCATTCTATTTAATGGAAAAGAATTCAATGGAAAAATGCTATTTGGATTTTCATGGGTTGTGGTGGCTACAGGTTGGTCAAACAATGTTATAAGCATCCTGTTTTTATGTACAACCCTTATTTAGAAATCTGCAGCCCTGCTGAAATCCCAAAGAAAGATATCCCAAAGGATATCTTGAGAGTTTTTTTCAGACTGGAAATGTAGCAAAAATAAAGATTATAGAATAACAAAGAAAACAACAGCAACTGTATTTTCCTCCACCTTGCTAGAAGAAAACAGTACAGAAAGAGATTCTAAAGGGAATTCAATAATAAGATAAGAGTAAAAGACAGATTTTAGACATATGAACAATGGAGGATATGTATATATATGCTCACCAATAAAGAGTGAGACACATACAGCCAAAGTGAGCATAAAATGGAGAATATATTTGTCCTGTCCAAACTTAATGTCCATGCACCAATTTCAGACTTCCTGAATATAAATTGAACCAAAAATGTAAATGCCTGCTGACACCAGCACTTCGTAGAATTTTGCAGCATGGCTTGTAACTAAAAAAAAAAAGTTAAAATGAATATATTAAGAAAATGCGTACAGAAGGCATTTTAAAACAGCAACATTACTTCTGAGAAATGTGTGTTTGTGTGTGTGTGTGTGTCTCTGTGTGTGTGTCCACAAACCCAATCTCTAGTTCACAGTAAATGGGTGGTCCTGATTGTAGGAGACATATGTTACAAGATGTACAGCTATATATCAATCTTTCATCTGTGTGTTGATGCAGGAAGATTTTTTTTTATTTCACTAGACTACAAATCTTAGCAGCCTGAACTAAAGATCAAATCATATCACATTAAAAAAAAATCTTGGGCTGTTTCAACTAGAGAAGAGTTAATTATGAAATTATAGACATCTTCAGTTTTTTAAAGGCTAATGATGTGTTGTATAGAAGTAGAGAAGGTCCATCAGTTTGAAAAATGTAGCAAATTTTACATGATATGTCGCAGGGCATACTTTAAAAGAGGCCAAGGGCCATTTCGAGGAATTGATAGATTTAAGTGCTTTAAGATAATTATTTTTCCTCTTAACTGCTTCTATAATGTTTTTTTAAAAGAAGTTTTATTAATTTTCCAATTTTACATCAAAATATCAAAATGTTTAGAAAGCAACATGGTGATTGGGTAATCAACAGTACAGTAACAAAATCATTTGTACCTATCTCAGGTTAAAGCATCTAAAAATTCCCTCTCTGTTTCCCATAATTACTGTCACAATCAAGTTAATACATTTCTAATTATAACACAATCGGTTAATATATTTATCAATATATTTTTGCTTATAGTTATCATGTTCTGTTTTTAAGATTTTACCAATTTTCAGTTACAGTGCTCATTTAGCCTTTAAGATCCATAGTATATAACTTTCAGGTAACCCAAATTTCCCCTATTTCATTACATAATAGTTATCATGTCTAAAATACACATATTGCTTAGTTAAATACATTCTTATTTTATTTTGCAAATATATTTCACAAATATATTCTATTTGTCATCCTAGTACCTCACCACTTACTAATAAGTGATGTGTCAATCCAACTTCCATATTATAAGTCAAAACTTTATTCTAATAGCTAATTTTAATTTCCCTTGTAAGTCTAAATCCTAAATATTAAATCAAATAATATCTTTTAAAGTCTCCCCTTGACCCATTAAGTAAAATTTTAGGCTTTTCCATTATAGATAAAAAAGGGGAAAAGAAGAAGAAAACATTTTTTTAAAAAAAAAGTCTAATTCTGGCTTTCTTTTTCTGCCAAGCAGGCTTCCATACCAGACCCTTTAAATCCTCAAATGGATCTCCCTTCATTCCTACACATGTTATTTGAATCAAGGGAGACCATCCAGTTGTCAATTTTTCAAAGGAACTGGCCCCTTTGTAATCATTAAATTGTTGCTCTGATAGTTCAAGTCTCCGTGTTTGGATCAGTATATTTGTCATCAGTTCAGTCTGGTCTTCTTCCAGTTTCATCTGGCTTGGGGGAGAGGTCATGTTCAGAGTTGAAGTTTTGTATAGTTGTCTACGTTTTCAGTATGTTGTAGTTGTAACTCTTTAGAACCCTCCATCTTAGTGTTGTTTTCTTCAGTTTCTGTTGTTTTGGGGGTTGCAGGTTCTATAGTTGAGATCAAGGTTTGGCTATCAAGGTTCTCAGTAGATTGTACTTGTTGTTCTTTAAAGTCCTCTGTCTTGATATTAATTTCTTCCTCTTATGGTGCTTTTTGGATTGTAGATTCATCACTTGAAATCGGCTTCATTTTGTAAATTTAGGCTGGCACCTTTGTCTTTCAGTCTGGATTTTGTCTGCTCAGTAATTACAGGGATTGTTTCACATATAAGTTTATAGTTAAGTTATGGATAGTATTCCTCCATTTCTAAGGTGTTTATAGATAGTTCTTTAGTGGAGGCTATTTTTAATAGAAATCAGTGAACGTCCACCTCCACTATTCCTGGGAGTTGTTTTCTTTGCCAGCTGTTTCAAATTCTTATCTTTTTTAGATAATGCCAAGGTCAGCTAGGCTGTAGCCAGGTCTCACAGTAAAAGGTAAATTTCCTTGCTGTTCCAGGCTTCGCCACAAGATGTCCTTAGTAGCATATAAAATCCTTTTCCAAGCTTCAGTTAAGCTTTTATCCAGTTTAAATTTTTCCTCATTTTTTCCAGCTTAACAAGTAGATAGAGTAATAGGTCCCCATATAAATAGGAACTTTTTGGGAACCCAAATATCCAAAAGGTGCAAGTCCAATTTTTTAGTTGTTTAATTTAGTTATATATTTTTTTCTTTTCAAAGCTTTAAATCCACAAGTAGGCAGATGCTGCTATTCCAAAGAGTGGGAAGAAATTTTCAAAACACTCCCACAGGAAAGTAGTTGGGGGAATAAGAAAGGCAGGGTCTCACCCAATTCTTCTGTGTTGCTTTCTTCATGCTTGTTAGTGCTTTTGGCTTTTGGCTGGTGTGGCTTGATGATCAGCCATGTTGATGGCCGATCTTTTCTTTGTAAGTCCAAAGGAGCTGCTCCAGATCAAACAGAGGGGCTGCCGCCCCTCTATGATCAATTGGAGGGCCTTCTCATGGTCATCGCCCCTCCAGGGTGACTTTTGACCATTTTCAGGGCCTTCCATCAAAGGAAAACCAGGTAGCGGGGAGGAGAGCTCTCCATGCATGTCTGCCAGCACCGCAAGTGCAAACTGGAAGCCTATAATGTTTTTAAAAACAACTAACATTGTTAACAACAGTTGAAAATGGCTTTGAGGGCCATAGAAGAGATGCTGGCAAACTACATGGAGACACAGTGTTGGACCATTTTCGTGTCTGACATATGTCATTTGACCACTTTGTGTTTAGTTGCTCCAAATCACAAAGGTTGGATGAATGTATTCAAATTTTGACTGACGACTAGGAAGAATTTCATGGTTACAGATGGAAACTGAAGAACTATTCAGCATGAATATATTATAGAAGACTTCTTCATTGTCAGGGATCAAGCTTTGAGATATCTGTCAATCCTATGATAAATATGTAGTTAAGTATTTTAATTTTGTTTTTAAAGTACAGTAGTTGTAGTATCATGGATTATTCAATTTCAATATGCACAATGTTAACTCTGAGGAAACGGTTTTGTAATAGCACATTCCTCTACACAACTGTGCTATTTTGAAGGACATAATCTGGATGACTATCCCAAATTTGGGTAAATGTTTTGTCATTTGCCAACTTTCCAGTGTACAGTGATTCCATTCAAAGCATCACAGCTCCTAAATGATGTCTTCATTCAGAATGGGAAAAAGATGCCTATAGAAATGGATAACTATATGGAAGTCACAACAGACAACCCAACAGAATTTCGCCTGAGTCTTTGTTATTTATATTTTTGCTTATTTAAAGAATTTATATATTACTTTCCATATCAATTAGTTTTCACATTTAAAAAGAGGGAGGGAACACATGCATCCCAAAAGGAGGGGGAGATTGCAGTATGGTATGTCACTTTTGACATATGACTTTTGGCTGAGTAGAAATGGGAGAGGACATGGCTGAGAGAAACTACTCCAATCATAGTAACTGCAGCTTGAGTCTGTTAGTTGGCCCATTTAGCAAAGCATTTTTTGTGGACTGCTAGCTACTGTGAATGAATTTATTTAGTAAATATGCCTGGTAATTAATATGGAATATTATTCTCTACACAGCAACACTAAGGCAGATGATTTGCATTAGAGATGTGGACTAGTTATGTAAATGGATGTGTTATTTGTTTATAAAAACAGATTGTCTAAAGACCTAGAACTCCACCATATGCAAAAAAAAAGAAAAAAGAAAAACACACCGCTTCATATCTTCTGCGTGCTCTGCATTTCTTCCTCTAATTAAGCTAAAAAGAGAAAGAGCCATATTGTCTCTCCAATTTGCATCTTGCTGATTTGGAAAATTTGAAATCACAGTCTTTCCTGGGTTAGATACAGTTCTCCAATCTCATTATCATTTTTGACTTATCTTTAAAAATATATTGCTTTAGCTGTAATACGCTTTCTAATGTGTTTTTTAAAAATAGGACTCTTAATTCAATTCCAAACTCAAAAAACGGACTCCTTATATTATTTAAATACAGATTTATATATATAAATATATATAAATTATATATATATAAATACACACACACACACACACACACACACACACACACACACACATATATATATATATATATGTATGTGTGTGTGTGTATATATATATATATATATATATATATATATATATATATATATATACACATATATATGTATGTATGTATGTATGTATTTAATACACACACACACACACACACACACTACATTTATACATTTTTTAAAAAAAACCCTCTACAGTGGATACCTGGTCACGATAAAATGTGGATAAACTTAGGAATTCTTCTCTTTTTTACACTCAAATAAACACTTTTTCATATGTATAAACATACACACATGTTTAGTTCTGCTCTAGTAGTATTTTTATTCTCCTAATTTGAATTTCCAGAATTTGCTGTTGTTACATTGGCCTTTTTTCTTTTTTTCACTCACATTACATTTGTGCACTTGTCTGGATCTTTATCACTGCCCACAAGCATAGTGTTTTTCAGCTTCAGCTACTTTAAGATATATATGGACTTCAACTCCCAGAATTCCACAGCCAACATGCAAGCTTGGAAATTCTAGGCGTTGAAGTCCACACATCTTAAAGTTGCCAAGTTGAGAAATACTGCAGTAGCACATAGTATGATGTCATCTCATTCTGGATCATACTGCTGCTATTTCTAGCCCAGCAGCTACTCAGCAGCAAGAGTCAAGAAGCATGCTGGAGTGGGTATTATAGAAGTAGGTGTAGAGGAAAAAGATAGACAACTCAACTTTTGGGTAGTTTCTGCGTTGTATACCATTTTCACTGTTGTTGGAAATGACCAGGTGACAATACAAAAAACATATTGCTCAATTCTTTTTCTTCTTGCAAAAAAAAAGGCAAGAAAAAAAATTCTTGTTTTCCCACAAGACAAAGGAATCTTCCAAAGACTGGAGTTCCAATTGATGGATTGATCCAATGTATGTAGTCATCAATCTATCCAAGAAACTCTAGGCAGCAAACAAATAAAAACAGAGAATTAACTAAAACAAAATCCAGCTAAAACAGCAATTTGGGCTAGCATTATTCTTGCCCGTTTCCACATAATTATATCTAGTTTCTTCAACCTTACTTCTTCTGACTCCATCTCCAGGTCACTAGAAAATAATCTGCTCTGATCACTTCAGGCACAGAGATCCATTTCCAGGTCACCAGAAAATAATCTGCTCTGATCACTTCAGGCACAGAGTTCGTTCTGTGGAAATGGACATGAAAGTAGTTCATGAAAGTAGTTTTAAGGCACTGAAGGCCCTACTGTCCTCCAGTTCAGTGATCACCCACTTTAAAGAGTCTTTGCCAGTGTGCCTTGTGTATGACTCATCCCCATATGGAGTGGGGGCCGTTTTAAGCCATTTGGAGAATGATGGGACCCAAGTCCCAATTGCTTATTACTCGAGAACATTGTCCTATGTAGAGCGTAATTATGCACAAATTGATAAAGAGGCATTGGCCATTGTAGCCAGAGTTAAAAAAATTCCACTACTTCTTGTATGGCAGGGAATTCATGGTCTTCACAGACCATAAGCCGCTGTTGGGGTTATTCACTACTGACAGACAGACACCCCACATCTTATCCCCTAGGATGTTAAGATGGTCCATCTTCTTGTCAGCCTATAGCTTCAGGCTGATTCACAAACCTGGCAAAGACATGGGTCATGCAGATGGCCTCAGCCAGTTGCCATTGCCACAGATCGAGCTGGCTCTGGCTCCAGTGGCTCACATTTTGTCTATTCAAGATTTGCCTGAGTTTCCCCTCCACGCAGGGGATGTGGCTGCAGAAACTGCTGCAGACAAAGTTTTAAGCAAGCTGCTATCATGGATTCACACAGGGTGGCTGGAAAACAATCCGGAACCTGAGTTCCAGAGCTACTTCACACGCAGACATGAGCTTCAGCTCACAAGGGTTGTATTCTATGGGGGAGCAGGGTCATTGTCCCCACTTCATTGAGAGACAGGGTACTGCATCTGGGCATTGTCTGGATGAAGGCATTGGCACAAAGCTACCTATGGTGGCCTGGGTTAGATAAGGCTATTGAGGCTCAAGTACATGGATGTTACACGTGTCAGCAGTCCAGGCCTGAAATGCCACACACTCCTGTCCACAGATGGGAGGAGACACACACTCCTTGGTCAAGGATTCATATTGACTTTACTGGGCCCTTTCAGGGACAGCTATTTTTTATAGTGGTTGACAGCCACTCTAAATGGCTGGAAGTTATTCCAATTGCAAATATGACTACTGCTAGGACCATCCAGGTGCTTAGGAAACTTTTTGCAACACGCAGGCTGCTGGACGTCGTAGTATCTGATAACGGGGCCCAGTTCATAGCGGCAGAATTTCAAGCTTTCTTGAGGACCAACCTCATTAGGCATGCTACATCGGCTTCATTTCACCCTTCCAGTAATGGGCAGGCTGAACGGATGGTGTGCACTACAAAGGAGTCACTAAAGTGCACAGTGACTAGGGATTGGCACCACAGGCTGGCTGATTTTTTGCTTTGCCGGCATACTACGCCTTGCACAGCAACAGGCAAGAGCCCAGCAGAGCTTCACTGGGGAAGGCGACTAATCACAAAACTGGACAGGATACACCCAGACCGGGTGACAGCAGACACCTCTCACCCAAGGCTTCTGAGGGAGTTGCAACTGGGTGATGGGGTGTGGGCCCGGAACTATGGGCATGGGAACTTGTGGGTGCCAGGCAAAATTGCTAAAATCTCAGGCCCTCTCTCATACAAAGTGACTTTAGATGGTGGGTGAGTCGTTCGCCGCCATATTGATCAGCTGCAGAAGCAGTTCCCAGAACGACCACAAAGCGAGGATCTCATCCCAGGTCTACTTCCAAAGCCTGAGACCAGCAGCCAAGCAGAACAATTCATATGCTCTGAGGAGCCTAGCAGTCAGAGCAATGGGGAGGTGGTCATAGAGGGGCAAAGCCCAGGAGTGCAACATGGGTCCCCTGACGGGGAAAGTCAACACAAACAATACAGCTTCTGTGCTAACTCTGCTCAGACAATGGACTCTTGGGTGGGCCGACCTGGAATGGCCAGCCAGAGGAATTTGAGTCAGCCAGATTCTCAGGAACTCATTAATCCTGGTCTACCCAGCCCAGCAGGCAAGATGGTAGACCGGGAGTTGCCGGGATCCCCCAAGCGATCTATGAGGTTTCGTAAACCTCCAGCTTATTTACTGGATTTTGTCCTAAAATAATTGTGCTGTAATATTGTGTGTGTTTACTGTAATTGCTGCCTGCCCAGGAAAGTCTCTGTATTAGTGAATACAATTGGATCAATACTATACTTGTGCATACTGCTATTTGTACTTTTGTAAACTCTGTAATTGCTGCACTTTATTTCTTTTGTTGCTATAATGTGTGTACATTCTAGGGGGGAGGGGTGTAATGTATTGGGCCTTGTTTTACTGAGTATACCATGTGGGAGTTTGAATGCTGGAAGGTTGCTTAAGAAAGGAACCGGCTAACGGCTCCCAGCTCCTCAGAAAACCCATCTCCAGCACTGCCATTGGCTGCCTCTAGGGCAGCAATAGGTTGCTTTAAACCTATTGGCTGTCACCTAGAGGCCAAGGTATAAATAGCTGCATTCACAGCCCTGTTCCCCAGTTCAGTTCCTGCAAGCAAATAAAGAATGTTCCTGACTGAACTCACTCAACTCGTCTCTTCTCTCAAGAAACGAACCCAGTACTCAACAGGCTTAATATAAGCCCTACCCCAAAAATAAGCCCTAGTTTGGGGGTGAGGCACACACTTACAAATCAAGCTAGGGCAGGAATGGGGGAAGTGGAGCCACCTCACATGCCCTGCATCCACTTATCTTGCAGCCAGGCCTCTTCTTGCCAGCCTACTTCTTCTCTAGCATCTTCTGCAGCCAGGCCTGTATTTCTCAGTCACAGGCCTTTTCGGAAGGCCTCTTCAGCCAAGAACTGAGCTATGGATTCAATCCATAGCTCGGTTCTGCAAGACCTCTGCAGCCAAGGACTGAGCTATGGATTGAATCCATAGCTTGGTACTCAAATGCATAGGCCTTCTGGAAAGGACTGACTGCAAAATGCAGGCCAGAATGCAGTTGCAGAATGAAGTTGCTCCTTAGCAGAAGAAGTGGACCTGCTGGGTGGGGCTGTCAGTACTGGAGGTGAGTAAGACTTCCCCAAAAATAAGGCCTGGTGCCTCTTTTGGAAGGGAAAAAAAAGACCCAGTCTTATTTTTGGGAAAACACAGTATTTATGCTTATTTATAAAAACCTTGGTTAATCTAAAATCTATTTCTTTCGAATGTATATGGCCACCCATATGGCATAAAAAGCAAGGGTTGATTGTACAGTTGCTTCTGCCATCTTCACACACACACATACACAAACTGATGCCCCGTTTGGACTACTGTAAATGCTTCCATGATATTATTGGGACGTTTTTTGACTTTCGGTTTTAAAAATGTGCTGATGTTGTCCTCTGCATTTGGTTCTGCTTTAGTTTAATTCTGTAGATGTTTTAATTTGTTTTATATTTTGCACCATTTTATTTGTGCATTTTACAATATTGTAATCTTGATTTTTCAGAAAGCTGTGTCTGAAATGAAGCAATTTATTATTAATTTCCATAACATCATATTTGTTTAAATGATGTGACAAATTGTATATTTTTTTAAAAAATCAGCTGAAAACATTGATTCCAATAACTAATGATTTGATGTCATTGAACCTTAAGTCATTAAACATGAATAATTCTGAGTATTGTATTGAAAAAATACATTTTATTATTTTATCAGCACTGGCAACATTTTTCACAGCAACTCTATGGTTTTATGTAATTGCTGGATGTGTTGCCAGTTGTAAGATAAGAACATAATTTTCAATATAAGTTTCAGATCCTTATTCTTGATTAATGCAGTAATCCTTTTTGTGCTCATCTGGTAATGGGTCATATTAAACTCAGTAGAACTTATTTCTCAGGAGATCTAGATAGAATTGGCCTTGGAAATATTAAAACAATCTCAATCCTATGTTTGTCTGCACCTGCATACAGCTGAATTGGACACACATAAGTGATCTCCCTTGCATCTCCAATAACTCTGTAACTTTTGGAGATTGTGAATTCAGGAACTCTGTAACTGTGTCCATCCCAAAATATAAATGGGACTGAGTAGGAATAGTAGGAGAAATAAGGAAGTAATTTGTTACATCCTTCTTCCATGATTTACTTCTATCATTTAAAAATGCATGCATCTAAATAAGTTCACATCTCCATCTTTTCTTATTGGCTCCCTTCTAAATTTGCAGTCTTTGGTAGTTTGGCTGCTTTCTTGTTCTCTAATTTACAGTATATTGTGAGGTAAAGCAAAACACACTCCTTATGTGAAAGAACTGTCAGAATGCTGTTGTTTTTATGCTTTTTAGTTTTGCTTTGATGATGAGAATGACGGTTCTGCTACAGAACTGTGTTGTCTTGGCAATGCCACAGATACACTCAAAACTAGCCTACAGTTATCATGAGTTTACAATTTATAAAGTTTATAATTTGACTTGTGAGATGTTCATTTATTGTTTATAGCTTTCTTTATTGGATGGGTATCACATTTTTCCACCAAGTAGCTGACGAAGCAGCTGTCAACATTAACACATTAAGGAAACACAAAAGAAAACATTAACTCTGTTAATGAACAAACTACACATTTGTGATGGATATAAGTCACACGATAGAGTTCAAAGCCCATCAGTGTAAAAATTCCTAAATTAAATATTTACATGGGCTTACTTCAGCTATTATCTTCCAAAGCAATTTCTACAAATCCCTCTTAATACCAAGAATTTGCTTCATATTCCAAAAACATGTTAATTCTTGGCAATTTTTTGTTGGATATTGATAGTTAATTTATATTTCACAGGCTATTTCTATTCTTCACCTCTCTCTTTTTTCCTTCTTTCTTTTCACAGAAATGTCAGCTCCTTACATTACACAGATGACCTGAGGAAAACAAAGATCTGCTGGGACTGGATGGGAACAGAACGGAGATATTCATTTCCCCAGCATAGATGGTGTAACAAATCAATCTTGACTGTGCTGATAAATTGAACTTCAAGCTTTGCAAGGCTCCTTTTCAGGTGCAATCCAGTTTGAGACATAGCAGGAAGGAAAAACAAACGGAGCCATCTTTTTTCTTTCTTTCTTTCTTTCTTTCTTTCTTTCTTTCTTTCTTTCTTTCTTTCTTTCTTTCTTTTTTTTGCACCTTAGTATTTCATTTTGCAAAAACCTGCTCAATTGGGAAATTAGCTGCAGTATGCAATATGTTAAAAATATTTCTGGGGGGATAAATGAAGGAAACAAGGCAAGGACTAGGTACAGCAGCTTGTCATTTTATGAATCTTGGCAAGAAGAACTGACTATAAAAAACTGCACATATACCTTCCTTCCTTCCTTCCTTCCTTCCTTCCTTCCTTCCTTCCTTCATCCATTCATTCATGTAAAATATTTAATAGCAAAATAAATCATAAATCCAAAAAGGAAGCTGAGTCTTTACATAATTATTGGAAACTCAGGGTCTCATCACATGTCCCCATTTATGAATGGGTAAGGCAGGCACAATTATTCCAGTATTTGAGAGGCTGCCACAAAGAAGAGGGGGTCAAATTATTCTCCAAAGCACCACAAGACAGGACAAGAAACAATGGCTGGAAACTGATCAAAGAGAGAAGCCACCTGGAATTAAGGAGAAAGTTCCTAACAGTGAGGACAATTAACTAGTGGAACAGTTTGCCTTCAGAAATCATGAGTGCTCCACCACTGGAGGTTTTTAAGAAGAGACTAGATAGTCACTTGTCTAAATTAGTATAAGTTCTCCTGCTTGAGCAGGGGGCTGGACTAGAAGACCTCCAAGGTCCCTTCCAGCTCTATTCTATTCTATTCTATTCTATTCTATTCTATTCTATTCTATTCTATTCTATTCTATTCTATTCTATGGGTTTAAGGGTTCTGACAGGAAGGATATAATAGATACAAATGGAGGTTCTGATCTTGTGGTAAGAAATGAATAAATGTTTTTATTGGTTTTAGTGGGACTTTGACACAATTTATTTCTTTTTAATATTTGTATTTATTTGTATTTTATTGTTGTTAGCCGCCCTGAGTCCTTCGGGAGATAGGGCGGCATACAAGTCTCATAAAAAATAAATAAATACATACATACATACATACATACATACATACATACATATGCACAGGAAGTAAAAGTTTAAAGTTTTTTTTAATGTAAAGGCTAAAATATGTGTCAGAAACATAAATTTGTATCATCTACATTGTTCTACATATACAATTAGCAATTCATAGGCTGGTGAAAGTTGTGTGTAACGTTACAGTGAATGATAATAAATAGAGAATGCAGCTATGATGTTTTGGGAGAGAAATTGTTCCATATTCTGAATAAATGAATGTGTTCCATGGGGAAAATGTTTTGATAAGTAACATGAATGGTGGATTGGGGATAAAGAATGATATGAGGGAATACAAAAAGCTTGGCCGGGCCATTTGAGGACCATGTTTGGTGAGTATCTACTTATAAAAATCTCTGTTTCAAATAAGTCTATTCATAAGTGGATATGAATTTAAAAATTAAATTGAATTGAATTGAATTAAAAATGATGATGGCTTTGATTGTGAAAAGATTGTGATAATTATTGAAGGGTACTTTAGTCAACACCCTACCCACTACAGAGATCCATTGCTCCAACACCCCAAAGATATGGCCACCCAGACTCTTTTTAAATGTCTTCAGCAGCACTACCTCCTAAGCCAGTCTGTTTCATGACTGGATATTTTTCTTAGGACGTTTTTCATGAGGTCCAACTGAAATCTATTCCTTTGCAATGTTTGTTCCTTGAGTATCTTCTAGAAACCTCTAAACAATTACGCCCCGAGTTCTACATGGTAGCCCTTGGAAACAAGTATCTTCTCCTATCTTTCCACTGTCTTCTCATCTCCATGACAACACACCCAGTTCCTCCAACTGTTTCACACATTGTTCACCTGAGACCAGATAGATCTCATCACCACCAACACCTCTATGTTATGTTGGCCAATATGGTTCTTAACAGCCTTTCCAATAAATAACCTAGATCTAGAGTTACAGCAGTAACACGTAGAATAATGCCCTTGAGGTGTGCAGTTGTATGCTACTGGTTTAAAATTGGGTGGAAATCTAAAGGAAACTGAAACACATTGAACCCAATGAATAACCCAGGACTTTTGAGTGAAATACAGAATCCTATTCCATGTTATTGCTGGTAGCTGAATCATCTACCATTTCCTTATTTCCATATTAACTATTTTCTGCTTCATAAAGTAATGTTAGGGCAAAACAATGTCATCCTGGGAAAGCTGGATCATGCTAGAAAAAGGCTTGTCCACGTCCTGTTTCTTTCAAAAGCTTCTCGTGGTTTTATAAGTTCCCTAATAAATATTGTCCAGTTTGTTCTGCTGGTTTGTTGTTGCAATGGCCACCAATAAAAGACAAATGACTTTGTATGAATGTTGTAGTTGTAGCTGAATGCATATCTCAGAAATATTTTGTATCATTTGAACTCCACACGCTGAAAATGAGTCTTGTCAGAATTTCAGAAATGCTTTTTTGGGTTAGGTATGAAAGTTATATAATAAGTATAACAGTTACATAATCTACAAGAGGTCCAAGCCAATAACCTTGCTAAAAACTTTTATTATGATCCACACAAAACAGACTGTATTATCTACAGATATGATATAACAGTTCCAACAAAATGCCTCTTCCCAGTTTGAAAACACAGCTCAAGGCTGTTTTATGTTATAAAAAACCTTATTGACATATAGAGAAAATGCCTTATACGTATCAGTCACGTAATCAATGGTTTTATAATATTGTCACAATTACAATATATTAAAGAGACTTTGTATATAAAAGGATACATTTATATTTATATAACACATAAAGTTGATACATAAAACAAATCAGGAACAATAAAGTTCTAACATAACAAAATTGCTAACATTTCAGTCACTTCAGTTTTATTTATTTATTTAATCGTCATAAAGGGTTTCTCATTATCTAATTGCATACAACTGAAAAGGTTTTCTCTGCAGTTAAAATAAGCCCCTGTTCCTGTGAGAAATGTAACAAGTGCAGTCAATTACAGCCAAATGACAATTTAACCGTGATTTCATCAGAAATTTATGGATTTACAGAGCTTTTTTGTAGGATAACAATGTTGCATATTTTGTCCTCTACCATCAGTTTGGAAATTATATAGATTCTTTTACATTTCTATTATATGTCACACAGAGACTCATAAACTTTAGATAGGTAACTATAAATTAACTGTAAATTAATCAAAACCATAAATAAAAGAACATTTAAGTAGTCCAGCAACTTAACTCTAGCCTCAAAAAGGAGTCTTAACACTCAAAGCTATGGCTGAAAGCAAGTACAAGATAAACAGCATTCTGTAAGATTTCACAGTGATTCAGCTATCCAAATGTTGCAGACCATGTTAATAAACAGTCAAATATCTCATTTTTACTGTTATTTTTTCTTATGCTTTCTTTAAAAATACAAATAACAAATACAAAAGTATTAAATACTATCAAAATACAGTATAAATATGACGAAAATTTAAATACAATTATACATAAAAATACATTTAAAATGAAAATAAATTAAGGAAGGTTGCAATGGGTTGGAAAGCAAGGTACAGTTTTGCAGTCTTGCTATAAACCAGCAGTACTATTGGAAAAAGAGGGGAACAACAGCCACCAAAACCAATCTTAAGCCTCAAACAAATTTGAAAATGGTGGTTCTTGAGAAACATTGCTATGAGGCTATTTAGGTCACTTTGTGTTGGTTTGCCCCTTGCTACTAAGAAGATATAACTGGAGCCATTGTGACCTAACTGCAGATTTGGAGAAAAAGTTTTTAAATGATTTATGGCTTAACGTGATAGTCAATCCAGACTGCTGCACAAGTAATTGCTCTGTAACTCAGATTTACTTTTAAAAATAAACCTCTCTGAACAAACAATATTTTCAAAGTACTTTGAACCCACAAGCAATCCTTAATAGAAGAGTGGAATTGCTCATAATGCATGAGCTTCACAAGAAAGATAAGCCTGGCTCAAAATGTCAAGCACCATACACAAACACTCAATAAGAAGTTGGCTTCCTTCTTCTAATGAGCTGTGAGAACAGGTTTGAGAGACAGGAGGAAGAGCTGCAGCCTAGTCAATATTCTGATCAATAGAATCTGAGTCCAAAACAGAAATGTAATTAGAGTAAGCACCTCGGAATTGACTCTCCTTAGTTTTCTGGAATGTAGGAGCAGGAGAGGAAGAGGCACATTCAGACTTACAAGATTCTGTTACTGTAGCCGCATTAGCATTCAGGATTTTGGCTTCTGGGTTTGAAGAGGCAATGTAGCTCAACTGAGTTATTCTCTTTTACTGTTTCATGAATACAATGTCATCGTCATCCACTGAAAAACAATATGGAGAAATGAACTGAATCATTTGTTTCATATTCACCAGCAATATTTTATCTAAACATTGTTACTGGTCCCAATGAGAGAATAAATCTTGGATTGTTCTTTGTCCTAATTCAAGGCTAAAGAAACTCGTTCTGTCTACAATGTGAGGAAGCTATTCCTAACAATTCCGCAACTATCAATACAGTTGTCTAAAGGAAAGAGTGCATGTACAATATCTGTATATGTATATATGTGTATGCGAGTATGATTATATGGACCAAGCTCTGTAAGTGCTCTCAGATGAGGTGGCATTATAACTCTGAACCTGAAGCTCCTTTGGCAGAATTCTTGATCCAGCTGCAGTACAGTTGCTTCAAACAGCAGTTCTGAGATAATATTCCCCCACCCATTGTTTATTGGAATAGCACAAAAGGAACTTACATTGGGTACATGGAATAGTACAGAAGGTGCTGAAATGAGCCATTATATTCTTTAAAGAACCTTCGTTATCCTTGAGAACCATAGTCTACATATTTCTTGAATTTTTCCCCCATAAAGATAATAGAAATCTCATCCTTACCTCAGACTCTAGAAGGTATATACCTTTGCCATCTTCACTCATATTATAAAAGGCTTCTGTAAAAGAAAGGAAATAAGGAGATATTAAGAGATATTAAGAGAGAAAAAGGCAAGACTGGTTATCTCCTATCTTTGCATCTCAAAAACCAGAGCAGCTATAGCAATGAAGAGTCCTTGAGGAAAATGCCCTCTCCTTTCCCAGTGTGAGCAATTGGCAGAGGTCACATCAACTTTTTAAATGCCTCACAATACTGTCTACTCCACAACATCACAAATATGTCAACAAACTAAATGATGCCAAGATTCAACTATTTCTAGAGCTTTGTACTAGTCCATTTCATTACAAGTTCACACAGGATTTTAAAAACTGACTTGTAGGACTTCAACGGCGAAAACCAGAACCTTCTGTTGTCCCTGGAAGCCTATTGTTAAACAATGCAACAAAAGTATGACCCAACTAACTAAATTACCAATTAATTTTACAAGAACCATTTGCAAAGCAAAGATTATCTAAATGTGAGGTGATGAAAGCATGAGTCCCAGTGGGAAGAGTTGCTCCTTCAGAAAACACTGGCTTTTGAGCATCTTTTCATCCCCTCATCCTTAATAGGGAATCTGAACCAATTTATACCCTTTAATTCAGGGGTCTTCAAACTTGGACTTTTTATGACTTGTGGACTTCAGCTCCCAGAATCCCTCAGCCAGTGTGCCTGGGAGCTGAAGTCCACAAGTCATAAAAGGGCCAAGTTTGAAGACCTCTGCTCTGTTGTTAGCCGCCCTGAGTCCTTCAGGAGATAGGGCGGGATATAAGTCCCATTAATTAATAAATAAATTCCTGGAGGAAAACCTTTATTTTTCCCTTGGTTGAAGTATATCAGGGAGCAGGTTCAGCAGCACCAAGCCCTAAAACCTGGCACATTAAGCCTGGGGCAAAAGGGTACTTCTTTTTTTCATCATGTATCATGGGTTGTTGTGACATGAGATAGATGGCCATATAAATTGTATAAATAAATCAATAAAACAAGCTATGTCCTTTCTGAGATATTGTCTCCCAATACATCTGCTTTTCTATCACAATGGAATGCATTGTTATTTCAGTTGTGTTGCTTGTGGCTGTTTGGTTATTTGCTTGTATTACTTACAATCAGTTTTAATACTGTTTAAACTTCTTCCATCTAATGAATTTCTCTTCTGCTTCATTGTAAGCTGCCTGATTATGGTTGCCCCAAAATAGGTTTTTGAGGGGGTTTTTAAAAAACAAAAACAAAAAAATGGGTATAGGATTTTGAAAGAAAAAAAAGCAAAACCCTGTCAACTCCTTGACTTCTAATGATATCTGCAAATCTTTTTTAAAAAATCCTTGCATCTTTCTTGCAGTGATCTAAAGTGAGCTCACTGAAACATTCATTTGTATTTTGCAAAGGGCCATCTGTGAAATAATTTCCCCTGGAGTCCCATGTAAAAAATTTATTGAAAAGTCTACTCACCCATCATAAGTTCCACACGTAGCATGAAGCAGACAAAGTTCTCAAATGTGATTTTTAGATCAGGATTTCCATACCGGACTGTCAACAGTTTACAAAGTTCATTGCTAAGTGAGATTCCTTTGGAAACATAAGCAATGCCCACAAAGATGCTTAGATCACTATCAATTTTATTTATTTATTTATGTTAAACAGGTCCCATTTAAGAAAGTAGAATTTAGTATGGCACAGATCTTTATAGATTTAAGCATTCAGGTACCTTTTTTTTAATTCAATAGTTCCTCCTATGGAGATTGGTTTGTTGGAGATGTATATCATGCCATGAGAGATTAATAACTAACAGCAAATCATATAATAAATTAAGTATTGAGCAGGGATTTGAACCCAGTGCCCCTGATCAAATTCAATACTTAATCCATTACACTTCACTGGATCTAATTATAATGGATTATAATAGTTAACATATGCAAGACAAGGAAAAGTTGAACTGTGTTATATGCAGGACATTTTACAAATTTGTCATTTATTTGCAAACATTTTGTAGCATTTCTCTCCTTTTTTTTCTTTTTTCCTCACATCTCACAAATAATGTCTCTCTGTAAAAGAGAACTATATGACTGTGCCCAAAAGGAGTTCCTTTTGGAAAGCAGGAGTCATATTCCAAACTCCAGTGGTTTCAACCTTATGCTGCCCCGGCAATAGCCAAAATCTAAAGCTGCATGGTTTGTATCTGGTGGGTGAATATTTTCCATATCAAGACAGTGGTGACTTCATTCTCCAAATGAGAATGTAGGTAGTTGCTGGAGCAAAGAGGCTGATCCTTAGTGAGCAGGTAACTCACACCGAGTGAAGTAAAGGCTTTCTCCAACATGGTATTTTCCAAATTTGTTTGTTTATTACTTTCTGCATGTATTCATTGAATATATTTCCATGCCGCCACAATCGAAAAGTCTCTCCGCAGTTTATACACACAAAGAAATCACAGAATATCCACATCCAAAGATAAAAACACTATAAAAACCATACAGAGGCCAACTTCCCAGCCAACCTTGCCTGAAAGAACTGGAGAATACTGATCTGAGGAAGACTATTTTGGTGCACTCTGTGGCTAAACTGATTATCTATTGCAGTTCAGGCAAGCTGAGAAGTATTGATATGTTTGTGAATTGCACTGATTTTAATCAGAGGGCTTTTAGTAGAGCCATAGTTCTCAGACTGTGGAAAGCTGGAATTGAAACTTTCCTGCTACATCACATTGGCCTTATCATCTATGGCAACAGCAATTAGAATGATTAATCACAATTCCATAATATGGAAATAATCTTTAACCTCCTTTAATATCACACAGAACTATGTATGTCATCAATTATGAAATTACAGTCATCATTCCTTCTGCCATTTATGAAACTATGAAAACACAGGGTTGATAGTCTCAAAAATGGAAACATCTTTTACATTGGGATCTGCTGTCCATTAATGAGTTCTTTAATTTAATCAGTCAAAGTGCATTAATTCGACGTCATATCTGGTATTTTAATTGCATTATGTTTTCATTTATGATTGGTTCATTACTGCAATATGGGAATGCAAGTGAAATGTAATCAACTTTAATTTTGTTTTGTTTTGTACATAATCTTAACTGTAAGTTCCATACTTTATATTTGTTAATGTCAAACTAAATAAAGATAATTGAGCTAAAATTTCAGATTCATTAAATACTGAACTAATCTCATTTAACAGTATTCCATATTGTCACCTTAAAATCATTTACCTTGTAACTATTTTAATCAAATGCATTTTAAAAACATTTTACAAGGTAAAATTAATTTTTGGTTCATTTCAGTACAACAGTAAAAGTCAGAAGGATAATTCAGCTCTATATAATCGAGATTAATGAAATTTTAAATGGCTGCTATCTATTATGTGAAGACATTAATTTTGTATTTTAATTCCATTTATATCCCGCCCTTCTCCGAAGACTCAGGGTGGCTTACAAGCTTGCCAGTTGATCTGGTTTTATGGTAAAATGCAAATATGTGGCCAGGCAAGAATGACTTTGTTTCATGCATTTGATGTTCTTCATGTAAAAACTAAATAGGAGGGTTTCATTTTGATTGTACTATGATCTGAGTACTCCTTGGGAACAATGCTCTGACTGAGATTGGTCTTTCCTTCAAAGTGAGGGCTTGGAATATCCACAGATATTCCAAGCCCTCACTTGGTATCCAGCCCAGATACTAAAAGAGAATTCTGGATAAGCTGATAGGTTGGGATGAAAGACAGTGATTGACCCTGAGCTTCATGGCTGGGACCAGGGCCAGAATGTAAATGAAGACAATGTCATAATAGTCATACATAGGGTGCCACTATATAGGCCAGGTCATTTTTTAAGAACTACTGTATGACTCATACTTTATTGCTTTGGCCTCCCAATGCTGGAGGGGATATGGCTGATGGCATGACAATACAAGAGAAGTTTCAGTCTGATTTTTATATATTTATTTCACCTTAGTCCAAAAAGAAAACAAAACTGAGTTAACATTGATTGTATACAATATATTGAGGATAGATTAAAAGAAGAAAGTAGGTGTTGTGTATTTGTAGCAAGTATCTGAGTGTGTGCGCATGTATTATGTGTCTGTATATGTGTGTATATGTGTATATGTATATATATGTGTATGTGTATGTATACCCGTTTCTGGCATGCTGCGGACCAGTGTTGGTCCACGGCCCTGGGGTTGGGAACCCCTGGATTACAGGGTTGTAAAAAAGGGAGTGTATGTATATGTGCATATGTATGCATGTGTGTCTGTGTATTGTAAGTGAGTCAGAGTAGTTTAGTGGAGTTGGTGGTGATTGTATTGCAGTGGTCTCTCAACAAAAACAACCACCTTCTTTATATGGAGGCTGCTGATGAGAGGTTAATTCCAGGTGTCAGGTATGATAAAAGGAGCAGCAAAGAAAGACATGCATCCCAAAACACAAAAAGGCATTCTTGAAAAGCGATAGTTGAGCAGATTAAGTAAAAAACAGTATTTTAAGCTTCATAGACATCTAAAGCAAAAAATATTGCTTTCAATTTTACTGGTGGATGAGGGATGGAAATTTGGTTCTTATTTCAGAAATGGGGTGGATTTAAGAGGCAAAGTTCTTTCTGACAGCATTGTCCCTCAGGTCTGTCACCTGAGAGCTTTTTAAATGCTAATTCCAGGACTGAAGCCAGGGTTTTTGCCTTCAAAGCTTATGTGAATGAGTTACAGTCACTACCATTTATACCATTCACTCATTTATAACGTTTGGCAGCTATAGGATATTTTTGTGGAAAAACTAAAGGGCTCAGGCATTTGCTATTTTATATCTGACTAGGGGATCAAAGATAAATCATGACATCTAGATGCAAAACCACCTTATTGCTACTTTAATTTCTGTTTACCTGTTCCTTGCATAGCAACACGCAATTGTAACCGATCCAAGGTTCCTAATTGATGGGTATCGTTTCTCTGGAAAACTTCCTGCCATGGGAGTTTCAAGAGGAAGAGAGAAATTAGTAACATGAAATCACGCTAAGCAGCTAGTTTCACTGCTGGTCAAGCCTTCCATTAATGTCTTCTTTTTCTTCAATGACCCAAGAAAATTGCTATGATCCAACTTTAGCTGAAGAGAGGCTGAGAAACAGCAGAACTCTTAGAGTAATATAAGACAGGAATGTTTTATCAAATAGAAAATTTTAAGAAAAACTTTAAGCTAAGGATGTCAGTGTTTTCTAAAACACCCAGTTCTGTGCAAAACGTGGTTGGGTTTGCTGCACTTTTTCCCCAAAATAGATGGAAACTTTCAGATGTTTCCAAAAAGGCACAATTCACAAGGAAGTAGAGATTGGAACATTAGTGTGCTAAATCTCTACAACTGGCAATAATTAAAGAAAGGTCTTTTAGCCTATATTTTCCCCATTTTCCTTAAATTAAGCAAATGGAGCGATCCTTGGCTACGTTAGGCACAATATAATGCACATCTGCATGCATGCATGTGCATATGGTGGCTTTTCTTGACAGTGAATTTGATGCCTTAACTGTAGGGGAAATTGCCATTTTTTTGTCTTCATTTGTTGCGAATTAGCAAAATTGCTGGTATTTTGGCATATGGTGGGTGAAACTATTTTATAAAATGTTTCAGGAGGAGCAAAACCTGATCTTGGTGGCTACCATTTGGCTCCCCTTTCTTTCCATTTAAAAAAACATTTTAAATGTTTTATCTTGGAAGCAGCTGTTCCTTTCTCAAACAGCTGTCACCACTTTTTAAAAAGTTTGCTGGGGGATTGGTAGCTGATCAGAAATCCAACAGATGCATGCTACATTGCTTTATTAGAAAAACAAGTCATCCAGGAACTCCAAAAATAAAAATAAAACAAAAGAGATACATATCAGCAGTAGTTGAATCCCAGATTCTGCATAGATTCTTGGAAATCCTTCCCCAGGATCACACATATTTATAGCAGAGAGACTCCAGTTAATCATTCAACTCAGTGGTGAGGTCAGGATGTCTTGGAATGTTTGTAAGATTGGAATATATATTGCTCGTGGCTTTTGTCACTCTCAATTGAATGCCATTATATTAGTCAAATTATGAGATTGCAACAGGAGTCCTGGTGGCATAGTGGTTAAAGTGTGGTATTGCATGCAAACTCTGCCCACAGCCTGGAATTTGATCCTGATGGGTCTCAAGGTTAATTCAGCCTTCCATCCTCTCATGGTTGGTAAAATGAGGACATAGACAGTAGGGGTCAATATACAAATACATTGTAAACTGCCCAGAAAGTGATGTATAGTACTATGAGACAGTATATAAGCCTAATTGCTATATAATAGGCTTGGAATGACAGTAGTACCTGCCCCAGTAGGTACTACTTACCATCTACCATGTACATTGGAGCTGACAGGTTATACCATTATAGAAGCAGTTGTGCATAGTGATTCACTCTCAGCTCCAGCATTGATACTGCCTAAAGCAAAAATGGGAGCAAACCTGGAAAAAAGTTTCCTCTTTCCACTCCCCAGTGATCTATTGGTGATTTACTGCGCTCTCTCTCTCTCTCTCTCTCTCTCTCTCTCTCTCTCTCTCTCTCTCTCTCTCTCTCCCTCCCTCCCTCTCTCTCTCTCTCTCTCTCTCACACACACACACACACAGAGAGAGAGAGAGAGAGAGAAAAACACAGACACACACATTGTTGTTTACCTGGTAAAGAAGCAGCTTCTTCCTGAGAAATCTGAATTCTTGAATGCTCAAAGTTCCAGTACTGTTAAGCTGAATGATGCTATTAAGGTGCACAATATGACAGAGAAGGCTGGGACTTGGAAGAGATAGCAAAGCTGGAAACCAAGTTAACTTGGCAAAAAACAGGATAAGAATTTGTTTCAGTAAAAGATAGCTTGTGTCTAGCATACTCAAACTCAATACTAGGTCTTGATTTCGAAGGTCTTTGAATTATGCCCCGAGGAACATTGTACCAATCCCTAAAAGAGTCTCTTCACCATTAATTTCCAAGATTGCAAAGCCAGATGTCAGGCTGAGTAGTCACAGGAGGAAAAATAACCCCCCTGTTAGCTCAAATGAATAATTTATAAGGTTGGACTGTTGATATAGATGCATCTAAATCCTGCAATTCTTCCTAAGGCTTAAGACAAGCACTCTGGCCTGTTTTACATGCAAAGAGATTCAGACCTACTGCAAGATATTTATTCCTTTCATTCTTTCTCACTGTCCTGATATTATTATGCAGCCCTCATGGCGAGGCTATTGGACTTGAGCTGTTTGCAAGGATCTCAATCTCCAGTGTAATACTTAAGGGAAGGACATGTGAATATGAAACAGAGAGATAAGTGAGAGGAGCACAAAACAGTAATGAGAGTCGGGGACAGCATGTAGGAAACCATACACTCATAATACATGAAAGCATATGTTCCTCTCTTTTTTCTTTTTTTTCTTTTTTCCCTCTGAGTTCAGAAGAACTGTAAACATATGAGTAGATATTAAGTAATTATTACAGAAAAGGGCAAGAATTGCATTCTTCAGTCAAGCTAGCAAAATATGTGACACGGCTAAGAACCAAAAGGAGGATACATCTAAGAGGGCCAAGATACTACGGCAGGCATCCAGGCTAAATCTCATCCCATAATTTTGATGATCTAGAGGGAAAAAAGAAAGAAATGAAAATGTATAACCACGATATAACCATATTCTCCATAGAAGAGTAGGGGCCTGAGCCAGTGGTGGGATTCAGCCAGTTCGCACCACATCGGCAGAACCGGTAGCTAATTTTTTGTGCCCAGGCCCAGAATGGACTTCCGGAAGTGGCATCCACATAGAGAACCGGTTGTTCACATATTTGAATCCCACCACTGGCCTGAGCCCATGTATCTTCAGTGTGAACATAAAAAGCAAATGAGCTGCTGCATAAAACTAACCTGGGTTATTTAACCCTGATCTGTGAATAAGCTATAATTTCCCAAGTTCACATATAAAACTAAATGCTAAACTATCCTGTTCTTCACAATGGTCCAGCAGTTACTTCTGAGAGGCCTCTCAAATAGATTATAAAGGAAGTAACAGTGATTCTCTCTCTCTTTCTCCCTCTCCCTCTCTCTCTTTCTCTCTCTCACACACACAAATAAACAAGCAAACATATTTTTAAATAATTTAAGAAAAAGGAATATAAAGTAAGAAGAAGCAAGAAGAAGAAAACAAAAAGCTTTCAAAGAGAAAGCTAAAAATGTAAGAAAGGAGGAAAAGTAAGAGAAAAGTAGAAAAGAAAGAAAGAAAGACACAAAGAAGTAGCTTCTGATCTTTCTATCAGTTGTAAGTACATTTATAAATTTACCTTTTACTTTGTGGTTTCAACACAACTCTCTGCTTTCTATAATCTCTCCTGTCTAATCATAAAAACCACAATCATAAGCTCATTTTTTTTCTGTTTCATGCGAAGAATCCACAAGGGATTTCTAGTCAGCAAAAAATGTAGCTATTGTCTTCTGTCTAATCAAAGAAATCAATTTCACCATCTAAGTTCCATCATCTTCACCAATCATTCATCCACTGTGGGTCATGCCAAATCTTTCCACCAAAGATGCAATAACTTTCTGGTGCTCTTGCTCCTGCAGCAGCTATTTGTCAACAGAAGGCTACTTGAGACCCGTAAAGCTATCCTAAATATAATTATCTACTGAATGAACAAGCCTTCATTGGTATGTTTAATTCTCTTTAATTCATTCAATTTATCCTAAGGGTTCCAGCTTGGACACGATATTAGATCAATTGCCAAAATAATAATAATGATAGCGGCTTTTTCATCTTAGGCTTTTTCATTCTGGCATCTTGGTAAAATGTTACTGCTGTTAATTTCTAGTTCCAAAGAAGTGTGCTAAATGACCTTGGGAGAAGTCACTAGTCTCTTTCTTTTCTGCTTGATTTGTCCCTTGTCTAACTATACCAGCTGAACTAGAACAGGAACATGGATAAATCTTGACAGTTGTGCATTCTTTCTCCCTCCTGCCCTCTTTCTCTCTGCCTCTCTCAGACAGAATAAATAGGCAAGTTAAAAGCTAGACCCAAGCTGTCCTAGTGATACACGAATGACAAGAAATGAAACAGAAAGAGCATCTCATCTTGTTGCAAATCATGATTATAGATTGCCTGCAGACTTTTACCGAGCAGGCGCCAAGCTCATAACTCACTGATCCCTTCTCTACAGAAACCAATGATGTTTTAATCTCATTATTGCCCTGTTTATTAAATATGAATCATGCACTGTAAAGTTTGGAAATGAAAGCTTTAAAATTGATTGCCTATGAAGAATAAAAGATGAGCTGAACAGCCTGGTTAGTTTCCTTATAGATTTCCCCATGCCTGATGGGCTACTTTGGCAAGATGTTCAAGAGCGATGAAATGGCTGTCTACTCTCACTCTTGGGGAAGCTAAAAAGACTAGCATGTCCTAAGGAGATGAAGGTTTTGCTTTCACATCCCTGCTTTTGCTCTGAACTGATGCTACAAAAGCTTTTATCTCGTTAACTTCTTGAACAGTTTTAGTTCTTATCCATTCAAGATTTTTCCATCCTATATATCTGTTATATTCACCAAATGCTATGTTTTTGTAAATCTCCTATTTCTGGCAGTAAAAAATAAAATAGGAGAGAGAGAGAAAAGATTTTAACCATTTTGCAGCCTACTGCTACTGCTAGCTAGATTACCTAATTTTTTTCCAGATGCAATTAGAATTTAAAATATCAACTGGCTAATAGAAAACTAGCAATTGGTTTAGTTCTTGGACAAAAGATGTTCCTCTGGAAACTTTAAAGAGTTTTGGACTAGATATAGAGAGATTCTAAAATATTTTTTAAATCAATGTTTTTTCCCCGTTGGACTCCCAACAGTTCTATTACTGCAATTATTTATTGTTGCTTGCTAAAGTTCAATAAAATAATGTCAGAAGAGATTGTATTTAATTGTATTAGACTAGCACATAAACAGCCTCAATTTATCAGAGGTTTTTAAAGATTTGTGTTATGAAGGAATCAATTAAATTGTAGCACATGGGCAAAAGATCATTCAGGAGTTAATTTCTTGGAAGCCTGTCTAAACCATTAAAATTAGTCAAACTTCAAAAATTGCAAAATGTTTCTTTATTTTAAAGTTTGGCTCTGGGTGTCATGTGATCTTGGTGAGGACCTGACAGACAAGATTACATAGCTGAAAGGTTTAGGCATTCTCAAGTAGAATTTCACAAATATTTCATAATCATATATGAAACCTCATGTGGTTTCATGCAGTACTACCAAAATCATGTAGGCTTTTGAGATATTGCAAGTTTTAGCATCTTGCTTTAATAGGAGGGGAAGATTCCAGTAGGTACCCTGATACCCTTAGGTATTGCACTCTTGACTCCTGTCCTGTTTTAAAGAGGTTCATAATAAAGCACTACACTTGGACAATCTTCCAAAACAAATGATTTCATTTACAACATACATTTTCAGCTGATATTTTTCATTGTAATGGATGATGCTATTCTAAAGTATCATGGAAAGTAGATTTGCCTAAAACATCTACACATTCAGATTGAAGATATGGAACACTGTCTTATGAATTGTTCCCTATTTGGTGGTATTAACACTAAATTTATAAGGAGTATTCTAGGATGCTGTTTGTGTTAGATGCGGAAACAATAGATTATTCATTGGCAGATTATTTATAGATTATTTTTACTGTTGTGAACAACAAAGAAAATAAGATGACTTTTCATTGGTATGCCGAAGGGACCTATTCTTTAAAATAATACAACATGTTTTCTTTTATTTAATCAAATGTAATGTGGAATGTTGGAGATATTTTTGTTATAGTTTATAGAGCCAAGCTTGATTTGAGGGAGGCTTATTTTTTATACAATAGAAATGAAATACTAACATATGAAATGCACAAACATTTGCAATATAATGAAGACAAGCAACTGTAAAAAAAAAAACTCCAGCAGAAACCCAAATTTCTTTGGAAAGGAGATAACATTTTGCACCCTTGCCAGCTTTCAAATGTATAGACCAGGGGTCTTCAAACTTGGCCCTTTTATGACTTGTGGACTTCAACTTCCAGAATTCTTTAGCCAGTGTGCCTGGCTGAGGAATTCTGGGAGTTGAAGTCCACAAGTCATAAAAGGGCCAGGTTTGAAGACCCCTGGTATAGACTCTCAGAATCCTCTACAATGGCCGTGCTTGACTAAGGAATTCTAGATACTGAAGATCACACACTGAGAAGTTGTGAAAGTTGGGTAAACTAATGTGCTATCGTAAACTTAAAAGGAGCCAACAAGCCAGTCATGTAACAAAGTAAGGAAAGAGAAGAGACAGATAGATAATAATTAAGATCTTAAACTAGGGCCTTGAAATCCCAGATCTACCTCCAATCCCACCAGAAATACTAATGTATTCACTGGGTTGTCCTTTTCACTCTGCCCAGTTTACTTCACAGGTTTGTTGCTTGGGGGAAAAATAGAAGGGAGTATTTGGCATGCTACCTTAAACACATTGAGGAAAACTGGAGTGTAAACTTAAATAAATTACCATGCAAGCAGAATGCATTTGGATCCATTGGCTTTCAACAAGCAAAGTCAGTGGGGGAAGTCAGATTCACTTCCAACAAATCATGTGATTTCCTTAACTACCATGACCAAAGAAAATTGCAAAAATGGCACACTTAATGATGAGATTGCTCACTAATGAAAATCCTGGTGCCAATTGTGGTCATAAGTCAAGGACTACCTAAATGAACATCTGTAGTTTATATGATGAGATGGAAATGGATTTTCCTAACACTATGAATGCATTTGCATATAGGAACTATCACTAATTTGCAGCCCTTCTCCCATAAAGAAAGCCATCACTAAACTTTCACTATATGAGTATGAGTTTACTTGCATTAAAAAAGAGTCTTATTAAGACCATATAAATGTTGCAGTTTAGACATCTGTAACATGAGACCCTGTGCTATAAAGAATAAAGAGGAAATTAAATCCCATTCTCTTTTAAAAGCCTATGAGACTAACCTATATATTTCTTGATTTAAAATATTTTGGCTACTTTCCTTCTTAAAAAGCAATTAAAGCAGTTAAAATACTTAAAATATGGATGAGTAGAAAGCGCACTGCTTGCATCACTCATAGATTTCATGTAGGTATGTGTGAAAATGTGCATAAAATGTGTATAAAATGTGTATAAAATGTGTATAAAATACTGAGTTTTAGAATCCCATACCAGACATACTTGCCATGCTGTTTAGGATCCTTTGCAGCTGCACTGTGTTTATTTCAGGATACTAAAGCAAGGGAGGCAAAATTATAGAAAATCCAGTGATTAACATCTTTACATCTAAAATTACTAATAGGGAAGATATACAGTTGCCCTGTTATCTTTTTTTTTAATGGAAAAAAATCCATTTTGAATTATGTCAAAGCAATAAAAGATAATGCTTTATCATTCTCAATTAACTTAAAATTAATTTTGTCCCATCTTTTCTCCATGTATTAGACAATGATATATTAAAATATTATTCTGTTCAACCATATACAAACTGTCTTATGTTAGATATACTATGTCTGGACTGCAGAAATACCAAACCTTCAGATTTTCTGTACTGTTACTGTCCTCTATTGGGCCTATAGATTTTTAGTCCATTTATACCAAGCAAGATCATTGATCTATCTGTCGCTGTACTTTCAGCAAGAATTAACTATGCCTGTCTGGATTTCAGGTCCACCAAGCAATACTCAACTTGGTGTTTGGGCTTGACATCTTCAACATCCCAATATGTGCTGCTAGATGGGATGTTCCATTTATGACATTCTGGATCCAGTGATTACATCATGCAGTTAAGAGATACTGACATTTGACACTGGAGAAGAACTTTTTTTTTTCATTGGACATTGATGATTGAATCTTCAAGAATTTAATTATCTGCAAGGAGGTAGTTTACAATTCAGGCTAAGCCATGGTTTATTAATCATGGTTAGGTTCACCAAAGTTACCTGGTTTCATGCAACACACTAAGCCCAAATCCATGGTTTGCAAAACATAAGGTCTGAGTTCACATAGCAGAGAAAACTCACACAAACCATTTTATGGTTTAGTTTGTGGTGCGAACCCAATTAGTGTATATTTCCTTTAATTAATAGTTACACACCAACTGACAAATGCCAAGTGGAAAATCCATAATTTTTCTGAGGAACTGTTTTTTGTCAGGTATGTTCAGAAAAAGTACTCAGCGGTACCAGAAAGGGATACTCACTTGATCAAAATAATTAGAGAAGAATTCTTTGCAGTCTTCATGTTTATCAACTATTTCCTATAAAGAATAAAACAAAAATTAGAAAGATGGAAGGGGAAAATCTATCCAATTTTTCAGGATGGACCAATATGAGATTTGTATATAACCAGTCAGTTTCCATGACTAAAGATTGGCTTGGACCTGGGTCTTTGTGGTCCTGGCCCAAACTCTTAAGCACTATATGACAGTGACTCCCTAGTTCTAATTATGTATGTATACAATGTAAAGAATCAGAATCTGGAAGAATCAAAAACTATCCTGCCCTAGAGACATTATTGATTCTCCATAAATGTCTTTAAGCTCATGAGATAGCCATCTAAGTCTACAACCTCAGCACATTTGTGTCTCCCAACTAAACTGGTAAATTGTTAAACTGTGTGCTGTACAGAGGACATAAAAAACTTTAGCATCACCTTAATCACTTTATTTGCCATCTGCAATTCATGGAGAGCAATTGCCTCATTGATCCATACAATATCTTCAGCTCTTAAAATTCCCCTTTCCTGAACTTTGGCAAGAAATGCAGCTGATTTTCTTTTTTAGGTGAGCCTCTTAGCTTCCAAAGGTTCCCCACCATTTGGCAGATTTTAATGTTGAAACAGATGAACAGAGACATTGACTTAAACCTCAAGGTCAAAAACTGAGATTAAATGATGCTATTCTTAATAGCTGTCTATTTATCTATTCTACCTTAGCCTCAGCTTAGTAAGAGACAGTGCATGTGTTTTGGGTCCCTGTGGCATTTAGCTAGTGAGTTCTCAAGATTTTCTTTCTTGATCAGCTATTATGGTTTAAGTCAAAAGAAATATTCACTGCACATGAGTGATGAAGGAGAGATCTTCTGTTGCCATTTCCACTTTATGAAGTACTATGAGTTATATTTCCTTTGCTTTCTGCTACCCTTTAAAAGCACACCGCAAGGACAGCTCAATCACTCCTACTTTTTCTCTAATTTTTATTCTGACATTCAGGTGTCATGACTGACAATCAGAATCCATTTGTAAATTTAGCTCACTGATGGCCTCATCCCCATTCAGTCTATGCCTCTGAGAGCAGTTAAGCAGAAAAGAACAAGAGATCAAAACAAAATAGTAGCTATACAGCATGGCTCCTAATCACATCTCACCTTTGAAAGGACACAGCTGGAGTCTCCACCCAATTCACTTTAAAAAGAAGAAAGAAACCACCATGAATGTTAGAATAATGAAGTGAGTATTGTGATTTATCTAGACTGAGATCTTCAGGCTAGCTGTTATTTTATCATGCTTAGAAGTATATTTTAGATTTTTAAAGTAATAAAAATTATTATAAAAAAACCTATTTCATAAAACCACAAATCTGGAGGACATGATATTCTAAATTTTGGCTTCTCTGTAATTTGACCTTGCTTGGAGACAGTACAATTAATAGCACCCATCTATTTCTGATTGGAAATGGAAGACCTCCCAAGAAATTACTATCAGAGAAACTTTCATATACCCTCTTCTTTTCATACATACCCTAAAAGCATACTTTTTATAGTGGAATTCACTATAAGAAGTCCTTTTTTAAACTACACATAGACAACACATACACATTGACAAATGCCATTTGTTTTCTTTTTCTCTTTCTTTGCAGAAAACCTGTACAACAACATCTTTAGTGGAAAGAGACTTTAATTTTGGCTCTCCATTTCACCAAGAGAAGGTCTTGATCAGAATTCTTAAGAGCTGCTGATTCTTCTGCCGTCTTGATGGAGACAGTACTGGAGTCAAGAGCACGAGGTAATTAACTTGTGGATTCTCTACTGTCTTTCTTTGGACAATCATAGTAATGGCATAAGTAAGAAACTGAGGGTGCAGTACGGGAGGAAAATCGAGGAGAGACATCACCAACCTAAGGTCACATAGCAGGCTGCATGAGTGATTTTTAAGACTCGCAAATGATGGAGGACTTTTAGGTTGCCCATGCAGCTGATTCAGATGAGCAGTAATGGAAGCCTGATTGGGGTAGATCAGCAAATCTTTCTGACACCCTCCTCCAAACTGTTCTGGTGAAGTGAAGGATAACCACAGTGGGTTGTGTCTTGAAGGATTGTGAGTTCCCTTGTTAATTTAAGCCAATTTCTCATCTTGGAAATCTTTTACTTATTTACATCCGCATCCAGATGGCCAATCTCTATAAAATATGGAGTACTTCAGACAGGCCTGAAATCTGCACCGAAAGATCCACTGGTTACCTAATTACCAACCTCAGTGTGCCTGGTACTTCAGAGCATGCTAAATTATGAATGTGGCGAAAAAGGAGATAAAGGTGAGCAGAACTGCACAGGGAGGCACAGAGGTTTTGCTGGAGGAATTAGAATGGGAACTACTTGTCTTTGCAAACTAAGAAAAGGAGTTCTTACCGCAAGCTGTGCTTTCTGGAGAAGATTCGCAAGATGAACTCTGACTCCTGATGAGGTTCCAAAGTAGAGGGAACCACCACGTATGTCCCAGGAGGGAGGCGGAAATCCTGAGTCACTTCCCGATTATTCACAAAGAACGTTTGACCGAAACGTGCGTTCCAAATGAAGAACGAAGGAGGAAGCTTTTTATTGTTAGCGCAGGACTAAAAAAAAAAATAAAACAACAAAATAAATTAAGAGCATTTCTCGGGATGACTGAGAATTTTTTTAAAAAAAATAGAAGGGAGATTAATGGTTTACATGTTCATGGTGCTCACAATATTGGCTCACGCTCTGGGAACAAATATACATACCATCCTGTTCCTGTTTTAAAAACAGGTGCTGGAGATCATTTCTAGATATTTCTAAATGAAACGCAACACTAAAAACCCTAGTGGAATATTTTAAAAAAATGAATATCAAGCACAAGGGTGGCAGATTTTCACTGGGAATGGGTCAGGTTTTCCTCCTTCTCCCGACACTTTTTTCCAAGCTACTCCCTATAACTAGAATATTAGTCAATTCAGCCTCCCCACCAATAACATTCTAAAATGCATATTGCATGTTTTAATAGAAATTAAACCTTTATGGCCAAACCAACAAATATTTGAGCCATTTTACTCATCTCCCCGTGTTATTCTTTCTTCAGTTTCACTTCCTTCCCTTTTGCCCTATGCTTTCTTTGGGTACAGTTTTAAGCCCTCTGAACAATCACTTCAGAACAGCTTCCAAGAGACCCTCCAAGACCTCATAGAGACAGAACTTGGAGAAAGTTAAGTCTATTTGAACTGAAAAAACTTGCCAAAAACCTGCAAGGACTTGTCCAGGCACTCTCTGAGAATCAGACACAAATAAACAGAAGAAGAAGAAAAAACATGCAATAATAGGGCGATCCAACTGTTTTCAAAATTGTATTTAGCTCCATTTTTGTATCACCCTGAAACCCAAGAATACACCAACACTATATTCTTCATACTGTTCCTGTTGTTGTTTTTCCATAAAAGCTCCTTTAATCTTAATCAGACTTACTTCTATGAAAGCATGCTTAGAATTACAACTGTAGATAAATTTTGAGCACTTCCACTATTATAATGTGACCATGAAGAAAAACTTGCCCTTTTATAGGCATTTCTATCACCAACAACTAAATAAAATACTCAGCACAGAAAGACTATCAATAATTACATTGGCTAAGAAAAATGGAGCCTCCCGGAGCCAGCCATACCTCACAATGACTCTGACATTTTACTCTCCAATGGACTTTGTTACCACAAGAGCATTTGCAGAGCAACTTTTGCACTCTCCCTCACTCTCGTTGTATTTCTCTCTTGCTAATGGAGCAATATATCATCTGCTAAGAGGGTGGGGTTGCCCCTTAGAATGCATCATATATTAAATGCAAAGCATTTATGCTTTGGTCAATGCTGTGATTCATTGTATTTCCAATTTTAAAACTGCTCTTGGTTTTGTACTTCACTATATTAATCTTGATGTTCAATACATGTCTAAAATTACCTCTTAGCAGTCTCCAGCTCCAAGCTTCAATGAGTTTAAATGGCAAAGTGCTGTCTCCCAATTGGTCCAAAGCACCACATGAAAGACAAATAGATTTGGTTTCCCTGCTCTAGCCAGATAATATAGTTACCATCCCCTATAGCCTTAAGAGCTCCCTATGGGAAGCAACGACAGCCTGACAGATTTCACAGCAAAGCAACCTGTAGAGTTTAGCTTTTAAAGCATAAAAGCCTGGTGGGTTCACTCAGGAACAAAATATTCTCATTAAATCTGAAGTAAAATTTCAGAACATTTGGAAAGTTGTCAGAATTTGAATTTGTGTACTACTCTCAAACCTTAATAAAACCTGAGTGCTTTTGACAAGTTGGACAATCTCTTCAGGATTTGAGTTTTGTCATGCATTAAATGTAAGCTCATTTAAGGGATACTGTAGTCAGTAAACTGGATTTAATTTAAAAAGTCTATCCAACTTGCTGCAAGTTGTTCTCTATCTTTCCATTTCCCTACCTTTATGGCCTTCAAGAAGCTGAAAACCTGGTCACAATGTATGACAAATATAATAGTTTGAGCCTAGTCATTAATGTCTTGAGTAAGGACTCTGGTTGTCTTGCTTTATGATCCATTTGTTCATTTTTGTTGTTATTTGTAGTATTCCCAAGAATCTCTTCTATCACCAAACTTCAAAAATGTCATTGCTCTTTCTATTTGCATCTTCAAAGTCCAATTTTCTTTAATCCCACAGAGTATCACAGGGAAAAACTATTGCCTGGACAATTTGGTTCTTTATAGTTAGTGACTTGTCACTGTATCTTTTCCATGCCCTTCATTGCTGTCCTACTAAGTGCTGATTTGCAGCATATTTCATTACTGATTCCCTTAGTGTTGATGGTCAATCCTACGTCATCTCACATACATGATCTAGAGTCATGTATGTATGACTCTATCAATATATATAAATAAAATAAAATAAAAGGCAAAAATGTAGAGGAAATAGGCAATGACTTTGAAAGACAGAAGAAAGAGCAGCAACAAAGGCAACAGTCAGATAAGAGGGGCGTGAGCCTGGACCAAGAAATTAGTTCAGTAAATATCTCAAGCAGGCCCACCCTAGCACACACTAAGGCAGGCATGTCAAACTTCCAGCCTGCAGGCCGGATGCGTCACGCCAAAACTGCACCCACCCCGTTGCCAGGAATGGGGGGAAAGTCCCAATACATCATGTGATGTTTCATGACATTGCAAATTTGACATACCTGCACTAAGGTAAAGTGAGGGAGAGGGAAGCACAATCTGATGTGCAAGATTTTGTTACTATAGCTATTGCAATAAAAGTACTCCTAACCTATATGGCAACAGTGTTTTTAGTCTGGTCTACCATTATTAGGCTGTCATCAATCTTAATCCTTATTCCAATGGAATACACTCATTAGAGGATTTCATATGACACCTATTTGTAGTCTTTTCATTGCTAGATGGAAATATAATATACCCAGGGTTTTTAGTTACTTTTAGTTACTTACTCTTCTGCCAACCTAGCAGTTCGAAAGCACGTAAAAATGCAAGTAGGAAAATAGGGACCACTATGGTGGGAAGGTAACAGCGCTCCGTTCGCCTTTGGCGTCTAGTCATTCCGGCCACATGACCACGGAGACATCCTCGGACAAGCGCTGGCTCTTCGGCTTTGAAACAGAGATGAGTTGGAAACGACTAGCACACATGTGCGGGGGAACCTTTACCTTTCCCTTTTAGTTACTTACTAGGTGATTCATAGCCCATTGGGTCATCATTTCAGAGATATTTCCTTGCCTAAATAGACCATGACCATAGTCAGGCAAAAAACAGTGGAAGTGGGAATGATCTTTGACTTCCTACTGATTTCCTCATTGACTTTCCTTCTTGCCAGGCAGCTGGTAGAGAGTGTTAGAAATTATTATATGAGCACAGCTGACCATGACAATGCAGAGGCACTAAACCACAACTCTGACAAATTTCAGTCCCATGGGTTCCATATGCATTCTTTAATCTGACAATATAATCTGACAAGAATCTGAAATATATTGATTTAATGATTCACTGTTTCACCCAACAGAAGGTTACAAATAGACAAGGAGAGTTTCAGTAATATATAGATTTGTGATATGGATTTCATCTTGGCACTAATGCACTCCCTTTTTATGTTTACAAACTAGTCTCAGTCTACTTTAGTAATAGTTTTATACCATTTATGACCTTATTTGATGTTGATTTTGTTAGCTTTATGTTGATTATGTTGTTCTATTTGTATTGTTCTAAACAACAATGATTTTGCTTCCTAAACACTCTGAGGCTTATTTTGTAGATTTTGGGCTGCTAATCATGGAAATAGCCTGTGATTTAACCTATTGCATGCTGTTTTATAGAAGTCTTCTTATACAATGGCAATAAACACCATTCAGTATCTACTAGCTATGCTGCATACATGAAAGAAACATACAAAAACATGGAACTGGTGTTGAAGCACATCCAGTACGCCAAATACAACTGGAATATCTGTGGATATCTAATAGTAGTGACTTAGCTGATTTCAATGAAGCTTGGGTATAACTAAGTACTGTTTTACATACATGAATGGGACAGCTGTGTAAGAGAGTTGCATTGCATTAAAAAGAAGTGGCCACTTTGAAAGAATTTGGTTCCAGGACAGAAAAACATGGTACATGTTTCATTTGTTGCCCAATAAAATATATTTTTGCCTCCACTTCACATAAAACTTGAACTAATGAAAGATTTTGTGAGAGCGATGAACAAGGAAACTGAAGGTTTTCATTATTTAAAGACAGATGTTTCCAAGAATAACTCATGTCAAGATTAAGGAAGGCATTTTTGTTGGTCCACAAATCAGATACATTATCAATGACAGGTGCTTTGAAGATCAGTTTGTGAAGTCAGACAAAAACATCCTAGCAAGCATTCAAGGATGTTGAGAATTTTCTTGACAACTACAGAGCACCAAACTGCATTTAGCTGGTTGAAAAACTTCTTACAGCATACAAGACCATGAAGTGGAAAACATCACGAAAAATTCATTTTCTGCATTCATATTTGGATTTTTTTCTCCCTGAAAATCCAATTGCAATCAGTGACAAGCATGGTGAAAGGTTTCACCTGCATATTGCCACAATGGAAAAATAGTATCAGGGCAACTGGATTCTATCAGTGCTGGATAACTATTGTTGCACATTGCAGTGAGATGCATCAGACACTGAGTACAAGCAAAAATCAGCAGCAAAACACTTTTAGCCCTCTTGAACTCATGCAGTATGTCAGAAACATAATGCAATCAAATAAGGTAAAGGTAAAGGTTCCCCCGCACATGAGTGCTGGTCGTTTCCGACTCTAGGGGCCGATGCTCATCTCCGTTTCAAAGCCGAAGAGCCAGCACTTTTCCGAGGATGTCTCCATGGTCATGTGGCCGGCATGACTAGATGCCAAAGGCGCACAGAACACTGTTACCTTCCCACCGTAGTGGTCCCTATTTTTCTACTTGCATTTTTACGTGCTTTCGAACTGCTAGGTTGGCAGAAGCTGGGACGAATAACAGGCGCTCACTCTGTTACACGGCACTCGGGATTCGACCCGCCAAACTGCCGACCATCTGATCGACAAGCTCAGCATCCTAACCCACTGAGCCACCGTGTCCCTTATTGCAATCAAATACGTTCTAGTTATTAAAAGTTAATTTCATATTTCTCAAGATTCCTGTGTGCTACTGTCATTCTGAAATTATAATTCTATTCAGTTTGAAGCGGTCTATCATAATTACCAAACAGAAAGCAAAACATTTGGGGAAAAATGTTTTCTTGTCCAGTGTATTGATTTAAAACACACAACTGTCCAGAGCATATTATTCATTCATGAATCATTAGTCTGGAACCATACATCCTCAATTTATGACCACTTAGTGACTGTTCAATGTTATGACAGACACACACACACACACCAAGGCTACTTATGACCCAGTTTTGAAATTAGAGTCACTGCAGTGCCCCTGCAGTCATTTGCCCATACAACCAACTGCAGGGATGCTGCAGTGCCCCCTCCCAGCTATCTCCCCCTACCCTTCCTCCTGCCCCACTGGGTCTTCACAAGCCTTGGGCCAGCTTCTCCCTTTGGGTCACTGCGGGACCTGGGCTGCTAAACAGAGGTGCTGTGCTCACACTCTCCCATATGCTGAAGTTACTTTTTCAAACCATTTTCAAAAGCACATGTAGCCACATGAAAATGGACTTGAATTGTAAATGAAAATGTGTGCACACTTACATTAATGCTTGGATTTGTAAAACAAACAGGTTGGGGGAAAATACAGACATTATAAATTTGGTTATAATCTGAATGTGGTTCAGATCAATTTTTGATAGTATCTACAAATAATATTAGGGGAAAGTGGAGCTAAAGGAAAGAAAAGAAGAATAAAGAAATATTACAATTCTTGAATAATAATGAATACATGAAAAAAATATTAGGATATTAGATTTCAGCTCTCCCAGAATTTGCCAAACTACAGGGACTTCACTAAGAATCCAGAGAGATAGAAATCAAATGTTAGAGGATGTTCAGGTTTGGAAAAGCTGTTCTACTGAACAGTAGCATTAATCTCTTCTTGAAAGCAGCACTTTCCCACCCTAAAATACATTTATTAAATTTGAAAAACTCAACATATTTGAGATGAAGTAGCTCTAAACTATTATTTAAGGCTGGCTATATGCAGTGGAGAAAAATGTTTATATTGATTTAGTAGCATATACAAGTAATTTCCACAAATCAGCCAAAAAGTTGGTTGAATGTCTCCCAGGAATGTATAATTATTAGAGGCAGAAATGAAAGGAAAAGAAAGGAGAAAAATGTAATAAAATCGTTTCTCACTCAACCTTGTCTACTGCTTCTGGGCATATCCCAGGAACATTGCCATTAATCCTTAATTAAGCCATAAAAGTGCATTATCTTAAAAAGTATTCAATCACTTTGGCATTAACAGTCATTTTTTTTCTAATTTCCTTAAGAAGCTTATCTAAAATAAGAACAAGGAGTACTTGAATGCCATATCTAAACACTCACATTGGACAGCGTTCAGATCTGGAAAAGCAAAAAATGATCAAGATTGTGAACAAGTTCAATAATAATTTCTAGCAAAAAAATATTAAGATTTCAATATGAATATTTCAGCTCTTGAAAGCAATATATTTCAACATTTTCACATAAAGACCCATAAGTATTTTATGATGTATGATACTTAAAGTACGGTAAATCCATTGCAATCACTGAGACATGTTCTTCATTACTAATTTAAGTATATTGCATTTCAGACTGTCTACCTTCAACATCATGTCTCCAACATTCAGGCTTTGAATAAATGAAAATCATATTCTCAGCAGAAAGTCAGTTTTGCTGCACTCATTGAGGTTAGCTGCACAATTTCTACTTAATCTTAATTTGGTAAAAGAGCAGGGAAAAGTAATTTATAACAACTGTGGTACCAAACTATGGCCCCCCCTCAAAAAAAGATGAAAAGTTTCTACATACCTCCTGATCCACCTAGAAGGAAGAGAAAGGACACGTGTCAACAAGTAAGCATTAAGACATTTAAAAAATGAAAGTTGTTAAGTGGTGGAACCAGTCAGAACATGAAAGCACTAAACTCATCAACCAGAATCTCTGCCATTGTTGATTAAACTTTTGCAGGGAGGGTTTTTTAGGCGTACATTGCCTTTAAAACCTTTTCTACCTTTTTAAAAGTATACAAGAAATTACGCTGAATATAGTAGAAAATGTTGGTGTGTTTACTATCTTAAAGGAATTATCAAATCAGGAATGGTTTTGATTGCTATGCAAAACTTGGATGTAGGATCTTATCTATATTTTCTTTACATGACATTCTTTCTCCTGGCTCCTCTCCTTTTCTCTGCCTCTAGTTGATAATCTCTGTTCATCTTGATTTAATAACAATTTTTCTAAGACTAAATATTTTAAATATGTTATTACAAGTTCTAACTACAACAACAAAAAGATAAATACAAACTAGAAAGAAAAAGAATAAAAGATTCAAGCAAAAAAAAGTGACTAAATATTCAGTTCCTATTTGATGAAACTGGGACATCTCTGTTGGTTAAGATTACGGTCCCATATTGGAAAAGAAGTTGATGATTACAGTATTTGCTTGGCAAAGCCAAGGAGCTTCCTTCCCTTCATCTTGAGCAATTCAAACCCACATTTAAACACAATTTCCTTTACCTTATAGAGCGATAAGCCTATGTGCAAATGAGGGACTCGATTCCGATGTTTGCCACTGTGTTTTTGGATAAGAGACACCAGGACACTGCAGGAGTATAAAGAACTTTTGCTTCCATTGCCTTGCAAAACTTGCAACAAGTATTGGGGATTTGTCCAAAATGAGCCTGAGGGAAGAAAGGGCAAAAATTCCAGCCTCAGTCCCCAGAATGTCATTCTGTGCCTAGTTGAGACATTTACATGAAGAGATGCTAACAAAACAAAAAAAATCCACAAAAATGGAATAGAGCTAACATTAAGAAAAATGTCACATAGACTATAAACTGTTTTATTGATCTAGCTGGTCTGGTTTAAAATAAGTAAGCGAGAAAAATATTTTCCAAGGTAAGAGTGTATACATTAAAAGAACTAAATGTCTTTCTTAGCAGTTATATAGTTCCATAATAGAGAATGTTATCCATCTGGTACTCCCAAAATATTTTGCACTGCAACTCCCATTTGCCTTAACGAACACACTCAAATCATGAATAAAAGAAGCTGCCAGCCAAAATGCTGGAAGGATCAAAACACTTTGAGGAAGACTGTGGCTATTTCCATATGGCTTCATTTATACTTTCCAATTGTTCTAAATCCTTTTTGAAGCTGGATCTTTGATCATCTCCCTCACTACACACATTGGAACATACAACAAACAGTGAATACTATGAAACCTTTAGCTTACTAATAGGAAAATACGTAAACTATTACCCTATCAACGCCCTCCACCATCTACTCTAGGTCCTACAACAAGTGAAACACACAAGTGATATAAAAAAGAAATTAAATAATTGTTACTTTCCTACAAATCCATATTTTTAGAAAATAGTGTGTAGCGATTTTGATCTTCTTGGACTGGCTCCAGGATTGGGAATGAGGGAGGGACGTTTTATGATGCTTCTCTTTGTTCCTTCAGGGTTGGTTTTAGTTGGTTTTAGATAGAAGAGACTGATCACTCCTGATTCTCAACTCCTCCTTTGTGGGGTGCCACAAAGGTTCTCCCACTCTTATTCAACAAGTACATGAAACTTCTGGATAAGTTTATCCAGGAGTTTGGGTTTGGTACCATCCATATGCCAATGATACACAATTAGATCCTTCAGCCCCAGGCCAGCCAAGTAAGACCATCTTGGCCCAGCACCTTGAGGACGAGTGGATCTAGATGTGGTGGAAGACTTTGATTTAGTCTTACCAAGACTGCGTATCTATAGTTTTTGGGGCCACTTAGTTTAGGGGAATATTCTATTTTTGGCCTTGGAGGGAATTGCATGTCCCCATTCAAAAGTAGTGCCCAACTTGGGGCTTTCATGGATTTACACGTTTGATGGACCTGTGTCAACAATGATGTGGAAATTGCACCCTTTCCTCAGATGGGAAGTTATTCAGACAGACATTCATGCCCTAAACACTTCACAGCTTGAATATTACATTGGAGACTACCACTGAATACCACTCAGAAATTTCAATTGGTCTAGAATGCAATAGCATTTCAGCAATGGGCTGCCACTGAATACCACTCAGAAATTTCAATTGGTCTAGAATGCAATAGCATTTCAGCAATGGGCATGCCTTGATGCGTGTATGTGACATCTTTTCTCTGCAAGCTACTCTAGGTGTGACTCAAAAAAACTGGCTATGATGTATAAAGCCTTATACAGAAGAAACCTTGGTTATTTGAGATGGCATCTGTCCAGATAATTCAAGATGACAAGCTTGACACATTTCGAATTCCTTCACTTAAGCCATGTCATGTATCAGCACCCAAGAAGTGCTCCTTCTCTGCCACAGTGGCTGTTCTCTGCCATAAAGTTCCCACTGAGGCTCAGATGTCTCCAGTCCTGTTGATGTTCTGGAGGCCATAAAGACCTGGTTGTTCTCCCAGACTGTGGGATTCAGTGGCTAGAGCCCCCTCTGCTGGATTGTTTATTGCTTCTTATTAGTGCATATTTTTTTATATTGTCTGGTGGTGTATTGTGGTTTCCCCAAAGTCGTTTGGAGTAAAATGGCATCAAAATGAATAACAACAACAATACCAATCAAGATAAAACAGAATTGGGTTTGGAGTCACTTGTTTTGGAACAACAAATGCATAAAGTAGTTGCTTTGCCCTCCCACACCAAAAGCCCCCAAAATAACATGGCACTTTGTGTTTTTTCCTCTGCTTAAGAGGAGGAGGAAATAATGAAAACTCTTGTCACTTTCACCCAGTTCCTTTGTTACTGTGGAGGGTAAATATGTATACTTGGAAGTATCTGCAGAATCCATAATAGAGCAAAGTGATTTGGGGCTACATTGGGATGGTTGAGTAATTGCAATAAAAGAGAACCTGTGGAGTTTTCAAGCCACCTTCCCCTTTAAGAACCTCCAAACAAATTATAAATAGTCCTCCCTTAACAGCCACTCATTTGAAGTTACAATTGAAGGCATTGAATGAGGAGGACTTTGTACACCTCATCCTCAAAGTTGCAGTTGTTGCAGTGTCCCTGAGCTCATGTGATCTCCACATGTGAACTTCTCTGCCCTCTTCCCACAAGCAAAGTAAAAAGGAAAGTGGGCAGGAAGTAAAAAAATCCTGGTCACTTGCTTAGTGAGGTCCTGTGATCCTTGCTTAACAATCACAACAGGGACTGCCAGGATTGCTGTTGCTAAGCAATGCAGTCACATGACATCATACTTTATGACCCCATCACTTAGCAATGGGCATTGTGGTCCCAATTACCATTGTTAAGCATGGACTACCTGCAATACATCTGAAGGCAGTTTATATTCTTACCAGTTCCTGCTTGTGGGAAAATTGCCTACCAAGTCTGCAAAAGGAAAAAAAATCACTTTTTTGCAATTTCACACGTAAGCTGATGTGCGTGCTGAAGCACACCATTGTACAACAGAAATAATTTAAGAAGAATTCTTCAGCTAGAGTTAAGCATTTTGGTATCAGATCAGATCCATCCCCTTCCCCTGCCTATACGCAGAGGCTTCGCTCTTATTGTTCTAAGATGGCAGTGCCTGGAATGGCTGCGGCTGCATTGGCTCTTGAAGGCGAATAGTTTTGGGAGGGATAGTAAGGGCTATAGGCCACATGATCAGGAAGATTTTAATGTGTTTGAGCAACATGGTGGAACTAAGGTAACATACGACATACGACCGACAATCTTTGCTCACATGGCAAGTTTCTAGTTGTTTTGGAACTGTTGGTGAGACCGTTAAAAGTCGTTGGCGCTGTTTGAATTTGTTCTACCAGCAGCAAGATCTGACTGCTGGCCCAGTGATGGATTGTATTGCAAATCAGGGCTGTTTCCAGAGGAGGCAGAGGAGGAGAGCACCTGGAGCTTATGGAGCAAAGGAACTGGATGAGGCTGTCAGCAGGCCCAGAGGAACAGAGAGAGAGGCTTTTGGAGGAGTTGGTGGTGGCGGCAGCGTGCTCCAGGGGCGAAAAGAAGCAAGGCCTCTTTAAGGAAAAGGTGGAAGAGTCAGGATCAGAAAAAGGAAAGAAGGCGAGGTTGTCAGAATACAAGCTAACCTGAGGGCTAATCCACATGGAGCCCCATTTCCATCTGTCCTGTGTGCCATCGTTCACTCCCTAGAGACTAAAATGGACAATGTGAAATTTGAGCGGGCCCCAAACAAGGAGTATACATCGGAGGTAGTGACCCTTTGAGAGCTGTATGCAACAAAATTTCATTTCGATGTATGCCGATTGGTGTACATTCAAAGTGACAATAAAGTTATCATGTTATTCACTATTATATGTCTGTCTTCAAATTGCTCTACAGACATTATTAAAAGAGAACAGATGCACAGCTCCTTAAACCCAGGCATTATTTTCCAAACATCGTCTCCCCAGGAAGTCTCACCTCTGAAGTTCTTCAATCTGCCACCTGCTGTGCTTCCTTTGATCCATTTGCCAAACTGCATGGAGCACGTCCACTTCTTCCCATCTTCCTGACTCATCAGATCAGGAGTCAATTTACAGATCACCAGATCCATAAAATGAATTTTCAAATCTTCCAGTGACATCCTATGATTAAAGAATTTTTTTTAAAAACCTCCTTGTTTTATGAGTAGATAGGTAAACCAGGAACAGGGCTTTTATTATGTGGTATGGCCCACAACCTACTTTTTTAAAAAAATCTCCCGTCGCCTAATTAGCACTGATAAAGAGGATGGGTATCACCAAAGGAGAAGATTAAAAAAAATGCAGATTTGTGTAAAATGCCTGACATATTGTTAGTATTAAAACATGACTATGAGTGCAGGGGTGAAAAGGCAAGAGCAAAGAAAAATTACCCGGGGAATGTTATTTGTCAAAAAGTATAACATTAAAATCTATGTTGATATTGCCACCTAGTGGTAAAATGCTATAATATAAAAACATGGAATAAATAACTTTCTGACTAGTTATGGAACGTGTGTGTGCCTTTGCGCGCGTGTGTGAAACCATTGTGCATATAAAATGCTTGTGTGAAATGTATGCATGTGATTGTGTATGTGATGACAAGTATTAATGTACGTGGAAACATGTGACAAACTTTGGGTTTTCACAAATGGCCCTTTTTAAACCAAACATAAACTACTTGCAAGAATTTCATTAGTGTAGGTCAGAATAAGATGTGTCAGGTTTTATAATAGGTTTTAGGTTCTTATATTTCAATGGTATTCTGTCTGTTTTATTTTTGTTTTGTTTTTTTTACTATTATTATTGTTTTGAATGTTTTTGTTTGTGGTGCTGGTCTGTGAGTGTAATAAAGATTGATTATTTGATTTCAGTGGTAATGTGTTGATATGTCTTGCCTACACCATATAGGAAGAGGTCCTCACTAGTGCTGTAACAAAAGCAGGAATGTAGCTAAGTCAAGCAGGTCTTTGCGGCCTCTGCAACATAATGCAGAACTGTTCGTTTCTTCTGAGACACAGAAAGCAATGTATTATAGCAAGCAGTCTGTATTATAGACATGTCTATCTCAAATAAAAATTGATTAAGACAACATCTATTAGGCCTAGCCCTAGACCAGGGGTGTCAAACTGCCGGCCCACAGGCCGGATGCATCATGACGAAACCGCGCCCTCCCCATTGCCGGCAATGGGGGAAAAGTCGCGATACGTCGCACGACACCACGTGACGTCACGAGTTTGACATGCCTGCCCTAGACCATGAAGCTGCTTGGCTTCAAGTATTAAGACAGTCTGTTTGGATTCTGCAGTCTGTTTCTACACTCAACGTGAAGACTCAGAGATGACTACTGAACTTATCAGAGGGAGCCAATTTACCTTAAACTACACATCCACAGAAGTCCACTAAAGGCCAGAAACCTGAAGGCCAAAAATTGAAGAAGTATGGCTGCTTGAGTAAGTGAAAATGCAAAGCAGCATGGATCTCCTTTCATAAGAAGAGATGATCAGATTGAAGTGATCCATCAAATCTCATTTCATCTGAACCAAACTCATACTCTATATAGGAAATGCACAATAACTGTAACTGATCCACTACCTAGTCCACTACTTCCTGAGACAACTATACCAACTCTTACAGTATATTTGGGAAGTTCTTCTAGTATTTAATGAGAAATCTGTTTCTCTGCAGTTCCTTACCATTAACTGTAAGCCTGCATCCTGGAGTAATGGAAAGCGAGTTAGCTTCATCTTTTGCATGATGTGTTTTGGCCAAGATAGCTGCAATATCTCACCTTAATGCTTTCTTTTGCAAACTAAACACATCTACTCTCCAACATTATCAAAATCCCTACTTTGTTATTGGTCACTAAGTATTCTTTCCTGAATTAAGTATTCTTTATGCAGGAGTCTCTTATTAGCTCTCAGGACAAAGGAGAGTTAAAATGGGTGTGCTTCTAACAATTCTCCTCTAGAAACTTTGGAGACAAATATTCATATTCATTCTGACTACCGTACTCAAAATCTGTTGCATATTCCCCAAATATCTCATTATTATTATTTTTATTTGTTACCTGGCTGATGTTTTAACCCAGTAGTTACACACTAGCTCTATAGCTATATGTTGAATATGAGAACATGATATATCCTTCTGGCACATACGGTAATTTATTTCACTACTTTTGATTGCTAGAACCTAGGGCTAGCCTGGATTGGGTAAGCCTACTGTGGTTGTGCAAAACTTTGATGAAGCAGTTCTGCTGGAAGGTGATTTGTGTGAAACACATCACTGTAGAAAGTGTGTGATATTGACCCCAAGAGAGATGGGGCAATAGGCCTGCAGTCTGATAACCGTTCCCTTTTTCATCTTTCCCTGCTTCAACCCTACCATTTCTATTCAGAGGCATGATCTTAAATGAAGAAGATTGTTCAAAATAGTACTGAGCAAAAGCATCTGGGAAAGGAATAGATTGAAAGACACAGCCATTTATTATTTCGTGGAAGTACCAGAATTCTCCATCATCAGAATTTCTTCGTAGCAAAATCTTTTCTTTGGGGCTGAGCAGCTCCCATTTTCCCGAGCTAAATTAAAATGGAAAAAAGATGATTGTAAAACAGAGCTCACTCAGCTTTGATGCACTAAGAATTACAGGTTCAGTGAAGTGTTGAACTGTCAGTCAACAGGTTCAGTTTAGAAAGAGCTTCTGCAGAATACAGCTATCTCTGTACACTCAAAATTTACCTATTTTCATTTCTCCAGTCCTAAATTAATGTGCCATGTTTATTTACCTGATATATAATGCCTAGTTGGAAAATTGCCTTGCAAAATTGAATTTTCAGATAATACCTGAAATTTGATTGATTCATTATGGGTAGCCCCCACTTACTGATGGTAATTGGGACCAGAAACTCTGTTACTAAATAATGGGCTGTAAATGCCAATTTACAACAGCAATTCTGCCAGTCCCAGTTGCTCTTGTTAGGCAAATTTTTCATGGCTGCAATATCTCATGGTGATGTAATTGACATTTGTGATCTCCTGTCAACTTCCCCATTGACTTTCTTGTTAGAAGCCAGCAGTGAAGGTCACAAATAATGATCATGTGACCCTGGGACACTGTGATGTCATAATTGTGAGCCAATCACTGACCAACTGAATCTCAATCACATGACCACAGGGACACCACAACAGCCACAACAGTTCCTGAATGAGTGAATGTTAAACAAAGACTATCTGTAATTTAAAAGTGCAAAATACATAAATACTTATTAAATTCAATGTTTTCCCTCTTTTTTATCCTGGTTAATCCTCAAAATATTTTTGCATATAAAGAACACTATAGCAGCCTTAAAGAATTCTTTAAGGAGAAGTCAGCTGATTTGCTATGTAAATTTACTTTCTACACATTCCTCATATATATTATTGTTAATTATATAGGCTTATTTTTATCCAATTAGTGCATTCACTTTCTGTTAAACTAGAGATAAATTTATTGATTTGCTATTATTGATTCTATATCTTTAAATCAACAAATAAATAGTACCACAATTAAACATCAGTGCTATCAAGGAAAGCTTTTTCAAAATTTTAGCAGAAAAAGATTCACTTCCTATGGATTTTCTCAGTCCCCATCATAACTGCTTATAGAAGTTGCTGATATTCTCACTTTTCATCAAGATATGCTTAAAAGTCTCCAATTAAATTGGGGTAGTGGATTTCCTAGTAAACAAATATCAGTGCTAAGATTTTAATCTGTCTTGGGTGAAAGTTATAAAGTTTCTTTTTCATACCACCATCTTTTATTTTCTGATCTTTGGTTTTATGTGTTTAACATTCACCCACATTCAGTTCCACTAGCACTGTCTGGTGTTTCAGAGCAGCTCAAAGTGTTGTGTTCTAACTGATGAACTTGTCTGTGTTAATCTCTGCCTGCAGGTGGCATTGAGATTGCATCCATCTGAAGTGTCACATCTTTTTGCTGTAAGGACTCACCTGTCACTCCAATCCCCTTGCCACTCAACTTTTCCCCAGGGATTTCTTAGCCTTACTAAATTTTCAGGTCCATGTTTGCACGTCACCTTTGGGAAACAATAACAGATTGCTACAGTAAGAACTATCCTTCAACTTTCCATTCCTTTGAGTAACTATAATTTTCTAAGCAAGATACAAGATACCAGTATGGGTCTAGTAAAAGCTAACTTGATTCCTAAATACTTCTAAGGGCATCCAGGTTCCATAAGCCCAATAACACATTCTGCCAGGATTTATTTTGCCATTTATCAAAATAAGCCAAATGGACTGGAGATGTGCTAGAGAACTGGGAAGAAGGCTGTGACTCCTACTATAAACAGGATAATCTATACTAAAAGGGGCACCCTGTCTAAAATACAGAGATAAAAAACCATACAGATAGCTATGAGGGATCTGAAGTTGCCCATCAACATTCAATATCTGAGCTGCAGACTGCACACAGAAATAATCTAATTCTAGTCTTCTTTACCACAGTGAGATGTATTTGTAGTATTCATTATTCAACATACTGAATCAGCAACTAACCACATAGGCTGAGTTCACATACCCTGCTAGGTTAAACTGTGGTTGGGTGGCTTCCATTCAATATGCAAAGCGTAAACTAGATATAGTACTGGAACTCAGTATTTTAGTCATATGATTTGTGAAAGAAAACACTAGAACCCCCCCCCCCGCGCTCCATTTACCATTGTCCTCATTTTAGCAAGATAAAACTTGTTCAGCTTAGCTTAGTTACTGTCAGCAGAGCTCATGAATCAGTTACTGCTTTTGATTTACACAAGAGGCTAGCTATTACTCTTCTATCTTTTATTCATGCCATTAAAGGGAATATAGTAAAGCAGCTCCTTAGCAGCCTCTGTGCCTTCACAGGTTTTGCAAAATATATTTCATAGCTTTGGTCTATATGTGACAGCCCTGCAAAGATTTCTGTGCTTCCCCGGCCCCTTCCTCCTTACTGTGAATTTTCGATCAGTTAAAACTGAACTGAGTGATTCTAAGTCTAGCTAAGGTAAGAGGAATGGGGATTCAGCTTATAAATAAATCGAGTGGGGTTGATCTAAGAAAACTGCAGGTTTTAGCCTAGTGTTTTCTGCTTTACCCTAGTCCAGGGGTCGGCAACCTCGGCTCTTTTATGACTCGTGGACTTCAACTCCCAGAATTCCTGAGCCAGCATAGCTGGCTCAGGAATTCTGGGAGTTGAAGTCCACGAGTCATAAAAGAGCCGAGGTTGCCGACCCCTGCCCTAGTCCTTTTTCCTGAGCCAGGTGCAGTTCCCAGCCTCTTCCTTAAGGGCCCCCATACTTCTGTTTCCAAAAGGCCCTTGATCCAAAAGGTGAATAAGGACTTGATATTATGGTACCTGGTCTTGAATTATATAAGGACAATATTACAAGCAGAGGTTTCAGTGACCCACTTCTATCTATCTATCTATCTATCTATCTATCTATCTATCTATCTATCTATCAATAGCAAAAACTTTATAAGCCTGCTAAAGCTAAGATTCAATAGCCAAACTAAAGATTTTGATGAGCCAATTTTTATTTGTTTGTTTATATCCCACCTTTATTATTTTTACAAATAACTCAAGGTGACGAACATATCCAACCTATCTATTTTCCCCTCAGCAATAACCCTGTGAGTTGGGTTGGGCTGGGCTGAGAGAGAGAATGGTTGGCCAGAACTCACACAGCTGGCTTTCTATGCCTAAGGCAGGACTTAAACTCACAGTTTCCTGCTTTCTAGCCTGATGTCTTAGCCACTATATCAAACTGGCTTTTATGGGCTATTTGCAGAGACTGAAATGTTTATCTGCAACAGCAGTTAAAATAATCTGGTTCACAACTTAATCTAAACCATGGCTTACTGAAAAATATAAAATTAGCTGGATTCACGCAGTAAACCACATCATGGCGTAGCACACTATGTGCATTTAGCAAATGTTTTTCACTTTTCTGAGTATTGTAGGTATACACGTTTCTTCTAGTCTAGAGTAACTTGGCAATTTAAAGAAAAGAATGAATGAAATTATAAGTCCTGATTATATATATATATATATAGTCTCCACATTTTTCTACTGTGCTTCCTAAGAGTCTTTTCTGTCTATAGCTGCTGAACATCAGCTTCAGATCCATTCTCTATTTTGAGGTAGAAAATGCAAACCAAAAGCATCAAAATATAAATTCATAAACTGGCACCATAATATTGTTTTTAAAAAGTTCCACTAAACACTTCCTTGAAGCTTAAGAACAGTCAAAACCAAAAGTTCTGACAACAACCATCTCATCATGGCCTTGCCAATTACAGTGTCCCCTGGCATACAAAAAATGTTAAATCTGTCTAGTCCTGGGTTATGGTAAGTTAAATAACAACAGAAAACCAGAAATAAAAAAAATGAAAGCCAGAAAATCAAATAGTCAGGTGTGAGTCAATAAAGGTATGCCATATTTTGAAAATGATGAACTGCTGGCTTCATCCATTGCTTAAAAATGCTAAACAGAGAGCTAATTACTAAATTTCTTCTTTGTTATGTTAAGATAGAAGGTAAGAATATAAGTCCATTAAGGAAACCATGTTTGGAATGATCAAAGCAAGTTTGCATTTACCTTTCGAATGCCAGTCACAGCATAGGCATGACCAGCCACTAAGCCATTCGCTAGGACCTTTGTTGGCTGTAGGAAAAACAAAATCAGTTTATTTAACCATGCTATGAACTATTTTCTTCATGCTTAGTGGAACCAAGAGAAAACAACTGGCAGTTGGATCATTGGGAATACTTGAGCAGCTTGAGTTAAGCTCCTCACTAAACTTTCTGCAAACTATTGTGAAGTTACGGGAATGATTCAGCTACTGGAATAAAAAATGTTCAGCTTAGAAAAATAAAATTTTTTGCTGACGTGGGGCATAAATCAAGCTTTAAAATAACAGTGTGGAAAAAGAGAATAGCAATAATATTTTTTTGTCCATATGTGAAAAATCAAAATCTAATCGCTAGGCTTCATTTTTAAATAAATTATGCATTTGTATAGAATACAGTACAATTCTATATTAACATTTCCAAAATCATTCTCAGACAGATAGATCATGCTACGAAAGAGATACTCTTAAATGACAAATAATTTATGTATTCATTAATGCATGTGTTTTAAGCTTTTTTTAAAAAAATAAAATAAAATAAAGTTCTTACTAAGTCATTTATATTAACCTTATTCCTTTTTTAAATATTATTTTTAAGGGGTATTTGCACTCTTGAAAGAAGGCACACAAAAAATCTTGGCTTTCTTCTTTATTAGAACAGAATTGTTGGGGCACCAGGGATGGGTGCCATGGAGAAAGTTTTTTCTGTGGACCAAAAGGGGTGTGATTTTGAATACTGCCTGCATCCTGAGGATGGAGCTTTCCTTGTTTGTGCGGCCTGCTCGCTGGCATGCTACGGACTGGTGCTGATCCACGGGCTGGGGGTTGTGGACTCCTGTATTAGAATGATCCCTTTTATCACATAATGCTATTTATTGGGCAGCTAATAGGGGGAAATGTCTCACTTGCATCAATAAATGACATACAGGGAACTGTGAGACCAAAATTCTTAATAATAATGTGAGAGAAAGGAAACGAAGGTCTTACCCCTGCATCAGTCTGACACCCCATGAGTGATCTGCTGTAGGTTGCTCTTGTCAAGATATCCCAGAGATCAGGTGGTGCTTCAGCCAACTTTATTGTCATATTGACTCCCCCTGTGAAATCTACTAGAGCTTCCGACACTTGCCCAATCTGTAGATCTTCATAAGAACCACACAGCCTGCCCAGAAAGTTTTGCCAAGTATTTTTTTTAAAAAATGGATGTTAGATGAATATGACAATAGATTAAAAATAGACTGAATAAGATTCATGACAGAATGCTAGGAAAATCACATACTTGGCATAAGCTTTTTCCAGAAGAGATCCCCAGAATAGGTTCTTGTAAACAGAAGAGAGAAAAACAAGCTGACCGGCTTCATTTACTGGTAATCGATCATCTACTACGATATCAACCCATTCTCCAAAATGCCAGAACTGAAAAAGGAAAGAAACACATAATGATCATCCTCCTGTTTCAAAGAGGGAGAAAGGCCATCATCTAATCCTGCTCATTGGTGATCAGACAATAACTGCAGGAAAGTGTAAGTGAATTTTTTGCTACAGACACAGTAATATGATAATGACCAAAACAATAATGTTTGAAGAGATGAGTAAGAGTTACATGAAATTAAGCTGCATCTCCAGGGTCTGAAGTGACAAGAAGGAGCCTGCATAGGATAGAGTTAAAGCACTAAATACTTCAGATAAAAAAGTGTTTCTTACCTGCAGACATTAAGCATCCAGACCTCTTAGTCTTTTTGCTTTGTTTCACAGGATTATGTGGCCATTTTCCTCCTTGCAATAGTAATCCTAACCACAATAATCTCACATGCATCATTGTGCAAATGACACACATGTTGTGTAATCTGTATCTACTATTTCACATGACTAACATAAAGCACAATACATAAATCCTGGAATTCACACAATGACATCACAATGCATATTTTTTCCCTCTACTTTACTCCCTTGTGCAAAGGGCCATATCACTGGTAATTCCCATCCTAAACCTCTAAAGAGCACTATGTTGGGGAAGGCTAATTCATATATATTGACAGAACTGTCTGAATTATTCATTACATTTACAGAAATCTAACATTTTTACGGTTAGGATGTTTCATCAGATAGCTGTACTAGGGATTATGCTCACCTTGAAATGAAATATTCCAGCATATTTCTTCATCTCAAAACTCTGATTTTCTGGTACCACATTAAACAAAATATCTTCATGAAATGTTAAAGCTTCCACCGCAGCCAAAAACCAGCAGTTGTCTGTGCCAAAATGTTTAAGGAAAACAGAAGGTGACCTACAAACTGTAGATCTGGTAGACTAAGCCAACCTTGACACATTCTAAATATTCACACAAATGACATTCTCTCTTGAAATATTACTTACCTATCAGTCCTTGACATAGAGCAAGCCTTTTTTTGTTGGTAGAATAAAAAATTGGATTCTTGTGCAGCTCCTGGAATATATAGGTATATATAAGCCACTTTAAGCCCACACAATACTATGTTTATATAATACTCTGTTGTATAAATACATTTATAATATTATAAGCATCTTTGCTATGCTATTATATTAAACATGTTGGAACTCAAGAAAGAAGTGCAACATAGGGAGTTTATAATCTAGCATATAACCAAGGATCAGCCTAAAAACAAACAAGTGCTTCCTGCTAGCATTATAATATGTGATTTGAGGCCAGTCCCAAGAAATCAAAATAGTACTCATTAGGTGACAATTTTCATTTCTGAATTGAATAAGTCAAAACATAAATATGGTAGCATTTGGTGGTGGTGAATATTTAAATGAGAATCAAAAGAGGAGCTAGAAATGTGAGGAGTCAAACTTTTCTTAGGAATCACTGTTAACGGAATGTATTTGTCATGTAAACATAAATTTGCAGCCTGTTCATTCTTTCAAGGATAAAGTGAATATATTTTAGCACAATACATCTTTTGTTGATACAGCGTTTATCGCCCAAGCTTTCATAATTGGATAATTGCATTCTAAGTTTCTCTGGAAAGGCTAAAACCAGTATTATTCTTGTTAGAAAAAATGATGATCCACTCAAAACTGCATTTATGTGCCCAAGAATAAATATACCTACTGTACCAACAAGGAAATATCAAGCCAAAATCCAAAGTCAAATCAATACTAGGCAATTCCTGGAAGCCTGACATTCAAACAAATCAGCCATCAATAGACACATATTGTAGAGAGAAACCACACTTATAATCCATTAAAAAGAGATAATTAAAAAAGCTAAGAAAGAAACAAAGAAAATAAAAATTTATTTATTTATTTATTTATTTATTTATTTATTTATTTATTTGTTTGTTTGTTTTATATACCGCCCTTCTCCCGGAGGACTCAGGGCGGTGTACAGAGCAATAAAGTAAGAATACAATAAAGCAATAAAGTAAGAATAATTTTAAACCCCAAATCCATCAGGCCAGGCCGGCTTGTTGGAATAGATAAGTTTTTAGATCACACCGGAAGGAGCGAAGGTCGGGGGCCATCCGGATTTCAGCTGGCACACCCACCGAGAACGCTCTCCCCCTGGGGGTCACCAGCCGACATTCTCTGACCGGTGGCACCCTGAGGAGGCCCTCTCTGTGGGAGCGCACAGGACGGAGGGATGTTGACGCTGGCAGTAGGTGCTCTCGTAAAAATACCCTAATCAAGAAATTACCAAGGAAAGAACCATACCCCCACCCCCACTGGCAAGGCAAGCTACTGCACATAAACAGAGAGCAAACCCTTCATCCATTCCCACCCATGATGATATTTACATAGTCAGATTATGATCTGCAAGCAAACAACAAAATGAGGGAGCACAAGGACTGCACAGTTCAACCCTGAGTTACAAATATTCAGTTCTATTGAAATATTATCAAAGATAATATTATCATACATCACTAGACAGCAACTCCATGATATAGAGGGGAAAACATAATAAAAGGAATAGATTCTGTGTTGTGCACAGAGGGCAAGCAAGCAAGGGCAAGCTACTTTACCCCAACCCAAGCAGAAATAAAACAAAGAAGATGTAAGGGCTAAGTGGAACATGAACTTCTAGAGAGAAAGATAGTTCACTGAGTTAACAGCCCATTGTAGGAATCAGCTGCAAGTTTTTCTAAACAAATCTGGGGGGAAAGTCACTGCTAATCAGCAGAGCAGTCAGCTGCTGGAGAAGAGAGGTTGTATCATGCACTGCAGTCAGAGCTGGCTTAAGAATAGACAAAAGTGCCAGAAATCATCCTTTCTGAAGGATTTAAGAAGGCTCACATTAACAAAATTTTGAATTGATGCTGGAAAGAGCAGGATATATTTGCAATGGGCTGGGACTAGCGGAAGAATATGTCCTCCATTCCTGCATTCAGGAAACTGAGTATCTGGTACAGTACAGACAAGGGGTTGAGTAGAAAGATCTACCCTGGCTATGGCTCTCTGAAGTCTGCAGTTAATGACTTTCCCATTATCTGATATTTTTTAAGGCTAAATCTTCTTGAACTTGGGATCTGTGAATTGCAAAGCATATGTTATATGTCCACAGGTAGTCTTCAACTTATGGCCATAATTGAACAGTTGTAAGTTGTGCCAGTCTTTAAGCAGGTCATCACATGGCCAACACAATTGTGCAACTTTTTTGTGGCAGTCATTAACCAAACGCCTCAACTGCTAAAGAAACCCAATGGGTGGTTTTTGCTGGAAACTAGAAGTAAACACTAGTTTCCGGCAAAAAAAAATGTTGTAAATCATGTCACATGACCATGAGATGCTGCCTACAGCCATGAATGCAGGTTGGTTGCCGAGCACCCAAAATGTGATCACGTGACCATGGGCAGGTGTTGGAACTTCAAATCCAGGTCATATCTGTCTTTTTGAGAGTCCATTATAACTTTAAATGGTCACTAACCAACTGGTCATTAAGCAAGACTATCTTTATAAAAACAAGTCTTCTATGCCTTCTAAGATTTCAGCAAATCATTTTTTTCCCTTTTTTTAATAAAATGTTCCTGTAATACACATTGCATCACTTACATGTGGCCTCTTCCACTGTATCTGTTGGGGCAGTTTCTGGAGTAATGGTCCTGTGCCTATGGCTCTCACATCTGCTGGGAAGGACTGGTCTTCAAACAAAAACCCTTTCTTCAAGCACTCTGCCAGCAAAGTGTGATAGTTCTGTTGGCTAAACTTCTTGGGCTCTGCAAAGCTTTTTGTCTTCAAGGGCCGCCATTGCTGTCGCTTCCTCTTCTGTTGGTGCATGTAAAATAGCTGCCGAAAAGGCATGGCTGTGTCAAACAGTGCTGCTCTGGATCTACGTATTGGTTCTAACTTCCTTTTCCAAAAGCTGGTTGTTCTTCAGTCCAAGTTAGTGCTGTTTGGAAAGATACCATAAAAGTTCAACAAGTAAGTAAATAAGCAAGCAAGCATGTTCCTTCACTCGCTTGCTCTATGGCTCCTCCCAGGCAACTAAAATATTATGGGATGCATCACATTAAGGAACAAAATGAGTTAATTTTTCAACATCACATTTTAAAAAGCAAACAAAGAATCATATACACCACTCTAAGTTTTTGGGAGTCAAAATGGAATTCAAAAGAGAAAAGAAATAGCATACAAAGCACATTAAAAGCAAATAAAGGACTGCGGTCTGTGCTGTAGAAACAGTCTTTTTAAGCTGGATTTCTAAAGAATGTCTCTGGCTGGTGTAGATGATGTCATATTTTGAAAAATGATGCATATTATTACTAACTCTTCTTTGAAACCACACTAGAATTATACTGAAATCAGTAAAATGACCTAAACTGGCATATGTTCATTTAGGTCATGTGGAATTCAGAATCAGCTTTTACTGAATAAAAGGAAGGAAACAACTTGAGCATATAATAAGCCACATAAATTAAAGGTATATTAAACAAAAATATATTTATTCTTCTTGAGCATTTCTATTAAAAACAGAAAGGGGAAAAATGGTTTTAGCAACTTTGTACTTTACAGCTAGGGTTTTGATGTTCAGCTTTTATTCCTCACTATACTAATCCTAACTGTTTTAAAACCAAATATCCCCCATCCCTAGAAAGTGTATTCTCAGAATATTTTGCACAGATAATAGTGTGCTTAAGATTCATTCGATGGTTTTAAGAAAAGTTTTCAGAGCATTCTTCAAAATCACAAAATGTACTTTCATATGGTCAATCAAAAATTCTACTTTATCCTTCTTATTAGATTTCTTAATTGTTATTTTGACAATCCCCACAGATTGACTTCTTCCAAGATTAAACATTAAACTTTTTTGCATGTAAAGGTTTCATTTGGGGTGTTTGTAGTAGAAAAAAAGTGATTCTCACTTTGACATCCATATGCTCACTGAATGTTCTTCGAGCTCTTAGAAAATTGTTAGATAAAATGGCTAGTCTCTAAAGACTGTACTTAGGTATAGATATAATTGAGAGCCACTTTGTGTAGTGGTTAAGGCACTAGCTAGAAACAGAAGATGGTGAGTTCTACTACTGTGTTAGGGATGAAGCCAGCTGGGTGACTTTCGGCCAGTTATTCTCTCTGCTTCCAGAAGAAAGTTTCTGAAAGTCTTGCCAAGAAAGCCTCAGGGACAAGTCCAGATAGTCAACATGTTAAGATTGATTTAAAGGCAACAACAATATATCAATAGTTAGATTGATATGGTCATTCCATACACTTTATGCATCCTCCCAAAGCTTGGCAGAACAGGAGAAAAATTCTTGGTTTGGGACCAAGGAAGGTCATGTAAAATTTTCATTCCCCCAGTAATACACTAGATTTTCACACCAGCAATTTGCATGATTTTCCAAACTTTCTGCAAAGAACAAGAAGGAGTGAGATTGCATGCCAGGGTGTTAGATTTCCCTGCTTGACCACACATTGGCTGATCCTGTTCTTGGCTGACTGCATGTTTCACATGACATGCAGAGATCACATGCACGGAGAATCAGTTCACCATCACAGATAAACTGTTCTTAGACACAGTTCAGACATTTGTTTGGTTTTTTGCTTATACAGCCACTCATTTTTTATGTTATAATGAGGGGTCCTTGGTCCTCTCTGAACTTGGTTGTTTTCTTGCAGATATTTTATTACCTCAACCTGCACTGATGATGTTACCTAGTTTGGGTACTGAAATGTTTGCAAGAAAGCATCCAAGCTCAGAGAGCACCAGGGACCCCTCATTTCAACCCTGAGCTACAAATATTCTCATTTATATGTTATAGTCCTGAGCAGGTCACAAAACAAGAATAAAAACATCATACAGAATAAATAAAAATATTACAAAATCTCCTAGTTCCCCCAAAGCAAGCATCCCTGCACCCCTTTCAGTTGACTGGGCTCCAGCCTCACCTTCTCCAATGTTTGGAGAGGGTGAGGCTAGAGGGCAAAGAGCCAGCTCTTCATGGCCTTCCAGAACATGAAAAGGGAAAGTACCTGCCAGACTGCAAGAGGAAAAGTGTTCCACAGGGCAAGAACTTCTACGAACAAGGTGTATTCCCTGATCACACAAGATAACATCATTTAAGGCATGGGTGTCAAACTCGCCGCATCACGTGACATGTTGCAATGTATCATGATTTTTTTGTATTGCCAGAGCTGGGGTGGGCACAGCCTCCATATGATGCAACTGGCCCGTGGGCCGGCAGTTTGACACCCTTGATTTAAGGGAAGAGACCTGAAACATGACTATCATATCTGACCTTGTAGCATGGCAAATATCCAAAGACAGAGGCCATCCCTCATATAATCTGGCCATTCAGGGCTTTAAAGATAGTAACCAGCATTTTGAATTGCACCTGGAAAGAAAGTTGAAGCTATTATAGTACAGTTTGTGCAGCAACAGTATAATAGGAGCAAACCATGGAGTGCCCAGAACTATGTGTATGCTGCATTCTGGACTAGTAGTAATATTTTCAAGTGCAGTCCATGTATACTCTGTTGCAGTAATCTAGCCAGGAAGTGACCAGAACATGACTGACAATGAGCAACTACTCCTGTTCCCAGAAAGGGTGTAACCAGCATGCAAGATGAATCTGTGCAAAATGCCACTATTGCGCTATTCAGCCAAAGATCCAAATAGATGACAACACTGAAGATAACACATATTGGTCAAGTCACCGGTGTATCCAATATTCTATCTTGCTGGTGGTGTGGCATGATGCAATTCTCTTTTTCTCTAGTGTTGTTACAAACATGTGCAGTAAGAAAAGTTGTATGGACTTATTTCTCATCTTTCATCTTAAAATGTTCCAAACACTGTTGGAAGCAAATAGATACTTCTAATTCCAAATAACAGAATAACAGAGTTGGAAGGGACCTTGGAGGTCTTCTAGTCCAACCTCCTGCTCAAGCAGGAAACCCTATACCATTTCAGACAAATCGTTGTCCAATCTCTTCTTTTTTATATTAGTTTTCCAGTATTACAATAGTATCTTTGAAAAGCAACGTGGTGTCCGGGTTACAATAGTTCCATTTCAGACAAATACATATTATTACAACTCTCCAAATTATTATAACCAATACTTCCTCTCTCTTTTTTCCTTTAATACATACTATCTCTTATCTAAATTAACACACTTCTCATTGCTATCCATCAGTCATTAAATAGTTTTCTTATTTTTATCAATATTTTAGTATATTTTATATTTTAACATTCCATCTTTAAAACATCAAACACCTTCTATATTTTTCTAGCTTTAATTTTACATTGATATTGAAATTAAACGTTTAAGATTTCTCATTTTTATATTGCTAAATAACCCCCTTTCCCTTTACACAATTTTCTCCAATACCTAGTAATGTAATCCAGTTCTTATTTATCTCATTTCCATATCCATATCAGTCATACAATATTTAGAATAGTAGTCATTAAAATACCAATTGCAAGGAGGAGAAAGAAGAGGAGGACAATATAATATTCTTGTTTCTCATTTATAATTTCCACAGATTAAAAATTAACCAAAATTTCTTCCATTTCAACATTTAATACATCCTCTCATGTCCCTACATCCAAGTATATTAGTTACATTCTATCATTTTTAACATATATACATCTTAAACCATATCATTTAAAGAACTCAATATTTCAATGTTAGTATTCATACATCTGTATTTTATTTTTATTTTATTTTATTTTTTAAATTAGTCAGTATTTTTGTCTACACATCGAAACAATCTCTTGTAATCCCAATACAATCCTGTCTATTTTGGTATTATCTATTTCAGGCCTCTTAAGAATGTCCATATTTCTTCAATCTTATTCTTACTTTCTTCCTTTGCCATGTCATTTTTCGCTTCTTTGCCTCAGGGTCATCAAAGCATTCTTGTGTTGCTATATCATATTGAAGTGGCCCTCCAGTCTCCACTTTTAAAGGATTGAAAAGTCTGTTAACAGCACCAAATCTTCTCATTATTTTCACCTCTTGATATAATTGTCCTGGTCTGAATAATTTTTTTTACATCTGTTTTCCATTACAATCTTCAAAAGCCTGTATTTGTTGAATATTTAATTCTTCTGCCAATGTGTTTGATTGTTCAATTTCTTCTGTTAAGTTCTGTCCCAATAAAATATTAGTTGTAGTCACAGTTTGAGTTTGAGTTTGTTTCTTCAAGATGCTTTCTAATTCTTTTCCAAAAGCTCTTATTTCGTCACCAGCTGTAGAAAGGAACTGATAAGTTTGGTAAGATATTTCCCACATAGCATGGATTTGTTTTTGAAACTCTTCCATACTGAAGTTTCACATCTGGTATTCAAGGTTACTCTTATCTTGTTTTTCTTAAATATTTTCTTGATTTTTTTTAAAGAGAAAGTCAGATTGCAATTTCATGTTTAGCCACTGGATGTCCCCCAAGTACTTTGAAAATTCTTTTCTTTTAGTCTATTTCTTTCTTCAACATTTTTTTTTAAAAAAAAACACCCCTGGGCTTGCTCGCCGCTTATTTGAAGGGAGGGTTGAATTTTCCCCTCCCTCTCCACAGGGGGGAAAGTACTTAGCAGCTTATTTAGGTGAAAAGAAGATTATTAAGGTATAAGAGAGGAATCTTACCCCCGTCTCTTCCACGCTGCTTTAATGTTGCCTGATGGTAAGTTTGACTTCGGCTGTCTGCAGCCTAGTAACTGGCCATATTCCTATGGCCAGTCTTTCGTCTGCCAGTACAAAGGGAATGCAGGCACTAATGGGGGGGTTGCGGCTCCCCTGCATTTCTGCAAAAGCCCCTTCTGTTTGGTTGCCCCTCCAGGGAAGCTCTTTCGGTCCCCAGCAATGCGAATCTGGATGTGGAAGACGAGAGCCATCCTCCAGACATCCAAAACGGCTTACTTGGCAAACCGGAAGTCTGTCCAATCTTTTCTTAAAAACCTTCAGTGTTGGGGCACCCAACTGAAGGCAAGCCATTCCACTGATTAATTGTTTTAAGGAAATTTCTCCTTAATTCTATCTTGCTTCTCTCCTTGATTAGCTTCCATCCACTGTTTCTTGTCCTGCCTTCAAATGCTGAAGTTTCACTCAGTTCTCACTGAGCATGATTATCAGCCTGTATTTATTCCAAACTATTAGCATCTCAACTCAGATGAGCTTTGCTTTGCTTTTTTGTCTTTTCTTCTTCTTCCCCCATCATTACAGAAGTGCCAGAAGGACACATCACTTTCTTGTCAGAGGTCTGCTTCCAGCAGACTTCTGAAGACTTCATAAAATTGGAACCATTTGTTGCCTGTTCCAAGTACATGTATTCAATTACATTCTGTAGGATAGATTTGCATTAAGGTTTTCAATATATCTAATGAATAAAGCCAAAGCCTTTTTAAAAAGAAATTATGTTCCCTTTGTAAAAACAGAATAACTATATTACTAGAGAGCTAGATGGATGAATGATCTGGGAATATTTGTATTTGCTGGATGTAGCCACTAATCAAAATAAACAATGGCTGTTTCATAATTTTTTTTAAACATTATTGCAAAAATCAACATTTTTTTCAAAATGTGTAAGGCAGGGGTTTCAAACTGCTGGCCTGCAGGCCAGATGCGTCATGCCAAAAACGCACCCACCCCATTGCCAGATGTTAAAGAGTACTGGGCCTAAGACGGAACCTTGTGGTACCCCACTGCTTACTTTTCTCCATGTGGATATAGTGCCATTGAGGACTACTCATTGAGTATGGTTTGTCAGCCATCTACAGATCCATCTGGTGGTGATGTTGTCTACTCTATTCCACCTTTTTCTAGCTTACCAAGGAGTAGGTTGTGGTCCACTTTGTCAAATGTCTTACTGAAATCTAGGTATACTACGTCCACTGCATGTCGCTGGTCTACTAGTTTGGTTACTTTATTGACAAATGAGATAAGATTGATTTAGCATGATCTGTTTTTAACAAACCCGTGCTGGCTGCTAGTTATAACTTTGTTTGATTCTAGTTGTTCGCAGATCTGTTTTTTTTTATTATCTTTTCTAGGATCTTCCCCTCAACATCTTTTTTACATTGTGGTGACCAAAACTGGATGCATTATTCCAAGTGTGGTCTTACCAAGGCATTATAGAGTGTAGTATCTTGATTCTATCCCTCTGTTAATGCAGCCAAGGATCCTCTTTACTTCAATATTTATTTGCCTCCATATTCCAATGATTCTAGATGGTTCAAAATAAAAATATACAGTATAGCAAAACAAAAACGCGAGTAAAGCTTATATGAGAGGGGTGTTAATATATATGAATAATAAATACAGACGTAACTTGGAAGTTAGGAGGAAAGAATTGGAGAATGAAATTAGGGAAAAAGAAAAGGCCCTAATTTTGGATCCATTGGATGTGAAGATTAAAGAGGTTATTAATTTGTTAAGAGGACAATTTGATAAGTTGATGGCTGATCAGGTGGCAACTAACTTACGGTTTGCTAGGCATAACACTTTTTGCAATGCCAATAAACCAGGTAGATGGCTAGCCTACCGGTTAAGGAAAAAGCAACAGGCTTCTAACATAGATAAAATAGAACATAAAGGCAAGGTTGTGTATCAACAGGATCTTATTAAGGAAGCCTTTCTGGACTTTTATTCCAAATTATATGCTAAAGATAAGATTAATGAAACAGACATTGATGTATATCTGAAGAATGCCAACATCCCGGTTCTTACACAAGAACAAAAGGAAGAGATTAATCAATTGATAACAGAAGAAGAAATTCTTTTAGCAATTAAGCAATTGAAGGTGGATAAAGCGCCAGGTACGGATGGACTGACTGCGGTCTATTATAAAAATTTACAATCGGAGGTGATAAAGCCATTAAGGGAATTGTTTCAGACAATTCAAAGGGGAGGAAGGGTGCCTCCGTCTTGGAGAACTGCTTTTATTTCCTTGATTCCGAAGGAAGATCAGGATGTTACTCAAGTAAGAAATTACAGACCAATATCACTTTTGAATACGGACTACAAGATATTTGCTATGTGCCTAAAAACTATCAAAAACTATTCTATAAAAATAAACAAAATTTAAATCAGACAAAAATGAAACCTAAAGACACACACACACCTTCAAGCTGATGAATGCATGAGTCATTGACACCAAGTCCTCCTGTTTTAGAAAGGCCCAGAACTGTGGCAAAGGTTTCTCTGATCATAGACTTCATCTACTATTCAAACAGTAACCATGAGTCCAGGAGAATTCCCAAACGGCAGACCTTCTCCTTCCAGGGGAATATGACTCCATCCAGAGCCAACACAAGAGCCAGCATGGATTCAAATGACCTCCAATTTGCCATAACTAATTCTAGGCTTCTCTGGTCTCATTCAGACCCACACAGCCTGTAGGCATAGTAAGTACTACACAGTATCACCAGCTTGGCCTTTGGTGGAAATACCCAGTTGGGTATGATCTGGATCTGAATTAAATTCCCAGCAGTTTAATATAGATATTAAAGAGGAAAGATGCCAAGCCCTGGAACACCAACCACAGGAATAATGAGCAGCTCAGCTGCTCCTCCCCTAGCACCACTGCCCAAAATTACGCACTCAGGAAAATGTGGATCTAGAATAGTAAAACAGTATTTCCTAAAATAGTATGATGTTACAGAACTACCCTGCATGAGCTAGAACTTTCCAAATCTGCTGGATCAATGGAATATTTCATTAAAGCCACTCTAATTACTGTGTCCTTTAAAGAAAAGACAGTAGGTTAGGTACTACCAGAGAAATGATAACAAAATATTAGAATGATATCCTAATATCATCCAGAAAATATAATATTAATATGGAAAATATACCGTTTTTTCTTTGCCGGTGGAAGATTATTTTTAACGGCGTTAAGATACCACAGTCTACAAAATGCAGGGAACTCACAGAATTCCTCTTGAACAAGTACTGACTGGCCACACAAGAAGAGAAAAAGATCACATGGACCTTTTGCTATAAATCCAAAGCAACGTGAAAATCCCTTATAAACATGTAGCCAAAAACTTGCTTTGGACACAGTGTTCCGTTTGATTTAGAATTTTTAAAATTCATTGCCTACAACAGGATAGTAGAAAAATGATGGAACAGAATGGAGAAAAGAACAATTAAGGCATTGTTCCTTAATTGCCAGGAATTATTAGTTAAACCAGAATTAATAAAGGGAGAGTATACAAATCAAAGAGTTGGTTTGGTTTTAAAACAACAAAATTATGCACATTACATTTGTAGTTAAAATCAGATCATCTCGCTTGTAAAACTAATCAGATTTGTTTCAAAAAATAAAATAAACATTATAGAACAGACATGTCAAACACAAGGCCTGGGGGCCGGATCCGGCCCGCGAAGTGGTTTCATGTGGCCCGTGAAGCCATCCTGGAAACAGTGAAGGAATGCCCCCCCCCGCCTTCTGCCAGAGACCCTCAGATCTGTCCCACTCCTGCCCAGGCCCCCACAGGCACCCTTGATGCGAACGATATAGAGTTGGCCATGCCCACCGAGTAGGCCATATGCACTCTAGCCATGCCCACCCTGGCCATACCCACCCTGCCCCTTGAGGGCAACTGCAATGCTGATGCGGCCCTCAATGAAATTGAGTTTGATACCCCTGTTATAGAAACACAAATGTTTCTATAAATAGGAACATTCATAAGGGCATGTAGCATTTGGGAAAGTGTAGATTGTATGGGCATACATTCTTAGAAGTTATTTTGTGAAAGAAATCAGCTAAAAAGAAATCAGAGAAATAGGGAGAATAATATAATTTTCCTCACTAGTCCTTGGTGTTTCAAACTCAGGATTCCTCACAATGTACTAGATTATTCGTCTAACGAACAAAATATAGAAGTCATTGATCCATGATCAATCTCAGAATTCCTGCTATATTTCTAATGAAGTCACTTTCCTTTCTAAAGCTATTCTCACATTTTAGAAAAAGTTATTTCATACAGCCTATAAATCTGTTTTTTTAAAAAAAGAGATGATTTGGTGGAGCTGTTTTTCACTGGAAAGAAAATGTACATTGTTGTTCTTCTCCAGTGCTATTGCCTGACTCTCATCATATCCATAAGCCTACTATGGTTATTTTCCAAATTTAAAGAAATAAAAGATCTTGCCAAGAATTTCCACTATTTTATAGAAGCAAAAAAATGAGAGAAGGAGCCAGTCACCAGGCTAGATAAGTAATGAAGCCAACCCTGCCACAGTGATGGTGGTGGTGGTGGGATATTTATACCGTCTTAGTACAGCATGATAGACTTCAGTTCCCATAGTTAACATATAATTTAATTATAGTATAGTTAAAATCTAAAATTAAGAAAAATTGATTGTAAATTTTAGGAACCACTTAATTAAATTCACAATGCATTGTGTATATTAAAACCTTAGCTGGCAAAAGCAATGAAGTTCTAACATTTTAACCGGCTGACTTTTGTCTATAGAATACTTACCTTCTCCAGATACCTTTTCTTATCCAAAACGAAGTAATAAATCCTGGAAGAGAATTTTGTGGGCACTTCTGTGATGCTAGAGCAATCTCTTATTTAAACAATTATGATATCCATTCTCTCTCTCTCTCTCTCTCTATATATATATATATATGGAAGGCTAAAACCTACCTCATCAAGTTCAAGGAAGATACCTGATAACAGGCTGGGTTCTAAGTGCTGGAAATGTTGTAACAGTAGAGATTTTTAAAGTTTGGCTGGTCACATGACTTACCTGAAAGGACCTGTAAGATCATCAGAAAAATGACACAAACATTGCACACATACAAAAAGGCACTTCCTCCTCTGTGTTTTTTTAAAATACTATATAACTTTTATTAAAACCTTTTAAAAGAATGGTAAAAAATCAGTACAAACTAAGGGAGAAAAAAGAAAGCTAAAATGCAAGAAAGGCCAAAAAAGGAAAAGGAAAAAAATGTTAAAAAGGAAATAAAGATACAAAGTGGCTTCTGACATTCTTCACAGCAGGTATAATTACATCATGATCCTCCTCTTTTTACTTCCTCCTCTGTTTATGGTTTTGTTTTTCCCTTCCAAATCATGAAGCATGAACAGATGACGCAGCCGGTCACACACAGACACTACCGGAATGTGCCTGCATTTTTAACAGGTATGCAGCACACACTATAAGTTTTGATTTTCAGGTGTGGGCAGGGACAAGGAGAAGCAGAGTCTCACCACTTTTTTCCACCATACTTTAAAAAAAAATATTCTATAGAAACATGAGCACAATCACACAGACAAATATAAGCACCCAGAGACGCCCAGAAATTTACCAACTGAAGAAAATGTGCTAAAGACAGGGGAGAAAGCCTGTAAGGAATCCTTTGCAATAGACCAATTGTATAAAGTGCATCCTAATTATTGTTGTAATCATATAAATTCCAGAGAATAATTTTGAAGAACTTTTTATTGGTTACACATTTTTTGTTATCCACAACTACATGTGGAATCCCCTAAAGTTACTCCATGCCCTAAAGGTTTCCCTTCTCCAATTGTGTCCAACACTAGGCTCATCTATGTTACTTAGGCAAGGAAGCCAGGATTGTTCAAAGACACTTCTGCATGACTGTATGCCGAAGTGCATGAATTGATCTGTCAGGATACATGGCAACAGTGTCAATGCTGCTAACATTGGATGTTCCCGCTCTGACAACTGATGAAAATGCAGCCATTATTTCTTTTTCTTTAACCTACTTTTTCTGGTATTTAGAAATTAGGTGCAGTAAGGGAGATTGGGATGAAAACTCAAGCTCAGCTAGCCATAATAAGAACTCTGCTTTGTGGGAACCCAAGGACAAGCTGATAACGTTTTGGCGGGCTCAGGAGCTGGGGAGAAAGCTCGTGTTTTAGATTAATTGGAGAATGTGATTCCTGACAGCTTATTGGGGGTGGGAATTGCACTTTGTTACTTTGTATCTGGGGGAAGGGAATTTAGTTTTTGGGTTCAACTATGTAGTGCCAAAACTTTGTTTCCTGAATAAAATGTTTTTTGAGGAAGAATTTTGCCTTGAAGTTCTTTTGATGTGTTTCATCTATCGAACCCATGACACAGAGGCTCTTTCTTATCTAATATTGGGGGCTAATATTGCATGAAATTATTTTAAAGACAATATCCCCTACTTTAATAATTCATCATCAAGGAGTTGCAAAAGGCAGCCTTACTTGGAACAACTTAAATGCTACGATGATACCTCCAACAGCATCAAACATCCACATCTGCCAATCCCAGGTCATTGGGAAGGACCCAATAGGTGGATAAAAATGCCAAATTCAGTCTCAATATCTGGTTGACTGCATGACAAACCACCCTCCATAGATAGGGCTTGCAACTTGGATGTCCTCCTGGATTCACAGCAATCCCTGGAAGATCATATAGGAGCGGTGACTAGGGGGCCTTTGCCCAGGTTCGCCTGGTGCACCAGTTGCGGCCCTATCTGGACCAGGATGCCTTGCGTACAGTCACTCATGTGCTCGTGACCTCTTGTTTAGACTACTGCAATGCTCTCTACATGGGGCTGCCCTTGAGGACCACTCGGAGGCTTCAACTGGTGCAGAATGCGGCCGCGCGAGTTGTTTTGGGGTCTCCCGATACTCCCATGTAACACCTTTATTCCGTGAGCTGCATTGGCTTCCAGTTGCCCTCTGGGTGAGATTCGGTGATGACCTATAAAGCCCTAAATGGCATGGGTCCGGATTACTTAGGAAGCACCTGCTGCCGGCATCAACACTCCTTCGTCCAGTGCGCTCCCACAGAGAGGGCCTCCTTAGGGTGCCATCGGTCAGAGACTGTCGGCTGGTGACCTCCAGAGGGAGGGCATTCTCTGTGGGCGCGCCGGACCTTTGGAATCGTTTACCGGTTGAGCTCCAGACGGCTCCTGACCTTCGCTCCTTCCACTGTGACCTGAAAATATATTTATTTGAACAAGCCGGCCTGGTCTGATGGGTTTGGGGTATTTTAATATTAATTTTAATCAATTTTTATTGTAATTTGGGCTTTTTATTTAATTCTTATCTTAAGTTTTGTAAATTGTATTTTTATTGTATTTATTGCCCTGTACACCGCCCTGAGTCCTTCGGGAGAAGGGCGGTATAGAAATTAATTAATTAATTAATTAATTAATTAATTAATTAATTAATTAAATAATAGCAGACAAAAGATACTGAGAGACTTAAATTCTACAGAAACTGCTACAGGCAGTTGTGATGGTCAAACTTTCATAACCTGCAGACCTTCTAGATGGATTTAAACTCACCAAATTCATCAGCTAGCCTGGGACAATCCAAATTTTCTGCTAATAGTCATAATGTTTAATATCCCAAGAACAATATTGGCTTTAGGAAGATGCAAAATGGGAGCCTGGTTGCCACCGTAAAATGATGAACATGCCACCAGGTCTTCTACAGAAAACATTCTTGGGAAATAGCAATGAAGCTAATCCAAGTTTCTGAAAAATAGTTTTAAAAGTTACCCTCACTGGAGAAATATAATGAAATTATGTCCGCAGTTTTGAAAAGCCATTTTGGTTACTTTGACCAAGTATGCAAAGGTCCACCTGACATCCTTATGATGTAGCCAACTACTGAGTATTTCTTTTAATGTTCCTAAATAACCTGTCATTTCTCATCTTTGAAATGGGATGACAAACTGTGAAGAACAAGTATTTATTTGCCATAATATTTCAGCTTGCTTTTTCTGCCTTTAACTAGCTTTCAAATGTGTTGATTTTTGAATTATATATACATATTTAAAATGGATTGCAGTGGTGGAAACCTTCACTCAGTCATCTAAACTTCTAAAGCCTTTCTTTTCTGAATAGAAATAGCACCACAGCTATTGCCTTTCAATGAATTTTATATATTAAAGAAGACAGGTCAATAATGTGGCATGTCTCATTTCTAAGAGTAACACGTGCATCTTATTTTCATGAAACTTTACAATCAGCCATGGCCACCTGTCATAAGAATGAACTCCACTGGTAAATGGATGCTTCTTCCCATCCCACCTCATTTCTCTCTCTTTTTTTCCCCACTCTTTCCATTCCCACATTTGTTCCCAAATCTGAACATTCGGGAGTTTCAGCATAGATTTGAACAATGCAGAGTAGGAGGGCAGATCCTTCTAGCTTAAGTCTATTAATATGCCCATGAACCAAAAAGGACTGCATTTTATTAGCTATTCCACAATTTTTTTTAATGTTTTCCAAATTATTCATTATACCAGTATTTTTATACATAATAAAAAAGGAATATAAAAATGAATCCATTCTAAAATAAAGTAAGAAAAAAGAAGAAGAAATCAAAGAGGAAGCTAAAATGCAGAAAGGAAAAAAAAAGTAAAATAAAAATACAAAAGAAAGGAAAAATTTACCAAGATGCCAACCCCTTTTACAATTTATAAGAACAATTATAAATGTATCTCTTACTCTATGATCTTCAACATAACTCTCTTCTTTCTATAATCTATCCTGTCTAATCATTAAAATCATTAATTAGAACAAGGTGCTGGTGATGACCTATAAAGCCCTAAATGGCTTGGGTCCGGGATATCTGAGGGAACACCTGCTGCCGGCATCAAGCTCCCTTCATCCTGTGCGCTCCCACAGGGAGGGCCTTCCCAGGTACCGCCAGTAAAAGATTGCCAGCGGATAACACCCAGGGGGAGGGCCTTCTCTGTGGGTGCACCTGCCCTTTGGAACCAGCTGCCCATAGAGCTTAGGACTGCCCCTGACCTTCGCTCATTCCTCCGGGACCTGAAGACCTGGCTCTTTGAGCTTTCTGGCCTGGACTGAGAGTATTAATTGGGGTTTTAATTGGATTTTAATTGGGTTTTATATTTATTCAAGGTCTAAATGTAATTATTTTAACTGTTCTTAATTTTTGCAATTGTTGTATTGTTATTTTAAAAACCTTGTGAACTGCCCTGAGTCCTACGGGAGAAGGGCGGTATATAAGTCTAATAAAGATAAACATAAAGAACATCATATTTTTCTGTCTATAAATCTATATGGGTTTTCCAGTCAGCAATAAATGTAGATATTGGGTTTTCTGTTTTGTAATTGTTGTATTGTTATTTTAAAAACCTTGTGAACCGCCCTGAGTCCTACGGGAGAAAGGCGGTATATAAGTCTAATAAAGATAAAGATAAAGATAAAGAACATCATATTTTTCTGTCTATAAATCTATATGGGTTTTCCAGTCAGCAATAAATGTAGATATTGGGTTTTCCGTTACCAAAAAAGTCTGTTTTAGCCATCTCAGTCAGTTCTAGCATCTTGACCAACCATTCCTCCATTGTAGATAGTGCTGAATCTTTCTATCATGGGAAAGAAGGCTGACATTTCAATGTTCGTAAAGATTTTCAAACTTAAAAGGAAGAAGTCAACTGAGCAAGGATAAAAAATGCTTGCCTGATTGCATGAGAATTTGTTTATTCATTTTTGAAGTCTCTTTCAGATATGTACCCCTTTTCCACCTCCAAATTACCTTATGCAATGTGTTCGCCCTAGATGGAAAACTTAACTTTTCCACAGTCCAGATTAAATCTCCATTAGCTGTATTACCACTAGGGCTAAAGAGCAAGATCCCAGCCCAGAAATGCTATTCCTTCTGATATTGCTTACATGAAAGTACAAAGAGAGTAGAGTATCAACCTAGCTAGAATAGAATAGAATAGAATAGAATAGAATAGAATAGAATAGAATAGAATAGAATAGAATAGAATAGAATAGAATAGAATAGAATAGAACCTACAATGATCTCCTTTGTTTTATCAACATTTAAAATCAGGTTACTTTTATTGCACCAGTCCACCAGAGCCTTCACCTCTTCCCTATAAGCATCTTCATTGTCATCCCAGATAAGACCAACCACTGCCACATCCTCTGCATACTTCACAATATGATTTGTAAACTGTAGTTACTGCTTCAAATTATAAAAAGCAGAGTAAACACTGTGAAACCAAGATGATCCCTCTATAGATGGAAAGTCTTATGTAACTGTGGACATCTTCCAATTATTGTTGACAGTGTGGGAAGTCAGCCCTCCCCACCATGCCCGAGAAAGAAATATTTTGGGGAATATTAAAAAGGCAGAATATTGTATTTCCCCAAAGGATCTTAAAGGCAGAAAAACAGGCCCAATTTTTCTAATAACCCCAAGCAGAAACTAGACAGAGGCCAGGTTTGTAGAAATACAGATTTGATAATCCCATTCAGAAAGTCTGAGGCCCCATTCATGAGCAAATACCTGCAGAAATCCATTCAAGACAGGATCTTTTGAAATCCATTAGAGCAAGATTTGATAGCTAACCAGCAGAGTGATAGGATTAGAACCAGCAACTCCTCACCCAAAAAATCCAGCAGAGGACATAGCCATCAACCATAACCCCAGGAAAGCAGGACATGACTTTTAGGACATAATAGGATTAACCCACCACCATCAGAATATGAAAAGGACACGCTCAAAAGCTCAGCTCAAAATACATAACACAGGAAATACAAAGCCACAGGAACAACTCCAAACACAAAAGCCTAAGAAGGAATAAAAACCCACCACTCCCAGCAACATGTGTTCAGCTGCCTCAGAGTCACATGTCTTGTGGTTCTGCTCTTTAATAAACTACAACCTTCTTTCTAAAGCAGTCTCCATTTTGTTTATTCCCAGCTTGGACTGGACCCTGATGAAGATTTTTCTTTCAACAACAGTATAAGAAAAAGATCTATTCAGAAAACTTTTCTCAAAATAAACCTGGTTTGGCAAGTTAGGTAATTTCCAGGGTAGCGGGGAGGGATTCTATTATCTGCTGCCTGAACAATGGCATCACTTTGCTGAGGGATGAGCCATCCTTTCTGCCAATATTTGTTTATAATTCTGGTCTGTACACATGTTAAGCAATGTGTTTTTCACCTGGGAAGAGCCATGTGTGTGTCTAAAAAGGTAAAGGTAAAGGTTCCCCCGAACATGCATGCTAGTCGTTTCCGACTCTAGGGGCCAGTGCTCATCTCTGTTTCAAAGCCGAAGAGCCAGCGCTTGTCCTGAGGACATCTCCGTGGTCATGTGGCTGGCATGACTAGATGCCAAAGGCACACGAAACACTGTTACCTTCCCACCGTAGTGGTCCCTATTTTTCTACTTGCATTTTTACATGCTTTTTTATTGAAAAGTTTTACAATACATTTTTATAACAAAACAAAAACCCTCCCAACCCCCTCCCCCCTCCCCAACCCTCCCCAACATCTCCCTCCCTTCCCCCTCCCTCCCCCCTCCCCGACTTCCCAGAGCTGAATACAAGGTATAAAAATACAAACAATCATAATCTACCTTATGCAAACAACAATAAACTATTAAATCTATCGCACTTTAACTCTTATAAAATAACTACAAGCGATATTAATATCACATCAATACTTATTCAAATGCTAGGTGAAACTTTTTAGTCCCATATTTATTCTGGATATAATCAATCCATTTTTTCCACTCCACAATATATCTCTGTTGCGAATGGTCTTTCAAGTACGCTGAAATCTTTGCCATTTCTGCCAGGTTGGAAACTTTTAAAGTCCATTCATCTATAGTCGGCAGCTCTTCCTTCTTCCAATATTGCCCTACTAAAAGTCTTGCTGCCGTAATTAAATTCAACATCAACTTAGTGTCCACAACAGTAGTATCAGTAATAATGCCCAGTAAAAACAATTGCAGACAAAACTTTATCCTTTCCTTAAATATCTTTTGCATGTTCCACCAGATTTTAATCCAAAAAGCTTTAACCTTTTTACAGGTCCACCATATATGAAAATACGTTGCATCTTCACCACCACACCTCCAACATTTAGGCTGGCAGTTCGGATACATACTTGCTAATTTTTTAGGATCTAAGTGCCACCTATAAAACATTTTATAAAAGTTCTCTCTTAAGTTTTGAGCTTGCGTAAATTTTACATTTCTCACCCAAATCTTTTCCCAAGTATCCATTGTGATGACTTCTTGAAAATTCTCAGCCCACTTTATCATACAGTCTTTAACAAGTTCTGTCTCTGATTCAATTTCTATCAATGCAAGATATATCCTTTTTATATGTGCTTGACCTTGATCTCTAATTTGCTTTACCAAATTTTCATCAGTCATTGAAAAACCAATTTTCTGGTCTTCTTTCCACCTGGCCTGTAATTGCCCATACTGAAACCAAGTTTGTACAATCTTTTCTTCTCTTAAGATATTATACGGCTTCAAATGCCATACATTCCTTTCCAAACTTAAAATTTCCTTATATGTAATCACATTATGTTTAAACCCAACACTTATATTTTCTATTGCGTGTTTTGGTATTGCCCATATAGGTATCTTATAATTTAACTTATGTCTATACTTTTTCCAAACTCGCAACAGAGCATGTCTTAAAATATGTACCTTGAACACATTATCCACCTTCTTATCATACAATAAATATGCATGCCAACCAAATAACAAATCATGACCTTCAAGATTTAATAATCTCACTTGTGTTAAATTAATCCAATCACTTATCGCTGACAAAGCAGCAGCTTCGTAGTATAGTTTAAAAGGGAAAGGTAAAGGTTGACTGACTTGTGACTTTTGAACTGCTAGGTTGGCAGAAGCTGGGATGAGTAACAAGCGCTCACTCTGTTACACGGCACTCGGGATTCAACCCGCCAAACTGCCGACCTTCTGATCGACAAGCTCAGCATCCTAACCCGTGTCCCTATGTGTGTGTGTCTAGTAGCATCCAAAACTGAGTTAAAAATTTACACATCTTTGTGGAGGACTTGGAGGAGGACCTTGAACATATGTGAAGGCACACAATCTTTAACATATCCATTTTGACATTTATTTTAGGCAAAACCTGGAAGCCTGTTGTTTAGCTGTGATCTGAGGTTACTTTGAAGGATGTAAATTGTTTCTCAAAGTGTGTGTAGCCTTGGATCGTACACATACACAGTTTCTTTTGTTAGAGGTTGAAAAAGATGAGGAGGGTTAGTTATTGATAAGGATTCTGTTCATGCAACAAGACCTTCCCCCATCCTCTTCAGCAGAATTACGTGATAGGTTCTCTCCCCTTGTTGCCTCCTAATCTGTTTCAGAGCAGATTGGAGAGAAGTAGGAATTGGAAGAACCTATGTCATTCAGACCATCCTACTCACTTCCCAGCATTGGCTAATTCTGTGGTTTTTTTTTTTTAAAAAAACAACTTACAGGGCCAAATAACACAACAAACATTCTTCCAGTTGGCTCTTAATAAGAGCTTGAGAAAAATCCTGTATTATATGAACTATTTGAAAACAGAGAAAAACTGACAATTTAATCTGCTGAAATGAAATGGTAGTATGACTTCAACAAGCCTGGGCAGCTTCACCTTCTTGGGAAAAATGAAGAATTCTAGCACATAATCTTAGGGAAATAAAATAAGAATAAAATACCGGTAATAAAATAAATCTACCTACGGAGGAGGAAAAAAACAGAGAGATAAGGAAATATATTTTTGAAGAAAGCATTGTGTGAAGCATATGTAGTCACTACCAGTTGAGGAGTCATTCGCTAGGAAGCCAATAGGCTGCTGCATTTTTAAAATAGAACAAAACCAGATCATTTTTTTATATTCAGACTGGTTAAGTGACTCATGAACTGCTTTCAACTACTTCCTGAATAGGCTGTTGCTCGAAACCTTCTTTTTTAAAAAATATAATAATTTTATTAAAAATTATATTACAAACATTAAAAAAGAATAAAAAGAAAAAACAGGTGCATAAGAAAAGAAAAATAGAAAAGAAAAATAAGAATATTGTAAAGAAAAATAAAAGAAATATCTAAAGAAATTACTTTTCCCTTCATCACAAGTATAAGCAATTTTAGTAATATATCACCTTTGTTTAAAATGCAACAAATGATGTCTTCTTCCCATATCCCTTTTCATATCTATAAACCATCTCCTTAAATCCTTGTTAGTTCCATCAGGATCTCTGTAAAATTTCATGAAGGGTTACCAAAGAAAACAGCATACTGATACAACATACTGAGGAACAGTTTGATTTAGTGGTTTAGGTACCATACTACAAACCAGGAGACCGTGAATTCTAGTCCCATCTTAGTCATGAAAGCTGGCTGGGTGACCAGTGTCTCAGCTCAATCCACCTCATAGGGCTGTGGTTGTGGGGAAAATGGGAGGGGGGATGAGTATGTTCAGTGCCTTGAGTTATTTATAAAAAATAATAAAGGTGGTGAACAATTAAAATAAATGTCTATTTTAACCTTGATCAAATAAATTAGCTTTATACTCCTTCCTTTTACTTTTAAAATTCTTGATCTTTAGTCCAATATAGGAAAATTATCCAGGTTGTTCTCTTGATTCTACAAGAAACTCTATTGAATGTTTATTACATTGTTGTTGTTTTTCCTATAAGGGTTAGGCAATGTGCTCCACAGGAGGACTGAAATTGAAGAACTTGACTTCTAGTCAAGGTTTACCTTACCATTGGTCACAGAGGTCAAAAAATTTGTATTATCTTCTCTGTCACAATATTTGTCCTCTGGAATAGGATTCCCACCTCCACAAGAGATTTGTATGGCTCCCACTCTGATAATGTCCCCCAAATCTCCCAGGCTCCCAAGTGAGTCACAAATCAGTCAACATTTTTTTATATAAATATAGAGAACTTTGTGGGCTTATGATTTCATTCCTTCGGACAGCTGAGCTGGTCTATTTCTGGCTGAATTGAGGTACAAGAGTATTCTATACCTGGGCTTTTCAACCAGTGGCACGGGTACCACCTGTGGTACATTGGCACCTAGTAGGTGGTACGCGACCACTTTACAAAAGTGGTAGCGAGGGAGGGGAATGAGTTGAACCTGTGGTAGCACCACACAACCCTGAGTGAGAGATGGCTGGAGCTGCAGGGCTGTCAGGGCTCAGCGGAAGCGCCAGGATCAGCACTTCTTTGGGGCTGTCAGGGCTCAGTGGAAGCACCAGGATCAGCACCAGGCTCCAGCTGGAGCTTGGCACTGATCCCGGTGCTTCTGAGCCCAGAAGAAGCACCGGTCAGCTGGAATGTTGCAGCATCTCCAGGGTCTTGTGATTTACATTCAGATGCTTGGCAACTGATTCATATTTATGATGGTTACAGTGTCCCAGGGTCATGTGAAGTGACCAAAACCTGCTGCAACCACCCAGCAGATGGGGGGGGAATAAAAACCAAACACCCCACCCCACCCCACCCCTGCTGCCAATCCTCAGCAGAAATGCTCACAACAATGAAAACCTCAAGAGGAAGAACACCGCCGGGTGGGTAGGGAGGTCTCTTGCTCAGCTGTGGCTTGGGGGGCACTTTTTTCAGTGCCATTGTAACTTCAAACAGTCACTAAGCGAACTGTTGTAAGTCGAGGACTACCTGTACTTCATCATTTTTTTCCTTTTTCCTTTCCTTTTTTTTATCATCAAGTTTTTGACACCTTGCTAGGCGACTGGTGGTACTTGGATGTTGCCATATCCTAAAAGTGGTACAATGGGTTAAAAGGTTAAAAAGCCCTGTTCTACACAACTAGAAATGCCACAACTTTGCAGGGCATGTTGGCAGTCAGCTTTTTCCTTTAGCTTCCCCTTTCCCTATAGAGATAATTCTGTCTAAGAGGGAAGTTTCTAAAATGAGCTGTAGGACATCAACTTGGCAAGTTGATAGCTTTGCCTCACTGCAATGCTCAGTCTTTTGAAAAAGAGCTAATGCAATTATATGAAGTAATTAAATAAAAAGGTAAAGGTTCCCCCTCACATACGCGCTAGTCATTTCCGACTCTAGGGGTTGGTGCTCATCTCCGTTTCAAAGCCGAAGAGCCAGCGCTTGTCTGAGGACATCTCCGTGGTCATGTGGCTGGCATGACTAGACACTAAAGGTGCACAGAACGCTGTTACCTTCCCACCATAGTGGTCCCTATTTTTCTACTTGCATTTTTAAGTGCTTTCGAACTGCTAGGTTGGCAGAAGCTGGGACAAGTAACAGGCGCTCACTCTGCTACGCGGCACTCGGGATTCGACCTGCCAAACTGCTGACCTTCTGATCGACAAGCTCAGTGTCCTAACCCACTGAGCCACTGAGTCCCTTAGTAATTAAATAGTACAACTTAAATGGAGAGAGACAGAGAGAGAGACTGAACACTAGTTAGATACACTTTGTCAGATATTCTCAATGTTTCAAAGACAAATATCAACTAATTTCCATTTGTGACTAAGCATTTGGGAAAGGAAAACAGTATCAGTATGATAAAAGTCTGTAGGTAACTATATACTAGCAATGTGCTGATCTCATTGTTACTTTTAATGCCACTGTCTATTATGTTAGCTATCCATGCATATCAATGTGCCTCCTTGGATATTTCTCAGATTCATTTCCCCATCTGATTTTTAAAAATATTTTAATAAAAATATTTAATAACAATGGGACTAGGCTGCCCCACTCTCACCAGCAGAACAGGCCTGCTACAGATCCTGCTAAGGAATTCTGGTGGCCAGAGTCAAGGAGAGGAGCCTTTTGCACTGTGGCCCCATCCTTGTGGAACACTCTACCACCCAAGGTGAGAACTGTTCCCACTCTTTTGGCCTTCTGGAAGGGTATTAATATTCTGAAGGGCTAATTCACCTTCTGACAAAGAAATATTTGTGACTAGCCTGGCCTGCAAGAGCAGTTATTTTGTGGACAACCATTTTGTGAATGCATCCATTACATATTAAACATACTCTCATGAAAGAAGAGGTTCAAAAAGCTTGGCTTTTTCAGAATAAAGGCTACAAATAGCATCATTTTAAGAAAAAGACCAAGGTGAGGAGAGGCAATTAATTGGATAAATGTGTGTCATCCACTGTCTAGGGATATTCTCAGTCATCCAGGTCATGGTTGTCACAAAGATGCTTTTTTCACGAAACAACTGGACTTCCTTGTTTTTCTTTGAAGATGTTTCGCTTCTCATCCAAGAAGCTTCTTCAGCTCTGACTGTTTCATCCACTGTTTGAATTCAGTCACGGCTGCCTTTACAGCAGAGAATGTTGCTTGCCTTTTTGGGAACAGCTCATAAACTGACTAAACCAGGTTTCATCTTCCTGGTTGCCTCCCAAATATGTAACTTCAGCTCCCCAAATTCCTCAGGTAGCACAGTTTTGGATAAGAATTAGAGAACTGAAGTGCACATATTTGGAGGACACCGGATAACTTTCTAGTGTACAAATAAAAAATCTTCTTTGAGTCATTTACTGCCATCTACTTCTCCCATTTTAGTTTTGGAAACAATTCATAGAAGTTGTTGGAACAACTAGGAAGTTCTTGGGACAAAAATTATTACGGCAATTGTATATAAAATCTGACTCAGTCAACAATAGATTCTTTTTTCAGTACCAGTAATCAAATAGCACCTTACACTCAAAGCAACTGACTCCTTTCAGTGGCAGAATGGCAGTGTGATTTGTACCTGTACAGTCAGCAGAGTCACTCTAACAGTAGGACAGTCCCACCAGTAGATGAGCTACTTCTCATTTACTTAGCAGCCTAACTTGTTTCCTTTTCAACTCTTTCCCTATTAAGTTTATTAAAGTAGGGAGGGAGTTGAGAATGTCAAGTAATTAAGCCACTTTTATCCCAATTTTATCCCACATCTCATTTAAGAGCTTGCAATAGAATACACAGACTCCCTCTTCACATTTTTTCCTACCATATCAACTTTGTGCTCTCTTACACACACACACATCTGCAATATATAAAGAAATTGTTACAAATTCTTCCTCCTTAGTAAGAGGTGAAGAATTCTCCAAGTTCAACTTCTGATGAACTCATAAACACAATAGTATAGAATCATTTGCTATTAATGTGGAGTCCTTCGTGCTGTCCAGACTGATGATATTACAGTATCTAGTTGGATAATGAAAAGTCTGCAAGAAAACAACCAAGCTCAGAGAGCACCAAGGACCCCACAGTTCAACCCTGATCTACAAATATTCTCTTCTATTATTTGCCATTCCCTTTCCCTTCTGGGATGCTTTCTGACTTCCCAATCTAGCCTATAGCCCTGAGATTCCCTGGTGGTCTGCTACCCAAGTATTAATCAAGTTTAACTCTGCTGACTCTCAGCCTTATTGGCCATTCCCTATTTTCTGCATGAATGTAGAAGAAAGCTATATCTTATCTCCTGAAATATGGCTTGCTTCTGATCAAAGAATTAATTCTGAGAAACATTTTTAGGGGACATGTTTTTATTTCAATTTACAAACAGGTTCTGACTGGGGCAGCCTCTGCATTCTGTAAATAAATAATTAGATTAAAAAGAAAGGAGGAAAAATAATTACATCCAATTGGGTGGTCCGAGGGATTTTCTTTTCTTTATAAATTTTGTTTTAAAGAGCCATAGGCATTTATATTGTTGCATGCTTTCAGAATAAGAAAAGGAATGTCCCATGTGGTGGCAGTATTTTGCTTCTTGAAGACAACTTTTTTCTTTATTACAGAAGTTTTATATGTGTTTTAATCCATTGTGCAAACCAACAGGAACAGATGAATCATAACCAAAATTTCCTTGTCTTCCTCTGTGACATTGCATTTTTATCTTTGTAGTGGTCCATTATAGTACTAATGCAAATATTATATTTCCTGTTGTGTAGTGAGTTCTTTGGAGGCAGTAAGCGAGACGAGAGGTTGCAAACAGGAACAGAACTGAAAACAGAGGCTTCTGCACAGCTACTTATACAGTTGGCCACTAGGCGGCAGCCAGTAGGTTTAAAGGAACCAATTCCCGCCCCAAATCCTCCAATGATCTTCTTGGAGACAGCTTGTCTGGCAAGTCAATGACCGTTACATAGACAAACCAATTGAGCAACCTTAAGCAGCATTCAAAAGACACGTGAAAGCAGTTCAAGTAAATCCCAATACATTACATTTCCTCTTAAAGCTGCACTGTTAAAAAAACTGGCAGCTTAAGAGGATCTTAAATTTTTACAGTTTTTAAGGAAAGAAATATCAATATATGTCTAATCAGTGGAGGAAAGAGGAAAGCTGCTTTACAGAGACATCATTAACTTTGACATATATTTCAGCTATCCTTAAATTAGGACAATCTTGGTAATCTTTCTTCAGTCTCAGAGGGTTTTTATGGCTTTAACAGCCCTCTTTTGTAAATCTAGTAATAAGTCATTATCCAGGTTGTTTTTCATCTCTTGGTTTATCTTTTGTATTTCTGCATTAGTTTTTTATGTCTGTTTTACAGTTCAAAACTTCTATTTTATTTTCTGGCATTTATGTATATGCTGTGCTTTGTTTTATTTCTTCATCCTGGCAATCTGTAAATTCTTCCAAATTATTCTCCATCACATCTTTCATTTCTTCTTTAAGATCTTTTTTTTAAATACTGCATTTTCATGAGCATATATTGTTGTTATTGTGGCTGCAAGTTTCTTTCACATTTCTTCAAAAAAACCTTTTGAAATGTCCCCAATGTAATACTGTTATCTGTCAACTTTGTAAGCTTCACTCCTGGTTATCAAATTCAAAAAGGTAGAAAACAGGCTTTTTTTTCTTTTACCTCTACCTGGGATCTTTAGCCACATCTAGTGTCTCTTTTTTGTAATGACATAGCCTATCTCAAATTTCTTTTGCTTCTTCATTTTTTTTAAATCAACCAATCATTTCTTTCCCGAAAGACTAAACAATTTAGGTTCCCACAAGGGTACTATTTTTTGTTTTTAATTATTTCCAAAGTCTTAAAGTAAAAGTCATAATATTCCAAATATGAAATCAAATATTTCAAATTTGTCTAATCTCTTTGTTTCAAACTTTTTAAGTTTTAATACTAAGTACTGTATGTATAAAATATTAATTGAGTTCTCTGTCACAATTTCACTAAAATTAAGGGCATTTAAGAAAGTAATGATTAATTGAACTTTATTTTGATATGTCTACTCTAAAAAGAAGCAATTAAGTCATTCTTGTTCCTTGTTGTCTTTTTTCACTCCTTAGTACTGGGTGAGTTTATATAGAACAGGGGTCTTCATATTTGGCCCTTTTATGACTTGTGAACTTCAACTTCCAGGCACATTGGCTGAGGAATTCTGGGAGTTGAAGTCCACAAGTCATAAAAGGGCCAAGTTTGAAGACCCCTGATATAGAAAGTTTGCATTTTTATAAAGGGATCGACACAATGCCCCTACCAAAGTTTCTGAAGCTAGCTGCTTAAAGAAAGATAGTTATTTCTTTGAAGGATTTGTTGTCAAAAATCTCACTTGCAAACCAATCTTCTCTTTTTTTGGACTCTCCAAATGCACTGTAAAACATCTCCCAGTTTCTCTAGCCATTCTAACTGATGGCAATGGGAATTGCAATCTATCATGTCTCAGAAGTGTCCACTGGGGAAGATTTCTGTGAATACTTTACTTTTAGCTTAGGAAAGCCATTGGCTCTTTGATCACATAGCATCACTTTGCAGCAAAGACCCCTAAAGAGAATATTCAGGAGACAGCAGTGTCCCCATATGAAAGACACCATTCCTTGCTTCTGTCCTTGAGTTCTGGTTTACAGAGAAAACTCTATTTCCTGGATTCATTTGTTAAATATATGGCCCCTCTTACTACTTTTATCAGCATCCAGTTACATTGGTGTTTGCTAGAATTTAAAAAAAAAGATTTAAGAAAGGTTTTTTGAGGGAGGTAGGGTTAAAGCTGATTGTGGTTGTGGGTTTTTCATAGTTATGTTCCGTAACGTGGAATAGGGTTGTTGTTTTTTTCCCTTTTGTTTGTCACAGTTATATCAGGAAGGAAAGTCCAGGCATGTTCAAACAGTACTTTAACCTTATTCTCATATTTCTGTTGCCCAGAATAAACATCCAAGAGTGTTTCCATGGACAGTGCTTCAGATGATTGTTGTTTTTCTTAGCTCTCCTTTGGGTAGGACAGACAAGACAATGCGCTTTCTCCCTCGAGCCATTATCTTAACCTGCGTAGGCTTTATTTCCCTGTTATGGTGGCACCATCATCTCTCTACCCCTCAGCAGCAAGGTAAGATATCCCCCTCCACATCCCTCATCTGAAAGCAACACTAAGCTGCCTCAACTAGCCAAAGACATGTGTTGAGGAAATATAGGCAGTGCAAGGCACTTATGTTCTTAGAATCTATGTTCTTAGAATCAAGATATTTAATAGGTGTCTTGCAACAAAGGCCAAGGTAATTTTAATAAAGTTATTAAAAGTCAACCATTTCTAACAAGTACAGCTTAATTGGAGAAACACTCCTTCAAACCTGCCACATTCTCTTTCTCTTTTTATACAGTTACAGTTTATTCACATTGCCAATGAATCCTAGCTCCATAGCAGAGGATTAGTTTTAGTGACCTGGTAACACATAACAAACAACTAATAGTACTAGCATAACTTATACTCAGTTGTTTCCTGCTCTTCCTTTTCAAAAAGTATCTTAATAATATAAAAATGTAACTTTATTGATATAGTATAGTAGCAAAATAAACACACCCAATAGGTATTTATTTCAAGTGTTCATTACTTGATTAGCAATTGGTGGTAGGAGAAAATATGTAAAACAACATCGCTCCCAGCAAGCTATTGCAGGGGAAGATAAACTTGTCAACACCTGGGGTTTCACATTTTCCTTTCTGGAGGGCAAATTGTTGAAAGGGGTCTGCCTCACATGTTGTGTGGGTGGGGCCATGCAACATTTATGAGAGGGGATGTGGGTTTGCGGTCTTTTTCTAGTCTGGTGTAAGATAAAAATGTTTAGGAAAAGGCTATGTTAAGCCCATATCAGATCCTATGAAAGCATTTGTGCAAGCTTTTTGTCCCCAAAAGTTAGGGAACAAAGTTGCTGGTTACTCAGTGGCACAACTGGAGGAGACTAAAAAAAAGGTGGGGGAGTTTGCAGACATAAGTATCTCTGTGGCCACAAGGCCCTTATTAGAACTAAAGGGACAAATGTTATTCTTAGATACTGGGGTTGTTGCTTGATTGATGAGACGAGGCGAGTGAGTTCAGCAAAGATCATTGTTTATTTGGTTGCAGGAACCGAACTAAGAAACAGGGCTGCAAATGCAGCAATTTATACCCTGGCCTCTAGGTGGCGGCCAATAAGTTTAAAGCAACCTATTGCCGCCCTAGAGGCAGCCAATGGCAGTGCTGGAGGTGGGTTGTCTGAGGAGCTGGGAGCCATTAGCCAGTTTCCCTGCTTGAGCAACCTTCCAGCAATTAACCCCACGTGATATACTTAAGTCAAACAAAGCCCAATACATTACAGTTATCATGCATCTGATGATACATGTTCTTGAATAGCTTTTCCCATCCTGTTTACAGACCATTTGACCATCAAAGAGAAGATTGATGTACCCCTCACATTTGATGCTCTGCTACATGTTCAACAGCTCAGAAAAAAGATATTGCGGTCTTTTTGCAGGAAAAAGAGCAAACTCACTAAACTTCCAGGTACACAAAAGGAAGCTTCCCAGGTACTCTCTTCTATTGCAGTGAATCACAAACTGAATTTCCTGTATTGCAAAATACCAGCCACCGGGGTGGAAGAATGGGAGCACCTGTTAGAAGTTATATTGGAGAACGAAAATGTCACATTGCAGGTGCCTGTCCCCTATCACCAGGACTTTGGTAACAAAATGGCCTTGAGTAAATATAACTTGACATCAATGGAAGCTCTGCTTAAAGCCTACACAAAAGTGGTTTTCATTAGGGATCCTTTCCACAGACTCATTTCTGCTTACATGCATCGATTGGCAAAAAATCTAACCTTTGGAGAGTTCGTTGACTACATCTTGTACATTGGATTAAAGAATGCCAGTGTTGAATGGACACCCTTAGTCAAGCTGTGTCATCCATGTCTTGTTCAATATGACTATATCATAATGTTTGGGTTTCTTCCCAATGAAGTGCACCATTTGATGCTCCGGACTGGATTTCCAGATAATATCCAGATGCCTGAGTTCATGGACTCCAAGTTCCAGTGGATATATACCTGGCTAGAAGAAAAGATGTTCAGTGAATTATCCCTTGTGCAGAAGAAAAGTCTTTGCCATTTCTTTCGATTTGACTTTGCTGCATTTGCCTTTTCCAGAAGTTTGCTCTGGGACCTCATATGTATTTCTGGAAACAGTTAGGATTAGTCATCAAAGAAAAATGCACAGAATTGAACTAATGAAGTGAAATCTCAGACTCTTACAGAATGGGGAACTGCACTAGTAGCCTTGACATCTAGTGGAAGCAAATTCCACAATGTAATTACGTGCTTTGTAAAGAAGCACTTCCTTTTATTTGTCCCAAATATTCTGGAGTTCTTCACAGTCCATTTTTTATTTTATGCTCCTGAATAATCTGCAAATGTTAGCACCTGACTTCTCACCTCTAATTCCATATCATTTAGAAACAATCAAAAGCCTTGTCTGGATACAGAGCTTTGGGGAAATGTTACTGTTCACATTGTCCCATAATAATGGGATCTATGTTCTATTTGCATGCCTGCTGATGTGGTTCATGAACCTTTTGGAGATAAATTTTTTGAAAGCATTTTAAAGTCCAAAAATATAATATCCATCATATTACATCTACTAATGTGACGTTCTCCATTTTGGCCTCTACAAAGGGTTTAAATAAAAGGAATCATGCACTTCTGCTTTGTTGCACTTTTTCCCATTTAATCTTTTGAATGACTACCCTTTGAATTCTGTATTTTCCATGTTATTCTTTTACTTACTGCAATATGGAGTTATACTCACACATTCCCTCCTGAACTATCTACGGGTAATATAAGAATCAGAATCACTTTAAATTTTACTTTTGAAGATATCAAAATAACTGTTGTGGCAGGACAGCTTTCAGTATAGGACCAATATATTACTGGCTCTGATGATATTTGTGATTCTTTGTGGAAATTATCCATGTACTGTATGTCTGGAAGATTCAGTGGTGATATATTGGTTTTCAAGAAGAGATTGGCAGCTTGAGCAGGTGGTTGGATCTGAAGACCTCCAGCTCTGTTATTCTGTATTCTATCCTGTCTAAATTAATGGCCCATATTTGATCTCTAGATTTGGCCACATCACAGGCTCAGGGTTAGGACGCTGAGCCTGTCGATCAGAAGGTCGGCAGTTTGGCGGGTCAAATCCCGAGTGCCGCGTAACAGAGTGAGCGCCTGTTACTTGTCCCAGCTTCTGCCAACCTAGCAGTTCGAAAACATGTAAAAATGCAAATAGAAAAATAGGGACCACTACGGTGGGAAGGTAACAGCATTCCGTGCGCCTTTGGCGTCTAGTCATGCCGGCCACATGACCACGGAGACGTCCTCAGACAAGCGCTGGCTCTTCGGCTTTGAAACGGAGATGAGCACCGGCCCCTAGAGTCAGAAATGACTAGCACGCATGTGCGGGGGAACCTTTACCTTTACCTTTAAGAAATAGAATCCAGATTGGAGTTGTGTAGAGAATACAAAATTTATTCCCAATGACTGTAATCCCTGTAGGCAGATCTAGCTTCCCCAACATACATTTTGTGGAATACTTTCTCCCATAAATGAGAATGATTTTCATCTTTGACAAGGGGGAGGAACTAATGTGATGCATTTGGAGGCCACTGATGAGGAGAAAACCTTCTTCTATTCAAGGCATAATTGTTCCTGGCAAACCTCCAGGAGGGAGAGAAACTGTATGTCCTGTGAGTCATCATAACATTATATAGAAACCACAAAAGCATTTAAATACATGTTTATTTTTCAAAATGTTTCATTTAGAGCAGACATCCAGATTGATCGTAAAAGAGTAAGCTCATTCAAAAATGTCTGTAACGTATGCAGATAAAATTAATTTGCATGCTTCCTGGAAAAGTAGCCTTCCTGTGAAGAATCATTAATAGCAAGATGTTATTGATAGCTATCCCTTCTTTTGCAAATACCACACAGCAGGTACATTTAATTTGAATCCTTGTTTAACATCACATTTTATGGGCTAAGTATCACAGACTTTGCTAGCTTTTAAAGGAGGCCAGCGATAACATGTTCTTCCTTAAACTAGGGATCAGCTAAGGGATGGGATTTTCCAATGAATTCAATGAATAAGAAAACAAAAAGTAGGATTTCAGAATGGCCTTTTTCTTCAACAGGACATTGAATATGCCTCATGAAGTAACACAAACCACTTCTTAGGATTGAAATGATACAGCTCCATTATTTTCCTTCATATCACTTCAACAGCTTCATCCAACATTTTCAACAATGAAAAGAGATTCAGTAATGACCACAGGCCCTGCATGTTTTAGAGGTGATCATCACAGCAGTATCAAATGCCTCAAGAATAGTGTCATTTCTATGATGCAAAAATGCCTGAAGCTGCAAGTAAAAAGGAAAATCTCATCCTAAACTGTAATGGAGAATCAGCCATGGTCAGCCCCAGAATAGTGATGAATCCTAGTTGCCACAAAATAAAAATGAAGGCAGAAGGAAGAGGCAGAATTAGTCACTGGCTTAGTATTACATTTTGATTTGTCTGTCTCATGTATCAATATTAGAACATGTAGAGGTTTCAGGACATTGACAGCCATATGAAACAATCAACCTCTTCTCTTTCTTCCATCAAAACAAAAAATGGTAACTATCAACACCAAATACTAAGTATTATTTTAGTAAATGACAAACAAGAGTTGTAATCAATGTATTTTACCTTATTATAATACTGTACCATAACTCCCTTTTTTACAATCCTGTAGTCCATGTTGACATTTAATATACAGCATGGTTGTATTGTATTACTCTACTTTGATTACAATGTAGTCTTATTTAGAGTACACCTATTGAAATCATTGGAAATTACATGAAAATAATGTGATTATATTTGGTCCATTCAAGATTTGGGTTGTCAGTGCTTATGTACCTATTCACTTTGTTAGAAAGCACTAAAATTTTGTTTGTTGTTGTTTTTCTGTTCTAGGAATGTACACATTGCTTTCATACAATTTCCTTGGTATCAACCACAAACTGCATCCCAAGAGCCCAAGGCAAAATCAGAATCTTTGAATGATACCATTGCCTGCTTTCTGAACATTTGGAAATGAGTTTGTATTAATTGATGTTGATTCTAAAATTTATAAGATTCTAAAAGAATGTAAAGAGCTATATAGCACAAAGAGTATAATGGGATTTGATGTGGGAGAAATGGAGTGCCCCATAGTTATATGATGAACTAAATGGCTTTTAAATACTTCAAATAAATTATGAGCCAGTTCATCTTCAGGAAGAAGATCCAGTCAGTTCACCTGTACATTTCTCCTCCTGAAATGGAACTAGTATGATAAACTTGTCCAGGATTCTTCCCATTTCTCTAATATCCTAGGGCTCCTTAACTTCTTATCTATTATATATTGAAAATATGTTTATTGTACAATGTATTTCATTTTTTGTTATATGTTTTAAAATGTGTGAATTTTGAACATATTCACCCTTAATACAGAACTGTAATAATAATAATCCTAGCCTACATACAAAAGTATCATATCATGGAATGGATAAAAGCAAAAAAAAATCAATATTCATGTAGGGGAGTGTTTGGTTAAATAAACACTACACTGAACAAACACTATAGGGCAAAAAATGGGAAGACAGTATTCCCTAATAAGCCTCCACAAATTGTGCTTTTGTGCAATCCCACAATCCTCAGTTTACCTTATCCATTTTTTGACAAAATTAAACTGGAGATTATGCTCCATAAATTGTGAGAAAAAACAGCTTTCTATGATATATACACATATAGGTTACTGATATTCTGTATATGCTAACTCAAAAGTAAGTCCCACTGAGTTCAATAGATCATAATCCCATGGATTCGGGTACTGGATCATTATAGGCCTTGCATCTCCTCCCTGGGGTGATTATCTCACTCTGACAAAGGGGATAACACTGATTTTACTCTAGCAAATTTGAAAGAACAGGAAGCTGAAAACGGGCCAAAAGTGCCTCTGTTAGCCATTAAACTACCTCTCTCCTTCTTAGTACACAAAAGGAAAAGGAAACAGTGGCCTCTCCTGACTGTCTTACCATCTTAAGTGATCCATCCAAAAAATTAAGAAGAAATTAGATGTTATGATGATGATTAATCCACTGCAACAAATCAGCTAAAGCTGCATTTTTGTTGTTACACATAACATCTGCAATAATTTATCAACAATAACATTTTCTTGATGAATATCAATGCTTCCACAATTACATTATAAAGCTTTCTCAATCAGTAAAGTAGACAGAGAATACAGTTCTAATTTCAGCTTAGAGGTACTGCTTTGTTGGTCCTGGAGCTAATTTCTAGAGATGTCTTCATTCACACCCTCACAGACCATGGTTTGAAAGTTCCTGGTTCAGCGGGCGGACACTAAAAAGAAAAAAAATGGGATGAGAACAAATTATAGATACTTCAAATTTTTGTGTTTCCAAGTAGGGCTGAAAATAGCTTCTACTTGAAGTCCTGAAGTCCTGAATCAATAACACTGGACTTCATGGGTCAAGAGTCATTTTTAAGGGTGAGGAAAGATATTTTTTTTATCTTAATAGTTTCTGCAGCTATCTTGAATTCAATTCATCAGTCATGAAACTATTACAAAAAGTTGTACTAACAATTGCATAAATTTAGGAATACACTTCTCCAAACATGTGTAGTTTTGTTTGCAATTATATTTATTTATTTATTTATTTATTTTATTGGATTTATATCCAATAAAGTAAGCCTTGGTGGAGCCTTGGTGGAGCAGTGGGCTAATGCCTCCTTAAGTAACACCAGCTGCCTGCAATTAGTGCAGGTTTGCATCCCACCAGGCTCAAGGTTGACTCAGCCTTCCATCCTTCCGAGGTAGGTAAAATGAGGACCCAGATTGTTGGGGGCAATAAGCTGACTTTGTAATAATGCCGCTTGGGGGGGCGAAAGCCCTAATAATCAGGCATATACATAGAATGAAGGCTATGGCTAAGCACATTGGTTTGTGCTTAAATTGTAAGCCGCCCTGAGTCTTCGGAGAAGGGCGGGATATAAATGGGATTAAAATAAAATAAATAAATAAATAAAATATACTGCCCTTTCCCGAAGGACTCAGGGCGGTTTACAGGGTATTTAAAACAAAGATCGATACAAAAGTTAAAAACAATTAAAAAAGATTAAATCAATCCCTGAAAAAAATAAAAACCCCAATTAAAATTAAAATTCTCAGCCTGGGCCAGAGAGCTCGAAGAGCCAGGTCTTCAGGTCCTGGTGTAATGAACGGAGGTCAGGGGCAGTCCTAAGCTCCATGGGCAGCTGGTTCCAGAGGGCAGGCGCACCCACAGAGAAGGCCCTCCCCCTGGGTGTTATAATAATAATAATAATAATTTTATTTATATACCGCCCTGAGTCCGTCTCCCGAAGGACTCAGGGCGGTGAACAGGGCAGATATATAAAAAATACAAAAATACAAAAGTTAAAAAGAATTAAACATATGCCCAACTAAAAACAGTAAATACATATATTAAAAATAACAATAAAAAAACCCCAACCCATCCCCCATCAGGCCAGGCCGGCTTGTTAAAATAAAAGTGTCTTCAGATCGCGACGGAAGGAGCGAAGGTCAGGCGCCATCCGGAGCTCAACCAGCAACTGTTTCCATAGCTCCGGGGCGCCCACAGAGAAGGACCTCCCCCTGGGGGCCACCAATCGACATTCTCTGATCGGTGGCACCCTGAGGAGGCCCTCTCTGTGTGAGCGCACTGGACGAAGGGAACTTGATGCTGGCAGCAGGTGTTCCCTCAGATATTTATTTATTTATTTATTTTACATACCGCCCTTCTCCCGGAGGACTCAGGGCGGTGTACAGAGCAAAGTAAGTATACAATAAACCAACAATAAAACAAATAAAACCCCAGATCTACAAATAAAACCCCAAATCTATCAGGCCAGGCCGGCTTGCTGGAATAGATAGGTTTTTAAATCTCGCCGAAAGTTGCGAAGGTCGGGGGCCATCCGGATTTCGGCTGGTAAGCGGTTCCAGAGGATTGGCGCACCCACCGAGAATGCTCTCCCCCTGGAGGTCACCAGCCGGCATTCTCTGACCAGTGGCACCCTGAGGAGGCCCTCTCTGTGGGAGCGCACAGGACGGAGGGGTGTTGACGCTGGCAGTAGGTGCTCCCGTAGGTATTCCGGACCCATGCCATGTAGGGCTTTGTATGTCATCACTAGCACCTTGAATTTCACCCGGAAGGCAACTGGAAGCCAGTGCAGCTCGCGGAGTAGAGGTGCTACATGGGAGTATCAGGAAACCCCCATCACAACTCATGTGGCCGCATTCTGCACCAGCTGAAGCCTCCGAGTGGTCCTCAAGGGCAGCCCCATGTAGAGAGCGTTGTAGTAGTCTAAATGGGAGGTCACAAGCGCATGAGTGACTGTGTGTAGGGCATCTCGGTCCAGGTAGGGTCGCAACTGGCACACCAGGCGAACCTGGGCAAAAGCCCCCCTGGTCACGGCTCCTATATGGTCTTCAAAATTGACCTGTGAATCCAAGAGGATGCCCAAGTTGCGAGCCCTATCAATGGAGGGTAACACCTCACCCCCCATCGTTAAAGGTGGAATAGTCTGGTTAACCCGAGATGCTGATATGCACAGCCACTCAGTCTTGGCAGGATTGTACCCAATGTTTAAAGTTTTGCAAATCATTTTTGTAATAAAATATATCATGATGCATTATTTTCATTAAAATCTGCATTTTGATGGACTTTTCCTTAATATACTTGACTGCATGGGCAACTTCTAAAAGACTCTTATTTTAGAAACAGTGTTCTTTTGTGTACCAGCTAAAAGACTAAAGTTCACCTCAGAAATCTTTGTTTAAATCTTGCTTCTCCCATGGACTCGCAAGGAGATCTAGTTTGCCACGAAGATTTCAAGATCATAAATTTTGAATCCTTGAAAAGCACCATAAAATTGTGGAATGTTGTGGTTACCAAGTGTTTGGGAAAGCCTTTACCAATTCAAAGCTGGGTCCTTGTTCCTGTTGATCTAATGCTTAACTAATTATACTTGCAGAGGAGAATAGGAGATAAATTAACTTACCAGTTTGGTGAAGGAATCAACACAAGCATTGCGTATTCTTTCTGGAGTAGCTGGACTATCTAATCGGAATATTCCTTTCAATCCAGATTCTTCCCTTGCAGAGACAATTGCATCTTTGATAGCATAAAATACGGAGGCTGCTAAGAACAATGGAGGCTCACCCACAGCCTGTGGAGATGAAAGGGCAAAAAGCCATGCAATCTTCCATCAAAAACGTATTTTCAGCATCTAACAAGATTTACATATCATATAATGTATCCATTCACAATTTCACTGCACCACATACTGTGGAATTACTAGGTACAGTGGTGGAAAAATGTATCTTTTGTGCATAATTTGTATGTTGTATTCCACGTTATGCTCTCTTATTTGACATTATCAGCTAACTTGTGAACCATCACAATTGAATAACTCCAATATGATGGAGGCAACAATGTATCCACTTTCACTATTACAGACTTCTAATTGTATAGGAAGGAGTGCCTGAAGAAGACTATATCTGTCTGTTAGGGAATAACTCCAGGACTAATAAAGTTCTGACATTATCAATCTTGTATAATGTTTAATTAGAGAAATTAGGTATGTAAAATGCATTAGCTCAAATGGAATTGTAAGTGATTCAGCATGTTGTGTGAACTTGCTCATCATATTGAACCATAGTATTGTTTAGCTGCTATTTACAGTATTTTGTTAAGCTGCATTTAGGATTTAAAGTGATCTGTGCATTCAGCCAAAGAGTACTTAATTAGTGGAGAAACATTTACAATACAATAAATTTTCTATACCCAGTAAACAAAAGGAGCAATTTCAGTTCATTCTACAGTAAGGTCATTAAAATGTTTTAAGGTAAGGCAGGATAATATGGAAGAGATAAATAGAGTTGTTAACACATAATATTTACATTCCTCAGGGTAATAGTATAAAAATCATTATGCTTTGATACTCCAGCTAAGTTCTGACTCAGCATTGGCCTATCCTATAAATACTACACTGTTTTAGAATGGTGTGTGGAAAGAAAGAATAAAAGAATAAAACAGAATCATAAAATGAAAGGGAGCAAGAAAGATATTCTTCAACGCAGCATAGAATTAATCCAGAGATATTCATCACCTAAAGTATACTTGATTGTATTCTGGTTACTGACTGAAGCAAGCAAAGCAAGGTTGCTAATTGTTATGAAATATCTGATATACAGAAGACATGAGAACAGTGTTCTGCCTTGCATATATGCTTAATAAGTTAATTGACAAATGGAGAAATTTATTTCCCAATGAGATATTTACCTTAGATGAATAAATGGCTTTGCTATTTGGACAATCCCGGAGAAGAGAAACATGGAACTCTGATGGAATGTCACCAAATGCAGGGATCTTGTACATTCCAGGCCCCCGTGTATACAAACTGCCTTCTGGAGAATAGCGTAGTTCCTCCAGGGTAAACAGCCCAATTCCTTGGACAAATGCTCCCTCAATCTGAAAAAAATAAATCAAGTCCAAATTTGTTCTTTTCTTTTCTCTTCCCCATCCCTTGGTAACCACTGAAAGATTTAAAAACCAAATATTGTACAGGTTTCTGCAGACACACTTAGGCCAGCTTCCTAAATGCTTAATTATAACTGCAATCCTATTCCCATGTTCTTGGGAATAGGCCCACTGGGTTCATTAAGACTGCGTGTAAACATCATCACCAAACTAAGAAAACTGCTCAGTCCAAAGACTTCAGAGCCAGATTGCAATTATTTAGTGATTAAGAAAAACAGTGTTTGCAGACATTTATATAAATTGCATGACATGATTATTGCTTAAATGAGTGGCAAATTAACTAATAAAATTATAACAAATATATTGCTTTACCGTCTGTTTGTAAGCAATGATTTAAACTGTATGATTGTCAGAATCCATTTATATCACATTCATAAATGTATGTTTAAAACATTATCCCCCCCCCATATGGATTCTGCCATCTCCTGAGGAAGGAGGAGCATATGTGGATTCAGCCTGCCTTAGGTTATTTCAAAGACCAAGGAAACCTTTTGAACTAGGGAGATCAAAAGGGAGGGGGAGAGGAAGAAGGCAATAACCATAAAGATTCAAAGTTCCTTTTTTTCCCCCACGAAAGGGTTGACACGAAGTAGAAGGATGGGGGCTGACCAAATGGGGTTGAGGGAAGGGGGGTTGAACTGGGTACCCTTTATAAAATTTCAATCTGTAAAACAATACTAAGTCCTGTCTTGTATTCCCACAACCAAGCATGTCCTAGTAAAGATTCCTTTTGGACTAGAACTGACACCAAGAGTTTTTGTCTTCCTAAGACGTGGTTTGGGGTGAGTCCTGACAGTTTTTGGACAGTATACTGAACTGCATTAGTAATAAATGCCAAACTTCATTGGTCCTCGTCTCAGGTATGGCCACAAAAGGCAGATCCAATTGGTCTGTGCAGATGCTGACTCTGGTCTGAAGTGCTTTTTCAGTCAGCTATTCAGATACTACCACCCCGCCCTTTATTATGATAAGGTTGGCCTCCATCCTGGTATCTACATGCTCCAAGGAAGTCCATTTTGCACTTTTGCACATACAGAGTAAATGTTTGCATGATCCTGACTAAAACATATTTTGTCTTTCATGCATATACATTCCTCCTGCAGACATTAACATCAAACTTGCGAGTATTAAAAGGAAACTTGTTATTTGAGTAATGTTAGCAGAAAACATCAAATGCATAGTAAATGCTCCAATTCAAGTGGAACCTGAATGGGGCTTGTTTCCAAACTTTCCAGAATGTATCTATTCTTAATCATTGTAGTTATTTAGAAAACTAAGTCACGTTTGTAAATTTTGAAGGTGGCTTGTTTCCCAAAATCATAGATAATATGCATTAAAAACTGTGATCTCTTGTAGAAACAGGTGAAGTGGATGAGGAGCCTGAGACTCATGCTAAGACATTGCTATTAAACCAAAAAATGGTTAATGTCATACTGTAGATAAAAAAGCAATGTTAATGTGTAGTTAAGAACATTATGAAACAAAAATGTAAAAGTCCTTGTGAACAGTTCTTATTTACAAGAAAAACATCTGCAGATGAGGTTCAGAGTGTACCTAATATAATAATGTAACAAAGTTAAATGTTAACCAGTACCAGTTTTAATATTACCACATATTGAAGGTTTGGCAGCTCAAGTATGTATGTATTCAACTGTACTACTGTATATGTGTAAATATGTGGTCCCCAACCTTTCCGGCTTGGGGGACTGGCGAGGAGAGGGAGAGGGGATGGTTCCCTGTGAGTGGTTGGAGTGTGCACCTGCCGCTCTTGAGCAAATGGAGCTTCACGCGTGAGTCCAAGCACCCACTGCTCATGCAAGTGGAGATGTGTGCATGTGCACGCTTCCCCCCCTCCCATTTGTATGGCCCCGATTCAAGTGGGTCCTAGCCTAGTAGTGGCCCAGGGGTTGGGGACCCTAATGGGTTTGTAGCATGATATTTTGTTGATAGTACTCATAGTTGGCTACATATCTGAATTTAGTAATTTAGATGAATTGCAACACAGGTTAAAATAGAAAGTTCAGTTTCTCCAAAACATGTGAGCATTGTCTGAAATGAATCTACACTGTAATGAACAAACCATTTTCCATTTTCCAGCTGGCATAAAGATATATGTCATGTGCAAAACACTTGAAGGCTAACCCAAACTGATAATAAATTAGCAATTAACAGTTCCCTGTGTTAAAAGAGTTCATAGTACTGCTGCTGTTTATCAAGCCTTTTGCTGATTATTAACCATTTTAATCTGTCTGTTTGTATACACATCTATTTTTGCTTCACAGAGTACAAACAACTTGCACTGCTTACCTGCCCTATATCTATAGCTGGATTCAGGCTGGTGCCAACATCCATCACAACATCAGTGTGAAGATTCTAAATATCAAAACAAGTAAAGGTTCAGTAAACACAAGGCTAACCACATATTACTAGCTAAATATGAATCACATTTGACTTGAAGTTTTTATTCATATGTTTCATGGAAGATTAAGTTTTTATCTGAGCTGGAACTATCCAGGTCAAAACTCCTAGATATTGATGTTGACAGTGTGCCTTAAAGATCTCAATGCAATGCAATGCACAACACAATGCAACACAATACAATACAATATAACACAACACAGTACTTGATAATTTAAAAAGCTATCCTAATTATAGAATTCCTTGCTGAAAGCTGCAGCCCTTTGGAGTTAAGTGTCATGATGACCTTCACAGTTGTGGTAATCTATCATCACTATGAAATTAATGATTAAAACAAAATATAGATATAAAAGATTATAAAAATTATTTAAAAGATTATAAAAATTCCACCACAAATTTGGAAGTGATTATACCAATTTCATACCCAGATGAATCCACCAAATGATTTTTTTAAAAAAAAACAACTATATAAACCTAGTAAAAAATAAGCACAGAGCAAAAGATTTACTGAAGTTCACAGAATGAATCTAAAGCCAAGAGTATCTTATCCATTAAATACACTCCTAATTATTATAGAATGTCCCTCCTTACATGAAAATGAATAAGTGCTTTTAACTATTTAGTAACTCTGCTTACCTTATGGTCACCAGTCAGACAATCTATCTCAACCTCAGAACAAGCAACACCATAGGAGAAGTAATGGAAAGGCTTTCCTGCATTCTTCGAGAAGTCATAGCCAACATTAGGAATTCTTAACAGAGAGGGAACAAAAGGAGGAAAATATAAAATCATCAGAGAGATTGTAAGGTATAAAAGGCAATGCATAAACTAATGTATGGACATGGTCAAGGCAAGGTTGGTTTGCAAGAATAAAAAGAGATGGAGAAATATAACATATAGTGTGGGTGTAAACTAGATTAGCTACATTTCATTATCTTTTGTTCACGATAGCTTTAATCTCTTTGAGCTACTATTTCTCATTTTTCTACACATTGTTGCTGACCCCAGAAGGAGATGGCATGAAGGATGTATTAATATGCATGTTCAGATTTTATTATCATTGCAGTGATTTTGTCTAACGTTGTTAGGTCAGAATATCTGAAAATTAATAAAGTGAAGCAATATAGGGAATTCTGAAGATCCAACCATGATTCTTATTAATCAAGGGGACTGAAATCAAGACAGTTGCACTTCCAACCTGGTCCCCAAAATTTGGAGGTAACATTCTGAGAGGGCAGAGCAGAAGAATTGCTTCAGTTATTCCATGAAATAATCTGTACTTATTCTATTTCTTTGTTACAGCACTCTTCCTCCTTGACCTCTGGCACCCAGCCACAAAAACATTTAGCTGTTCTCTCTAATTCTTATGAATTATTAGAGCATGCACATATCATGACTCAAGACAAGACTGTAGTCTGGGATTTCAAAAAAAAAGTGGAGTTAACAAGCCTATTATCTTAGTAGAATGCTGATAAGAGACATTTCTGTCGCATCTTCTGTATTGTAAATCCATTTTATGAAATTAGCTTATATCTAAATCCCCAACAGCAGAAATAATACCCAAATTCCAAACCTGATGACGTTTTGCAGATCTTCTCTATGATAGTTTCACTCACCTATAAAATCCTGTAGCTGATAAACTCACACAATCATGATAAGCTGCTAACACCTAGTGAAAAAAAACCATATAAAATTTTGTTGGGCTTTTCTTAATCTGGAATAATTATAATTTCCTGAGTGGAATGGAAATGTTTCATTGAGTAGCACAAGTATTCATAAGGCAAACATTATCAACAAAACATTTAAAAAAACTTCCTCTCAACTCGTAATGTTCAACTTTAAAAACACAATAGACCTTCGCCCAAAATCAGCATTGAGCAAAGACTATATGAGACTGCAATCTGATATTTTGATTATTGCTCATCTCCAATTCCAGGTACATGCAGTGAATGTGGAAAAATGCTGGGAACAGCATCCGAAAGACTAAAAGTCTATATTGCCAATGTTTCTCCTTATCTAGAAGGGTATCCCACAGAACTAAATGGAATTTCCTCCTGAATTGAAATGTACAGGATTGCATTGCTAAATATTAAAAGGGCTTGTAATTGTGCTTTTATATTTGCCAACTTAAAACTATGGGCAGCCTTATTCTGCATTGATATTTTTACATGCTTTAGACCAACTAGATGGCAACATCAAACCAAACACGTCTGATACAGCAATCTACGCTGAAATAGCTTTTATAAGTACATGGGTGGGGGACCATTTGGAAAGTCCAGAGCTATAGGCTAGACTCGGGGATTTATTTAGGTATTTATTAAATTTGTTTGCCACTCATCTCACTACAACTGAAAGGCAGGAACACCCAGGAATCTGCATGGATATATCACCAGGAATCAAGCTTGATTACCATCCTGTATCAGATAAAAATACAAAACAGGACACTTTTATCACCACCACTCCTTGAATAGGGCACATCCTGTACAGACCACAATGACATGATCTGTCAGTATTAGAGCTAGGCAATGGTAGTAGTTGCCTCCCACAAAGCTCCATTTATTCTGGAAGATGCCCCAGTTTGAGTAAAGCTGCAATACAACATTAATATAGAATCAAAATGAGATATGGCAACAATATAATGAAATATGAAGCAGTTAAGAAAAAATAGCATGGGGGAAAGCTAATTAGAATTTGCAAAAAAAAAAGGAATAGTATATAGGCAGAATATTTATGCTATACTTCCAAAACTTTAACTTGCACCAAATGAAAACTTACCCAATCTTGCCATGATCCTTTTGGGTTAGCACATCTGAATGGCTCCAATCGTTTTAAGATGGTCTGGCAAGCGTTCTAAAAAATAATCCCAAACAAAAAACATTTTGTTACAAAGAAGATCTCTACTATGCCTGCAGATTGCAGTTACAGTAAGTCTTTATCGTTTTATTTGTCTGAAACTGACCTCAAATGAATAAAAATATAATGATCTGCTTTAGATCTAAAATTGCCATGTCGGGCATTTTTGAAGCAGCAATTCTCATATACTGTTGTCCTAAAACAAAATCTGCTAAGAGATTCTCAGAATGCCCACTTCTATAGTGCAAATTAGATAAACTGTTTCTTGAACTCCCAAGCTAGACAGACTTGTGCTAACAGCAATGATTGTATAAGTCAAACTTTTCTAATGTGGAATTTTGGCCGTGGAAGCTAAAACGTAGAATCTGATACAACACATCTGACAGATCACAGGTTATGGAAAGGCATCCCAGAGATAGTTTAGAGTCTATTATTATATCATTGTTTATCTCAAATTAAGCATCACTGAAGCTTAATGACCAGTTATTATCATTCCTAATGCTGCTATTTTGATCAGCAGTAGAATTTAAGGGTCTAAGACAAAGGATTTTCCCACCAGCATATAAATAATGGAATTCCGTCATTTATATATTATTCCGTGATTTGGTCGAGTGTGAGCAGGCGGACCTGGCTTGCATCACGGAGACTTGGTTGGGCCCAGAGGGCGGTATTCCTCTGGTTGATCTTTGCCCACCAGGTTTCCGGGTGCTACACCGGCCTCGGGCTCAGGGTAGGGGTGGGGGAGTGGCTGTTGTTATGAGGGAGACCTTGTGCCCGTGGGAGGCCACCGTTCCTCAGATAGTCGGGTGTGAGTCTCTCTTTTTGAGATGCGGCCCTGGTGCGCAGTTGGGCTTGCTGCTGGTGTACCTTTCGCCTAGTCACGCAGCAGCAGCCCTGCCTGAGCTTCTCGATGTCCTCTCTGGGTTGGTGATTGAGTTCCCTAAACTTATAGTTTTGGGGGACTTCAATCTACCATCTCTGGGAGGATCATCTGAGTTGACTCGGGAGTTCATGGCTTCCATGACGGCCATGGACCTGACGCAAGTAATTTCAGGACCGACTCATGAGGGAGGCCACACCCTTGACCTAGTTTTCTTATCTGGACGGTGGTTAGATGATCTTGGTGGGGGCTCTCCAATTATTATGCCCCTGTCATGGACCGATCATCATCTCCTGCGGCTGGTCTTCCGCTTTGCTACCCCCCGCCGTGGGTGTGTGGAACCAGTTAGATGGTACCGCCCCAGACGCTTAATGGATCCCGAGAGGTTCCAGGCAGCGCTGGGGTCCCCACCTGCCTCCCCCACTCACAGCTCGGCAGATGCCTTAGTGGAAGCCTGGGAAAGGGCGGCCACTGAGGCTCTTGACCGAGTTGTACCCTTGCGGCCCCTGACCCGATGCAGATCCCGTCGAGCTCCATGGTTCTCTGCGGAGCTCCGGGAGATGAAGCGTTGGAGACGGGGCCTAGAGAGCGGTTGGAGGTCCAGCCGATCCGAATCCGACCGATTGCGACTAAGAACCTACATTAGGTCTTATCTCGCTGCGATAAGGGTGGCGAGGTCTAATCACTTCGCTACCCTTATCGCGTCTGCAGTTAGATGGTACCGCCCCAGACGCTTAATGGATCCCGAGAGGTTCCAGGCAGCGCTGGGGTCCCCACCTGCCTCCCCCACTCACAGCTCGGCAGATGCCTTACTGGAAGCCTGGGAAAGGGCGGCCACTGAGGCTCTTGACCGAGTTGTACCCTTGCGGCCCCTGACCCGATGCAGATCCCGTCGAGCTCCATGGTTCTCTGCGGAGCTCCGGGAGATGAAGCGTTGGAGACAGGGCCTAGAGAGCGGTTGGAGGTCCAGCCGATCCGAATCCGACCGATTGTGACTAAGAACCTACATTAGGTCTTATCTCGCTGCGATAAGGGTGGCGAGGTCTAATCACTTCGCTACCCTTATCGCGTCTGCAGATAATCGCCCGGCCGCTCTGTTTAGGGTGACTCGCTCCCTCCTTAATCAGGAGGTGAGGGAGGAACCCTTGCAGGGTCGTGCCGAGGAGTTTAACAATTATCTGTCGGACAAAATCGCTCGGATTTGGACTGGTCTGGACTCTGACTGGGCAGAGTCTGGCGATCAGGACACGGGCGGTCTTGTCGATATCACCTGGGAGGAGTTTGATTCTGTGACTCCGGAGGAAGTGGACAGGATTATGGGGAGACTAAGCTCCACCACATGTTTATTGGACCCGTGCCCTTCCTGGCTGGTTTATGCAGCCCGGGAGAGGACACGCAGCTGGTTCCAAGCAGTTATATCAGCTTCTTTGAGTGGGGGTAGCTTCCCTGCCGTCTTGAAAGAGGCGGTGGTGAGGCCTCTCCTCAAGAAGCCTGCCTTGGACCCAGCTGTATTGAACAACTTTCGTCCGGTCTCCAACCTTCGCTTTCTTGCGAAGGTTGTTGAGAGTGTGGTGGCGCATCAGCTCCCTTTGGTCCTGGATGAAGCGGATTATCTAGACCCGTACCAATCGGGTTTCAGGCCCGGGCACAGCACGGAGACGGCATTGGTCGCACTGGTGAATGATCTCTGGAGGGCTCGGGACAGGGGTCATTCCTCTGTTCTAGTCCTATTAGACCTCTCAGCGGCTTTCGATACCATCGACCATGGTATCCTGCTGCGGCGTCTCAGGGGATTGGGAGTGGGAGGCACGGTCTTACAGTGGTTCTCCTCCTATCTCCAGGGACGCTCACAGTCGGTGTTGACAGGAGGGCAGAGGTCGACCGCGAGGTCTCTCGTTTGTGGAGTTCCTCAGGGGTCGGTCCTCTCGCCTCTCCTGTTCAACATCTACATGAAACCGCTGGGTGAGATCATTCGTGGCTTTGGAGTTGGGTATCATCAGTATGCTGATGATACCCAGCTTTTTCTTTTGACCCCAAACCACCCCAGTGATGCCCTCAACGTGATGTCCCGTTGCCTGGAGGCGGTTCGGGTCTGGATGGGGAGGAACAGACTTCAACACAACCCCGACAAGACCGAGTGGCTTTGCATACCTTCATCCCAGGTCTATTCGGATATTCCATCTCTTTCTATGGGGGGTGAATTATTACCCCCCGTAAATAGGGCTCGCAACTTGGGAGTCCTCCTAGATTCACGGCTCACCTTGGAAGATCACATGGTGGCTGTGACTAGGGGGGCTTTCGCCCAGGTTCGCCTGGTGCGCCAGTTGCGGCCCTATCTAAGCCGGGATGATTTATGCACGGTCACTCATGCGCTCGTGACCTCTCGTCTGGACTACTGCAACGCTCTCTACATGGGGCTTCCCTTGAGGACCACCCGGAGGCTCCAACTGGTACAGAATGCAGCCGCGAGAGTTGTGTTGGGAGTCTCCCGATACTCCCACGTTACACCTCTGCTCCGTGAGCTGCATTGGTTGCCAGTTGTCTTCTGGGTGAGATTCAAGGTACTAGTAATGGTGTTTAAAGCCCTACATGGCAGGGGTCCGGAGTACCTTAGGGAACACCTGCTGCCGGCATCAACTTCCCTCCGCCCTGTGCGTTCCCACAGATAGGGCCTCCTCAGGGTGCCACCGGTCAGAGAATGTAGATTGGTGGCCCCCAGGGGGAGATCTTTCTCTGTGGGCGCCCCAGAATTATGGAACCAGCTACCAGTTGAGCTCCGGACGGCACCCGATCTCCGCTCCTTCCGCCGTGACCTAAAAACATACTTGTTCGAACAAGCCGGCCTGGCCTGAGGGGGGATTGGGGGGGGTTATTATTATTTTATTGGGGTTATTTATTATGTATTAATTGTTCTTTTAACGGGCATGTATTTAATTACTTTTAACTTTTGTAATTTTGTATTTTATTCTTGCCCTGTACACCGCCCTGAGTCCTTCGGGAGAAGGGCGGTATAGAAATATTAATAAATTAAATTAAATTAAATTAAATTATTTAACCGTTTCCTTTTACATTAAACATTGTATTGATAAGAGCTTTTTGTGATTACTAGGGGGGACAGCCAAGTCAATTGGAGGGTTGACTGCTACAAACTGATAACTACAAAATTGTGTATAAGTAATATTCCTTACAAAAACAGCCATCCCATTGATATCAGCACTGACAGAAGCAGCTGTTGGTGATGCATTTGGCACCGTGTTAGTGCTTGTCTCACTTATATGGATCTTAAAGGTAGGGATTCCCAGAGTCTTGCTGGCAACCTACAAAGAGAACATTGGATTCATTGTTAAATGTTAGACTGGCCACAACCCAAAGAAATATAACTTTATGGATAGCTGTTTCCTTAGTTCCTAATTTACCTGAATCATCTTGGTGTGCAGACCTTGACCCATCTCAGTCCCACCATGTGTGAGCAACACTGAACCATCAGTGTAAACATGTAACAATGCACCAGCCTATCACCAAAAATAGAGAAATAAACTGTTAAGATCTGTTTGAAATATTGTTGTCTCTAGGGCACATTTTTAACTATTCTATCTTTCATATGCTTTCATTAGGAATCAATCGAACTGATGCCAAATTACTAATGTTAGTAGCTCCATGGAATTTAATCATATGTAGCACATCCAATCTTCATCCAGACTATATAAACGTACAGTACATAGAAGAAGAATACAGACAAACAGATAAACAACCATACTTTATTTATAGCGCACTATCAGGGCTGAAACCTATGTGAAATTCAATCTATAGGTGAAGGCTTCCTTGTTGCAGAGAATCATATTCTACTTATGAATGACCAGACACCTCATTACTGAATCCAAACCACAATGTATAGCGAGGTGGAACTATATAAATATAGATCCCCATGTTTTCAGAATTTATTAATGCAGTCGTGTAGCTGACAGAAATTGTTTCATATTCAACTGAAGCTAAAGAAAATATTTTTTACACAAATCAGCATGCTATTGGCTTATAAAGATCTGAATTATGAGCAGGCAAAGTGAGCCGGTCCCTTCAGCTAGTAGACAGAGCAGCAGAAAGTTAGGCAGGGAACAGCAGCTAGGTGTTGGCAGACAGAAGTATGAAAAATACCATGCTTCTTGTCTGCTGCTGTCAGGTATGATGGAGCATGTTGTCCTTACATTAGTGCTGACGTAGTGACATCTGGGGCAGGTAGCAGTATCTTTTGCTTCAACCAGAAAACTCAACATTTTGGTCCAGCACTTTGGAAAATGAGATCATAAAGATAATTGCTGCCCTCAGCTGACATCTAGTCATTTTGAAGTTCATATAGAATCTGTCCTAATATAACTGTACAAGTTTGGTGCAATCTCTATTTTAAAAAAAACCTATTTCCAAAGTCTGAAAACACACGAAGCATGGGAATTCTATTTTTAAATGAAGAAGGGCACTAGAAGCCCATAGGCTATCTGTGTTTTAAAAAAAAAGGGATGCTTGCCAACCTGATTCAGAAAAGGAACAGTGAAGCTGATCCCAAACTTGGTGGGAATAATGGCCATGCCCCTCTTCTTCCAGCGATTCTGCCTGGGAAAACAGAAGAGTATCAGATTGCCATGCCTTTCCAAATGCATTCTTCCAAACAAGACATTATTTTGCAAAACAAATCTAGCATCCAGTCAGTAATTTTTTTTAATAAATAAGAAACTTTATTACTGAGGGCAGCCTTGTAGTATTGAATATAATGTTCAAAAGGATTCGTCTAAAGTTTAAAACAGATTGTGTACAAATCTAAATATATACATTTGCACTGCATTTATATACCACAGGGGTTCCCCCCCTTTTTTTCCTTTGCATTTGACCTTGATTTATTTTTCTTTTTATCTCTGAATTTTTGAAGGCTTCTGTCAGCATTTCATAGAGAACTGGAGTAATAAACCAATGCAGCTTATCTCATTTGATCTATGATATTTTATTTTAAGCCCACAGTGGGAGTGATTCCCTAATGATCAAACCCATAAAAGCTAGCTGCTTGAGGGAGATAATAACTTGTCTTTAGTCTCAAATACAAGACTAAATTCAAGGACATCTGGTACTAATAATACAATAAATTTTCTACAGTAGTTGTACATTGCTTCCTTAGTGCCAGTGTGCTAGCCCTCTGCATACTCCCTCTCCAGTCTTCAGCTACTGGTCATAAGAATCCATATGAATCCAGCCTTGTCCTTCAAACAATAAAAAAATGATTGAGAAAGCTGTGGGAAGTTTCTCTGTGAATCACTTTAACAGCTACTCCAGTCTGTTTATAGCATTTAATGAAAGGGGTGGCCCAGTTCTATGACACACCCAAAAAAAATATTTCTGAACAACTCAAGACAATGCAATGTGATAATGCTCCTCCATGTTTTTTGTCCCAAATGTATTCTTATCTTTTTTGAATGTCATATTTTTCTGTCATTCGTGTGTATATGTGAATAAAATCTGGAAGAAATACTTTAAAGTGCCCTGAAATAGATATTTGTTGTTATCTAGCTATATAAATGCATGCATAATACACAGAAATAGCCTGAATTGCCTTATTAATTAGCCTTACAGTGATGGTGGCAATAAAGCATGTTTCAGGAATAATGCAGTAACATAAAACACCAATGAAATTACAATTTTGACAGAGGTCCATACATTCTTCTGCCAAATCTATTCACTTCAATTAGCAGAGAATGTATTTCAGACAACTGGGTATAATGCTGCTACATGGCAATCTTTAGAATGAAAATAATCCATATGAGATTATTCCAATTTGCAGTAAATGTCAACACTACTAACATCAGATGTTTTTGCTTTGACAACAGATGGAGATACAACCATTTTCTTCTGATGTTTTACTCTTAGAGTTATATGATGCTGGGGGGAGGAATGTGCATGAGAGTTTAGCTAGACATAACAATACTGAACCTAGTGTGAGAACCAAAGTTATTGAAATAAGAGATGATAAGAATTGGCGGCTAGAGAACTGGAGGGGAAGCCTGCATTTCAAACTAATTGGAGAATTTGATTTATGACTGTTAATTGGAGGAGGGAATTGTGCTTTGATACTATGTGCTCAGGGGAGGGGGACTCAGTTTTGGCTTCGAATATGTTAGTGTTAATACTATACTACTCAAATAAAGATTCTTTAAGGTAAACAATGCCTTGAAGTTCTTTGAAGAGTTTCATCTGTCGGTACCATGACAGTAAAATCAGAAATTATCTTTAAAAAATAAGATACTCACTGGTTGAACTTCTCAATGGCTATTCTTCTGGAATGATAGTTCGATTTTGCAAGGCACTCTTCCCAACATCGTTTCAAGTTGAACCCCTCAAGCTTTTGGTCAAAATGAGTTAAATCTCCTTCATTATACAGATTGATTTTTCGTACCTTTTCAGAACAAAAGAGAAATGGACAGACTTCAGTTTTAAAATAACTGGGATCTTTTAAACAAACAAGCAGAGCTTTAGCAACATATTGAACTCGAATCTGAAATAGAACTTCTTGAGCAAAACACATTCATCGTCCCATCAATATTCAGGAGAATGAATAAATAGGACACAATTGCCATGGTGCCTAATAAGATGTTTACATCCAGTTAATGAAACAATCCGATTATCAGCATCAATGATGACATTGGGCTCAGTGGAACTACATGAATAATGTATGCACTCAAAGCCAGGTGAAAATAGTGCTAACCAAGTTATAACAGACAGGGGATAAGGAGATGGTGCCCACAGAATGCCTGAGATCTAGTCTTAGTCCAAGAACACTGCAAAGATATGAAGAGTAAATAAATGTTTGGAATTCAAAAAGAAAAACATAAAGGAGAGAGCTGGCACCAGCCTTTCACCAGAAATGCTGGCCATATAGATGAAGAGGGAAGGGTATCCAATTTGATCCTTTTCCTTCAGGCCAAAAGGATGCACCAACTCCAAGAAAGAAATTATGGCCCACTGCTTTCACATAAATGGAAACTGAAAGTTCTGATAGGTACAAGTAATGATGAGAGTATTGTAACTTGCTTTCTGCAAAATTATATCTTGGTGAGCACATACCTCTTCTGCTGGCAGCCCACACTTCAAGGCTATCTCGCTCATCCAGCATTCAGCAGCCATCATTCCCTGGGGACCCCCAAATCCACGGAAGGCTGTGTTGGAGGCCAGATTCGTTTTACAGACGACACCGATGCCTCTGATATTTGGGATGTTGTAGGAATTGTCCATGTGAAGCACAGCTCTGTCCATAACCTGGGGAATCAATTTAAATAAATAAATAAATTGTGTGAGGGGTGGGGCTTGGTTTTTCTTTTGTTTTTCTTGCTGTCATTCCTGCACCAATAGTTACAAACTAAACATTTTCCTCATACTGTACATAAAATGGCAAAAACGTATGAAGCCATGCATGCAAAAAAGAGCTTCAAAGTTAAATCACTATTTCAACATAACTTTATTGGTGAGCATTTATAAGTCTCAAGCACTCTCTTCACTTTTTAATCTTAAGCAATTTTGGGGGTTTGCATCACAAGAAGCCTAGCCTGGATTCCCAAAATCTATGTGGATTTCTGATATCACTGACCTCTGGAAACCAAATAAATAATATTGAGCTTTTCTTGATATGTTACATTAGACCCAATTTAGGGGTCAAGTCCCCTCAATATCTGATTTTCTGATTAGTATCATTTTGCCCTTGTATGCATTATAGTTATCATTGTTTCTATTCCAATTTAAGCTATCCTTGCTATTTCCCTATTCTACCAGACAAAGAATTCAAAAAGCTTGTTCGTTCCTACAACTCCTGAAGTTGGTTCAAATGAATCAGAGTAGACATTGCTTTCCACTCACCCCATGGGAAAGATCAATAGAATTTCCTCCATTGCTGTAATATGATGCATCTAGGCTAGTAATCCTTCCATTTTGCTTAAAGCCAACCTGGGAAAAGCAGAAAAATAACTATTTTGTAGAATGCAATTATTTCAGTTACAGATATTCTGATATTCATTTAACTGAGCTATTTAGTTTTGAAAGGCAGGCTTTCATGAAAGCTATTATTAGAGGACTATTTTTTACACAAAAAAAGACAATTTCTAGCTAATTGTCTAATGGTTAAGGCACGAGTTCCAGTCCTGTCTTAGTTGTGAAAGACATCTGTTTAACTCTGGGCCTGTCACTCTCTCTCAGTCCAATCCACCTCGGAAAAATGGGAGGTGGAAGGATTAAGGAACATATTAGATATGATTTTTTATATTATATTACTTGCTCCACAATATGGACTGAACAGTGCACTGTTTCACTCAATCTTTTTAATAGTCATATTAATTTTTATTTACCTTATACTGTGCCCAAAATGGGTGCCTTCCACCAGAAATCAACATGTCTTCATCTCGATCAAGCATGCATCGTACTGGGCAGCCAGTCCTGTAGAATTGGGCTGAGAGTGAACCTACTGCAACGGTGTCACAGTAACAATTTATATCAGAGAATATAAATTCTCTGAGGATCTTTTCTAAGTGCTTTGTGTTTGTGAATAAACCTTTCCTATTCTGGCATTCCCTCAGCTATACAGCACACATAAATCCCCACAAAGCTATTACAAGTCCCACCCATATTTTCTAAAAGCAAGTTAAGTTTAAAAAAAACCAGAAATAGAGAGATCATCACATAATTGAAAAGACCAGGAAGGGAAAAAAATAAAGTCTTTTTGCCTAGTGTCCCCAAAAAAAATTAAATAAAGCACAAGAGAGCTGGTACTGAAAAGGACTTTCTTTTGACATTTGTGAATCTAATTCTAAAAGGCGCCAAACAGTATAATATAATATAAATCTACAAATAGGCAATGAAGTTAAGTCTCCCCAGCATGATGTTCAAGGTGGCAGCCATTTCCAAATTATAGTAGAATTTTGCATTTCTATGTGACAAACAGAGGAGAGCAATCACCCTAGAAAAGGACATATAGTGTTTCTGGACCACAAACAAATCTGTTTTCTTGATTCTCCATATGAAACAGAAACTTTCACTTCACATTAAAACCTGAAGTAACCACACTGAGGGGCCATTCATTACAACTTACTTAGCAGCAGCTACTGCAACAACTGTAGACAAGATAATGCTTCTGGATTCTTTCCCTCCAAATCCTCCTCCCATTCTCTTCACACGAACCAGAATTCGATTAGCTGGAACTCCTAAAGCGGTAGCAACAAGATCCTAAAATAATAATTTAAAATAATTCAACCATGTATCAGCCTACATTGAAATAGTTCTCTTTCTGCACATAAATGCTTGTAAAAAGAGAAAATAAGCTAAATAACTCCATTCCCAGCATAGAAGTAGCCTACACCTATTTGTAAACATTATTGAATTTATTGAGATTTATTATCAATGAATGAATGGATTATCTAAGCATGCATAGATTTACGTTTCCTGAGGTCAGATTTTCAGTTTCTTGATGGGAGAGTGTGAATTCCTGAATGCACATGTTAGAAGTTAGTTTGTGTATGAGAAAGTACTTTATATAGATAGATGCAGATATATGCAAAAACATACACAACTTGGTTACATTCAGATTATAAAGTATCCAGGATTGGTTTCAGTGGTAGCAGTCAATCTTTGTTGATAAAATAGAACTGTGAAAGGACTATTCAAGACTTTTGTTTGTGTTTAGAATCTTTCTTCTGTCTAATCTTTTTTTGGAATGTGTTAAACCAGAATCATTTTCCTTTCAGGTAAAGACAAAATTGACTTCATGCTACAATAATTTACTAATTGGCCATATAATTCCATAAGTAAGTTTAGCACTTATGCAAGTTCTATAGCTGAGTAAATGAGACACATCAGGGAATATCAGAAAATTCGAATGGAGTTTCTTGGTTCTCACATGCCAAAGATGACCTCCATGTCCTTAGCAACGTGCTTTGCCTTGTGTACAGCTGAGCTGTACACAAAATCACATTGGTGTTTTTGATGTGCAACATCATTGTTACTCTATTCCACTGGTGGAAGGGTGACCTCTCTTAAAGTTTCAATAAAGCAAAGCACCTCTTCAACATCATTCACAGCATTTTTATATAAACTATTTGTATGCAAACTGAATAGAAATCAAATAATAGATTATTAAAACTGAAGAATAAAACAATACTAACTAAGCAGGGGAAGAAGAGCTTATCATGAATCAGATTAGCAAGGACAGGAATGTAGAATGTAACCACTGACTTCCTTATTGCATTCTAGAGGAAAATCCCTCCTCAACTCTTAATTAAATCCCTAGTCAAATAACAACAACAACGATGATGGTGGTGATGATGATGATGATGATCATCATCATCATCATCATCATCATCATCATGTTATTCTTGGTAGCAAAACTAACTGCATTCTCTAAAAGCTATCAAGATCAAAGCTTATCAAGAGACTGGCTGACCTGTGTCTTTGTTAAGTTTTGGGTGGATACAAAGAGTTCCATTTCTCCATCTTCTCCTTTTGGTACAGCAATTGTGCAGTGAGTCTCCAGATAAAAATGTTCCTGGCCACCGATGTACATCTCCCCTAAGGAAAATGGAAAGAAAGGATTTCCAAATCAAATAATACATTAAATTCAAAACAGGTTTTTCAGGGGTGATGTGAGAATTTATACAATAATGACTCTGATTCAAGCTTATGGAGTTCAGAGTCCTACTGCTGATCTTCACTGCTTGAGTTCTTAGAGTCCAATCACCTGGGGGGAAAACCAGTGCTTCTCAATGCACCTTGCCAAATGGCAGCTTGCATCTCATTTGCTCCTCTTAACAAAGAAAAAGAAGATTTTTCTCCCTTGTCGTACTCCTTTTCCCCCATTAGTAACTGTGGGTGCAGACTCCAGGAAATATAGTTTATTCAAGATTTTACCCTATCAAGATTCCACCACCCCCAATCATGCTGTTAGTTGCTGTTAGTTACAAAAAAGGATTGTCGTGTGTTCTTAACATCAAACCATCTCAGTAGCAAAGAAACTTTCTATTTTTACTCTGATATGGATAGACAGTGTAGGGAAGCTGGAAAAAACCAATGACAAAACAAGAGGAACTTTAAAAGATTGTCCATTTCAAATGTATTGTCCAATGCAGAACCCCAAGGTCAATGCAAATATGTTATTCATGCAATCAATGCTTTAAAATAAACCTTTGTTATACAAACCAAAAAGAAACAGAAAGAAATGAGCAAGCTTACCTTCCACAATGTGATCGGCCTCTTCAAAACCTTTCTGGACATTTCCTTTTTCAATCTTCCTGTCAGTCTTAAAAAAAGACTCTTTCTCAATGGCTTCCTGTGCAAATTATAGGAGAACACAAACACATTTAAATGAACATGTGTGTACACACAGAGACATTTATATATATATACTACCACATGCTTCTCCCAGAAGAAGGAAGCTGAAGCCACCAGCCTGAGGATGACGGATGGGATTCCGTCGAAATGTTGCTCCTACACCTTCAATTCGACGCGGGGGAAAAACCCGAATGACCAAAGATCCACATATACATATACATATACATATACATATACATATACATATACATATACATATACATATACATATACATATACATATACATATACATATACATATATATATATATATATATATATATATATATATATATATATATATATATATATATATATATGTTTTCTGAGGTTTTCGCGGGTGTTTGTATGTGGATCTTTGGTCATTCGGGGTTTTTCCCACGTAGAGTTGAAGGTGTAAGAGCAACGTTTCGACGAAATCCCATCCGTCATCATCAGGCTGGTGGCTTCAGCTTCCTTCTTATATATACAGGAAGCTTCCTTCTCTATATATACAGTATATATATATACACACACATACACCGGCCAGCTTAGCTAAGTTGAACCAATGTTATGTACTGTTAGGTAATCTGCATCGCCTTTTGAATGAAAGGTACAGTTAAAGACAGAGCTTCCTCACCTTATGTAGAAAAAAAACATTGGCAGATAATACCTACCATTATCTATTTCATTAGAATTTCCTATTCTCTACTATACTCTAGCTTCAACAACTTTCTTACTATTTGTCCTGGGCTGAAAAATCTGCAACCTAAAGGCCTCAGGCAGCCATCAACATAAGCTGACATGGCCCTCAGAACAATGTCAGAAGCTGTCTGTCCAAGGAGATGGATAACAACAAAGTAGAAAAGAAGGATATCAAATAGAGAGAGATCAGATACCACTACCTACTAATTTCTTCACCTCCTTTATACAGCCAATGATGATTACCCCTATGTCAGGGGTAGGCAACCTTGGCTCTTTTATGACTTGTGGACTCCAATACCCAGAATTCCTGAACTAGCCATGCTGACTCAGGAATTCTGGGAGTTGAAGTCCACAAGTCATAAAAGAGCCAAGGTTCCCCAACTGTGCCCTAAGTGAATACAACCCTAAATGGAAAAATATTTGCTCAGCCCTAATTACAAACTTCAAAATTTACTCTATATAAGTAAAAGCAAGTGTGTGCATGACCATTTCTTGGTTGGGACTAATTTGCAAAAGAAAAAGTGGTTTTACATGCACTAAGTCTGTTGCCCATGACCCTGATTCATACAAACAATGATCACAACAAATAGGTGTAGAAACAAGTACAGATAATTTTCACATATCCATCTCAGAACTACAGTAACAGAAACCAGAGAAGTTACTTTCAAATTCATCTTTCTAAAAAAATAAATCAAGAGCTAAGCTTACTCAGTCAGGACCTTGAAATCAAGATATATGTCACTTTGTGTCACTGTCTCACCTGGATAGTGATAATTGGTGTAAGCTCTTCATATGTGATCTTCACTGCTTTAGCAGCTCTTCGGGAATGTTCCTGTGTATCTGCCAATACTGCACCAATAATGTGCCCAACGCATGTCACCTGTGAGTGGAAAAAACCCTTCAGTTTATTCAGCAACTTTGCAAGTTTTGACTGATTTAGTAATATTTTAATTTGGATATATTTATATTTATTTTTTTTATTGAAAAGTTTTTCAATACATTTTATCTTTAACAAAACAAAACCCCTCCCAACCCCCTCCCCCCTTCCCAACCCAGCCCAACCCTCCCTCCCTCCCCTTCCCCCCTCCCCGACTTCCCAGAGCTAAATACAAGGTATAAAAGTAAAAACAATCATAATCTACCATATGCTAATGACAATAAGTTATCGCACTTTAACTCTTGTAAAATGACTACAAGCAATATAAATATCACATCAATACTTATTCAAATGCTAAATGAAACTTTTTAGTCCCATATTTATTCTGGATGTAATCAATCCATTTTTTCCACTCCACAATATATCTCTGTTGCGAATGGTCTTTCAAATATGCTGAGATCTTTACCATTTCCGCCAGGTTGGAAACTTTTAAAGTCCATTCTTCTATAGTCGGCAGTTCTTCCTTCTTCCAATATTGCCCTACTAAAAGTCTTGCTGCCGTAATTAAATTCAACATCAACTTAGTGTCCACAACAGTAGTATCCGTAATAATACCCAGTAAGAACAATTGCGGACAAAACTTTATCCTTCTCTTAAATATCTTCTGCATATTCCACCAAATTTTGATCCAGAAAGCTTTAACCTTTTTACAAGTCCACCATATATGAAAATACGTTGCATCTTCACCACCACACCTCCAACATTTAGGCTGGTAGTTCGGATACATACTTGCTAATTTTTTGGGGATCTAAATGCCATCTATAAAACATTTTATAAAAATTCTCTCTTAAATGGATATATTTATTTTTGAAACCCAACTTTATATAAAGAGGACAAACCTTCTGAATGTAGACATACTATTGGACAACAGTTAGTCTGGGCACAAACGGATTTTCAAAATTGTCAATTAAATTTGTGAGCAGAGTAATTGAACAGGCAATTTCTCCAACATTCCCTGTAGGAAGAGAACTCTTCCTATAGTTTTTCAGGGACAAGCCTTCCCTTCAGAAGTGATGGTGTCTCTAGTACTTAAAATTCCCGTACAATATTTTTCCTTGGTATTTCGTTGAACTGTGGATAGTCAAGGACATCAGAGTACTGGGAAAGGAAGAATTCTACAGTGAAAGACAGGATATTCCCACACATATCTTGCTATCTTGTAACTAAATCAGAGGAAGAATATCATACTCTTCTGTTTTGAAAGGTTTTAAAAGCAAATTCTCTGTCATGAAACTGAATGAGAAATGATAGAGCACAGACAAATGTATGTGATTATATTTGATCCCAGTGAGTTCAGTGAGAACTATGTTCAATTGGTGCTGGTATAAGGTATTCCTCTCCATACACATTAAGCTGCATTCATTACCAAATCTATGGGCTGCCCCCTCATATATACCAAAAGGGCATTTTAAGGAGTTCATATGTATGAAATGGCATCTCATAATTTGATATGTCACTCCATAAAACATACATTTACTATTGTATCGGAACACATACAGATACAATTTTCATAGAGGACGATGGTACATCTGCCAGTTGTCACCCTAACACATAACACCAATTCAAACCAAAGTGAAGAGTATGAAATGTACTTTATAAAACACATCTAGGAATGAACCAAAGGGGTGTGGTTACTGAGCTATAATACAAGTGAGTTGATTGCCCCACTTTAGTACTTTCTGAGATTAATACAACAATTTGTAGATGAAAATCAATAATTACGTACAATGTCTTTTGCAAAGATGGTTTCATCATTAAGAATTCCAGAAGTGTTACTTCCTGGAATATCCTGATCAGAGACAAAACACACAAAGCCGGGTACATTCTGAGCCTCTGTGGTATCAATGGAACTGAAAGAAAAGAGTAGCACAGTAGAATTATTCCCAGTAGATTTAGGTGTATGTCTGCCAGTACAAGTTTTGGCCTCATTTATTTCCAAAACATGAAGTAATAGTTCTATTTTATTCTGCATTGAACAACCCTCCTTTTGAGCATTGTTTCTGCTTCTGGGCCTAATGCTCAGGCAAGAACATTTCCGAGAACTGAGAACTGAGATGAGAGGCAATAAAACAAATGGAAAACACAAACTGGTTTTTGTTCTTACTCACTTGAAAAAGCTGGACGTTGCTAACAGGATCCTTTCTTTGTTGAAAGAAGAAGAGATTCAAAGAAAGGCAACCAAGAGATTTTTCTAGATTGGGGATCTAGAAATTAAATCTATACATACACATGGTTCTCAAACACTCTCCAAGAAAAAGTGGCCAACATTCTAAAGCTAGTTTGCACCTTCCAAGCATGCTGTCAGCTGTAAGAATTACACAAGTTCCAGCGGCACAAATAAGTTACATATTATACTAGATGGCTGAAAGGAGGTGGACTATAGCCTCTCCTCGGGGCCTTTATAATGTAATGTAAAGCCCACATCCACATCATAATAACTGTGGCCTGTATCATTTAATAAGTAATGGTGTCTGTCATGGAAACAGAACTTACATAATTTTAGCATGGGCTTTGGTGCTGGTAACCAGGGTTAGGTAGAGTTCATTTGCATAAGAAGGGATGTCATCACAGTAGACTGCCTCTCCGCTTGCCTGCTTGGCAGCTGACAAATGCACCAGGGGTCGTCCCACTGTGTCGTCAATGGATTGCTCAATAGGCACTTCCTATGAGAAAAGCAAAGGGTTTACTTTCACTGCTGATTAAATACTGGCATCAATACCCTACAAACATTGCCTCATTCAAAAAGTTAAAATTCTACTAGCAGCAATAAAGCAAGTAGGGGAACAGCATTTAGCACATCAAATATAGGACTATCCCTTCTACCTGAAAGGAAGAGGTCCTATTAGGACAGACATCTCCTGTAATTAATTAATTTAAAAAAAAACAAAGAGCAAAAATCAGAATAAGGGTTAGTTCAAGGTAAGGCAAGAACATTTCCAAGAACTGAGATTAGAGGCAATAAAACAAATGGAAAACACAGACTGGATTTTGCTCTTACTCACTTGAAAAAGCTGGACGTTGCTAACAGGATCCTTATTAAATAATTCAGTAGCACTAGCATATGTGGAGGGGACCAAATTGCTCAAATTATTCTGCAAAAATAGAGATAGAATCTGATTTTAATTTCATTTCTCTTATGCAAAGGCAAATGTATTTTTAATATATCTCTTAATGTGCGTAAGAACATTACAATCAAAATGTAAAAAGATACCAAAAGCCATATGGAGCTTGCATATAGATAGCCATATGAAACTGCTGAACCCTTATCCCATCAAGAAGACAGAAGAACTCACATTGCCATTCATTTCTACACTTCGTTTCTGAAGCACTGTGAGGTAGAACTTAAAGAAAAAGCTGAGCACGAGAGTTCGACGGAAATCCACCATGCCGCCTGGGACTGAAGGGGAAAGATTCATCTCCTCAGCCAGCAAACGGCAAGCTTCCTGCAGGAGATCTTCTTTCCACTCTCTATTAAAAACGAACCATAAATTAACACAAAATCATTTCATTTGTCCCAGTATATTCAGTAAAAAAAATAATAAGCAGAGATTTCCATTCTGATGCCTTATAGTTATATTGGGAGTTCATCTTCCAGAATTACTCTTTTCTGGCCCCATAGCAAGTGTGTCCATAGAATATGGTTGGGGGGGGAATCAGGATGATGACCGTGAAGATGTGACGGAAACTCTGCTTATTTTCTTTGGGGAGCAGACCAGAAATCATCAGAGATGTATTTGCAGCATCCCAATAAGAAAGTCTCCTTTAAGCTGCACTCATAGTCAAGAGGGGTTGCTCAAAAATAAGTAGTCCATGTCTGTCCCATTTTGCAGCCTTCCAAGTATCTCCTAAGGGACGTGGTGGCTCAGTGGGGTTAGGACGCTGAGCTTGTCGATCAGAAGATCGGCAGTTTGGCGGGTTGAATCCCAAGTGCCACGTAGCAGAGTGAGCACCTGTTACTCGTCCCAGCTTCTGCCAACCTAGTAGTTCGAAAGCATGTAAAAATGCAAGTAGAAAAATAGGGACCACTATGGTGGGAAGGTAACAGCATTCCGTGTGCCTTCGGCATCTAGTCATGCCGGCCACATGACCACAGAGACATCCTCGGACAAGCACTGGCTCTTCGGCTTTGAAATGGAGATGAGCACCAGCCCCTAGAGTCGGAAACGACTAGCACGTATGTGCGGGAGAACCTTTACCTTTTTAAGTATCTCCTTATTATAATGCCAATTTTCAAATAGTAAAGCATTTATATTAAACTATGTTGATGAAGCCAAACATTCCTAATCTTTCCCAAAGTAATAAAAAAACAGAATGGAAATATTTGACCCCACAGTTCAGCAAATAATCATATGTTTCCCCTTCCCACATTCCTTAAAAACTGAAATAATAACAACATCATAAACTTTGATCTCCCAGCTGAGAGTATTACAAAATTCTGCTCCCAGCGTGTGTTATGAGTGTCACTCATTTACCTCCCAATCAGCTTCTGACAGGTTTTTACAGCCATGACTGTTGTGGGAGCCATTCCGCCATAGCTCAGCTTAATCTCTTCTAATCGATCAGTTCCCTCTTGAAACCGAACGCTCATTCCACAGGTCACAATGGCAATGTCATCCTCACGTCTTGAAGCTTGCTTGAAGGCAGAGAAATATTCACCCTAAGAGAAGAAAAAGAAGTAAACTTTCCATGGACTTTTTCTCACTGATCCTGGAGGGTGGAGTAAAGTCAGTCCACTGACCACAACGGTACTAAAATACGAGCAGTCCCCTTCATGCAATAATGTCTAGATGAAAGAAGAATGAGCACTGGGGAAATACAACAGAATTCCAGACAAACTATGTCAGAATTCTTGTTGCTATGTTCTGAATAAAACTTCACATTGCAAAATTCACTTTCATCTCTGATTACAGTTTATAAATAAGTGTTAATTATTATTCTGGAACTGACATCTATGAGCTACAAAGTGTTTCTGCGCCATGTCTATGTCCAGGATCTTGGTTTGTTTGCTTTTTATATATAAGGGCAGTAGGCATTGTTTTGGAGGGTGTTTTCTTGTTTTGAATCTCTAAGAAGCTCAGTTAATGTGCTGATGAAGTGACAGATTATCTCACTGTTTCCTGCCATTCAAAATGCTTGAGTCCCCTTTGCAAATACTCATTGTGATTCATTCATTCATTCATTAATCTTTCTAGAAAGGTGAGCATTCAAAACAGACCTATCAGGTTACTTTAGGAATACAGAAATGGCATGCCAAGCCAGATCATTGGTCCACTTATGACCATTTTCTTCATATTGACAATGGGTGGTCTCCCTTAATGTGCTCTGATCCTAAGTTAAATGTGCATAAGAACATTACAATTTCTCCACCAAATTTGATCCTAAACATTTGCACATCAATTCATTTCTATTTTAAAATTTTGCCCAGCTAAATAAAAACTACAACTCTCATGAATGCCAACTTCTGAAAAAGGAATGGACAGAAACAGCCTCTTGGTTTACAATTTGTATGGCTTTTGTGTAATTGTTACAAGTTAGAGAAAGTGATACAGAGTGCTTAGGTGCTCATACGCATATGCCCCTGCTATAAGTGACAGCACTGCTTGCAAGGATGTAGAAAAATCTGCAGATTTTTTTCACATGATAGCTTCAAAAAAGATCCTGAAATTAGAACTTGGATGTCTTTAGGCACAGCAGAGGGTGCTCTGGTTGCATGGTGCGCCACTGGTATCACGCCCCATGCAGCTGGGCACGAGGAAGGTGGCAAGAGCTACACAAATTTCAGCAAGCTGTCATTACCCCTGTAATGTTATGGGGTAAGTGCAGAATCTTGAAATTTCCCAGCTGCAAGTCTGTAAGTTAGTTATATAATTAATTAAGACAGAATCTTTTTTTAACAATTTTACCCTAGTTTTGTGGCTTATAATTATAGTATTTTTCTCATTATTGTTTAATGCATTCTGTAGATATGGTTCTGTTGTTGTTGTTGTTGTTGTTGTTTGTAATTGTTGTTAATGTTGCTCTAAGTTTGGATGGGGATATTTAAGAAAATTAAGTTAATGTTAGTAAAATTTTGAAGGAAAAAAAACCGATATAAAAACAGGACAGAATGTGTCAGGAATTGACCCAGATCGGAACTGGATTAACCTCCCCCTTCCATTCTTCAATTAAAGTATACCAGCCAAATAAATGCTTTCCCTGTAACACAAAAGAGGCAAATATAATTGATGTCACAATTCAGATGGATTTTTTCATGGATCTCCTACACTGCAAATCATGAGATTCTTGGGACTCCAGGGTCAGGAAAATCTCATCTTTCTTTCTAGTATAAGTTTAACCAATATAACAAGAACATAGTTGCCCCAAAGTGCAATTGTATCAAGACTGAAAATAACAACCATATCCAAAAATAAGCTCAGAGAAGAAAGGAAAGAAGAAAAATAAACACAGCTCTGAAAAATAATAACTATGCTCTCAGTCCATTAAGTGATTAACCATTAATACTTGAGTCTATGAGTATCTTGAGTCTATGAGTATCTGGAATCCATGGATCTAGATGAGTCAATTCCTTCACGCTACCCAGAAATAATTGAAACCAATCCACATCAGGTATTCTGGGAATTTGGCAGTAAATATGTTGTGTTCTTTCACCATGAACATATGAGTTGGATAGTAAGCCTACTGACCCCAGGTATTTCAACAGAAGTACAATGTTAAGAACAGACACATATTCAATGGAACTAGATGAACTGCTGGGCTGATCCAGCAAGGCTCTTCTTGGGCTCTTACAAATGGTAATGGAATAATGAACTTGTTTGATTCTTACTTTCTCTCATTGCTGATTTTGACTTCTACTTCCCTTCGTCCAGTGCGCTCCCACAGAGAGGGCCTCCTTAGGGTGCCGTCGGTCAAAGAGTGTCGACTGGCGGCCCCCAGGGGGAGGGCATTCTCTGTGGGCGTGCCAGACCTTTGGAACAGTTTACCGGTGGAGCTCCGGACAGCTCCCGACTTTCGCTCCTTCCGACGTGACCTAAAAACATATTTATTTGAACAAGCCGGCCTGGTCTGATGGGTTTAGGGGTATTTTAACGTTTTGTATTAACCTATGAATCGGGCTATTGTATTTAATATTTCTTTTAATTTTTATATATTGTATTTTATTGTATTGCCCTGTACACCGCCCTGAGTCCTTCGGGAGAATGGCAGTATAAAAATTAAATTATTATTATTATTATTATTATTATTATTATTATTATTATTATTATTATTATTATTATTATTATTATTATTATTATTATTATTATCATTATTATTATTATTTATTTATTTATTTCAGAATAGATCCATCTGTAATTGCATTAAAACTTGGACCAGACTGATCATGGAATGTATGACACTTCAAAATTCTGCTCCCTGCTCCCTTTTTCAAGAGTGATTTTTTTTCTATACCAATTTAAAATAAAATCCAAGAAAATATTTTAAAATATATAGGTTGAGTGATCACTTCCAACATTAAGCTTTTAGGAGACAAACATTCTTTACAAAGAATCTGGGAATGCTAAAGTTCTTCAAGGTTAAACCAAACTAAGAGAGATAGCCAACTCATTTTGTTTTAAGTACAATCTCTTAGTCCAGGGGTCCCCAGCCCTTGGGCTGCAGACTGGTACCAGTCCACAGCCTGTTAGGAACTGGTCCATGCAAGCAATGGGCAAGCATGTGAAGCTTCATTTGCACATCCGCAGGATCAAAGTTGCACACAAAAGTATCCATCCCCTCCCCCCCAGTCTGTGGAAGGCAATTTTTCTTCCAAAACCAGTTCCTGGAACCCTAGATTGCACGAATATAGTATTTTTGCTTGTTTCAGGGATAAAGAAAGACCAGCCTAATTTAATGTATATTAGAATTTGAACCACCATTCTTTTCATGGAAAGCCACAAGGTCATACAGAAGGAATTCATGGCAAACTTTTTCTATGAGTGGTTCTTGATGCTGTCTCAGTTTGTTTGTTTTCTTGCAGAGATTTCATTACCCAAACTAGGAATTTATTTATTTATTTTGCTTGTTTCCTGCCCTTATTATTTTTTTTACAAAATTCAAGGCAGCAAACATACTTTCCTCCTCCTATTGTCCCTACAACAACCCAGTGATGTGACTGGCCCAAGCTCACCCAGCTGGCTTTCATGGCTAAGGTGGGACTAGAACTCACAATCTCCTGGTTTCTAGCCTGGTAACTTAATCACCAGACCGAACTGGTTTGGCAGTTCCTTAATTAATATGTTGTTCCCTTTTTGATTGTTAGTCTGGTGTTAATTTTGGTGTTAATCTATGTTCATCTGGGTGTTGATTGCTGGTGGAGAGGTGTTTTGTTTTTGTTTTCTTTTTTTTGTTTGCTGATTGTCTCTTTTGTATAGTACGTATATGTTGTTTGATGGCAAACTAGAAACATAAGTTACCCAAAAAAACCACTCATACTAATCAAGCCAAGCAACCTAATAGTTAAAAAGCCCAACCAAAGAACCACCAAAACCACTCCTACCAACACTGAGAGGGCAATAATAATAATAATAATAATAATAATAATAATAATAATAATAATAATAATAATAAGAAGAAGAAGAAGAAGAAGAAGAAGAAGAAGAAGAAGAAGAAGAAGAAGAAGGAGAAGGAGAAGGAGAAGGAGAAGGAGAAGGAGAAGGAGAAGGAGAAGGAGAAGGAGAAGGAGAAGGAGAAGGAGAAGGAGAAGGAGAAGGAGAAGGAGAAGGAGAAGGAGAAGGAGAAGGAGAAGGAGAAGGAGAAGGAGAAGGAGAAGAAGAAGAAGAAGAAGAAGAAGAAGAAGAAGAAGAAGAAGAAGAAGAAGAAGAAGAAGAAGAAGAAGAAGAAGAAGAAGAAGAAGAAGAAGAAGAAGAAGAAGAAGTAGTAGTAGTTGGAAGGGACCTTGGAAGTCATCTAGTCCAACCCCCTGCTCAGGCAGGAAACCTTATACCATTTCAGATAAATGAGTGTCCAGTCTCTTCTTTAAAATGTCCAGTGTTGGAGCATTCACCACCTCTGGAGGCAGGTTGTTCCACTGGTTAATTGTTCTAATCAACTAGAATATAAATTTAGAGCAAATCCCAATCCCTGCTAGTACTGATGATGGTACCGAGTTTGCATAATGAAACATCTGCAAGAAAGCAACCAAGCTCAGAGAGCACCAAGGAACCCACATTTCAACCCGGAGCTACAAATATTCTCCTTTATTGAAACGTTTTGTATCTTCCATGACTAAACTAAATTTTCTACATTTTATCTAAGAAGAACTCTATGCTAGAATTAATTCCTTGGTTGCTTGGGCAGTACGCACATAAATTCATGATGCTGGATGGCTTATGTTTGGCATGTGATTTCTTTCTTTCTTTCTTTCTTTTTTCTCTCCCAGCCATAGCAAAACATGCTACGAAATTGTTGCTTCCTTGCCTATTCCCTGTCTTTTAAACTTTTTTTTTCTTCTAGTATACAGTACAAATTCCTGAATTCATCATTTATGCAGGAAACATATTTAAAGATTTTATATCTTCTTCACCTTACTCCTAGTTAAAATTTTATACAAAATGGAATAAGTATAAGTCAATGTTGGATGGGTGTTTGGGTTAAAATTGTCTGTGAAAAGAGTATCAACTACCTGATAACTAGTTTGTGCAACACAAAGAGAATTAATTTAGCTCTGAATAACTGATTCTCTTTGCAAGGGGAAAAAAAATCTAACCCCTTTTGTATAGATTAAGCAGATCATTTTTCTGGCTTAAGGATTCTGCATGCACAAGTACCTTTGCATGATTCAATAAGTGATTTGTATGAACAGAACAAGGTCAAGGTTTTGCCCCACAAAAACGACAATTAAGCCCAGTAAATTTCTCAGATTGTGAATAATTTTGTCTAGATTTTTTGTTGTTGTTGTTATGATACTTGTATTTCAGTTATTAAGTGGTAGTAACAAACTATATTGGAATAATGCAGTCTGTTTTGCTAGGCATGAGAAAGAGCAAGAGATTTTGTCTGACACTAAAGGTCCTCCCCAAGGTGGAAATCTTTTTAAACACAATGCTCTAGTTTGTAAATTTCTCCTTAGTTTTAGGTTGGATCTCTCTTTGATAAGTTTCTATCTGTTCTTGTCCTCCCTTCGGGTACTTTGGTGAATTGGTTGACCCCCGCTTCTTTGTGACAGGCCCTTAAATATTGAAGACTACTATCATGTCACCCCTAGTTCTTTTCTTCATTAGACTAGACATTCCCAGTCCTTGCAATCATTCTTCATGTATTTTAGCCTCCAGCCCCTAATCATCTTTGTTGCTGTTCTCTGAACTTTTTCTATGGTCTCAACTTTTTTTCTCTTACGGTGATCAAAACTGTACGCAAGTATTCCAAGTTGATCTCAACAGAGCAGCATAAATCAGCACTGACACCTCACATGATCTTGATACTGTCCTTCTGTTGATGCAGTCCAGGACTGCATTGGCTATTTTTGGCAGCTGCAGCACACTGCTGGCTAATATTTAAGTGGTTGTCCACTTCTAGATCCCTTTCATAGTTACTGCTATTGAGCAAGTACCACCTATTCTACACCTATGTGTTTAGTTTTTCTTGCCTTAATTTTCTCACCACTGAACTGCATTTTATAGGATAGGGCCCAGTGTTCAAGTCTGTCAGGATCCTTTTGGATCTTGAGCCTATTTTCTAAAGTGTTACATACTATGCCTTATAAAACTATACAGCCTTTTTTTCTATGACAGTAAATATTCAGATCACCTCACCTTCCTACTGAACGGAATCTCAACTGAAAGCAGTACTTCTTGAGGCTTCAGTATAGTTTTTCTATACCCAGTAAAGAATTTTTCATCCATCCTTATAGTCCTGCTGCCCTCTGCAAGAAAACAAAATACAGCATAGAGAGTGTCAAAATATCCGTCCGCGAATGGCAGGAAAAACCACAGCAGGAACATGGGTTACAAAGGAAACGTGGGTTACAAAGGAAACGTTTATTCTCTTGCACAACAATCCAAAGCGGGAACAGAGTCAGCGTTGGGTGCTTTCCGCATCCAACACTATTTAAAGCCATCCGGCACAAAACACCACGCCCCTCCAACAAACCGACATCCGCCCACCTCCCCATAAATGTGCTACCCCTCCCCTCCAGGGCCCTTTGGCTTCTGCCCTTCTTCCGTGCCCCACATGCTTGTCCCTGGCAGGTATGTAGCCCTGAAAACCTTCACACCAGACCCCCAGACCCCACCACCTCTGCCCCCCTCCAACCTGGGACCGTTCTCTTCACGGGCCCCAGGCCCCGGGACCCCTCTGCCTGTTGGAGCTTCCCCAGCTCCCCAACTAGGCAATTCCAAGAACAAACCCCCCGCAGTCAGAATTGTAGTCCTTCCACCCAGCATGGTTCCCGATCGCTGCACAGCGAGGGAAGCCCAGAACAGCAGCCGCATGTTGGTTTCCCCCTCAGGTCGGGGCCCTGTCTTGGTGCCTGCAGGCCTCCTGTGTGCAGGCGCGGCGTCCAGAGGTGACTGGAGGAAGCCCGACACAGACATGGCCGCCGGAGAAGGCCGGGAGTCTGCGGGTGTTCCGGGCGGGCCTGTTGGAGTGGCTGTGGCTGGGCTGAGAGGTCCTGGAGCCACACACCCCACTGAATGTCGGGCCTGCGGGGCTCGACAGAGAGGATGAGTTGGGTAAGCAGGTGGGTTCTCAATTCATCTGAGCAACTATTTATTGTTGGGAGGTTAGCTGGTCTTTTAATTCCACAAGCAAAGATTGTGACCTACACTGATTAAACAATATATCCTAGTTGTTGTGACTCAGGGCCAGCCTGTGGGTCCGACAGCCGGGTCCGATGTATCGGAGGACTCAGATGTGGGGGAGGAGGGAAACGAACCGGCTGATGATGATTTGGAGACTTTGCAGAGTCCTCAGCCGGGAACCTCTTCTCAGCTGTGTGAGCCCGAGAGTGCGGAGGATGATGACCCACAGCTGGCCCTGTTCAAGGACGCCCGACGCAGGAGGCAGACGAGCAGGGACAAACAAAGGAAGGCTATGGGACTCCTCGGGAGGAGGCACAGGGAGACCACGCCCTGAGCTCTCTATAAAAGAAGTGTTTGGGGAGGGGCTAGTTGCTGAAGCAACTTTTTCGTTTGAGAAGTCAAGCTCTTGTATTTTTGTAACAGTGTAATTAAAACTTGGCAGAAGCCTTTTGATCTTGGACGCTTTCCAGACTCTTCCTTTGATTAGGGGTGCGAGAAGAGGGCTGGTTCAGAACAGTTTTGCTTCAGCCACCCACCCCTTAATACTACGATGGAGCAGCTTCTTGCCGAGAATGTCCAGCTCAACCAGCAACTCACCTTGCTGGCCACTCAGGTGGCACAACTGCAGGCTCAGGTACATGCTGCCCCCCCACCCAGGAGGAAATGTCAGATAGCTATGCCGGATAAATTCGCTGGTAATCCAGAACTGTTTCCTGCCTTCCTGGGACAATGCCAGCTTTATATCAGCGTGAGAGCAGCTGATTTCCCCACTGACCGAGATAAGGTGGGATTCGTGTTGAGCCTTCTGTCGGGAGATGCAGCTCGTTGGGGCACGCCTCTGTTGGCACAGCCTAGCCCTTTGTTGGATAACTTTGGGGGGTTTTGTGACCATATGCGCCTCATGTACGAGGACCCGATTAAGGCACAGACGGCCACCCGACGCCTGAAAGCTTTGAGGCAGGGTCAGCGCCCTCTACAGGCCTATATCAGCGATTTCCGGCTGCTTAGCCAGGATTCCGCCTGGAATGAGGCTGCGCTCGTGGATGCCTTTCAGGATGGCTTGTCAGAGGAGATGTTGGATGAGCTGGCCCGCGTGGACATTCCCTCAGACCTGAATGGGCTGATCCATCTTTGTCTGCGGATCGATGCCCGGCTGCAGCAGCGTAAGAGTCGCCGTGCCACCCCACAGACCCCTGCCGCCCCTGTTGTGCGTGAGCCCCCAGTCCAGAGGGAGGAGCCAATGGAGCTGGGTGCCGCCAGGTCCCGTCTATCGGTGACGGAAATGGACAGACGACGATCGGAGGGGTTGTGTTTTTACTGTGGGGACCCTGGACATTTGGCTGCTTCTTGCCCGAAGAAGCGTCAGCGGGCGTCAGTGACCAAGCCTGCCCCGAGAAAGTCCCCTGCTTTGTTATCGGGAAACGGCCCGAGCCCGATCTAGACGGTGTGAAAGATCGGGCGACCCACAACATCCACACCGAGCGACGCCGTTCCGACGGTGCCTGTGAACCTCCACGGCATTTGATTTTGGAGGCACGTCTGATCCTCCCTGGCAAGTCAGAGGGGATTCCAGTCCATACCTTAATTGACTCTGGGGCTACCACTAACTTTATGGATTCGGCCTTTGTGGCCAAATGGGCTGTTCCCCAGTGTCCAGTGGATCCGCCCATGCTTGTGGAGACCATCGATGGTCGAGTGCTCCTGTCCGGGCCTATCACGGCCGCCACGCAACCCGTGTGTATGGCCATCAGTACCCATGTGGAGGCCATTCAGTTCTACGTCACTTCGGATCTGCACTTCCCCGTGGTCTTGGGACTGGCGTGGCTCCGGGCGCATGATCCACAGATCTATTGGTCTCAGAACTTGGTCACCTTCCCAAGTTTGCAGTGCGTGGACCACACCCGCCATATCTGTGCCGGCCAGGTGGAGGGTTCCTCAGGGGTTTCCTTGCCTCCCGAACTGTCCGACTTTGCTGACGTGTTCAGCGAGTCAGAGGCGGACCAATTACCCCCGCACAGGCCCTACGACTGCTCCATTGACCTAGTCCCTGATGCGCCTCTCCCAGTGGGGCGTTTGTACTCCATGTCGGAGCCCGAGTTGGCTGCATTGCGGGACTTCCTGACGAAGAACTTGGCTCGTGGTTTCATCCGGCCCTCGTCCTCGCCAGTGTCTGCGCCCGTGCTCTTCGTCAAAAAGAAGTCGGGCGAGTTACGGCTTTGCTGTGACTACCGGAAACTCAACGCTATCACGGTGCGTAACCGCTACCCGCTGCCCCTCATCCCCGAGCTCTTGGACCGACTCCGGGAGGCTAAGATCTTCACGAAACTGGACCTGCGTGGAGCTTACAACCTCGTCAGGGTTCGGCCGGGTGATGAGTGGAAGACGGCGTTTGGTACTCGCTATGGACATTTCGAGTACACGGTGATGCCGTTTGGCCTGACCAACGCCCCCGCTGTGTTTCAGCATTTTATGAATGACGTCTTTCGGGATCTGTTGGACCAGTTTGTTGTGATTTACCTGGACGACATCCTGATTTACTCCCCGTCGCGTGAAGCGCATCATCAGCATCTCCGTCAGGTCCTGCAGCGCCTCCGGAATCATCGGCTGTTTGCCAAGTTGGAGAAGTGCCAGTTCTACCAGGTGACCATTGATTTCTTGGGTCACCGCATTTCTCCTGAGGGCATCGCCATGGAACCGAGTAAAGTTGAGTCGTTGCAGAGTTGGCAACCCCCGCGTCGCGTGAAGGATATTCAGCGACTTCTTGGATTTGCCAACTACTATCGGACATTCATCCCTGGCTTTGCTGCCTTGACAGCCCCCCTCACCCGGCTCCTGCAGAAGAAGACTCGGTTCCAGTGGAACGCCCCCGAACAACAGGCGTTCCAAGCTCTGAAGGACGCCTTCATGAAGGAGCCCATCTTGAAGCATCCTGACCCGCAACGGCCGTTTGTCGTGGAGGCGGACGCCTCCGACATTGCCATTGGGGCCGTGTTACTTCAGGCAGCGACGCCCAACGGTACCCTTTTCCCTTGCGCGTATCACTCACGGAAATTGAATCCCTCGGAGCGCAACTATACCATCTGGGAGAAGGAGCTGCTGGCCATCAAGGCGGCGTTCGAGGCTTGGAGGCATCATCTGGAGGGGGCGCGGCATCAAATCGAGGTCCGGACGGACCACAAGAATCTGGAAAGCCTGCAGACCGCTCGGAATTTGAACCAACGCCAGATCCGGTGGTCCCTCTTCTTTGCGAGGTTTGACTTCCGGGTGCGGTACATACCAAGCGGGCACAACCAGAGAGCGGATGCTCTGTCCAGGAAGCCCGAGTACACCCGAGTGGAAGACAAGCTTCCGCCCAGGACCGTGATCCCCGTCGAGTCTTTTGCTGCGGTGCGGGAGCCGGTGGATATACGGGCTCGGATCCGGGAGGCGCAGCAGCAGGAGGCGTGGGTGGCTCAGCGGAAGGAAGAGGTGGGGCCAGATTCGCCTTGGTCGGTCACGGATGGACTCCTGTATTATCGTGACCGGCTCTATGTTCCAGGAGGGCCACTCAGGGGACTCGTCCTCAGCCAATGTCATGATAACCCGGCTGCGGGGCATTTTGGCCTGTTCAAGACTCTGAACCTGGTCTCCCGTACATTCTGGTGGCCCCGAGTCCGACACGATGTCCAGTCTTATGTCACCTCCTGCGTCCCATGCAGGCAGGCCAAGTCAGCGACAGGGGCCCCGCCTGGTTTACTGCAGCCTTTGCCAACGCCCAAGAGACCCTGGGGGGCTGTGTCCATGGACTTTCTGACGGATCTACCCCCATCCTCCGGCTTCACGACAGTGTTTGTGGTGGTGGACATGTTGACCAAGATGGCGCACTTCATCCCCTGTCGCGGCTTACCGTCAGCTCGCGCCACTAGTCGCATGTTCATCCAACAGGTGTTCCGGCTGCACGGCCTTCCCGATAGAGTCGTCTCCGATAGGGGGGCCCAGTTTACAGCCCGCTTCTGGCAGGAGTTGATGCGGGCGTTGGACATTAAGGTTTGCCTCTCGTCCGCGCATCATCCTCAGACCGACGGGGGTACCGAGAAGGTCATCGGCATTTTGGAGCAGTATCTGCGCTGCTACGTTAACCTGCAGCAGGACAATTGGGTGGACTATTTGGCCATAGCCGAGTTTGCCTTTAACAACTCGCAGCACACCTCCACGCAGATGACACCGTTCTTGGCCAATGTGGGTTATCACCCTCGGTTTTTCCCCCTTTCTCCCGTGGACTCACCGGAGCCGGCAGCGAACGAATTCATGGCGGAGTTACAGGCGATCCATCGGTTGGTGCGACGGCAGCTGGAGAAGGCCAAGGCCGACTACAAGAGGTTCGCCGATCGGTCGAGAAGGGATACGCCTCCATTATCGGTGGGGGATCGGGTCTGGCTGTCCACCAGGAACCTACCATCCACTCGGCCGGCGAGGAAGCTGGACCACCGTTACCTTGGACCGTTCCCAGTCGAGGCCGTCATCAACCCGGTCGCCTATCGTTTAACTCTGCCACGTTCCCTGCGCGTGCACCCCGTCTTCCATCGGTCCTTGTTGGTCCCCGAACAACCGGCTTGTCCACTTCGCCAAGCGGAACCTACCCCATCAGGACCTCGTGATGGCGACAGCACCCCCGAGTACGAGGTCGCCAGCATCAGGGATTCCCGCTGGCTGAAAGGTCGCTTCCAGTACCTGATCGAGTGGAAAGGGTACGGGCCGGAGGACTTCACATGGGAAGACGCGACCGCCGTTCATGCCCCTGCGTTGGTGACTGCTTTTCACGAACAGTTCCCATCCCGACCGCATCCGGATCGGCAGACCCGGGGGAAGGGCCCTGCGGTGCGGGATAGTGTTGTGACTCAGGGCCAGCCTGTGGGTCCGACAGCCGGGTCCGATGTATCGGAGGACTCAGATGTGGGGGAGGAGGGAAACGAACCGGCTGATGATGATTTGGAGACTTTGCAGAGTCCTCAGCCGGGAACCTCTTCTCAGCTGTGTGAGCCCGAGAGTGCGGAGGATGATGACCCACAGCTGGCCCTGTTCAAGGACGCCCGACGCAGGAGGCAGACGAGCAGGGACAAACAAAGGAAGGCTATGGGACTCCTCGGGAGGAGGCACAGGGAGACCACGCCCTGAGCTCTCTATAAAAGAAGTGTTTGGGGAGGGGCTAGTTGCTGAAGCAACTTTTTCGTTTGAGAAGTCAAGCTCTTGTATTTTTGTAACAGTGTAATTAAAACTTGGCAGAAGCCTTTTGATCTTGGACGCTTTCCAGACTCTTCCTTTGATTAGGGGTGCGAGAAGAGGGCTGGTTCAGAACACTAGTTATCTTTTCTAGCCTGGTGCTCCCTAGACATCTAGACCTTCATGTATGTATTTTGTGCCACCTCCCACATGTCACATTGGAATCACAGACAGCATGGTATCAACAGGTCCCTGAAGTCCATAGTATCAAGTAACAGACAGGCTGGAGTCAACCATCAAATGTTGCCCAAAATATATCAGTGGTGTTTAGACTACCCTTTTGGGAACTCTGAATATCTTAGCTGCAACTAACAGATGGTTTACCAGTGTTTGCTAGTCATTCTTTGTACAAAGGCATATATTTCCTAGCCTACCTTGAGCACAAAAGTGTATTTATCCACTTCTATCTCCAATAGAAATTACAGGGCATCTAAAATATTTCCAAGAATTCTCTTTAATGCTCAACATTCTAACAGCGAAGCGTTTGAAAACCAGATATCACAAAGGTGTGATACACTATCACCCAGCTGTCAAATACTACAGCTTAACAATGATCAGTTATGAAATATTAAAACCAAACCAAAGATCATCTAGGCTGGACCTACCTAAGCATCTGGAGTTATGGGGAACATTCTGCACTACCCTTTAGAAAGCAAAAGAAGGAATAACCAAAGAAAGTTCTCTTAACATTCTTAACTGAGGCTCTTGGAAATAACAGACTGTACTACTTTCCCTGTCTAGCCCCAGAAAGAAAAATGAGGCATGGAAATTGTTCCATTTACACCCATAATAGAATTTATATTGGTAACAAGGGAAATTCAGAAACTGCTTACCATTTGACACCAAAGTCAATTTGCTCCCAATTGCCATCAACACTGGATTTAGGTCAGATATTGGACTTGCAGTCATTATATTTCCACCAATAGCCTGAAAGAAAATATAGCACAGTCATATCTTTGAAATTAGTTCAACAGACGTCATTAAAATCAGTCATCGAAGTAAGTAAGCACAAAAATCCTGAATATTTTAATTTTACACTATTAAAATTAAAATGGGATTTTCTTATCCTCTAATAGAACAAGAATAGGTTAAGAAAGCAATACATCTCAAGTTAATTTATCATTTACTCTTCATGCTTTCACGATGTGCTAAATGTTTTTTTCATGAAATTAAGAACTGGTAGATTTAAACAATGATTTACATTTAGATTCATTATTCTAAAATGTACTTGTGTGAGTGAATATAAAGACATTTAGATTAATTATTTATTTTCACTGTTTCTGTAAAACATCTGAGCATTTAACATGCCCCAACTAAGAAAATATATAGTCAAATCTGATTTGTCAGTTCAAAAAATATTACCCATTTTCACTCTAAAGTATATCTCTCTTGCCTGAAGGTTGGTATAAATTCAAAGATATGCTTCTCCTAAGCTGACATTTCCTCTGAAGATTTGTTCAAACTAAGCCATGCATAAGAAGATTCGCTGATCAATTTGAATTTACCAAATAATAAAAATTCTTATTGCCTTGTAGGCTTGTTCTCTTTATGGACAATATAGGAATTATTCTATTAAGAACAAAAATATCCAATTTCTTGTCTCCATTTAGCCACAGAAGTTCACTGGATGGCTTGGATGCAGGTGTTAACTCTCAGATTTCATCTGGGCATAAAATTGGAGGAGAAAGTTGAAATACTTTTGCAATGAAGGATGCTTACAGGATGGTTTTCTGCCCAACACCCTGAGATCTTGCATCATAAGGAACATCAGCATGTCTAGTAACTTATGTATTTAGATATTATTTAAGTTGCTCTACAACTTAAAGTTGTCAAGGTTAAGAAACACTGGTCTAGATATTCAGAAGTAGATGAAGTTGTGTAACCTTGAAATTAAAGTCAGTAGACTACCAGCCACCAGCATTATGGGAAGTATTGTTTGAAGGGTAATAAAATAAATTGGGATATAAAAGTGCCAAAGGAGATACACTTTAAGGAACAGTACATCCCACCTGCCTTTCTTGTCTCCTTCCTTTATCAGAAACTATTTGGAAGCACTTACTGCAACATTGCGGATCTGAGGCCCTGCAAACCATCGCAGTTGTTCTAGGACTGCTTGGAAGACCTCTACTTGGTAAGAAGGAAACTTGTCCACTGCTTTCCTGAGTTCCTCTTCCACACAGCTCAGGCTACAGGAAGCACCGAATTTGATTCCTGTAAAACGAGAAACAAGAGGGATTTGACTCTCTTGGACCTTCACCAAGATAAAAGTATTGCTCTCAGGAGCTGAACTGAAGAATTTTTACATCTTTAGTCTCCTCCCATTATTTTTATTTTTTAAAAATCAATAAAGGATTTATTTCCTGCATATCTTATAAGGATGTATATTTAACTTAGCAAGAAAGGAATCTGAAGGTCATGGTGGATGGGTCTATATCACATATGTGGGGACAGCTGGTTTTTGGGGTAGAGTTTGGGAGATTCTTTTAAAACTGTGATATGCTTATTTTACAATGTACATTAAAATTTGTTCTATTTATCCCCTGAAAACAGGAAAAAATGGGACACTGTTTTTTGGTAATCATAGTGGAAAACTTGAAAGCAACTCTGAAAAGATGGGGGGAGTAGAGATTACAGGTTGACCTCTTTCAAGAGAAGGTAGAGATCTAAAATTACTGCTGTTAAAAAGGTTGCAAACATTCTCAGCATGCCAAGATGTTCCAGCTGTCATGGAAAAACGCAATGGAAAAGACAAGAGAAAGCAACACAAAACAATAATTCTTACTTTAAGATCCAGAGGTTTATTTTGCTAATGATTTGGAACATAGCAAGCATAATAACACAACATCACTTACATTAATAACCCATTGCAATGAGACCATATGGCATAGCAGACTCCAAAAGGACAGCTATAGGCCAATGGCAAATCAATCAGGTCCACTCCCAACCCTTTATACCCTTTCTCATTCTACGACTAGTCAGATGGTCCGCTAACTTTTGCTGACTTCTGCTGACTTTTTACTGACCTTCTGCTGAATATAACATACATCTGTGTATGTTCGAACTCAAAACAATCAGCTACTTTCAGTTCCCTATTTCTTATTGTTCCAGTCCTTATGTTCTAAATATACACAGAACTACATACTTTCAATTTCATATTGCACAAAGCTCAGCAGATTATAAATAATATGTCCATATGTGAAACAATATAGAGTTCGAGTTAAAGCTTTGTTTTAAATCACTTCTGTGGGGCCTATCTCAGGATTGCTCCAGCCTCATATTGTTATATGAGGAGGGGGCTATATTTTCATCTCCCACACAGCACACCAGTTCTGCCATTACAAGAAAGTGAGTAAACCCATGGTTATGCAACAGGTCATCCTTTGAAAAAGTTTTATTATATTTGTAATAAGTGAGTATATATATGTTTTATTAGTGCAATACAAATATATGCTCCCTTTTCTAAAGAAATCATTTGGAGTGTGATGTGTGCATGTGTGTGCAAGTCTTCCATTAATTTCTGAAGAACAAACTAGTTTATTCACCTAAAACAGAGACTCAGTTGCTTCTGGGCAATCAAATGACCTACCTGCCTCCTGATCCCAAGTCTTCATTCAGAAATCTGGACATTTGCTCTTGGATAGCTTTTCCCAACCAGGCATCCTGTAATTTTCATTAGAATTGTAATCCCTGGAGTCTGCTTGGGAAATATTGCTCTAAGCTGCATTTGGATTCCCTCAATGTGGTCTTGGGCTCTATTTAATGTATCTGATCTGGCCATGTGTTGTACTTGCAACTTTCCCAGAAAGTCCTAGAAAAATGCCCATTCCCTGCCCATCCAGGTTTCTGTTGCTTGTTAAAACAGAACAGCACAATACTTTTGCATTTTTCGATAGATTACTCCACCAGCCAACCTCACTGTTTCAAAAAGGACAAACATGTTCAGAAATTGTGGTTGATAAAAGTGACACCTGAGCTCTGAATTTGGTTTAGAACCTTCCCCAGAAGTGCAATCAGTATACCAGGAACAGAGAGAGGCTATGAGTGCATGGGGAGAAGTGGTGCCATCCAGCATTTTTTAAAATCATGGCTTGTAAACTTTTCCGTGTGCATTTCAAGCACATATTGCCAATCCCTTCAGGCAGACTACTTACCCTCTTCTGTGTGCTGAACAGAGTTCATTTCTGGGATCCAAGCTGGGGCTATAATCACAGGGTACAGCATGTTCTTTAATCTCATTTCAATACCTGAAAAAAACAAAATCCAATGAGGTCAGTGCAGACATGGCAGCCACCTAGAAGTAGTAAATCTGCCAATGATGCAACAGAGCTCTTATATAAAATTCTTCCAGAACAGTAGATCTCATCTCAGTGGTGATGGTCCTCCCTTCCTCCAGAGCCATTCCTGCATGCCTAAAAGGGAAGACATTTGCACTGACTTGTAATGAACGTAAAGCCAAGTATTTTCCCTTCTGCTTGGCACTATCAATAAATATTCTTTAATATTCTCTTGCCTGTATTGCTTTCATTCTTCCTACAGTAACCTACTACAGTATCAAGTATTTTAATATCTTGTGATTGGGATAAGCACACTGGAGATCTACAGCAGCTATGATTGGTTCATGAAAGTTAACTGGTTTGTCCAGCATTTCCCCTTCCTTTGTGAAGCAAGGGGCTTTCAGACATTCAAATTATCGTATCACCAAGGGAGTGGAGAAAAACCTATTAATGGGTGCTGAAACGTGCCTGAGAACCTATTTTGAATTTATATGTTGTTTTGAGGCATTCTTACAGAGGAAAAAATGGTTCCACCTATGAGAACAAATAAGGTTCCCATGAACATAACAAGAGGCCTGCTGAGAGGGCATTTAGTCTCCTTACTCCCAGTATCCAGTATCAAACTGCCTCTAAATTAGATGTAAAGCATAGTCATCATATTGTAGTCATATTCACTAAGCAAACAAAAATGTCAGCTGGGTTCATATAACTCGTTAAATCATTATGAATGATAGTGGTTGGGTTCCTATTATGAACTACATTATGGCTTAATATACATGTTACCCCAGGGACACTGCTATTAATTAATTATAAATGTTACTAATTATCTCTTTAAAAATCCTAGGTTAATGGTTATGATATTATGAAGGAAGAAGTAAAATCTTGACTGGTCAGCCAATTATGTACTGCTACGTATATGTTTGAATACATTTGTTTAACAGGAAACAGACTTGGTCCTCTTACCCACTTCTGTGTTCCCTACTACAAGCTTGGCATCGGGGTGCTGAGCTTTCAGAGAAACAAGTTCCTTGAGAGTTGATGGTTGCAACCACATCACTCGCTCGCCTTTGAAACACAGTGGCTCAATAGGCTTTTTCTGTGTCTATAGAGAAAAGACCAGATTCAACTTCATGTAATCACAAAGCAAGCAATCTGAATTTGGTATGAAGGAGAAGAGAAGGGCTGCATTATAGTTGCAGTTACTATTTCCAGTGAGTGACAGGCTTCAGGACTCTTTGAAACAAGAAGCAATGTAGGAGTCCTTCTAAGAAGTCAATAAATCCTCTCTCATTATCCAGTTGGGTATTTGTAAGTGAGAGGGGCAAGAGTTCTCCAAGATCTATCTTCAACAAAGCTTAAGGCTATATAGCTTGAGAAATACTAGCTTTCGTTTATCAAAGTCCCTTGCCCCTGCTCTCTGGGAAAGCTGCACCAAAGCCACGTTGGTTGCAGGCTAGTAAGGCAGAAGTGATTAGGCAGAACTTAAAGAAATTGACTCCAGTGGATTACTCCTTACGTTGGCACTGTGGTTAGAATGCAGTATTGCTGATTGTCTGCAATTCATCATCAGCTATTCCCTGTGCAATGGTCAGGACCCAGGCACAATTCAACCCCTGTGCAGGGCCATTATCCTGGATTGATTTTCTGTGATATAACAAGCTATATAAACAGAGGAATTACAAAACTTTTTCAGCAGCCAATGTTGCTTAATGCCTTGGGTCATTTGCATTAAATGTGTATGGAACTGCAAACTGTTAGTGATAACATTTCCTATCATATCTGAGAGAATTTACTTAAAGATTAAAGAGTGATGAATCAAGGACTCCCAATTTGCATATAGCTGTTGGCCTGGTTTTTGGTTGGTTTGTTTTTTACATAACCAACCTATTTTTTTTCTTCCTCCCTCTCTCTCTCCAGCTCTATTATAGTTCCTAATTCACCACTGAAATGTGTCAGGAATAAAAAGCTGCTGACATAACCTTCAAGTTAGTCCAGACAGAGTATCGAAGTTTACTCTTTCTTAAAGTGGTACTCTCCAGATAAGTTGACAGAATCCTAAATAGGCTGGTTTATGGGTGCAAATCAACAAGAATAGCAAAATCTTCCATAAAGAAATTCAGTTAGCTTGGCAAGGAAAAGGAAACTCACCAATAACTCAGGTGGGAATATAGGTTCCTGGGTAGGGTCTAAAGGCTGGAACTCAGATGCATTGAACAGAGTTGTGGTAATCAGTCCCTGCAGAAGAAAAGCAATGTATATATATTAGATCCAGTGGGTCATTGTTTCGGAGGTATTTCCTTACCTAAACAGAGAAACAGAATGATCAGGGGCAAAAACACAGTAGGAGCAGTAATAACGTCTGACTTCCTGCCAGCGTAAGCACAGCTGACAGCTCGCTAGTGGCCAATGGTGACACCTGTATACCTGGTCTCCAGAGGGCTAGGTTTAGACTGATCTATCTGATCTCCAGTGGCTGAAAGTCGGTCTACCTAGCCTCCAGAAGCCTTGGCTGAGATCGATCTACCAAAATTCCAGGAAATGGTGCCGCAGTGTAGCACATATTTGTGACCACAGATTTGCCAAATTTTAATCTCACAGAAGTAATGGGTCGCAGATTTTGGACACATTGAGTAAATTAGGCCATTTGAGGTACCTTGGGTCAAAACTTGTTGCCTTATGATACATTGTTTCACCAAATTAAAGGTTACAGGCACAAGAGAGAGAAAGAGAGAAAGAGAAGCAACCTAGAACTAAGGAGAAATTTATTAATGGAATGTCTTGCCTTCTAAAGTTGTGGGTATCCCATCGCTGAAGGCTTTTAAGAAGGGATGGGATAGCCACCTGTATGAAATAGTAAAGTTCTCCTGCTTAAGTAGACGGTTGGACCAGAAGACCTCCAAGCTCCCTTCCAACACTGTTATGCTATATTCTAAAGAGTTTTAGTAATATAAAATTAAACAGTATAATATATACATTTTTTCTTGGTTTTGTAATATTGTGCTATTATAGACTGTTTTCATGTTTTTTATTTCTGAATTTGTAAAAAAAATGTAACAGTAAGAAGGTTCTAGAAGTAACAATATTTATTCAGGTACTACATGACCACGTAATTCAAGTCAGTTTCCTACTATCCGATGGTTCCTAATTTGTTAAAGCTACAACTATCAAAATTCCCAAGCAAACAAACTACTAATTATACTCTGTACTTAAGAATTCTGGGAGTTGTAACCCTAATCCATCTATAGAACATCCTGCTGTGGATAATTCCTCCAAGTGTTTATTTTTACATAAGAATGTATCAAGAGTAAGTTTTAGATAAAATGGATTTTGGGGAAAAATTTTTACAACCGATTAGGGCATTATATCAAAAACAAACTGCCCGAATTATAGTTAATAATAGTTTGACAGAGGCATGTAATATTGAGAAGGGCACAAGGCAAGGGTGTCCGTTATCGCCCTTGTTATTTGTGTTAACATTAGAGATATTATTGGTTAAAATTCGGAATTCGGAAAAAATTAAGGGGATACGAATTGGAGATCAGGACTATAGATTGAGAGCATTCGCAGATGATCTGGTTGTTACAGTGACCCAGCCAGAGAACTCTGTTGTGGACCTGATGGAGATAATAACACAATATGGGAAGGTTTCTGGATTTAAAGTTAATACACAGAAAACAAAAATTTTGGCTAGAAATATGACAGTTTCTCAAAAGGCTCTCTTAGAAGGATTAACTGGATTTGAGATTGTTAAAAGGGTTAAATATTTGGGGGTGATTTTGTCGCCCTCTAATACAAAGCTATATAAAAATAATTATGAAAAACTATGGGGGAAAATTCAAAAAGAATTGGAGAGTTGGGAAAAGTTGCAATTGTCTTTGTTGGGACGGATTGCAGCAGTAAAAATGAATGTCCTGCCTAAATTTTTATTTTTATTTCAAATGATACCGATTCTTAAGAAAGATTCTAATTTGGAGGAATGGCAGCGAGGTATCAATAAATTTGTGTGGGCAGGGAAAAAGCCACGAGTTAAACTTAAGATTATGCAGGATACTCGTGAGAGAGGTGGCCTTAAATTGCCTAATTTTAAATTATATTATGAAGCTGCTGCATTAGTAGGAATAAGTGATTGGATTAATTTGACGCAAGGGAGGTTATTAAATCTTGAGGGCCATGATTTGTTGTTTGGCTGGCATGCATATTTGTTGTATGATAAGAAGGTAGACAACGTGTTTAGGGTGCATATTTTAAGACAGGCATTGCTGAGAGTTTGGAAGAAGTATAGACATAAGTTAAGTTGCAAGATACCATTGTGGGCAATTCCAAAACACGCAATAGAAAATATACATGCTGCCTTCAAACATGATGTGACTACGTACAAGGAGATTCTTAGCTTGGAAAGAAATGTTTGGTGTCTGAAGTCATATAGCCTCTTGCGAGAAGAGAAGGTTGTTCAAAATTGGTTTCAATATATTCAGTTACGGGCCAGGTGGAAAGAAGACCAGAAAAATGGATTTACAATTACTGATGAAAATTTGATAAAGCAAATTAGAAATCAGGGACCTGCACATATCAAACGGATATATCTTGCATTGATAGAGATTGACTCAGAAACAGAGCTTGTTAAGGATTGTATGATAAAAGATTTGGGTGAGGAACGTAAAATTTACTCAAGCTCAAAATCTAAGAGAGAACTTTTATAAAATGTTTTATAGATGGCATTTAGATCCTAAAAAGCTTGCAAGTATGTATCCGAATTATCAGCCTAAATGTTGGAGGTGCGGTGATGAAGATGCAACATATTTTCACATATGGTGGACATGTAAGAAGGTTAAGGCCTTTTGGATAAAAGTTTGGTGGAATATGCAGAAGATCTTCAAACAGAGGATAAAGTTTTGTCCGCAATTTTTTTTGTTGGGAATAATTGCAGACGCTACAGTTGTGGACACCAAATTGATGTTGAATTTAATTACGGCAGCAAGACTTTTGATAGGCCAATATTGTAAGAAAGAGGAACTGCCGACTATAGAAGAGTGGACTTTAAAGGTTTCCGACCTGGCAGAGATGGTGAAGATTTCGGCCTATTTGAAAGACCATTCGCAAGAACGCTATATTATGGAATGGAGGAAATGGATTGAGTTTATCCAGAACAAGTATAGGGTTAAGAAGTTTTATGTAGCATTTGAATAAGTCTTCTTTCGTTTTTCTTTTTTCTTTTCTTATTTTAGTTTCTTTTTATATATATTCAATATTACTAAGGCTTGTTTATCCTATATAAGCTAGAGAGTGATGGATTTTAGACTTTATAGTTGTTAGTATATGATTGTTTATGATTGTTTTTTATATATATACCTTGTATTTAGCTCTGGGAAGTCGGGGGGGAGGGGGGGGAGGTAGGGGGGGAGGAGGGAGGGGGAAGGGGGGATTTTTAAAGGAAAATTGTATTTTAAAACTTTTCAATTAAAAAAAAAGAAGAATGTATCAAGAGTAAATATCTATATCCAAAGTTTCATAAACTTACTGAATCGCCTTCTTTTTCATTCATGCAACAGTCTAGGTTATTGACTTGTTTATCATTGGACCCTTGGACCTTTTAAAAAGTATAAGACATAATAAAAGTAGCAAATTAGCAGACATATGAAAGGAGGGAAATCAAAAACGTAATACTTTTTTTTAAAAAATCCTTTTTTCTTCCTTTTTTCTCTTTTTTTTGTTTTTTGTATTTTAATTTGTGTTAAATTTCCCTTGTTCATTTATTTTTTTCCTTGCACTCTTGCTCTTTCTCTCTCAACCACACATACCGTGTTTCCCTGAAAATAAGACCCGATATTTTTTTGCCTACAAAAGAGGCACCATGTCTTATTTTGGGGGGTGTCTTTTCCACTCACCTTGCCATGGCAGCACCAACAGCCCTGCCCAGCCAGTCCACTTTTTCTGTAGCCAAAGGAGCAGTTTCATTCTGCACCTGAGAATGGAGCTCTGGCCTGCATTTTACTATCAGAGACCTTCTGGAAAAGCCTCTGACTGCAAGATGCAGGCCGGAGGATGCTGCAGAAGAAGTGGGCCAAGGAGGAGAGGCAAGTATCCATCCATGGGAGGCCTGGCTGCAATGGTAAGCAGGTGCGGGGTACATGAGACAGCTCCACCTCCTACCCCCCCAGCTTGATTTTTAGGCATGCACCTCACCCCAAAACTAGGGCTTATTTTGGGGGTAGGGCTTACATTAGGCTCGCCCCCAAAAATCAAGCTAGAGCTTATTTTCGGGGTAGGTCTTACTTTGGGGGAAACACAGTATATACCCCAAGTACAATACAATAGAGATTTTAATATTAAATAATTTATCTTAAGAGTGAACTCTGCTTTATAGCAAATACCTGGATGCAAGTTGGATCGTGCTTTTTCATTTTTTTTTCTAATACTTAGTACTCTTTTCTGTACTTAACTTGGAATGAAAAAGCCAAATAAGGTAATGCTTACCACACTGATATCCTAAATTATAGCTAACATTGATAGAATATCTTTTTTCTTTATTTCCAATTTTGTAAGTTATACAAATGTATAACTTTTGTAAGTTATACAAATGTCTGAAAATTGTAATTATGTAATTTGCAATTATGTCATACACACACACACATTCTTGTACTGAAATAGCATAATGCATCAAGATTTATTTATTTACAATAAAAAGGGAAAAAGAACAAACCTATTTAATAATTAAATACAATATATAATAAAATATTGTCAAAATGCCTTTTCCTTCATGCAGATAAAATTACATTTATTCCTTTCATTTATGAAATATATGACATAAATATAAAGACATCTTGCCTTTTACACAACATGTAGTACATATACACATTTTGTACTGAAAGATCTCATTCACTTTGATGAAAGAGAATTTTGGTTGAAATTTTTTAAAAAAAATTCAGAATAGAAGAGAATTTCATAAACTTTCTCATGGGTAAAATGTTCTTGTATGAAAGATGATATTCAAAATCTGAGTGCAAGTATATTCTGCTTCTTTTATTTTACAACAATCTCTTCAATGATCTGCAGTCTCTCTGACTTCACACATTGCATTAAACTGAAAGGAAGATCTTACTGGGTCTTTCTACTGGGATTTTCCAGTTAAGCAGGCTCACTATCACCATTAAGAGGAAGTGTTAGGTGTTATTCGATGTAATTATAAATCACACTAAGTATGCAATTCTATGCATATTCACTCAGCAGTAAATTAGGGCTTACACTAAAATGAAAAAGGTAAATGTTTCTCCTGCCCAGTCATGTCCAACTCTAGGGGGCATTGCTCATATCCATTTCTTAGCCAAGGCAGCCAGCATTGTCCAAAGACATTTCTGTGGTCATATGGCCAGCATGACTATACTGTACACCAAGGCGCATGGAAGGCTGTTTGCCTTCCCACTGAAGTGGTACCTATTTATCTACTTGCATTTGCCTGCTTTCAAACTGCTAAGTGGGCAGGAGCTGGGGCAGAAATCAGAGCTCACCCTGTTGTGCGGTGCTCCGGGCTCAAACTTGGACTGTCAGCTTTCCATTTGACAAGCTCAGCATCTTAATCTCTAAGCCACTGCACCAAGGTCCCTTCCAATTTTATTATTATTATTATTATTATTATTATTATTATTATTATTATTATTATTATTATTATTATTATTTTAGTTAGCACCTAATTTGTCAGTCCTTTTAACATCTGATATGGCAAATCAGAATATGTGTATAAACCTAAAAAGGAGTAGACATTTCTTATTCCCAAATAATCCTGGAATTATAATTATGTGGACACTTGGAATCTTTAACAGAATTGCCAATATTCTCAACAGTTATATTTCTGTTTATTTCATGTGGGAGGGAGATGTGACATTTAAATTGATTCTTTAAAAAAATAATTCATTGTGTCAAGGGTGATAAATAATCCAGTTACAAGAAATTTCATAACATTGAAACAAATATTATTTTATTTCCTTCAGAAATTCTTTAAAAATTTGAGAGGCATACAACTGGTTTATGCCACTTACCACAGTTTTGTCTTTTCCAGCCATACAGCAACCTTTTCCAGTTACTAGTTTTCCACAGCATCCTCCTTCCTGGATAGAAATAGGAAGATATATAGGAGCACATATCAATTATTTGTTATTTACTATATTGATTTTAATTTATATTTAATATTTATTTATATCCTGCTTTTATTATTTTTATAAATAACTCAAAGCAGTGAACATACCTTATAATACTTCCTCCTCCTATATTCCCCAAAAGAATAAAGACTGTGAGGTGAGTTGGGCTAAGAGAGAGTGACTGCTCCTCATTTTTCTAAATCTTGGAAGAGAAGTGACCAAATTCACTTCCTCAAGGAAAGCATTTCATACATTGGGACCCTCCACCATGTATCAGCCACAGGGGCATCTTCAAAAAGGTCTCTCCTGGCAGGCAGGTTGATACTTGGGAAAGGCAGGCAGTTCCTTAGGATGCTGAGCTTGTCAATCAGATGGTCGGCAGTTTGGTGGGTCGAATCCCGAGTGCCGCGTAACAGAGTAAGTGCCTGTTACTCGTCCCAGCTTCTGCCAACCTAGCAGTTCGAAAGCACATAAAAACGCAAGTAGAAAAATAGGGACCACTACGGTGGTAAGGTAACAGCGTTCCATGCACCTTTGGCATCTAGTCATGCCGGCCACATGACCACGGAGACATCCTCAGACAAGCGCTGGCTCTTTGGCTTTGAAACGGAGATGAGCACCGGCCCCTAAAGTTGGAAACAACTAGCACGCATGTGCGGGGGAACCTTTACCTTTACCTTTTAACCAATGTTTAACTTGTGCCCCATAGAAAAGTGGCAATTATTGTAGATTGTTCCACACGGGCAGGTGATCCCCATACCTTCCATCAGTTAGCAGTCTTCCAACTTATTTTTGCATCAATTGTGATTTCTGAACATTCTTGAGGGGTAACCCCTCACAGAGAGCAAAGCAGTACCCACAATAAGTTGGAACCAAGATGTGAATAACTGTCACTATATTGCAGAAAGAGTTGGAGTTGATGTATTAGCTATAGTTGTGCAACCATATGCCTCACTACAAATTTACCACCTGCAAATCTTGTCACAAATGAATGACAAGGATCATTCCCTAAAACAGAATGCCATCCCAGGCTTTACTGTAACCTCCAAATGCAGTTTGGGTTTTCATTTGGGGGGGGTTGGGGTGGGGGGGTTGGTTTTTTTTGATAATAGCAATTCTGTCTTGTCTGAGTATAATTTTAGCATGTTCTATCATTTAGCCCATTTTTCAAACCTCAGTAGTGTTCAAGAGTATTTTCTTGGAATCGGATGATAATGAGAAACAAAATTGGGCATCATTGGCCTCTAAAATTCAAAATAATTACTCAAGTGATTCTATGGAGACAACATATGGAACAACATTGAAATTGAAAACCAACCTAATAGGTAAAGGTAAAGGTAAAGTTTCCCCCGCACATGCGTGCTAGTCATTTCCGACTCTAGGGGCTGGTGCTCATCTCCGTTTCAAATCCGAAGAGCCAGGGCTTGTCCAAGGACGTCTCCGTGGTCATGTGGCCAGCATGACTAACCTACTAGGAGATAGTAGCAAATTACCAACTGCTGGTTGAGCTCCGGATGGCACCGGATCTTCGCTCCTTCCAGCGCAGGTTAAAGACCCATTTATTCGAACAAGCTGGCCTGGCCTGATGGGGGAATGTTAGGGTTTTAATGGGTTTTTATATTCTGATTGTTTTAATTGGGCAATTATTTAATCCTTTTTTTAACTTTTGTATTTCTATTTATATGCCCTGTTCACCACCCTGAGTCCTTCGGGAGAAGGGCGGTATAAAAATCCAATTAATAATAATAATAATAATAATAATAATAATAATAATAATAATAATAATAATAATAATAATAATAATAATAATAATAATAATACCTCAGTACTATTGTCAAGTAAACTACATCAACTTGGCTATGAAGTAAACAGAAATTTAGCTGAAGCCAAAGCAGATTGCATCTGCGCATTCACTTGGAAAAGTCAGTCTGATTCCATCACCAAGATATTTTATCTTTAGCCCCTCACCTTTGCAAATGTTCTGTACCCCTCCAGGATGGGTCTGTATCCTGTACAGCGGCAGAGATTTCCTAAGTCACCAAATCAAGTTGAAAAAGTTAACAGGCATGTAGAACTTAATAGAAAGGTTATTTTAGTTTTTACTTTTTTTCTCTACCATGAAGAAATTCTTTTTTTTCTTCCAGGAAAGGAGACTGCTAATAAAGAATAATTGTCTCTGGGGCTTTGATAATTTTGGAAGGCAGGATTCCAGTCTCAAAAGATGTGACAATAAATTTACCAAGTCATGAGAGATCAACCTAATCATTTTCAAATGTATTTCTTGCTTTATTCCATGATGAAATAGTGATTGTGCCAAAAAAGATGGGAATTGTGGTCCACTGTGTCTGGCAATCTTACCTTGAAAAGCATCTTCAATTTCTTCCATTCTAGGCTGAGGATGTTTATGAAGCAATGTATACATGGACATGACAATGCCAGGAGTGCAGAAACCACACTGTGATCCATGGCTTTTGGCTATTCTCTCCTAGAAGAAGAATTGGTTCATAGAATATGCCATGCCAAATCAATTAATCAACTTACTTTTAGTGACAGGTGTGAACACGACCAGTGTCTGATCTGGTTCACACATCACATTACATATAAATGGAAGATCTGTGTATTATATAAGCTGCCAATTGTTCATACAACAAACTATAGCTTAATTTAATCTGTGAACCTAAACATTTGTTAACACATAGTCACATCTCTCCAGGTTACCTGTACAGGATGCAGCCTTGTCTTTGTGCTTCCAATGCCTTCAACAGTAGTTACAGCTACATGGTGGAGGGCGCAGATAGGGAATAAACATGCATTTGCAGAATAATGTCTGGAGACATTAATTAAGGAAGTGGCTTGTTTTATACAATCTTCATTTCCTAAAGAAGTACAATAAAATGAATGAAAGCCAATTTCGGGATTAGGCTGTCTCATACTGAAACCGGAACAGAGGTAGATACATGGGCATCATCCCAATGTTTTGGAAGTTGACACCTCCCATTGGTTATTCTGATTGGGCCTGATGAAAGTTGAAATCCTAGGCAAACATTGCCCAAAAGATGTAGCTTCTGATTACCAGCACCATTACCGGATAAAGATGTAGAAGGCAAATAGGAAAGAGAATAAACTGATATCAAGATGACAATATTATCATTCCCTCAGAAGATCATAATTCACTGTTACTCATTGAAATCTGGCAAATATTAACCAGAGCTGAAAAAGTACAGTGATTTTAATAAATGTTATCCAATGCTTCAGTAATACTAAAATATTAGCAGGATTGATAGACAAAACTTGAATGTTGAAACTTTAAATCCTATTGAACTTCAGAGTTTATGGAATCACAAAACTATAAGGCTGGAAGGGACATTGGAAGTCTTCTTATGCAACCTCTTGCCCAAGGTGACCATAATATAGAGAACAGATTTCCAAAAATTTCACCAGCAACTATCTTCAGAGACACAGACTACAGGCAATTAAACACGGACTGACTAGGCCCGTGGTGGCAAACTTATGGCACACATGCCACAGGTGGCACCCAGAGCCCTCTCTGTGGGCACCCACACTGTCTTCCCAATCCTAGGCCTTCAGCTGGGTTTTCTAAAACCTTTTCGCTTTAGGCCTCCGCCACCCTGTGCAAAAAACAAAAAAAGGTTAAATCAATCAATTTCAACTTCTTGCGGGGAAAAAATGATCTCGTAAAGTTGGAGTTGATTGATTGAACTTTTTAGCCACACCCAGTCTGCCGTTACCACAGCAGCCACACCCACCCAATGGGCCATGCCCACCCAATGGGCCACGCCCACCCAGCACCTGACAATACATAAGTGGGTTTTGGGTTGCAGTTTGGGCACTCGGTCTCTAAAAGGTTCACCATCACTGGACTAGGCTCTAACTTTATAATCAGGTGTCCTCACTTCTGATTGGCTTTTAACCAAGCTTGTTTCCAATTGGTGAGGGCTAGTCTCTGATTTGTTCTTTGTTTAAATAATAAATCTTAATAATGCTATAAAAAAAATCCTACCCTGAAACATTGGAGTTCTATCAGTTCTAGACATGCCTAATTATTTTATCCACAACCCACTACACCAGAGGTCCCCAACCTTTTGGGCACCAGGGACCGGTTCTGTGGAGAAAGGTTTTTCCATAGACCAAAGGGGGCGTGGTTTTGTGTGCTACCTGCATCCCACAGATGGGGCTTTGCTTGTTTGTGCGGACCGGTTGCTGGCATGCCACGGCCTGGGGACCCCTGCACTACACAAAGTGTTGGATTTTAACTCTCTTATTTCTCCATTATCTGGACTTGCTGGTTGGAAATTACAGCAGCTGAAATGTAGCTGATTAGAAATGTTGGGGAAAGTTAGTCCTACTAATAATTCATACAATTATGGCACAGCAGTATATTCACATAGCTCTGTAACACATATCTGTATAAGGAACAGGAAGCAAAGATTTTGCAAAATATTTAATATTTCTTGTGTGCAATCTGTTCTCGATCTGCAAAGGATTTTCAAGAGGAACAGATGGATTCTGAAAAACACATGTTCCCAGACATCCAGCACCTGCTCTGTCTATCACAAATTCCGTACGCCCACATTCAAGACCTCTTCCATTTTAGTGAATGGGGTACAAAGGATACATGATTTTGTTTCGGAAGTTGTCAAACCTGGAAATCATGACTGTGCAAGCACCACAGCCTCCTTCTCCACAGCCCAGTTTGGTTCCACACAAGCCCACTAAGAGGGTAGAACTTAAGGAAAACGTACCAACATGGCTAATTGCATACAGTCCTTTATCATTGAAAGTCTCTGGTCCTGGTAACAAGCTTGCATTGTGCCTCCTAAGAGCAGACTAAAAATCTGGCTTTAAAAAAAAAGCTATCTGGGTTTATACTACATGTATTACCTGATGGGAAAACTGATTTCTAAAGGATTTAATAAATTTGATTTAAAGAATCACACAGTTATTGCACTAAATTGGATATAGATTCCTGAACTATGTTCACACCACATGCTTAACTTAATGAATGGATTCACAGAATATATCAAATCATAAACTAACCAAATCATCAAGGCACAAAAGCTAATAAATATTAAAACAAATCATGTCTTTTAATGTATTTATTTATCATATTTAGAAACCACTCATCTCCCTCACAGGGGGACCTTGGCTGGTGTTTTTGCAAGTGAGGTGAGTACAGCCTCCAATTATTACCTTACTTGGTTTGTGTGTCAATAATGGCACGTGGCCTTCTCATTTCAGTTCTTCAAGCAAATCTTTAAATCAATTAGTTCTGAGCTTCTTTTTGCTAATCAGTGTTTTCTGTTGATGGCTCTTTGAGATTTTATGTTGATTTAATATATTGTGTATAAAACTGCATACAAAGCTGGAAGTCTCATAATATGCCTCTTTTATGGTTTGGTGATTAATATGTACAACTACAATGGTGCATATATCCTTTAATAAATACATTTTTTCCTTTTTTAATTGCTGAAAAGGATCAGCTAGTGAAAAAGGAATAATTGATTTACATACACTCTGTGTGTGTGTGTGTGTGTGTGTGTGTGTGTGTGTGTGTGTGTGTGTGTTTGAGTATTGTTCTATACATATGACTAAGAAAAAAAATCAGATCAGGCATTAGTTCTCCAGCACAGAAGTCAAGGAATGTGTATATTTACTAAAATATATGATGTTCCACTTGAGAACATTCTTAAAAATGTAATTAATATAATGCAATCATTTTTCCGTGGCAATGCTACTCAACCTTTTATGAAAAACAAATAAACTGAACCCTATAATGTAAGGATTAATATGCTACTTATTTTAAACAAGAGAGAAAACACCCACTTAGATTTAACCCAAACCAGTGAAGTAATCCCCTTAAATTAGCGAGCCTGAATTTCTGATAATCAAATTGAACACCCTTTTTCAGTGACTGCAGGAAAGAAGCACTGAATCTACAACAGAAGCCAGATCCCAGAAATGGCCATAATCTTTAAACAGGTGTGCCAGTGGTTCATTTAGGTTCATTCCATCTAGATTTTTGAGCTCCAAAACCACATTTATTGCCTAAACTAGATTTGTGCAATTTAAATGTAGTTGTTAGTTTGTAGTTCGGCACCATGTGAGCACAACTAGATTTAACTCATGAGAAAAGTGAAGGTAAAGACGTCTTTGTGGCACCTGGCATTTTGTTTTGCAGTTTATTGAAGTCTTATTACCTTCTCTGGGAAACGCATTTTTAGCAAAGGATATGCCAGTGTCAACAGTCCTTAGGAAAACTATAGTTGTCTGGCAACAGATATTGTACAGAGAACTGTCTCCTCCATACCCTTCAGTAATAGCTAGCTCTAACCATAACATTACAGTTATTGCAACTGGTGATAACTGAGACTATATAGAAGAACATAGGACTTGATTACAAGTATCAGCAGATAAGTGGATGTAAAAGGTTTGGGTGATTGATGGGGCATTGCTTGTTGATCTTGAAATCAGACTTGATTAGAAATAAGCCATGCTATTTTCCAACATGAGAATCAATGAATGCAGAAGTAGCTCAACTTCTTTCCTACTAATGCAATGCAAGACAGAAGATGAAAATTGTCCATCTTCTCACACAGATTTTACGATCAGTTGTGAATGTGCTTTATATTTATGTCATTCAGTTTAACTCTGGCAAAACTAGAAATACTGGGAATAACAATTAGCAGGTACAGAATCTTCAGAAATCTTAAAACTTATTTCTACTGGACTCTGGCCTGCTCCTGTGTCCTTAGGCCACCTCAAAATATATGGACTATTCTAAATTCCATATGGTGCATGTTTCTTGACCTCAGATACATTTCCTTCGAAGGTAGATTAGCAAAGTAGTTTCTGGATCCACGTTCTTCTCCACTATCTAAAAAGAAAAGAAGAAAAACAGTTTCTTAAAAGACATTTAATTATAAATATATATGTATGTTGCAGCTAATTCCAAAAACAAAGGAATTGATATCATCCATCAGCAGCTGATTACATTGTAGTAAATCAGATCTTTCTACCATTTGTGAGTGAATTTGACTAAGAATCATTTTGTAAAAGATCCCCGTTCTTGAGGTAGAATTATTAAGCACTAACCCAGGAGTAGGCAATCTTGGCTCTTTTATGACTTGTGGACTTCAACTCCCAGGAAGTGGCTCAGGAATTCTGGGAGTTGAAGTCCACGAGTCATAAAAGAGCCAAGGTTGCCTAACCCTGCACTAACCTGATATTTACAATGTAAAACTGCAGGTGGCAATGAGTTTTGGAAGTATTCAGGTTCAGGCCTGATCAACATTGGATGGGAGACACCAGCGTATTGCAAGACAGTAGAAAGTCAAAACAAATTGTGGAAGATGACAACAATGAACCTCTTTTGTATTGTTGCCAAGCAAATGTTTTGGATGTGTTTTGCAGTCACAAGGAGTTAAGCTCAGTTCAAGATGCATTTACTTTTTTCACAGCTTTCAAACAGGGTTTTGGTGCCTTTAATGATTCCTTTTTTTAAAAAAAAGACTCATGTATTTACTTGTTTTGATTTAAATGTTAATAGTCATACTTTTCAGTAGAAAGAATAATAATGATTTCAGTTTAAATAAATGGGCAATATCTTACTGAAATTGTAGAATAAAAATCAACTAAGATTAACAAAAAAAACTTTGTGCTAAACACCTCCTGTCATGTACTGAGGGCCAGAAGTATCTCTGGCAATCACAAATTAAGTATACTTTATCTCCCTGGTCCAACATAGTGGACTAGGTGCTCTATGTATGAAAACATAAGTTTTCAGTCACAAGCATGCAAAGTGTATCAAGATCAGGATGGCAGTATCTGTTCTGCCAACTATAACATACTTTCCTGCAGTACAAGACTGGTAGACACTGATTCAGGTTGTTCATTTACTGCTCAAGGTAGATTTTATGGCACAGCTACAGTGAACTCCTAGTCTCTTGGCTTGGCTTGCCACACTATCCTTGCTCTACCTTTAAGCTAGATTTTTTTTATTGAATTATTTATCAGCATTTCTCTGTAATGTTACTTCTTGTTGATTCCTGAATGCTTCCAATGTCTTTCTCTGTAAATGATTAAGTATCTACAGTGCCTAACTTTGCATAACATACAAAAAATTAACTGTAGTTAATCAGCTTATAGTTCAGTAGATTGTGTGAACCCAGAAGATGGGTAACCATTGCCTGGTTAAATAAACTCCTCTTTACTTATCTAGCTTTCTAGGATGGTACTACAGTAAATTAAGATACAATAACCCTAAAGGTTGGGTATAACAGGCTAAAATGTCAGATATAATTTGGACCTTTTGAGCAGTTTCTAGGTGCTGGGCCCCTAATGCTACTCACTAAACATGTAGCTTTTCTGCCTTAATTTCTTTAAGTGATTTGTGATTTATAGGGGATGAGATCTTGAGCAGGAGAAAATTTTCACCTGCTGAATTCTAGCCAACTTAGTTTTAATTATTAATACTAAAGTTTATCTCTAACTTTCCAGATTAGAATCAGTTATAACGTTGCTTTTCAATTGAAAACTTTGATCTCCGGGTCAAAAAACCAAAAACTTATGCTTGCTTCTCATTCCGACTGAATTACTTTTGTTACTAACAGATTATTTCAGCACATTTCTTATGTTTTTGTAGAAGAAGGTCATTGTGTGCTTTAAGTTGTGGTGGTGATGATGCTGTAACACAAACTAAATGTTTGTTAAAATTCATTTTGCCTAGACGTGCAAGAATTTCAGGATAGGTAAATGCCCATTTCTTGGCATAATTTGGTTTACTGCCATAAAATGTGGCAGTTAGTTAAGGTAACTTCTGTAAAGGAGATTGAGGAAATTGATACTGACTTTACAGAACCATAATATTTGGTAGCAGGGTGTTTACTCAGTAATAATTGCTGGGGAGGCATGGACAATCTATGGAAGCCAAATGCTGAATTTCATAAATCTTTGGGATGATACAGCAAGACTCACTATAATACATGTTAAAAACAAGATCATACTTTCAAAGTCTATTTCCTCCTGTATGTTCCATTGTTATCATTTTTACGGGAAATACATGTCACCTAAGAACTGAATCAGGACTAAGCTACATTTCTAACAAAAGAAACCCCTTGTTGCTATTGCCATTGATTTAATGAGAGATCAATTTTCCATCAAGACTATCATATGGGAAGAAAAACATTTGCCCCCTGAACCCCACAACTTCCCAAATCTAATTCCTTCCACATATGTAGGACCTGCAACTCCCATAATTTCTAGCCAGCATTTATAGAGCACATTTTGGGAAAGATGATTTAATGCATATCTACTCAAACAAAGTCAAACCATTCATGTAGATACATCACTGGGACATTAAGTGTATAAAGAGTGGTAAAACAAATGCATACGACCCTCCTTTCATTGAAGTAGTTATTTTTCTTTTTATATCCCCTTATTACAAAATCATTATTAATCAAAATTTTCCAGTCAAGTACAAGTGATGGTCATGCTATAATGAAAGGGGGAAATAGTATGACTTTGGCTGTTGGTTTGAGAAGTTAGGTACTTAATGAACTTCAAATGATAAATATTAATTTTGGCTTGTTTTTCTATACCTTATCAAATTCTCCCTATCACTCATCATTGTAGCCTTGAAGTCACATGCAGCAAACTAGACCAGTTATTCGCAATGCCAGATTGCCAGAAATAGAGACAAGGTAACCTTTCTCATCAACTGCAATATATTGTGTTCTGTCCTAAGCTCTCGGTCACTACATTCCCAGGGTTTGCTGAAATGCTCTCTACCTTGTGCCTCTTCTTCTGGTAGCATTTCATCATCTTTCCATGCTGCACTGGTTTTGAAGGATCTGAACAAACTTGCACAACAAAGCCTGCTTACGTCAAGATGACTATGACAGAACTCGTGCATCTTTTAGTCACAGTGTCGACTCATTTTATGAAACAAGCAATCCAAATTATTTTCCAACCTTTTCCCAAGCTTAAGCTACTAAATCAATACTGGCACCTTTTCAGAGGATTTTTGACTTGTGAAAGAGACACAGCTGATGTAAAACGTACTGTATGAGGGAAGATGATTAGATAGGATTTCAGTTAATGTTTAGATCTGTAAAAGCCTGGAACAAACACTTTTGCACATTTTGTATCAGGAGTTGTTAACTTGTCATCAAATACAGGGATTTGGACTCAGTCAACCTCCACCCCAGCCTCAGTGTGGTTTTTAGTTGGCCACCCTCTAAAGAAGATGTTCTGCCAGAATTGCTTACAGAAAGAGGAAGGCTCTAGAAGTATCTAGAAGAGTTGCATGCTTGTAACTATCAATACATTGCCTATTCTGCTTCAACTTGTAGCAGCTCTTGAAGAATTCAAAAGTGGGAAGATTTTTTCCCCCGGATGTCTAATAAGCTTTTTTAGTTAAAAATCTATGGGCTGAGCAGGTCTTTTCTACATGCAAAGCATACAGTATTCTGCTGAGCAATGATCTATTGGGGTAGGGCAAAAAGTTGTAGGAACAGGACTTCACTTTTCTCTTTATTTCAAGGATGCTCATAGTTAGAAAAAGAAAAGGGAAAAGAAAAGACCTCTGTTGGGATAAACCCTAGATCAGTGCTTTTCAACCTTTTCACCCATTGAACCACTTTTAGGATATGGCAACATCCGAGTACCACCAGTCACCTAGCAAGGTGTCAAAAACCTGATGACCAAAAAAAAAAAGGAAAAAAGTGATGAAGTACAGGTAGTCCTCGACTTACAACAGTTCAGTTAGTGACTGTTCAAATTTACAATGGCACTGAAAAAAGTGCCCCTCAAGCCACAGCCGAGCAAAACACCTGCCTGCCTGCCTGCCTGGCGGTGCTCTTCTTTTTGTCCGAGGTTTTCATTGTTGTGAGCATTGCTGTTGAGGATTGGCAGCAGGGGTGGGGTGGAGGGGTGTTTGGTTTTTATTTCCCCCCTCCCCATCTGCTGGGTGGTTGCAGCAGGTTTTGGTCATTTCACATGACCCTGGGACACTGTCACCATCATAAATATGAATAAAGCATCTCAATGTAAATCAAAAGACCCTGGAGATGCTGCAACGTTCCAGCTGACCGGCGCTTCTTCTGGGCTCAGAAGCAGCAGGATCAGCACTGAGCTCCACTGAGCCCTGACACACCCAAAGAAGTGCTGATCCTGGTGCTTTTGCTGAGCCCTGACAGCCCTGTAGCTCCAGCCATCTCTCACTCAGGCTTGTGCAATGCTGCCACCGGTTAAGCTCATTCCCCTCCCCTGCTACAACTTTTCTAGGATGGTCGTGTACCACCTGCCAGGTGCCAATGTACCACAGGTGGTACCCGTACCACTGGTTGAAAAGCCCTGCACTAGAGAGATTTAAAGAAGCTGTGATGATTGTGTCATTCTGCTCTCCAGTTTAATTAAGCATGAACAAAAACAATATTCTCCTTTGACTGCAGATTGATACAGGTACAGATTGAAAGCTACAAACCACAGTGTTTTCAAGGAAGTAAGAACAGTGACTTTTTATACAGTTTGTTGATGCAACCTGCCTAATCTCCTGGCTGTGCCCCATTTGGTACCTCTGTATGACAGCCCTCTGGTAGAGCAATTGCTGAGGGTATCTTTTTAAGACAAGCTTCAGTCAGATGCTCAGCCATAAAAGCAGAATTTGGCCATGCTGTATGAGATTAATCTAAGCTATTTATAATGGAATTAAAAGGTAGGTGCTAATTTATTTAAATTCATGAACTACATCCTGGCAGCAGGAACAAATTCTATGCAGAGTCTGGCAGTGAAATTTTCTGGAGCAAACTAGTACATGGCCATACAGTATATTTTTCTCTGAAATTCATTAGGGATGGAATAATCTACCTGTTCCAGCACGGAACCCATCTGTTATTGGTAATTGCTAACATTTAAACTTACTGTCAAATAAAGATGTAGGAGTCTGGGAGGGGAAAATGGGACTTACTTTTGTAATTCAGTTCATGGATATTAATATGCTAACTGAAAAGCAACCAAAGATGAGATCAGGAAAAGTTCAAGGCAATCAAGAAAATATACATTATTTGATTACTATGGAGCATAGGAGATTTTGTTACTTTGTCTTACATTGTCTTACTTTGGTGGATTTCTGCAGTTCTCTTTAATTCAGCTCTATTAGGATTTATTGAGCATTTGCTCAGCACTGAGTTATGAACGACACTATTATAAAAGTGACGTCCCTGCCTTAAGATCTTTTTCAATGCAAAATGAAACAGAAACACCCTGAAAAATGCTATGCTTTTTCCTACCTTTTTGATTCAAAGAAACATTGGATCCACTAAAAAACTTAATTTGTTTTCTAAAATCACTCCCACCCCCAATTGCCATAATGATAGCTACAGTATTCATCAGCTATCACTGCTCTTCATTCATCTATCGTTTATTGAATAAATCAGTAAATATCTTAAAGAGATAACTTAAATCCAGTACTGCTTCTCTGAGAAACGCTTTTGCCACCTGCTAAAGAGGGAGAAGAGCCATGGGAGTAATCCATGAACTAAGATGCAAGAAGAAATGTTACATAAAAAAACACGGGTTCTCTCCTACCTTCTTGCCATTTACAAAGAAGACCAGTTCATTGTTTTCTGGGGCCATTTTTTGCATCTTCTGAATGGAAAATAGGAATAAGTTCCTGGATCACACTCTCTAAAGTTGCCCAACACAGCTGCAGCCTGTCCCAGGAATATCAAAACAGGCAATGTGAGAAGTTCTTATGAATCTTTTATCTTATATTGCAACATTAAAAGAGTCCAAGTTATAAAAGAACCGCCCAGAGGTGTGTCAGCTACACTTGGTTGGGACTTCCTGCTCTAAAGATAGTGGAGGGAAAACAGAAAAAAAAAGTAGGCTCCACCCCTTTCTGTGCCATGAAATTCAATGCAATCTTCTGTAGGTCAGGCAGGCAAACTTTGGCAGGAGAACAAGGTTGATCAAAATTATGTCTGTTCTTTCACATTCTACCACTTGTGACATAGCTTTGGAATAACTGATTCTACAGTAGTGGTTCTTCAACTATTTGACCCCAATTACTCCCTTCCCCAGCCTTGAATAATGTCATTACCCAGAGAGGAAAAGCCCAGACTCTGTTATTTCACTAGCTGCGGTCCCAAACTGGATTCTTGACACACAAACAAGCAATTTCAAATTGCTCTATTTGATATGCTCAAATTAACTGTTTGGGGTGATTAATCCCAATTTAGAGCCAATGTTGTAGAGTAGTATTATGTCACCATAACTTACAGTAACTTTGTAACAACTTTCTTTCTTAAAAAAACTGCTCAAACCTGACAAATCGACGCTTAAATGTATACTATATACTTAGAATGTAATTTAAAACACAAATAGATTAATCCAACTGATTTTATAATTCTCAAATCCTTGCAATTGTAATATGTTAGTCAAAAAGAAGTGAGGACATTCATCTTGGGCAATTATGCTTAGGCAGGATGCAATCTGGGTCGGTCATCAGGACCAGAGGTTTAGTCTTCTAAGCTTTTGGACTCACGCCAAAAGGGAATTTCTGTTCAGCAGAATGTGTTTCTCTCTGGCAGAATTTTGCTTTTATTAGATGACCCTTAATTGTGATGGGAACCACTGTCCAGTAGTTCTCTTGTGCAAAAATAATTCCTCAATCAACTTATATCCATCTTGAATGCTTTCCTTTCATACCTCTCAAAAAAAACAGCTTTAGTGTCTATTACTAAACTTTGAAGATTGAGAGATCAGCATCAAATCAAGCATGACCTAATTATAATTTATTTATATTCGCCATCTTTTTCTAAATAAAATATAAGTATACCTGCAAGGAAAAATCCTATTTAAACTGATGATCAGTATAACACTTCCTGAGAAGAACCTTATGATAACCCCCCTGCAATTCTTAGGCCTACTAATAGTCCTTCATTTTTAAAAGCAGCATTATGCAATGCATAGCTACATTCCTCAGCTTTTACTAGAGTGATTTGAAACATGCGTATACATGCATTTAATGCATATTTAAATTAAAATTTGTGCTTATGAAGAATTAGACCTTTGTTATCACGGAGGCATTTTATTTGATGAAGTAGTATTCCAAAACTCAAATATATCCAAAATCCACATGCATTTGCACCAATAATTCTGAAACAATTGATTAAGCAAGCTGGAAGTTGATATTATCTATGTTCATAGCAACCTGGTTGGGTTTCCAATACCATGCTTCTTAGTATTTCTAATAAAGTATAGCATAGCTCAGCAAAATATAAACAATGAAATATTTGTGGTGTCACACAAACTTTAATCATATTTCAACAGTATTATAGGCCATGTTTTTAAAGGCACACAATGCAGCAATCTCAAATTTATCAGACTTGGGTATGTTTACTACTTGGATGATGGATTGCCTGACACCCTTTGGGCAGCCTTGAGATTGGTGGAAGAAAGTTAGAGAGATTAAAAATACTTAAACATTTACTCAGTCTACTTATGAAAGGGAAAGTAGAACATTACCTCATCTGAACTTCCTGCTAGCCCACTGTGTAGTTCAAAATCACTATAGCCAAGTAGCCTCTGTATTCTTTATCCCTGCCTTTCTAATGATCCAAACAATATAAATTCAAGTATAGAGTACATGTTCTGCAAGCCAAATATCTCGGTTTCATCCTTGGTATTTTCAGTCTATGCATCTCAGACTGAAGAACAGAAAAAAACAGCACAGTGGTGGGATGCAGCCAGTTTGCACCACTTCAGCAGAATCGGTAGCTAATTTTTTGTTGCCCAGGCCCAGAACAAACTTCCAGAAGCAGCATCCACACAGAAAACTGATTGTTCACATATTTGAATCCCACCACTGGAACAGGAACGTATTCAAACAAACAGACAAGGATTATCCACTGGGCATAATGGATTAATGAACTGACTTGGATGACAATTTAATATTGTTAAAACTTTTCCTTCTTGGCTGGCCAGATAAGAACATAAAGTTAAACCTGCTGGTCATTATATGTGTAAGAAAAGAAGAATAGGTGAGGCTGTAAGGCCAACTACTACTATAAAAAATAAGACTCTATATATTATGGAGAAATAAAGCATTAAAAATGAGAACTGGTTTAGGTTTCTTAATGGCTTTGATAATAAAACTCCCTAAAATGAGGCAAATTCATCACATTAGACATTAGAATTTTTGTTTAGCAAATAAACCAGTGAAAGAATCCAGGGTTCATTTGAGGAGAGATGACTTTGCATTTTTAAAAAGATTAAGGCTTAGAATGATCTGAGGCTTGCAATGTATACCGGGGCAAAACCCCCAACCCCACAGTGTTTTAAGATAGGTGCAGAACAAAAAGAATGTCAATGAAGCGATCCGTTTGCTCCTTAGGGAAGACAACTAGATCATGACAAGGAACACGGAGAGGGTTGAACTAGCTAATTCCTATTTTGCTTTGACTTTTTGCAAAAAAAAAAAAAGTGCTCCAACCTGTCAGAACTGGGGACTGAAGAGAAATGCAAGTCAAAAGAGGCATAGAAGTGGTGAGAGAGCCCTTACTTGCTTTGAATAAATTCAAGTCACTGAGACTGGATGGATTACCTCCACGGGTGCTACAGTAACTGGCGGATGTGATCACAGAACTATTTATCATCTTTGAAAACTTCTGAAACAGAGGAGAAGTAACAAAAGGATAAACAAGAGGTAGCCTTATGCCATTTTGGGGGGGAGGGGGGGAGAAAGGGAGGGAGGAGGGGAGATACCAATCAACTGGACATTTATTGTATACCTAGAAAAATCCTAGAAAAAATAACCAGACAGCAAGTTTGCACATATTTAGAAAGAAACAAGTTAATTGCTAGAAGCCAGCATAGTTGTGTTAACAATAGTTCATGCCAGAAAAACATAACCCTTATTCCGAAAGATAACACAGACCATACATTAATCCAAAATTACAGACCCATATCACTTCTTAACTCGGACTACAAGATATTTACATCAATTATAGCGGAACGATTGAAACGATTTCTGAATGATTTCATACACGCAGATCAAAATGGTTTTCTCGCTAAGAGACACACTAAGCACAACATTAGAATAATATTAGATACATTGGAGTACTATGAATTACATAGCGAACAACAGATGGCATTACTTTTCTTAGACGCCCAAAAGGCATTTGACAATGTTAAATGGTCTTTTTTGTGCCAACAGCTTAGCTTTATGAATATGGGAGAAAAGTTTATAAATATAATTAGGGCAATTTATGACAATCAGGAAGCAAAAATAATTATTAATGGGGAAGCATCTAGCAAGTTTCAAATTCAAAAGGGAACACGGCAAGGCTGCCCCTTATCACCGTTGCTGTTTATATTGACTCTTGAAGTATTAACGAGAACTATAAGAAACGACCCAAAGATAAAAGGATTAACCATTAAAAAGGAAACCTTTAAATTGCAAGCTTTCGCGGACGATCTAGTTTTTATTATGGAGGATCCATGTCAGACGGGACCAAAGCTATTGGAAGAATTATCTAAATATGGTGAGGTTGCCGGACTGCGAATAAATAGAAATAAGACCAAGATGATTGTTAAAAATATGACCAATAAACAAAAAGGTAATCTGGCCGAAATCACGGATATAGAAATAGTCAAGAAAATAAAATATTTAGGGATTAACATTACGGCTAGATGCACTTCACTCAAAAAGGATAATTATGATAGTGTAGTGAATCAAATAAAAGGTGACCTGGAAAGATGGGGAAACCTAAAACTCTCATTATTGGGAAGAATCGCTGTCATTAAGATGAATATTCTGCCTAAAATCCTGTTTTTGTTTCAGAATATCCCAATTCAACTCGACTCTAAATTTTTTCGAAATTTGGATAAATTATCACTAAATTTTATTTGGCAGGGGAAAAAACCAAGAATTAAATTGAAATATTTACAAGACACGAAGGAAAATGGGGGTTTTGGATTGCCAGACTGGGAATTATATTACCACGCCGCGGCCCTGAGCTGGATTAGAGAATGGGTAATCTTGAGAAATAGAAGACTATTAACTTTAGAGGGTCACGATTTGCAGTATGGCTGGCATGCTTTCCTATGGACGGAGAAACAAGGTCTTTTCTCGCATTTTCAAAGACACCGGATCAGGCAAGTGCTATTCAATACTTGGAAAAAAATTAGATCTCACAATTACACCAAAATACCGGTCTGGCTATCCACCCTTGAAGCGATAGTTTACCCAAATCTGTTTGATTTGGGTAACATAATCTCATACAAGGATATTCTGAATGAGGAGGGGGAATTGAAACTTAGGAATGAACTAGAATTACAAGGTATAAAACTCGATTGGTGGGCCTACTTACAAATCCAATCGAGATTTAGGAAGGATAAAAATGAATGGGGGATATATACCTCTGAAACAGCATTGGACAAAATATTATTGGGACCGGACTCTAAACAAATAAGGAATTTTTATAAATTACTTTTGGGATATAAGCTGTTTGAAGAGCAAGTGAAAGACCCCATGTTGATCTGGGCTAACAATTTAGGACATAACATCGACCTAGATACTTGGCAAACAATTTGGGATAGGAATAAAAGGATAACACTGGCCTCATCGTATAAAGAAAATTTATTTAAAATGTTTTACCGATGGCATCTTCCCCCAGCCCGCTTAGCAAAAATGTACACAACAGCATCTCCCAAATGTTGGAAGTGTTCTGAAGAGATAGGCACATACTTCCACACGTGGTGGTCTTGCAGTAAAACACAAAAATTTTGGAGAATGATTTGGATTTGGCTGAAAGAAATATTGAAACAAGATCTGGAGTTTAGTCCAGAACTTTTCTTGTTGGGAATCACGAAAGAGAAATATCCTAAAGATGTGCTATACTTAACGATCCATATTATCACAGCAGCTAGAATATCATTTGCGCAAAAATGGAAAAAGAATGAGATCCCAGGACAAAAAGAGGTTATTAGGAAAATTTGGGATTGCGCTGAAATGGACAAATTAACTTTGGAATTAAAGAATAAAGATCAATCAGACTATTATAGAATTTGGAACAAATTGTATCTTTGGATGGATAAAAAGAAAGGTCTCTATTAGGTTTTACAGACTAGCTCACTGTTTTAAATATTGTGGTATTTCACCGATTTGTAATCTAAGTGTATTTAAGTGTATTTTTGATGTACATATATACATGTATATATATATATTTAAACATTGTAGACAAAAAGGTTTGTCAGCTCGCTGGTACTGTGTCCAATGTTTTTAAATAATAAATTTAATAAAAAAATTAAAATTTTTTAAAAAAAAAAAATAGTTCATGCCAGAAAAGTCTTGTATGGTTTGGGAGGTGGGAGGGAAGAGACTAAATTAAAGGGACTAAATTATTCCACCAAAAGAATGTCAATATGATCTTCAGTAAGGCGGGAACCTACTTCTTGATAAAATGAAACAGCGGAGGATGGGTTACCCAACTACCAGGTGGATTTGCATTTGACTGAGCCACATACCAAATGTGTATTCCTTAATAAACCTATATCTGCCTGGAAGAAGGCTAGCTTATGGTTTTATCCTTTGCTCACTGATCCTCAACACTTTAGAATTACTTAGGCAAAGAGATAGAAGGGATGTCTATCAAATCTGCAGATAACACAAAACTGAGAGGGAGGGATTGCTACAGAAATGAGGCTCAAGGTTGGCTTCTGGCATGAGGAATGGCTGTATGGAAACATCTCCATGAAGGAGCAGAGACAACGACTGCTGTGAAAACAAAAAACCAGTGAGTAGAATAAGTCTGATCCTTAACATGGGTTGTTTAAATTTCTCTGATCATTCATTTGGCTCAATAGTTGGCAGCATATGACTAACTTTGAGTTTGGAAGTTAAGCAGAGTTGGGCCTAGTTGGCATTTAGATGAAGACTGGACAACCAAACGAGGATTTCAAAAATATAGAAAGCGAGGTAGCAGAAGTGAGTAGAAAGATGAGGCATTCATCCAACTTGTTTTAAATGGTGTACGCACAATCAAGGTAAGATAGATGCAAAGATAGATGTGAGGTGAGCGACATTGTAGACCTGTCTAATGTATATTGAATGCCTGCATAGAATTTACAGACAGCTAAAGGGAGATTTTTTTTAATTTGTAACTTTAGAAAAGGGTGAAATTTTATTATATTAGCATATAAATATTTAGGTAGTTATTTGCCAATTGTTAAAGAGAGCTGAAGATTTAGAGATGGCCTTATAGAAAATGAGGTGATGCATGGAATGAACTATTTGGTTGTGTTTTAAGAGATAGTGATAAGTTGTTAATGTTGACTATATTTTCTGAGGATGAAGGGGGAAGTGTCTTCTTTTTTTTCTTTTTTATTTTGTGTGTGTTTACGTGTGCACAAACACACAGTGTGTGTGTGTGTGTGTGTGTGTGTCTATATATATATATATACACATACATACATATATGTCTTGGCATATATATACATATATGTCTTGGCATATATATACATATATGTCTTGGCATATATATATACATATATGTCTTGGCATATATATACATATATGTCTTGGCATATATATACATATATGTCTTGGCATATATATACATATATGTCTTGGCATATATATACATATATGTCTTGGCATATATATACATATATGTCTTGGCATATATATACATATATGTCTTGGCATATATATACATATATGTCTTGGCATATATATACATATATGTCTTGGCATATATATACATATATGTCTTGGCATATATATACATATATGTCTTGGCATATATATACATATATGTCTTGGCATATATATACATATATGTCTTGGCATATATATACATATATGTCTTGGCATATATATACATATATGTCTTGGCATATTCGGGTCTTTTCCCGTGTAGGATTGAGGGTGTCTTGGCAACATTTCGATGAGGTCCCACTCGTCATCTTCAAGCTGGTGTCTTCGGTTTCATGCTTCTGCAAGCGAAGTGTGATCGGAGCTGCTGTCTCTCTATAAATACTGGTGGGGATGTGTGGGGTGCTGGCTTTGTTGCTGTAAGTGGATTGGTTGGCTGTGATGTTATATCATAATTGGTTGATGGGGTTATTACCTCATCAAAACGTCGCCATAACACCCTCAATCCTACACGGGAAAATATATATATATATATATATATATATATATATATATATATATATATATATATATATATATATATATATATATATATATATATATATATATATATATATATATATGATAAGATTAAAAATACGAATCCCAGGCATGTTAAAATTAACAAACAAATGAACACTGGGATAGAATTAAAAACTAAAACAGTTTTTATTGCTGAAAAATCAAGCTTTCGTTGGCCAACTGCCAACGTCATCAGGATGGAGATGCTGGGGTGGGGAGATTCCGTTTATACTGTTGGTGTCTGCACTCTGCTCATGGAGCACGCTCAGATCTGTTTGTTGAGGTCTGCCGTATTTCTTTGAGTTGCCGCGCATCCGTTTTTGGGATGTATTTGTCTCTGGGTATCTGTTGTTAAAAGTGAATTGTTTATAGCTCCATGTGTTGTAGCCATAACCCTGGTCATTGTCCGTGTTCTCATGCCAGGGATCTTAAATGGTTGTTGCTCTTCTTCTTTGTGTTCGACATTGCAGAGTGGTTGTGTGCTGGTGCAATCTTGGATTTGATGCAATGAGAAATTGGGAAGAGCAACGACGTGCGCGACATGAAGACAAACAGTGCAAGAATTCATAAATTACCTCATTGCATCAAATCCAAGATTGCACCAGCACACAACCACTCTGCAATGTTGAACACAAAGAAGAACCTTTAGTTCTATGCGGGGAAAAAACCCGAATAACCAAAGATCCATATATATATATATATATATATATATATATATATATATATATATATATATATATATATATATATATATATATATATATATATATATATACACATATAATATGTATTTTATATTTATACACACACATACACTACTGTATTTCTATATTAATTTTATTAGTTTCACTACTTTAATATAATTCTCAAAAAAATTATTTAAAAAGTTACTATATTAGATTATGCTCTATCTGATGAAAGTTAGAAGCCACTTCTTTATTAATGTCTTTGCTGCCATTTCTTTTCTTTTTTTCTTTGTTTTCTTTTTTCTGCAACCTCTGATTTTCTCTCTCTGTCATTTGGGTCATATTAGGTTTTACTATGCTTATTAAAAACTTCAGTAAAATTGTTATAAAAGAAAATAGTCTGAAGTTTCAAAAGAATCTGACTAGATTTGAACACAAGCTGGATCCAATAAAATTCTGTTCAATGGCAAGAAATACAAAGTTCTGCCATTAGATGGGAAGAACCAGATGCAGATACAAAACAGGTGGTATATGAGTCAGCAACTTTATTTATGAGAAGGAAACGTGTGTCCTAGTAGATCACAGATAAAACAGGAGCCAGAGGAATGCTGCAGCTGCCCAAAAGCCAATGCAATATCCCTGCATCAACCAAGGTGTAATCATAGGAAGTTGAAGTTTCGCTGTCTACTGCACTGGTCAGATGGCACCTGGAATACTACCAGATGTAGACATCACAACAAAATGCTGAGGGATTAGAAAGAATGCAAAAAAAAAACCCACAAATACACAAGGGGTTTAAAGGCTGAATCTTATGAAGAACAGATAAAAGAACTGGGTGTGTTTAGCCTAAAAAAGAGAAGGTTAAGAGAGAGGTGATTGCAGTCGTCCATTACTTGAAGACTATCAAGAGAAAAAGGATATAGATTTATTTTCTTTAACCAATGGCAAGAACCAATGGATAGAAGCTCTCCACAGAAAGATCCAGATTTGAAATTCTTGACTAAGACTCAAAAACTAAACTTGTAAGCCGCCCTGAGTCTTCGGAGAAGGGCGGGATATAAATGGAATTAAAATAAAAATAAAAAAATATGAGAGCTACTTAATAGCTCTCATGGTCCAGACTGCTTTCTGGAGTCATGGGTATTCTGGAGATTTTCAAACAAAGGTTGGACAATTATTTGTCAGAATTGTTTCTTTCTATTAATTGTTCTCCAACTACCAGGAACTGTCTTTCAAATGCCAAATCTTCATTTCTTCCAACAAAACATTTTTTCTTCCTTTTGCTATCCAACCTATAATGAGTGAATGCACTAATAGAAGATACCCAGGAGATTTTAAGGACTTCCTCTGCGTAACAACGGCAGCTACTGACTGGATCTCCAAACTCGACATTAAACTCTGAAATGTTATTTCTGTTTTCCTCTTAGGTTTTATAATTGCTTCTTTTTAAAAAAAATTGTTTTAACTGTTCTAACTTGTAAATATGAAGTGCTTTTAATTCTGTGTGTGACCAGCCATACGCTAAATAAATAAATAAATAAATAAATAAATAAATAAATAAATAAATAAATAAATAATTTGTACATAAAAAAATTTGAGGAGAATGTGGCAACACGGTTCCATGTCCTAAGCTCATAATAGAGGGTGGATGACACATCTAAATTAATAGGTGTTTTTACTGCATGCCTGATGCATTCATCATATATCAAGATAAGGAATTATTGCATAAAAGTGAATATATATTCTAATATTTGAAAATGCCAATATAGTATAGAAAAAAAACTTTGTCATTACACAGTATTTCTGAGGTAGACTGTGACTGTTTTTTACAGTCTACAAAAGGCTCAGTTTGTTGGTGTGGTCTAAAATAAAGAAAAGCTTGTTGAAACATGTTTGCTTTAAATCTCTTTATCTATCTAATAATGGGATTAGTTGTATTTGGGTTAGGTGCTAAGGCGAAATGAACTTAAACACATAAAACAAAATACACCAAAGCGCCTACTTTAAGATGTATACATCTTATGAAAATGGCAGACCACAAAAAGTTGGGGGAGGAAAGGGAGGAACAAATCTGGGGATAAAGATAATATCCTTGTTCTGTCCTTAATCCTGTTTTTGCACTTTGTGGAAATAATGTAGGGCAAAGGGTGAGGACAGCAATAACCATTGCTCTTGCTCAAAACCACCATCAAAAGCTGACATCAGCCAGAGCATAGAAGAACTCAAAGTAGTAGTGCAAGACCAGAGGATGTGAAGAGACCTGACCCATACAATCTCCAAGAGCTGGACATGACTGAATGGACATCATAATCATCATTGTTCAAAACAAGTACACTGCCACTATTAATAAGAATAAGAATAAGTTGGAAGGGACCTTAGAGGTCATCTAGTCCAACCCCCTGCTCAGGCAGGAAACCTTATACTATTTCAGGCAAATAGCTGTCCAGTCTCTTCTTAAAAACCTCCAGTTTTGGAGCATTCACCACCTCTGGAGGCAGGTTGTTCTACTGGTTAATTGTTCTAACTGTCAGGAAGTTTCTCCTTAGTTCTAGATTGCTTCGCTCCTTGACTAGTTTCCATCCGTTGCTTCTTGTCCTGCTTTCAGGCGCTTTGGAGAATAGCTTGACTCCCTCTTCTTTGTGGTAGCCCCTGAGATATTGGAACACTGCTATCATGTCACCCCTCACCCCTCACCCCTATATGTTTTAGCCTCCAGCCCCCTAATTATCTTTGTTGCTCTTCTCTGTACCCTTTCTAGAGTCTCGACATCTTTTTTACATTGTGGTGACCAAAACTGGATGCAGTATTCCAGGTGTGGCCTTACCAAAGCATTGTAAAGTGGTATTAGTACTTCACTTGGTCTTGATTCTATCCCTCTGTTAATGCAGCCTAGCACTGTGTTGGCTTTTTTGGCAGCTGCAGCACACTGCTGGCTCATATTGAAGTGATTGTCTACTAGGACTCCGAGATCCCTCTCACAGTTACTACTATTGAGCAAGGTACCACCTATACTATACCTGTGCATTTGATTTTTCCTGCCTAAATGTAGAACCTTACTTTTTTCACCATTGAATTTCATTTTGTTAGATAGTGCCCAGTGTTTGAGTCTGTCCAGATCCTTCTGTATCTTAAGCCTATCTTCTGGAGTATTGGCTATTCCTGCCAGCTTGGTATCGTCTGCAAATTTGATGAGTTCCCCATCTATCCCCTCATCCAAATCGTTAATGAAGATATTGAAGAGCACTAGGCCCAGAACAGAGCCCTGGGGCACCCCACTACACACTTCCTTCCATGTAGATGCAGTTCCATTGAGGACCACACGCTGAGTATGGCCTGTCAGCCAGCTATGAATCCATCTGGTGGTGATGCTATCTAACCCACATTTTTCTATTTTATCAAGTAGTAGGTTGCGATCTACTTTATCAAATGCCTTACTGAAGTCCAAGTAAATTATATCTTCAGCATTCCTCTGGTCCACTAATTTTGTCACTTGGTCAAAGAATGTAATAAGATTTGTCTGGCATGATCTGTTTTTGACAAACCCATGTTGACTTTTAGTGATGACTTTGTTCGCATCAAGGTGTTTGCTGATTTGTTGTTTGATTATCTTTTCCAGAATCTTCCCAGGTATTGAGGTCAGGCTGATAGGTCTGTAATTTCCTGGATCTATTTTTTTTTTCCCTTTTTTGAAGATGGGAACTACATCAGCTCTCTTCCAGTCCTCTGGTAGTTCCCCAGTGCTCCAGGATCTATGAAAAATATAGCTCAGTGGTTCTGAGATCACGTCTGCCAGTTCCTTGAGAACTTTGGGGTGTAATCCATCTGGTCCTGGTGATTTGAACTTGTCTAGGCTGGACAGGTGTTCACTTACCATTTTTTGCCTATCTTAACTTGCGTTTCTATTCTGTTTTTTATGGCACTGGTTTTGGTAGGTTGGACTGTTTTTTTCCTTTGTGTAAAGACAGATGCAAAAAACGAGTTAAATAGTTCTGCTTTCTCCCTGTTGCTTGTCACCTTCTTGCCATTTTCCCCCACTAATGGACCAATCATTTCCTTAACTTTTTTCTTGTTTCTTATATGTTGAAAGAAGCTTTTTTTGTTATTTTTGACTTTGGTTGCAAGCCTTAGTTCATTTTGAGCCTTAGCTTCCCTCACTTCATCTTTGCAGGCACGGGCTGTTTGCTGATATTCTGCCTTAGTTATGTGCCCCTCTTTCCACTTCTTATACTTGTCCTTTTCATCTTTCAGTTTATCAAAGAGTTCTTTATGCAGCCATGCTGGTTTCTTTTGAGAGCTTGTTATTTTTCTTCTTTGTTGGTATTGTACTAGACTGGGCCTTTATTATCTCACTTTTCAAAATTTCCCAAGCTTCTTGAGTTGTTTTCCCCTTTAGGATTCTCATCCATGGAATTCTTCCCATGGTCTCTCTAAGTTTATTGAAATTAGCTCTTTTAAAGTCCAAGACTCTAGTTTGGCTGTGTTCTATTGCTTGTGCCTCCAGAATGTTGAATTCCAATATTGCATGTTATATTATACAGGTCCAAAGTAGGAAATTCTTCTGTTTTTAAGCAAGGCCTGGACTCCTAGAGTTCCCGTTGTAAAACCTATTCTTCTTTTGAAGACAGAAAAGATGGAACTAGCAAACTGGGTGACTTTGTCAAACTGCTGCCAGGTTGTTATTTCGGAAGTCAAATAAATGTTTACATTTAGCATCAAAAGGAAGATGAATAAACTGAAGATACAGAACATTGCTGAACTTCTTCATTCTGCATTGCGTTCTGAATGATCATAGGATCATAGGGTTGGAAGAGACATTGGAGGTGTTCTAGTCAAAACCTAAGACAGGAGTCTTCATACCATCTCAGAAAAAAAGCTTTTTCCATTTTTCCCTTAAAAGCTCTTGTGATGGAGCATCCACAACTGCGGGAAACAAGTTGTTCCACTGCTTAAAAATTCTCACTATCAATTCTCACCAGTGTAGTACAGAGCAGTATTATCACTTCCTTTGATCTTGATGCTATCCTTCTTTTGATGCAACTCAGGACTCTGCTGGCTTTTTTTCCCCCAGCTGCAGCACACTGTTGAATCTAATATTCCCAATGTTATAACATTGTCTTGTATCATTTTGTAAGTCTCAGTATTAATTGACATCAAGAACAGGCTTGTTTTTTTTTCCCTCTGCTTAGAATCTTTAGTCCCTTTAAGTGTCCAGTCTTTAAAATCATCTCTTTTATTTGTTTTTACAACAGCTAGAATAATCAAAATAACTCTTTCCCATAAGAAACTGTTTATTTTTTATAATTAATTCCAATTAATTATAAAATTCAGCCTTCCATCCTCCCGAGGTAGGTAAAATGAGGACCCAGATTGTTGGGGGCAATTAAGCTGACTTTGTAATAATGCCGCTTGGGGTGTGTGTGAAAGCCCTAATAAGCAGGCATATACATAGAATGAAGGCTACTGCTAAGCTTGTAAGCCGCCCTGAGTCTTCAGAGAAGGGCGGGATATAAATGGAATTAAAATAAAAAATAAATAAATAAAATATAGTAAAAAAAATACTCCAAATTTATCTGGACCCTGCTCATAACATCATTAGATCAAAAGCTTATTTAACTTTTTGTTGATTATTTCAAATTCTTTGAATTCTAAAACTTATATTTTGTTGTTGTTGGTCAGAGTTGAAGATAAATTATTTTCAAACTTTTTTGTTCCAAAGGTCTCTGAAAGGTTTGAAATGATTAATAGGCAATTTTAGAAAGTATAAATTAGATTTGATTGCAGTTCTGTTTCCATTTTCCTACCTCCTTCCTTAGTTTCCTTGGCCTAATCTTTCTTGATTGTTTTCTGCATTTTGCTGAACATTACTTATTCTGAAAGGGAACAGCCTGGTGGGATTGGGAAACTAATTCATAGGGAGCACTTGAACTATATGTCAGAATCCATTTATATCACATTCATAAATGTATGTTTAAAACATTATCCCCCCCCCCATGGATTCTGTCATCTCCCGAGGAAGGAGGAGCGCATGTGGATTCAGCCTGCCTTAAGTTATTTCAAAGACCAAGGGAACCTTTTGAACTGGGGGAACAAAAGGGAGGGTTAGAGATGAAGGCATCTGGCCTGTGTCTTCGTTTAATTCTGTAGAGGAAGAAGGCAATAACCATAAAGATTCAAAGTTCCGTTTTTCCCATGAAAGGGATGACACGAAGTAAAATGATGGGGGCTGACCAAATGGGGTTGAGGGAAGGGGGGTTGAACCGGGATCCCTTCATAGAGTTTCAATTTGTAAAACAATACTAAGTCCTGTCTTGTATTTCCACAACCAAGCATGTCCTAGTAAAAATTCCTTTTGGACTAGAACTGACTCCAAGAGTTTTTGTTTTCCTAAGACGTGGATTGGGGTGGGTCCTGACACTATATTTGAAAAAGTATGTTGAATTAAATCAAATTCAGTTTGTTCTTGCCAATGTGCTCCTATTCTGACCTTGCTTACTTTTGCAGTTTTGGACCCAGCTTTGTCTAGGAGTCTTTCATCTTGGGAAAAAAAAACGTTATCCATCTGTGCAGTAAGGCACAATCGTTTCCTTAGCCAGTATTAGTTGAAAAATCCTCAATAACAAAATGTACGTATTGCAGAACGCTAAAACCAAAAAATCATTTGAGCCCAAACTGTACACACACACACACACACACACACACACACACACACTTAATTGTAGGACTATTGAACAATTAAGGATAATGCCATGTCACGCTGATAACTAACTGAAGCTTGTTTGAAGATAAGCCTCATCAACCATTAGAGATATTTTAGGATTCACCTTCATGTGGACCCGTGCCCCTCCTGGCTGGTTTATGCGGCTCGGGATGGGACATGAGGCTGGATCCAGGCAGTGATAACTGCTTCCTTGAGTGAGGGTAGTTTTCCCACCACCTTGAAGGAGGCGGTGGTGAGACCCCTCCTTAAGAAGCCTGCCCTGGACCCAGCTGTATTAAACAACTTTTATCCGGTCTCCAACCTTTGCTTTCTTGTGAAGGTTGTTGAGAGCGTGGTGGTGCATCAGCTCCCTTTGTTCCTGGAAGAAGCTGATTCTGGACCCGTACCAATCGGGTTTCAGGCCTGGGCACAGCACGGGAGACGGCATTGGTCGCTCTGGTTAATGATCTCTGGTGGGCTCGGGACAGGGGTTGTTCTTCTGTCCTAGTCCTATTAGACCTCTCAGAGGCTTTTGATACCATCGACCATGGTATATTGCTGCGGCGTCTCAGGGGATTGGGAGTGGGAGGCACTGTATTTCAGTGGTTTTCCTCCTACCTTCTGAGACGTTCGCAGTCGGTGTTGGCAGGGGGGCAGAGGTCGACCTCGAGGCCTCTCATTTGTGGAGTTCCTCAGGGGTCGGTCCTCTCGCCTCTCCTGTTCAACATCTATATGAAGCCTCTAGGTGAGATCATTCGTGGTTTTAGAGTTGGGTATCATCAGTATGCTGATGATACCCAGCTTTTCATTTCGACCCCAAACCACCCCAGTGATGCCCTCGACGTGATGTCTCATTGCCTGGAGGCGGTCCGGGTCTGGATGGGGAGGAACAGGCTTCGGCTCAACCCTGACAAGACTGAGTGGCTGTGCATACCGGCATCTCAGGAAATTCGGATTGTTCCACCTCTTGCTATGGGGGGGTGAGTTATTGCCCCCTGTAGATAGGGCTCGCAACTTGGGTGTCCTCCTAGATCAGGGGTGTCAAACTCAGTTTCACTGAGGGCCGCATCAGCATTGTGGTTGCCCTCAGGGGGCTGGGTGGGTATGGTCAGGGTGGGTGTGGCCTACTGGTGGGCGTGGCCAGAGTGCGTATGGCCTACTGGGTGGGCGTGGCCAGCTCTACATTGTTCGCGTCAAGGGTGCCTATGGGGGCCTGGGCAGGAGTGGGACAGATCTGAGGGTCTCTGGCAGAAGGAGAGTCTCTGGGCCAGGGCCAAGGCAGTGGGGGCCGTTCCCTCACTGTTTCCAGGATGGCTTCGCGGGCCGCATGAAACCACTTCGCGGGCCGGATCCGGCCCCCGGGCCTTGTGTTTGACATGTCTGTCCTAGATTCACAGCTCTCCTTAGAAGATCATATAGGAGCTGTGACTAGGGGGGCCTTCGCCCAGGTTCGCCTGGTGCACCAGTTGCGGCCCTATCTGGACCGGGATGCCTTGCGTATGGTCACTCATGCACTCGTGACCTCTCATTTAGACTACTGAAATGCTCTCTACATGGGGCTGCCCTTGAGGACCACTTGGAGGCTTCAGCTGGTGCAGAATGCAGCCGCACGAGTTGTGTTGGGGGGTCTCCCGATACTCCCATGTTACACCTCTGCTCCGTGAGCTGCATTGGCTTCCAGTTGCCCTCCGGGTGAGATTCAAGGCACTGGTGATGACCTATAAAGCCCTACATGGCATGGGTCCGGATTACCTTTGGGAGCACCTGCTGCCGACGTCAACTTTCCTTCGTCCAGTGCGCTCCCACAGAGAGGGCCTCCTCAGGGTGCCACCAGTCAGAGAATGTCGACTGGTGACCCCCAGGGGGAGGGCGTTCTCTGTGGGCGCGCCAGACCTTTGGAACCGCTTACTGGTTGAGCTCCGGATGGCTCCTGACCTTTGCTCCTTCCACCGTGATCTGAAAACTTATTTATTCAAACAAGCCAGCCTGGTCTGATGGATTTGGGGTTTTAATATTGATTTTAATTATCTATTGCATTTGGCATAATTATTTAATTTTCTTTTTATTTATTTTTATTTTATTTTAATTCCATTTATATCCCGCCCTTCTCCAAAGACTCAGGGCGGCTTACAAGCTTAACTTTTAACTTTTGTACCTTGTATTTTCGATATTTATTGCTCTGTACACCGCCCTGAGTCCTTCGGGAGAAGGGCGGTATATAAATCAAATAAATATAAATATAAATATATAAATGTGTATAATTTAATAATTGAAATCTGTCAGATAAGTTAAGATTTTTGCCAATTCAGAAATAGTGTAGCAACCTTCTGAATCCTGCCAATGATCCCGCACTGTTTCTGTATAGCGGGGCCCCAACTGATATACTCCACCCAACATAATATACTCCACCCAATCACTTAAAAATCTACTGCCTGAATTTACAGAAGGTGCAAAGTTGGCTAATTGTATTTTCACACCACTTGTTAACTAATGGTTTACTGTATGGTATAAGTTACAGATTGATAATTCAATAATGGGATTCAGTATGTTGTATGAATGCACCCAGTTCAAAGGACTATCTCTGAATCATTGTTGAAATATGCAAAGCCCTAAGAATTAATATTTAGCAGTGTTTTGAGACTGAATGGTGTGTTTCCAAGAATGGAAGCATCTGATACCATATCCAATGCCTTGTTAACCACAGAGTTTCATTTTGAATCAAACCATTATTGTGTCACTAGAACATCTGATCATTATTTCTAGAGTTGTTATGAAAGCAATTTGATAATCCATGGATCTTTTCAAAAGAGCCAGCATTTATGCCCTTGCAATTGAATATAAAGGATTTTCAATCCTAATTTGTTCATAAATGAGCAAGCAATGGACAAAACAAAATCAAATCAGATTGGGAAATTTCAGAATTCTGCCTACTTTCTTAATATTGGGCCATAGCTAAATACTATCAGAACTGAGCAAGACAACAGAATAATGAATAAAAGCTTATTAGGAAGTGGAATTTAAAATATATATAGGGAAATAAATTTTTAATTTCTGAAATAATTCCCACAGCTTGGAAAATGTTTCTTAGCATCAAATCTAAACCTGCATTGTTCTTAGATGAACATATAACTCCATGATTGCCTCCCTATGGGTGTGCTAAGAACAGACCTTTTTTTAAATCCCTCATAATTATTTTTGCTTGCTCAAAATATTTCTCTTTTATTGTGTTGCTTTGTTGTTTTGTGAAAGATAATACTAATTGTCATAGTGTATTGAAAAGGCTCAATTTATAGACAAGTCTAGTTGCTTCTTCCATATTCCAAGCTGATCAGCTGATTTTACAGTGAGGTAGTAGGAAGAGCAGTGTTGGAAAAACACTGAGAGAACCTATAAGTCAAATCAAAAGTGGTGGTACATATAACTTTACTATATATATATTGTCAGGACCCACCTCAATCCACATCTTAGGAAATAAGAACTCTTGGGTGCAAGTTTGTCCAAAAGGAAAAGTTTACTAGGATGAGATCGGTTGTGGCAATGCAAGACCGGATCTGACATTGAGTTACATTTCAATCCAATATAAAGCATTCCCGTTTCAGCCCCCTCCCCTCAATCCATTTGGTCAGGCTCACATCATTTACTTAGGTGTCAGGCCCTTCCGTGGGAAAGGGAAATCTTGTGTTTATTGTTATTGCTTCTTCCTTTCTGTTGCAAATGGAGATGCAACCCAGATCTCTCTCTCCCCCTGTTTCCCCCAGATCAAAAGCTTCCCTGGTCTTTGAAAACAGCCTACTGCAATCTGAATAACCATCCTCTCCCCCCACCCTCGGAGAGATGGCAGAATCCCCAGAATAAGCACAATATTCTAACCATACATTTATGAAATGTGATATAAATGGATTCTGACATATATATTGTACAAGAGGCAGCAACTAAAACCATCCCAAATAAAAAGAAATGCAAGAAAATACTTTGGCCACCTAATGAGAAGGAAGGAATCACTGGAGAAGAGCCTAATGCTGGGAAAGATTGAGGGCAATAGAAGAAGGGGACGACAGAGAATGAGGTGGCTGGATGGAGTCACTGAAGCAGTAGGCATGAGCTTAAATGGACTCCAGAAGATGGTAGAGGACAGGAAGGCCTGGAGGAACATTGTCTATGGGGTCGTGATGGGTCGAACACGACTTCGCAGCTAACAACAGCAACATCAATATATATATATAGTAAAATTATACACATATAGACCCACCCCCTATGGGTGACATAGGTACTGTGAAGGCACCATTGCTTTGAATCACTTTAGGTATATGTTTGTTTATTTATTTTGGAAATGTACTTTTGTTGCAGCATATAAACCGGGCCACTATTTTACTTCCAGAGCACAATGAAATATGTTGAAAGATATAAATAGCTTGGCCTGATCCCTAAGGGGTTGTTTCTTCTTAAGCCAACCTGCTCATTCCCTAAAATCAGAAAGTAAAAGGCTCTCCTCACATGAGTAGGCACCTGTCTTTGCCTGTGTACAGCCCGTGTGGTATTTCACTCAATCAGAAAAATGATTTCTTATACTGGCCCAATGAACTTTAGAATTTAATCAGTTCATTTGCTGCTGTAAAGAAGGCACAGTGAAGGCATAGTGCATTTTCTTTGAAGCTATGGGGTAGGCAGGTCCCCACTAGTGAGAATTCATTTATTTATTTATTTATTATTATTTATTTATTAATTTAATTTATATACCGCCCTTCTCCCAGGGGACTCAGGGCGGTGAACAGGGCAATACATAAAAACTGGATACAAAAATTTAAATTATTAAAACATGATTAAACAATGCCCATAAAATTAATACAAATTTAAAATTAAAGTTCATTTATAAAAATCCCACCCCGTCCCATCAGGCCAGGCCAGCTTGTTTAAAGAGATGGGTTTTAAGATCGCGCCGGAAGGAGCGGAGATCGGGTGCCATCCGGAGCTCAACCGGAAGATGGTTCCATAAATCCGGTGCACCCACAGAGAACGCCCTCCCCCTGGGGGCCACCAGTCGGCATTCTTTGACCGGTGGCACCCTGAGGAGGCCCTCTCTGTGGGAGCGTACTGGGCGGAGGGAAGTTGACGCCGGCTGCAGGTGCTCCCCAAGGTATTCCGGACCCATGCCATGAAGGGCTTTGTAGGTCATTACCAACACCTTGAACCTCACCCGGAAGACAACTGGTAGCCAATGCAGCTCGCGGAGCAAAGGTGTGACATGGGAGTATCGGGAAACTCCCAGTACAACTCTCGCGGCTGCATTCTGTACCAGTTGGAGCCTCCGAGTGGTCTTCAAGGGTAGCCCCATGTAGAGAGCGTTGCAGTAATCAAGACGAGAGGTCACGAGCGCATGAGTGACCGTACGTAAGGCATCCCGGTCTAGATAGGGCCGCAACTGGCGCACCAGGCGAACCTGGGCGAAGGCCCCCCTAGTCACAGCTACGATATGGTCTTCTAAGGAGAGTTGTGAATCTAGGAGGACTCCCAAGTTGCGAGCCCTATCTACAGGAGGTAATGACTCACCCCCCATAGTGAGGGGTGGGATATCCTGAATATCCCGAGATGCCGGTACGCACAGCCACTCAGTCTTGTCAGGGTTGAGTCGAAGCCTATTCCTCCCCATCCAGACCCGGACCGCCTCCAGGCACCGGGACATCACATCGAGGGCATCACTGGGGTGGTTTGGGGTCGAAATGAAAAGTTGGGTATCATCAGCATACTGATGATACCCAACTCCAAAACCACGAATGATCTCACCCAGCGGTTTCATGTAGATGTTGAACAGGAGAGGCGAGAGGACCGACCCCTGAGGGACTCCACAAACGAGAGGCCTCGCGGTCGACCTCTGCCCCCCTGCCAACACCGACTGCGAGCGTCCCAGGAGATAGGACGAGAACCACTGAAGAACCGTGCCTCTCACTCCAATCCCCTGAGACGCCGCAGCAGGATACCATGGTCGATGGTATCGAAAGCCGCTGAGAGGTCTAATAGGACTAGGACAGAGGAATATCCCTTGTCCCGAGCCCTCCAGAGATCATTCACCAGCGCGACCAATGCCGTCTCCGTGCTGTACCCGGGCCTGAAGCCCGATTGGTACGGGTCTAGATAATCCGCTTCATCCAGGACCAGAGGGAGCTGATGCGCCACCACACTCTCAACAACCTTCGCAAGAAGGCGAAGGTTGGAGACCGGACGAAAGTTATTCAAAACAGCCGGGTCCAAGGCAGGCTTCTTGAGGAGAGGTCTTACCACCGCCTCTTTCAAGGCGGCGGGAAAACTACCCTCACTCAGAGAGGCAGATATAACCGCCTGGAACCAGCCTCGTGTCCCCTCCCGGGCTGCATAAACCAGCCAGGAAGGGCACGGGTCCAATAAACATGTGGTGGAGCTCAGCCTCCCCATGATCCTGTCCACTTCCTCCGGAGTTACAGGATCGAACTCCTCCCAGGTGACATTGACAAGACCGCTCGCGTCCTGATCGTCCGAAACTGCCCAGTCGGAGTCCAAACCGGTCCGAATCCGAGCGATTTTGTCCGACAGATGTTGACTAAATTCCTCGGCACGCCCCTGCAAGGGTTCCTCACTCACCTCCTGATTAAGGAGGGAGCGGGTCACCCTAAACAGGGCGGCCGGGCGATTATCTGCGGACGCGATGAGGGCAGCGAAGTAGTTAGACCTCGCCACCCTCATCGCTGCGAGATAAGACCTAATATGGGTTCTTAGTCGCAATCGGTCGGATTCAGACCGGCTGGACCTCCAAATGCTCTCTAGGCCCCGTCTCCGACGCTTCATCTCCCGGAGCTCCACAGAGAACCATGGAGCCCATTGGGATCTGCGCTGGGTCAGGGGCCGCAAGGGTACAACTCGGTCAAGTGCCTCTGTGGCCGTCCTTTCCCAGGCTTCCACTAAGGCATCTGCCGAGCTGTGAGCTGAGGAGGCAGGTGGGGACCCCAGTGCTGCCTGGAGCCTCTCAGGGTCCATTAAGCGTCTGGGGCGGAACCATCTAGTTGGCTCAACAACCCCACGGTGGGGAGTGGCAAAACGGAAGACCAGCTGCAGGAGATGATGATCGGTCCATGACAGGGGCATAACAATTGGGGAGCCCCCACCAAGATCATCTAACCACTGACCAGATAAGAAAACCAAGTCAAGGGTGTGGCCTCCCTCATGAGTCGGTCCATGAATTACCTGCGTCAGGTCCATGGCCGTCATGGAAGCCATGAACTCCCGAGCTAACTCAGATGCTCCTCCCAGGGATGGTAGATTGAAGTCTCCCAAAACCATAAGTTTGGGAAACTCAATCACCAGCCCTGAGAGGATATCGAGAAGCTCAGGCAGGGCTGCTGCTGTGCGACTAGGTGAAAGGTACACCAGCAGCAAGCCCAACTGCGCCCTAGGACCAAACCTCAATAAGAGAGATTCACACCCGACTATCTGAGGAACGGTGGCCTCCTGCGGACATAAGGTCTCCCTCATAACCACAGCCACTCCCCCACCCCTACCCTGAGTCCGAGGCTGGTGTAACACCCGGAAGCCTGGTGGGCAAAGATCAACCAGGGGGATACCACCCTCTGGGCCCAACCAGGTTTCCGTGATGCAGGCCAACCCTCGACCAGATCCCGGATGAGAGGAGCCTTGTTAGCAACGGACCTGGCATTCAGGTACACCAGCCGGAGCTCAGGTGGCTGCACATCCCCGCTCCCAGAACCTTGGGACGAAGACAGAGGGTCGGAGCGCCTCACCGCTTGTAAATAGCGGAGAAGCCCTCCCGGAGGTCGATACGGCCCTCTGATCTTACACCTGCTGCCATTCCCTATCGTCGTGGGAATTGGCAATCCCACGACCCGCTCCAGAGCTCCGGAGATGACCGACCCCGGCTCCCCCTCAACGCGATCTGTCCTGGGCCTGGCCTGAACAACAGTTGGCGGATTACCCCCCATCTCCAACCAACCACAACCCTCCCCCCTCCCTAACCCTACAAAAAATTTGGCTAAAAAAGTAATCAGTAATCAGGGGCCTCTTATTAAATTTATATCTTAGGCCCCTGTTCCTGCCCGGCCATCTCTCAGGGTCCCAGCAATCAGGCCCGTCATCAAGAGGCAGATTAAAAGGTAAAGCGGGTTGCACCCAGGATGGGGGGGCACCCCTGAGGGCGAGTAAAACCGTGCTGGAGTACCTCAGAACCATGATAATAATTGGGTAATACAGCAAAAACAGACCCAGATCAAAATAAATAAAATGGGAGGATCTTAAAATGGAAGGAGAATATCCAGACTGCAGACCCAGCTCCTCTGCCACTAGAGCTGGGTGACCCCGGGACCGTCCCCGTTCTCTCACAACGGTCAGAACCGGGGAGCAGCCTGAGATATACAGCCGGGGAGAGAGATACCGCCTAGAGCTCTCACCTCTAAGACGGAACAGATAGAAACTCTTAACTCTTAACCACTCTCTCACAGTGGTTATACACCCGGCACCTTCCACAACCCAAGGGGAAAGGACAAAGGGAGGACAATAGGGCAAACCAGTCAGCGAGATGGATTAGGGTAAAAACCCATAAAGTCACAGAGTGGGACTCAAAGATATGGTCCAGTCAGCTATAATAGTCCATGCCTCCAAATGTCCAGGCATAGAAGTCCATACTCCACCACCCAGCCATAGTCACCGTACCAAAACGGTCGCGGCACTCCAACTCCCTCACCGCCAACCGTCCCAGACGCCAACCAGGGCCATCTCCACCACTCCAACTTAAAACGCTGAAGCTGCTCCAAGCCGTAGTTCTTAACAGTAGTCGTAAATCAACCAGCATCCGGCTCCTCAAGCAACTGGAAAGTTCTCCCCAGGGTCGCCAAGCTCCGTCGAGTTATTCCGGGCTCCGCAAGACTCCACCAGGCTCCCGTAACAGCATAGCCGCAGCCAGAGTCAGCAGATTGGCGGGGCGCGGGGTGCGGGTCTCCCAAGATCTTCCAAGACCTCCACCACACTTCTCTAGGCTTCACTGGGTTCCCGCAGCTCCGACAGCCAGCCGGTCGGTGTTGTACAAAACAAGGCTCTACCAAGTTCTTCCGCGTTCTTCCAGAGCCTCCGGAGGCCTCCATTTGGCTTCGTTGAGCTCCGGCGGCCCGACAATCAGCTGAGCTCCCGCAGCCCGACAATCAGCTGGTCGGCGCCGCAGAGCACAGCACGGGGCTCAGCTAGTTCTTCCGGGCCTGCATGGCTCTCCCGAACCTCCGAAACTCCAAACTTAGAGAGCCGACAGCAAACAGCACAGCCGCTCCCTCTGGCTTCGTTGAGCTCCCGCGGCCCCGACAAACAACTGGTCGGCGCCACAGAGCACAGTCAGCTGGTCGGCGCCGCAAAGCACAGCACGGGGCTCAGCCAGATCTTCCAGGCCTGCACGGCTCTCCCGAACCTCCAAAACTCCAGACTTAGAGAGCACAGCACAGCACTTAGAGAGCAAACAGCACAGCCGCTCCCTCTGGCTTCGTTGAGCTCCCGCGGCCCCGACAAACAGCTGGTCGGCGCCGCAGAGCACAGTCAGCTGGTCGGCGCCGCAAAGCACAGCACGGGGCTCAGCCAGTTCTTCCGGGCCTGCACGGCTCTCCCGAACCTCCAAAACTCCAGACTTAGAGAGCACAGCACAGCACTTAGAGAGCAAACAGCACAGCCGCTCCCTCTGGTTCCGTTGAGCTCCCGCGGCCCCGACAAACAGCTGGTCGGCGCCGCAGAGCACAGTCAGCTGGTCGGCGCCGCAAAGCACAGCACGGGGCTCAGCCAGTTCTTCCGGGCCTGCACGGCTCTCCCGAACTCCTCCGAACAGCCGGGGCCCTCCGAAAAGCCAGACAAGCAGCACAGCAGCTCCAGGAGTAACAACCAGAAGCTTTCCTCGACCCTAATCCAGACCCCCGACACAGAGAGAATGACATTCCTGTGGGGCTCCCAGGGTCGCTAAAATTGCCAGAGCTCCTCGCGGAGCTCAGCCAAGCACGTCCGCCATCTTGGGCATGCGCAGTAGTATTAATTATGTATTTCCTTACTAGACTTTGATCTGTCCTTTGTTTAGTTCTCCTGTATACTTTGCCACTGAGCACTGAGCATAGATATGACCCTAATCAGTTTGATTGCGAAACCATTGTGCCTGACCTTGACAATTAGTTCTGGGCAAAATGAGAGTATGCCACAATCTCTAGCTCTAACTTGGCTGATATTCAACAGGTGTTCAACTATGCCAGTTGCAAGCAAGGGCCACAAAGTTGCACAATTTTCTGATGATCTCTCTGCCCAGCCCTTAGTAATGATGCAGTTAGATAAGTTTATTCTGCTCTCCATCCCATCTTGGATCCTTGCCCCTAACCCGTGCCCAGGCTGTACCTTGCTTATTAAGATAAAGAGGATAACAAGGCTAAGTTTGTGCACTTGCACAGGTCTCATCCCACCTCAGTAGAATGTGCATATAGGAAGAATGTCTTGCTGAATCCACAATTATTTCAAAGAATGTGCAAATCTGAAATCTCTTGCAGTTCAGCCTCTTGTTATGTTCCTCTAAATCCAATGTTGATATAAGAAAACCTTGCCATTCATGGTGCTGGTCATCACCACTAAAGACCCATATGGCACCACGTCAGGTTAATTGAGGGACTGCCTATCTCTGGGTTGCACTCTGGGTTCCCTCAATCAAACAGTGTCATTTCTCAGGGCCCAAGAAGCATATCTTCTTTGTTGCTGCCCTCTGAAAGGAGAGCTCTCCCCGAAATCCATGTAGCTCCCACTGTTGGCATTTTATAAAGCCCCAAAGACCTGGTTGTTCATCCAGACCTTGTGGCGAGAAGGATGAAATCTCTTGTTAGATTGGGTTTTTTGTCTTTGTGTGTAGAGCAACCAGATCCCATCTTAGTTTGTTCTGCATTGTGCTTTATTGCTTATTGTCTTGTGAGACTTCCAGAGTCAGGTGGCACCTAAATTGAAACATAAGATAAATAGATAAAACCTAGACATTATAGCAATAGCACTTAGACTCAGCATGTTACCCCCAACAATCTGGGTCCTCATTTTAATGACCTCAAAAGGATGGAAGGCTGAACTAGGACTATTCAAGATCGAACTCCTGGAGTGAGCAGTGTGTTAGCCTGCAACACTAACCACTCCACCACCACGGCTCTTTAATGTGTTTATGACTTTAGCCTGTTTACGGATGTTTGTTTTTCTATAGATGATGATAGTGGTGGTGGTGATGGTGGTGGTGATCTCCCATGCCATGGGAGAAGAGATTTGTACCCTTTCCACCCACTACCACAACCCCTCTGGATTTGGGGGAAGGAGAGTCTGCTATGGACTTTTTGCAGTTGGGGTAAAGCTCTTAATTGTACAAAAGGAAGCTTCCCTCCTATTGGAAATAAGAGGTATGTAGAGTATTGATTCAGAAAGAGCGGAGTTATAAGGAAAGTGTGGAAATGCACATTTTGACTTTTCATTGGGGAGGGACAATTAGTTATGGGCTATATGCATGAACAGTATCCTGTCAGGCTTGATCTTAACTTACCAACACAAAATGAGTAACATTGTTCACAATGGTATTTTTCCAAGTGCCTTGATTTAATTGATAGTCACTGGGCCATCTAGTGGCTGCTCCTGGAAATGCATGCAGCAAAGATGGGCAAATATCAATAACAACTATGTTATGAAACTGTGCCTGCCAATATGTAACTCTCATAAATAAATCACAACAGAATATATACCTCTGAAGAATTTGGAACTTGACTGGTGTAGGAAAATTGCTTTGGAAAGGATAGCTGAGCTTTCTGGTCTTAAGAGAAGGAAAATATTTGAATTTCTAAGTTTGGGCATACCGGTAGTTTCATTATTCCACTGTTAATTCCTACTCTGTAGGAAAGCTGGTGGTTTGCTATTCTATCTGTGGTGTCACTAGATGTCCTTCGAAGTTAAAAATAATTAGCCAGAAAATCCACATTGTGTAATTGAAACTGTTTGCATTGTTTATGACAGATCAAAAAATTACATTGGGATACATCAACTATCCTTCTTCTAGCTATATAGCTAATTAAAGTTATCAGTCAGGGCATTTTGAGGGGGGGGAATCCACAATTAAAGCAAGTTGCCCATCTCAATCCTTGAGTTTGTAAATTATGTTTGGGTTTCCTACATGTCATATTGCTTCTAATCTCAAGGGAATTTTGCCTTTTAGAAGAACATGTTTGTGCTTGCCTGCTAGGCATAACTATGAGATTCAGCCCTGCAGGGATTCACTATCATTACACCTGCATTCATTACATAAAGAATGTGATCCTTCTATTCCAGATTATTGGGTCTATTAATGACCGCATTAGGCATAATCCTAGAAGTGATTTCTCTTGCATTTCTAAGGGTCACCCGTAATACCATTGCTGGGTCAGGAGCTGGCTATTTATTTGTGCTTAACTTAACCACAGGTTTACAAGGAAAGGCAAAGTCACTCTCACAGAATCCTGCTTCAGCTTATTCCTTCCTCTCTGCTATTAACTGTAGGAAAACAGTTATTTATCAGCTGACAGTAAAAATAAGAAAGATGTTGGGCCTTTAGAACAGTGTTTCTCAATCTTGGAAACTTGAAGATGCCTGGACTTCAACTCCCAGAATCCCCCATGCGGGATGGGGAATTCTAAGGTTGAGCAACACTGCTCTAGAGACTACAAAATGGAGGGTTTTATGTGTTCTGCAGACTCACATGGCCTTTGCAATGTATTTCATGAAGTAGTTTGACCCTTGATTTCTCAGTTCCCCACTGAAAACTGCATGTGAACTTATGCCTTACCTCATCTCAAACCATTGATCCATCTTGCTCAGTACAATCTTTATCGGGGTGAAAAAGATTTTACAACTTGTTCCTATGAGCACACTTTCTAAAAATCAATGGCCTCCAAGGGTCAAAGCAGGTTTCATCACCGATATTCTGAAGTCAATGAAGCACAGCCTGTTTACTGTGTAAAGAGAAAGTTGATTTGGAAATGGAGTCAATTATTTTGCTCTCTAACACTACTCCAGAACACAAAATGGAGCAAAATGTTAGCCCTTTGGGGAAGTTCAAACAAGGTGCCCAAAAATAAATACCAGAGCTTTCTTTAAGGTTATATTAACAGAATCTTGCAAGACTGAAAGTATTTTCCCTTCTTTCCTTTTACTCTTTGGAAAACTAGGAGGGTCCCTTTTGAAATGTTTCCCATGGCCTCCTCTCCTTTCTGTGAACTGACTGGGCTTTTTACATGCCAGTTGTTCAGTCTGTGGCTTTTCTTCCCGTCTCCCAAGGTCATTCCTACATACCATTAGAAAAATAAACCAGTATTTTGAGCCTACCCATTACAGGTATATTCTGAGAGTAACTAAAGAGGTGTACATATTACTTTCCCATAATTATAATACCTCCAACTTCTTGACTCCCTGTTCCACAATTAAGATGCAGCTATGGTGCTTCATCAGGTCTTTTTTGATAAGCTATGCCTTTCTCTTTTTTTAGTAATAAGTGGAATTACCATCAGCTACAGAATTCTGTTCTAAGCAACAGTCCTGCCATCAAATGCTTTACCTGATCAACTATAACTGTGCAATATTTCCAAGGTTGCATGTCTACCTATCAGATAATTTTTCACTGAACCAAAGCTGGAAACCATAAATGTCTTTGTATTCAAATAGCAGCCAAGTTTTCACCAGTACTCATTCAGTTCAGATTTATCTTGTTAGATCTGTTAAATACTTCTGTTTGCTCTCCATTGTTCCAAAGCTGTACATCTGAGGATATGTTAAGCAGGTCACTTTTAACAGAAAGCTAATGTGATAATAAAGAAGATACTGAAAACCAGCCCTTGGAAAAGCCCTCATTCAGTCATGATCTCCCTTACTAACAGGGGAATGGACAACATGTCCTTCTTGATTACACCAGAATTCTGCACAGATACAGAAAATAAAGAGGCAGCTTTCTCCAGAATGTGCATGTTCATTCTGAATCATATCATTTTACCTTAATAATGCAGATGATTGTTTACTTCCTAGTCTAGTCTACAGGTGATGGATTCCTGTATATGTACTAGAAGCCTAACTGTCCTTAGTGTCTGAGCCAAGATAAGGCCAGGATGGTGTTATTACAATCACAAATATTAGTCTTATTCAGGCATTCCATTTCTGGGGATGAATAATTGCATAAATTGGGAAAGAGAAGTATACTCATTGGATCTACTCCTATTGTAACCATTCCTCTAGCACTAAGCAAGTTCTGAAAATGATATGGAAGAAATGCTTAGAAGAAACTTTACACAATTGGAAGAACTGAATCTCTCTGGTATTTATAAAGCCATTTCCATGGAATATCTTAAATCAGAACTTTTGTTTTTAAGTGGATACCTAGGAAGTAACTGAATACAAAAGCTGACTTGCGCCAACCTCCATTTTATAACTGTATTTCAGTAAGCAGAAAAACTAATGGATGTTATCAAAAATAAGATAATTAACATTTGACATTATTACTGATCAGGATTTATTATATAGCCTTTATAAAGCCTATGTGTACCCTCCTTAACTGTGTAGGACCTTTTGGTCTGTCCCCAGTGCTGCTCAAATAAATGTGGTTCAAGCAGATTGTATTAGTATTACTATTTATTAAATTTGTATACCACCCTTCTCCCAAAGGACTCAGGGCAGTTAACAGGGCATATATAAATAACAGTACAAAAATTAAAAGGAATTAAACAAATGCCCGATTAAAATTACAATAACAATAAAAGCCATTAAAAAACCCATTAAAAACCCTAACATTCCCCATCAGGCCAGACCAGCTAGTTCAAATAAGTGGGTCTTCAGCCCGCGCCAGAAGGAGCGAAGGTCCGATGCCATCCAGAGCTCAACCAGCAGTTGGTTCCATAACGCCGGAGCGCCCACAGAGAAGGCCTTCCCCCTGGGGGCCACCAGTCAGCATTCCCTGACCGGAGGCACCCTGAGGAGGCCCTCTCTGTGGGCACGCACAGGGCGGAGGGGAGTTGACGCCGATTGTGTGGTTTCCACACATAAATTGGATCATGGGAAAATTTTCTCCTTCTCCAAGTAGAGAGTATTGAATGTGTTCTCTTCCACATTATACAGGTATTTGTATTACATTTATTCACCCCTACTTCCAAGGATACTGGGTCATAAGAACCACAATATGTTCATTTACAGTATCTAAACAATGCTTTTTCCATTACCTAGTGTCGCCAAGATCTATGCGGCAGGATATAAAATCTAACAACCAGTACGCATTGATTATGCTAGAAATACTCAGTATTTCTATTTTGTTCTTACTTTCTAGATAGTTGGATTTATTGTTTAAAGTATTCCTAAGCAAAATTTAATTTTAATCTAGTTACTATTATTTTAGGGCTAGAACTAGCCTGGGGAATACATCTTACATCTGTACTTGTAATCAGTTTATAAGCTTATTCTCATATTATTTTGCAGTAAATTTTGCACTGTTATGTTATTGACATTACTGCAGGCTACTTTTATGTTATAGAAATATTTCATGCTAAAATTCTTGCTTTTGTAAAAAGCAAACTTAGTGATGGCCAAAGACTGAGCTCAAACTGACTGATTGACTTATTGAAAAGATACAGCATTGTTTTAAGGGGTCCACTTTATTAAAAATTATTGAGGTTTCTAAAGGAATGGCTTCTTTTTTAGCATCACATGAAATGTGATGCTAAAAAAGTTGTGTGCTGCTTTAATGGACAGATACGTTGAACCAACAGTTCCGCATGATTTGAAACATTTCTTCAAAAACATTGCATAACTGCTCACATCCCTGCTTTTTCCACCTTATCCATGAATTTAAAATAGAATTTTAAAGGGAAACTGTGCTCTGTGACCATGAGGAGGATGCCATATTATGCAGTTTAGTGGGTAAAGTGTTGGGTTTTGGATCAGAGAGATAGAGATTTAAATTGCCACTTAAGCACGGAACTTATTACTGACTACTAAATGGATCAGTCGTTCTCTCTCTATCCAACTTACCTGTCTCTTGTACATATGGGAAATATGTGGTCTTCTCTGCAATAGTACCTCATTATAAATTGTATAGCTCTACAGTCAAACAGAGGAGGCAGAGTTACAGCCGTTTCAGGTTCCTCCATTACTTTTGCATGCCAGAACTTCTAGAGCAGGGGTGTCCAACTGCTGGCCATGGGCCGGATGCGTCACAGTGAAACCTTGCCCACCCCATTGCCAGCAATGGGGAAAAAAGTCACAATACATCATGACACGTCACATGACGTTGCGAGTTTGACACCCCTGTTCTAGAGTTTCCTGCAATTTACCACAAAAGTTCTCAGTTTCTGAGACTCCACATTAATAAAAAAAAGTAAACAGAAACAAGTATTCTTCCCAAGTATTCTTCCCAAAGAGATTTTCAATTCAGCAAAAATCTGGATCCAGCAATATTATAATCTCATTTGATACCTTAATGGTTCTACTTCATTTATTGAACTGTAGTCAACTTACTCATATATTTGTGAGATCATCAACTTGATCTGCAGAGTCAGTGCATTGCATTCTTCCAATAACAAAATTTAAGAAAGTGTGTTGTTTCACAACACAGGCACCAGAAAGATAATCATTTAACTCCCTTGTTTTTCGATTAGGGGAAATGCAATAAAGCAGTGAAAGACTGAATGAGGAAAGTCAGTGAAAGAAAACAAGTTGGACTGGTTTACATCCATGTCTCATGGCTTAAAGAAACAAAGTATTGTAGCTGCCTCAATTTTAAACACAGCTCACCTTGTTATTCCTGTCTACCAAAAGCAAACATAATAGTTATTTAAAACAGAAACTTGCCCTGAGTTTGAAAAGCTAGTTTCCACAGGCCTTCCAGCCAACTCCTTTTGTAATTCTCTTTAAACTGGCCTGCAGCCAGTCTTCAACTAGCAGAAGGGACAATCTCACTCCTCCCCTGAGCATCCAGGAAACTTTTTGAATGGGTAAGAATAAGTTTATAACTTGCATAAAAAAATAGCCACAAGTTTTACTGAAGTATTGTGTACATATAAGAATAACTTTAAACAATACTGAGCCAATGAACACATTGGGAATGCTTGTTTGTTTGCTTAATTTACAGGGCCACAAATCAAAAACAAGAGTCTCTGGGTGACCTAGATCAACAATATATAAAACAATAAACATGTCAAAAGTTGTTTTTTTAAAAAAAATTATAGTTTAAAGTAAATAAACATGCATATATGTCAACCTTCTATAGCCAGAACGTCTTTCAGATACTTAGGACTACAATTCCAGGAATAGCCAATCATCAATGGACATTCTTCATGAGAATTCTGAACTTGGTAGTCCCAAAACGTCTGATGAGGACATCAGAAATTCTGATTTCCGAAAACTGGTGTGTATTTCCAGTTGATTCAGAAATGCACAGTTCACATGGTGATCCCTTAATTTGTTCAAATACATTTTTATATGCAATCCACTGGCAAAAGGATATACAGTTAGATATTCTTTATTTGGAATCTTGGCTGCAGTTCACGTAATGACCACTTGATGGCGTCCATCACTTGAAACATCTCCATTCCTATAGCTGACTCGCGCAAATAACATCTATAACTGAGTCTCCTAAGTTAATTAAAAGCATGTTTCGTATAAAACTGCCTCAGCCGATGCATAGCAGCAATTATTCACCATCTTCTGGCGAGCAAGGGGATGATATATCAGCATCAGCATTAATGTCAGACTCCGGAGGACTATTTCATATGGGAACAATGTCCAGAATTTGGTTATGGAGGAGGGAGATGACCAAAAGAGGCCAAGGGAAGCTGTTCTTAGCTTATGTAAATATTGAAAACTACCACAGCCGTTGGCACATTCTTCACATTGCTAACCACATAAGTGTATGAGTAATAAAGGAAAGGGAGAGGGTGGTTCAGGGCAAGGAAGAATGAAGTTCTTTCTGCAGCTTGATTTATTCAGATGCCACTGAGAAGAAAGCAGGACATGTTGCACACAGACACACACAGAGAGACACACAGAAAACACACAAATTATCCCCCACTGTCTGGGCTGCCAGTACAGAAGGAAAAATTTAAGTCTGCAATCATATACAGGGGGGGAGAGAGAAGAGAGAGAGAGAGAGATGCTATATTTATAGCGGGATTTTTTTCCCCATCAATGGTTGCATTCCTTTGGATATAATCTGTCAGGGGCTGCATGCCTGGGTTGGGTGGAGTTATTCTTTCTTTTACCACAACTGCCAGTACCATTTTTTTCCCTCCTCGCCTCCCCACTCAGAAATCTTCTAGGGGATAGCAATAGTACACATATCACAGAAATGCCATTACAGATGGCTTTCTCCAGATTTTATTTCATCTGTTAACAACAATTTGATTTGTTTGGTGGTGTTTATCAAATTGGCTATGGATTGACTAGTTTTGGCCTGCCACCTAGTGGTAGGTAAGTAATCAATTGGTTAAATGGTCTTAAAATTGTCATTTAATTGTTTTTACTCCGAGAAACCAATTTCTCTAAGTTTCCATCCTCCTCACTCTTTCGATTTTCCTTGATATTTCCATTCTTTACCAGTATTTTAACATCCTGACAAGCAAAATGTAGGACACATTATGTAGGAACTAATCTGGTTCTCTCTACTGTTCTCTTATTCAGTTAGTTAACCCTCCCACTTCTTTGTTATCCCTTTTCCAGTGTAATGGGATGTAATGAAGCATATATGCAGCCTTTCCGATCCAGTTTCTCTTCCAGATATCTGGAGTTCAATTCCAAGAAATCTACAGGTAGCATTTCAATTGCCTGTTAACTCAGAGAAACACAATTTGCAAATCTATAGAGGTCATCCAGGCTGGAAAAGGCTGCATAAGAACTCTGCTGGACTTTATGAAATGAATATTTATCTAGTCTAGTATTCTGTTTCCCATAGATCTATCCAGATGTTTGAAGCACATAAGCACAATGTGATGGCAAAAACATTCTGTTGCTGCTCCCTTGCCTCTCATAAAGGCATATTATATCTGATCTTGGAGGTAACATGTAATATTGATACATCTCATTTGGGCAAAACCCAGATTGTTAAATGGAGTGATTTGGAACAGCTTTTCTTTCTTTCTTTCTTTCTTTCTTTCTTTCTTTCTTTCTTTCTTTCTTTCTTTCTTTCTTTCTCTTTCTTTCTTTCTTTCTTTTCTTTTCTTTTCTTTTTTTGCCAGCACAGGGTAGATGGGTGTGTGAACTATGCTATGAAGAATAAGGGCAGCCAACACGAAGGAAAAACAAAATTCATTGTTTAGATAAAATGCCAAGGTGAGGAGTGGCAGGGAGAGTTTTCTGCTTTCAAATCAGTGTCCACAGACTACTCCAATTGCAGTTTCTTAGTGAGGGAAAAAAGCTGGAGATCAAGCAAGATCCTTAATTTTAGCATTTGCTTTGTCTCTTTCTTATCTAGTCTCTCACTTTGAGCAGGTGTGCAATGATGTTTTCTGAACTGCATTAACTTGTTAGCCTTATGGCAGGTACAAAATTAACAGAGTTGGAAGGGACCTTGGAGGTCTTCTAGTCCAACCCCCTGCTCAAGCAGGAAATCCTATACCATCTCAGACAAATGGCTGTCCAATCTCTCCTTTAAAACTTCCAGTGTTAGAGCATCCATAATTCTAGAGGCAAGTTGTTCCACTGATGAATTGTTCTAACTGTCAGGAAATTTCTCCTTAGCTCTAGGTTTCTCCTCTCCTGGATTAGTTTGCATCCATTGCTTCTTGTCCTGCTTTCAAGTGCTTTGGAGAATAGCTTGACTCACTCTTCTTTATGGCAACCCCTTAGATATTGGAACTCTGCTATCATGTCAGCCCTAGTCCTTCTTTTCATTAAGCTAGACATACCCAATTGCACCAACCATTCTTTGTATGTTTTAGCCTCCAGTTCACTAATCATCTTTGTTGCTCTTCTCTGTACTCTGATTCATTGACACCAGTGGGGCCTTATTAAATCCCTCTCTTCCCTTTTTTACATCGTGGTGTCCAAAACTGGTTGCAGCCTTCCAAGTGTGGTCTTACAATGCATTATAAAGTGGTACCAATATAAAGTTGATATCTTTTACGGAACTGATCTCCTTTGTCTTGTCCTAAGCCCTGGATGAATAGCTCCACTGCATCTATTAAAATGTGCCCATAATTTCTAAGAAATATTCCTGCATTTGGCATAAAATCTTTTCGTAATAGCTTGCTCACTTGTAAAACTGAATACATAAGCAGCAGGAAGCATACCCCGCTTTGCCTCTCCCCATTGCTTAGACTAGAGCAGGATCATTTGCCGTAGGGATTTTTCCTTTTCTCTCAAATGCTTTCAAAAGAACTAAAACCATGACCAAGTTTGAAATGTATCCATTTATTCTAGATACATTCTGGATTCTTTAGTTATGCAGCTTGTAATTACTGAACACCAGGACCAATTTATAACCTCTGGTGGGCATGATTATTGTTGCATGATTTAGCTTAGCTACTTCTTAGACTTCCCTTGCATGGGAGACAGACATGTGTTTTCTTATACCCTCTTCCAAATTCATCTGAAGTAGTGCTTTGTATCTTTCAGATATTCGAGTGCAACACTAGTGTACATTCAACAAATCTCCCACAAACTGTAGTCTTTGATGTTGCCTTGCTAGAGGGTCTTCTGCTTTGTCCACCCCCCTGAAGCTTTGCACCAGCACGCCACAGGGCTGTGTGCTTAGCCCCTACCTGTACTCTTTATACACTTATGATTGTGTATCATCTGACCTATCCACAGTGATAATCAAGTTCGCAGATGATACAACTGTGGTGGGTCTTATTACAGGTGGGGATGAGACAGCATATAGGGCGGAGGTACAAAAACTATCCATATAGTGTAGTAACAACAACTTGCACCTGAACATTGGCAAGACGAAAGAGATGGTGTTAGACTTCCAGAGAAAAAAGGAGGAACCTGCCCCACTTTACATCGGGGAGAACTGTGTAGAGAGAGTTTCCTCCTTTAAATTTCTGGGAGTCTACCTCTGTGAAGATCTGACCTGGAAAGTTAACACAACCCAGGTGGCTAGAAAGGCCCAACAGAGGCTTCACTTTCTTAGGGTCTTGTGGAAGAACAGGGTAGAACAACGGCTAATGACCCTCTTTTACCGGTCTACTATAGAGAGCATCCCCTCGTATGGTATTGTGGTTTGGTATGCTGGTCTGACAGCTGCGGACAGGAAAGTATTACAGAGGGTAGTGAGCACAGCACAAGACATTGTGGGCTGTTCCCTGACACCACTGGATGACATCGCCAGGGCTCGCTGCCTTGGAAGAGTGAGGAAGATTCTCAGGGATGACTCACACCCTGGATGGTATCTCTTTACCCTCCTACCATCCAGTAGGAGATATAGGAATATAGCCAGGCTGTAAAATAGCTTTTATCCGTGGGCTGTTAGGCTTTTAAATGGGACATAATCTCTGTGAACTTATGCAGAATTGACTTGGAGTCTGGTGTGTGGTGTAGTTGGCACACATGGTGTGGTAGGATGGAGGGTTTGTTTTCACTGTGTGTTGGGGGGTGAGAGCACGGGGGGAGGCTCAGCTAATCTCAATGTACACATGTTGTACTTTGACAATAAAGGTTTATTATATTTATAAACATCAGGTGAATAATGGATGACTGAAAATCCTCATCGACATCATATGAATAATGTTTCTTGGTGATTCTAATGCGTCCAATGGTATCATTTTGAATAGCTGTGCCATAGGTGAGGTTGATACTGCTGAATGACTCGATCAGTCCTTAACATATATTTTGGTCTACCCAACACAATCTGACAACACAGATTGGTCTAATGCAGGGGTCTTCAAACTTGGCCCTTTTGGACTTCAATTCCCAGAATTCCTTAGCCAGCATGCCTGGCTCAGGAATTCTGGGAGTTGAAGTCCATAAGTCATAAAAAGACCACATTTGAAGACCCCTGGTCTAGTGATTAAGGTACCAGGCTAGAAAGCAGGAGACTGTGAGTTTCAAGCCCCCTGAGCCATGAAAGCCAGCTGGGTGATCTTGGGTCACTTATTCTCTCCCAGTCCAGCTCGCCTCACAGGGTTGTTGTTGTGGAGAAAATAAGAGGAGGAAGTTGTTTTGGATATGTTCACTGCCTGGAGCTATTTGTAAAAATAATAAAGGCAGGATACAAATAAATAAATAATAAAAATAAATCACATGGGTTATCATAGGGCTTGAAGGGACCTTGGAGGTCTTGCAGTTCAACCCTCTCTTCAAGGCAGGAGCCTTTATACCATCCCAGCTAAATGGTTGTCCAATGTTTTCTTGAAAATCTCTAGCAATGGAACACCCACAACTCTGGAGGGCAAGCTGTTCCTTTGATGAATTGTTCTCACTGTCAGGAAATGCCTCCTTATTTCCAGATTGGATCTCCCTCTGATGAACTTCCGCCCATTGCTTCTTGTCCTGCCCTCGGGTGCTATGGAGAATAAATCAATGCCCTCTTCCCTGTGATAGCTCTTCAATTATTGGAAGATCGCCATCATGTCTATCCTAAGCCTTCTCTTTCTTAGGCTAAACATAGCTAGTTCCCTTAGAAATTCATTATCAGTTAAATATGAATTTAGATATAATCTAGCAAAGTTTGCCTTAAGTTTATATATTCTTCTAATAATATTTTATTAATTTTCTAATTTTATATTTAGGTATTTCAAAAGCAATGTGGTGGCTGGGTTAATCAACAATTCAATAGCGTACAAAAATCTTTAGTACAAATCTCAAGTTACAACAACAAATATTTCCTCTCTTTTTCCGTTAATATCTACTGTCTCATATTTAAGCTAATACAGTTCTTATTATATCAACTAAGTAAAAACATTATTACATTCATCAATTAAATTTTTAGCTTATACATATCTTAAATTACTTTTACATTCAATCTTTATAGACAATCAATGTCCTGTTATTGATTTCCCCCCCCCCCAATTTTTAGTTTCCCATCAATATTCAGATTTAACATTTGATATTTATAATTTCCAGGCTTTAGGTAACCAAAGTTTCCCTTACCTCAATTCATAAAAGAATCTAATATTCAAAATACACATCTTATCTATTTGAGTATAGTCTTGTTCTATTTTCTAAAAGTCATCTATTTCCCACCATATTAAATCATCTAATTAATAATACAGTATCCCCTTTAATAAATCAAAACCATTATATACATTTTTTTATTGAAAAGTTTTTCAATACATTTTATCTTTAACAAAACAACCCCCCCACCCCAACCCCCCTTCCCAACCCAACCCAACCCTCCCCCCTCCCCTTCCCCCCTCCCGGACTTCCCAGAGCTAAATACAAGGTATAAAAGTATAAAACAATCATAAACTACCATATGCTAACAACAATAAACTATTAGGTCTATCGCACTTTAGCTCTTATAAAATGACTACAAGCAATATAAATATCACATCAATACTTATTCAAATGCTAAATGAAACTTTTTAGTCCCATATTTATTCTGGATGTAATCAATCCATTTTTTCCACTCCACAATATATCGTTGTTGCGAATGGTCTTTCAAATACGCCGAGATCTTTGCCATTTCTGCCAGATCTTTAAAGTCCATTCTTCTATAGTCGGCAGTTCTTCCTTCTTCCAGTATTGCCCTACTAAAAGTCTTGCTGCCGTAATTAAGTTCAACATCAACTTAGTGTTAAACCATTATATACATTGTCTGGCTTAATCAATAAATCAAACATATTCACAATTTTTTCTTTTGGATCTAATTTTTAAATATTAAACAAATAGAATCCTTATTTTCAACTAATTTCCAAATATTTTAAATTTAATGAGCAAAATTTCCCTTATCTCAACTTTTCCCTTTAACTCTCTAATTAGTAATATAAAATCCCCTCTAATAAATCAAAACCCCAATTTTCTTCAGTCTTATTCTGACTTTCTTCCTTTGCCAACTAGCCTTCCATGTCAGTGCTTTTAAATCATCAAATAGATCTCCCTCTATTATTATATATATTATTTGAAATAACTTAGGGAGACCATTTAGTTGACATATTTTTGGAAGGGCTAGCCGGTTTGTATTCATTAGATCGTCACCCTATTATTCCACTTCCCCATGACTGTCCTGTTATGGTTATCTTCCATTCAATCTGTTCTTCTTTCTCCTCAAATTTCTTCTGATTTATATTGAAAGTCTTCCATTTTCAATGTTGTCAGTCCCTTTTCTGGATTTTCCATTAACTGTGTTTTTGATCAATTGAGTCCTCTGTCTTAGTATTTGATTGTTCCACTTCTTCTGTTATCTTCTAGGTTGTTAGTTCTTTGGTTGTAGTCAAATATTTTGGCTTGCATATCTAAGCTGGCATCTTGTTCTTTTATGTTGCATCTTATTTTGTCACAGGCTGAAAGAATGGTTTCATCTATTGCTTTTAACATAGAAAGAATCTTTTCCTAGTCTTCATCCATATTCTCTTAATAGTATGTTAAGTTGAGGACTTTAAAATCAGATGTTAAAAATAATTTTATAACTAGGTATGGGACCTCTATTTCACATGTTTATAGGTAGTATTTATAGTAGAAGTCATTTGTCAAGTATGATTTTATAGTCCAAGGTATTTCATCATCTCATATAATAACCAATGTTCCTCAGATAAAGAAATAGGAAAGCAATTCCCCACATATAGCTCTGAAAGTCAATAAAGGTTTACATTCATAGTTGAAGCAGGCCAGTTATGCCGCCCAGAAGTTCTCTTTACAGCTGAGTTTCTCACAGATGGTATCTATCAAGGTTGAAAGAGTTTTATCTGTAGTCTGGGCTTCAAGCCAAGTCTCTTTTAGGCAATAACAAGTTGTAATACCAAATGTTGCCACACGGTGTCACCGATGCCATTTAAAGTTTTTTAAGTCCAAAATTTTTATAATCCTTTTTCCAGTTTTATTTCTTTTTTGTAGATAAAAATGAAAGTCTCCAGTAAAAAATAAGAAAGCTTATTCATACTTGTACTATAGTCACTGAAATCTTACATTCTAATAAAAAAACTATTTAAAAGTAGTTGTCTTTCTGCTGTGTTGTTTAATGTTAACTTAGCACACTCACACATCATGCTCAGGAAATCTAGAATTGGAGGGAATGGAGGTTTGCTAGTAAATAATTTCAGAATGTGCATATCATGAACCAAATGCAATATGCCATAAAAGTTTCTTGGCATCCATAATGTTCATGGAAATTATGTACCAACTGTGACTTATTATAGCCCAAAGTACTATGCAAATTAACTGTAGCCAAGTTCACTGATGTGCTTTCCATATGATTTGGAGTTTTTCATAAGTTCCCTACCCAGTGGCTCCATGGAATTACTATTTTTACTAAGTTTTTTTTTTAACTCAGCTTGAATCCAAATGCTTGGCAACATTTTTTCCATCAGTTGTTTCACCCATCTGGTATTTTAACTATATCTATTTATATAAATCATCTTGGTTGCATACATGGGATGGTCTCCATGCTCCTGATTGCAGCCTTAGCAACACTGATACTTATCTATGTCAGTGCTAGTCTTTCCTAAACAAGCCAGGAGTTCACTTGGCAACACCTCTGTCTGTCCATCTGTTAATAATAAAGACTTAAACTCAGTTGATGCCTGGCTCTGCACAATAAGTCTCCAATCCCATCACCCCCAGCAGATTGGAGTTAGAGTTATAGATGACTGGTCCTTGGCTTTATGGAATAAGATGTAAAGCATGAATGATATGAAGAACTGATGAAGAGGACAATTGGCTCTTCAGGCAAAAGTTCTTGAAGGAACTGAGAAACCTCTTGTAATTGATCTGGCACCTGACATCATCTCATAGGCATTAGGACAGATTTACAATAGAAGCACACATGGCCAAATCACCTCTGAATTCTATGTTTGAGGTCAGATATTGTGCATGCTTGGTGCTCATGGGAATCTGGAATGTTTTTCATAATTAGGCATTACTGTGGAAAAGAAAAGCATTTTTTTGCCAACAGCCTAACTAATTATGGCACTTCCTACTTTCTTATGTTCTGCTGGTGTGTTCCCAGAGCACTTAGTTAAATTCTTCTCAGTCATTATTTTCCTCCTTGAAGCCAGATGCCATCAAATTCATTGCCAAACAAGCACAAACTAGTATTTTGCTTTAATTTGCTTTCTATTTTTACTTCACATTTCATCAGATATTTGAAGATTAGGACAAGAGGCAGACAATGAGGAAAACTAGGTAGGTATCTGTAAATATCTGCTTTTCCCATATCACGAGGGGAAAAATGGCAAGAAATGTGATTTTCTCCTCGGAAGTCTATAGAGTTGTTCTTACAGATCTTACCAAGCCAGATATAGGCATTCCTAGGAGCTAAATAAAATTCCTGGTTTTGCTTTCTTTCTGGGATAACTAAAAATAAAATATAGGCAATTATCAAATGATTGTCCTCTATTATGAGCAGTTTGGTTAGATTGACAAGATGTGGCTGTGGTAAGGGAACATTTCAATGAGACTCTGCCTTAATTGGCTTGTCGTAAGTACATCTTGGAATTCTATTTTTAAAAAATAAATCATTTTACTCACAATCAATTAATTTCACATCATTTTATAGTTTTTATATCATTCACACTGGTAGAGGCTCCTTGTTTAGCCTTTTTCACTTCCTCCAGAACAATTTCTCTATTTTTACCATAATTGCTCAGCATATTCTGTTTCTTTTAATTGTAATTATTTCAATTATCTTTTTCTCTATATTCCTTTCTAACATTTCTCATCTTCTTTGTAGCAATTATTTTCTTACGTGTATTTTCCCCTTATCCAGTTCTTCATTCAACTTCCCATTTGTGTAACTCCACAACTTCTGTGGCATATAATTAAACTTTTACCTTTATTTGCCTACATGTATTCATCAACTCCATCCTACAAGATCAATTATCTTCATTCAGATAATTATATTCTTCCCCTTTCTCTTAAGTAATTTTCCTAGTGGCTTATGGTGACTTTTAAAGTCATCTAGACATAGTTGTGCCAAAATAACAATAATGAGAGCAGACATTATATAATTGATGGCTTGGTGATATTTATTCATCCATTTTACTTGTATAGTGCAAAATCTATACATCTAGGCTATAAAGATACTAATGGGAAAATAGCCTTAGTGTTACAAATATACAACATACGTCCTTCCCTTCTTCTCATAGATTTTAGCCATGGCCACCCATCAAGATTTTGGTTAATTGAAGCTTTTGCATAATACTTTGATAAGATACAAAGGGTGGCTACCAGTCATAGCCATGCCACATGTAATATCGCTTGCTAACGGCACAGATTGTATCTGTCCATTCTGATATTTTTTTAATGAAGTTTTATTATTTTATTATTTATATCGTACATGCAGACAGTAGAGTCTTCAGTCTGGCAAGATTTTTTCTATAGATGTGAGACCATAAAGAAATTGCTTCTTGGTTTTGGGCCTGACAACCTCAATTCTGATGCTTCTCTTTCATTCCTGCCATATCAATATCACAGAGTTTGCCCTTGTTTTTCAAAGCTGCTACAAATCTGTCAATCATTGGAAGCCCACATGGCCAAGTCACTGCTCCCCAAACATTCAAGTTTGATTCACTCAAGAAGCAATATTATACTTCAGTTAGGATCTCAGATGATGGGCTTTAGTGACAAAACAAACCATCAGATCCCCATTTGGCTTAGATAGGTGGGCATTGGTCATGCTTGACTGTTTATAACCCCGAGATTCACATTATCACAATAATTTCAATGACATAGTAATGGCATGCAAATTAAGGCTCATAATTTAGCTCTTATTTTTCCACATGAAAATAATATTGTACATGTAGGATGCATCTTGTTACTCAAGACCACACACATTTAAATGTTTGCTCAAAGCACTAAATTAAATTTACCATCAGAAATATGACTGTATGTTGTCTGGCCTTTAGGAAATACTCCTAACCAAAAAGGAATCCCCCAGAGACAATTCAGATTCAGTGGAGTAAAATAATAATATGTTTTAAAATGCGCCAGCACAAGAAGCTGTTGGAGCATTTTTTTTATTAGTTCACTATATATCTTTCAGAATAAGGCATAATTAGAAACCTTGTTTATTGTTCTTACCTAAGGTAAGAATCCCTAATTTCCAGATGGAGCCCAGAAAGCTACCAAAGTGGCATATTTTAACTCTGAGAGAAAAAAGAAGCAAAACATTAACAGGTTGGTAATTGGTTTAGTGGTTTATTTTTATTATAGTCAATAGTTATTTAAGTTAAGTTATTAAGTTATTTAATTCAATGCGAGGGCAAGGATGTAAGACTAATGGCAGGGTTTAGAGGATTATTTATCAGTGGGCAGAGGGTGAAGCTGTGAGGACAATTGAATCCTTGCTTAGAACCTTTGAAATCAATGGAACTTAAATCACATATGAATAACTTAAAAGAAGAAAATTGGGATATAATGTGTTTTTTATATTATAAAGATAGAAGCTAACAACTGCGACATATCATTGCACAGCATAAAATTCATAGTAATACTAAACAGCAATTTTAAAAAAGAGCTGTGTATTGAATGTCAAATGGAATTTGTTTATCGCAGATATGGTAATTGGGGACGGGATTTAAGAGTGGTTATTTTTATTTGTTTGTTTTAAATTCAAGTGCTATTTGAAAAGGAACTAATAGCTAGCTATCCACATTTAGTAAAGCCAATTTATTCGATTACTTAAATGGTGGTTACATTTATTATTTGATATTTGTAGACTTAGCATCTATTATGAATACTTGGTTGGAAGTGATTGTAGCCTTGTTGCAAATCTATCCACCTGATTTCAGCAATAATAATAATAATAACAACAACAACAACCCATATGGTTGCAAAACAAGTAAAGAAGGTCAAGAACTGGAGTGCACCTGGCCTGGACGAGCTGCGTGGATACTGGTTGAAACACCTCACCATCCTCCATCACTGCATGGCCACTCAGTTTGATGAAATGCTTCAAAATGCCACAAGTGAAAAATGATTAACAGCTGGTCGGACATACTTGATAATGAAAGACCCAGAAACGAGCACAGAACCAAGCAACTACTGCCCAATTACTTGTCTGCCAACAGCGTTCAAACTCTTTACAAGAATACTGGCAAATACAGTAGTCAATCATCTGATGGAAAATAGTTTGTATCTGGTAGAACAAAATGGAAATTATAAAAAAATCAAGAGGTTGTTAGAGTTTTTGGAAAGGCACAACCAGATCTCTGCTGCGCTAATCTTTTTAGATGCTGAAAAGGCTTTTGATCAATTGAACTGGCAATTTTTGTTGAAAGTTTTAGACAAAATGGATTTTGGGGAAAAATTTTTACAACCGATTAGGGCATTATACCAAAAACAAACTGCTCGAATTATAGTTAACAATAGTTTGACAACAGTATGTAATATTGAGAAGGGCACAAGGCAAGGGTGTCCGCTATCGCCCTTGTTATTTGTGTTAACATTAGAGATATTATTGGTTAAGATTCGGAATTCGGAAAAAATTAAGGGGATACAAGTTGGAGATCAGGATTACAGATTGAGAGCATTTGCAGATGATCTGGTTGTTACAGTGACCCAGCCAGAGAACTCTGTTGTGGACCTGATGGAGATAATAACACAATATGGGAAGGTTTCTGGATTTAAAGTAAATATACAGAAAACTAAAATTTTGGCTAGAAATATGACAGTTTCGCAGAAGGCTCTCCTAGAAGGATTAACTGGATTTGAGATTGTTAAAAGGGTTAAATATTTGGGGGTGATTTTGTCGCCCTCTAATACAAAGCTATATAAAAATAATTATGAAAAGTTATGGGGGAAAATTCAAAAAGAACTGGAGAGTTGGGAAAAATTGCAATTGTCTTTGTTGGGACGGATTGCGGCAGTGAAAATGAATGTCCTGCCCAAATTTTTATTCTTATTTCAAATGATACCGATTCTTAAGAAAGACTCTAACTTGGAGGAATGGCAGCGTGGTATCAATAAATTTGTGTGGGCAGGGAAAAAGCCACGAGTTAAACTTAAGATTATGCAGGATACTCGTGAGAGAGGTGGCCTTAAAATGCCTAATTTTAAATTATATTATGAAGCTGCTGCACTAGTAGGAATAAGTGATTGGATTAATTTGACACAATCGAGGTTATTAAATCTTGAGGGCCATGATTTGTTGTTTGGCTGGCATGCATATTTGTTTTATGATAAGAAGGTAGATACTGTGTTTAGGATGCATATTTTAAGACAGGCATTGCTGAGAGTCTGGAAGAAGTATAGACATAAGTTAAGCAGCAAGATACCATTGTGGGCAATCCCAAAACACGCAATAGAAAATATACATGCTGGTTTCAAACATGATGAGACTACTTACAAGGAAATTTTAAGTTTGGAAAGGAATATTTGGTGCTTGAAATCATATAGCTTCTTGCGAGAAGAGAAGGTTGTTCAGACTTGGTTTCAATATATTCAGTTACAGGCCAGGTGGAAAGAAGACCAAAAAAATGGATTTGCAACGACTGATGAAAATTTGATAAAGCAAATTAGAAATCAAGGACCAGCACATATTAAACGGATATATCTTGCATTGATAGAGATCGATTCAGAAACAGAGCTTGTTAAGGATTGTATGATAAAATGGGCCCAGAACATTCAGGAAGTTATTACAATGGACACGTGGGAAAAGATCTGGGTGAGGAATGTAAAATTCACTCAAGCTCAAAGTCTAAGAGAGAACTTTTACAAAATGTTTTATAGATGGCATCTAGATCCTAAAAAGCTTGCAAGTATGTATCCGAATTATCAGCCTAAATGTTGGAGGTGTGGTGATGAAGAGGCAACATATTTTCACATATGGTGGACATGTAAAAAGGTCAAGGCTTTTTGGATAAAAGTCTGGTGGAATATGCAGAAGATTTTTAAACGGAGGATAAAGTTTTGTCCGCAATTTTTTTTGTTGGGAATAATTGTTGACGCTACAGTTGTGGACTCTAAGTTGATGTTGAATTTAGTTACGGCAGCAAGACTTTTGATAGGTCAATATTGGAAGAAAGAGGAACTGCCGACTATACAAGAGTGGATTTTAAAGGTTTCCGACTTGGCAGAGATGGCGAAGATTTCGGCCTATTTGAAAGATTACTCGCAAGAACATTATATTATGGAATGGAGAAAATGGATTGAGTTTATCCAGAATAAGTATAGGGTTAAGAAGTTTTATCTAGCATTTGAATAAGTCTTCTTTCGTTTTCTTTTTTCTTTTTCTATTTTGTCTTCTATATATATTTAATAATGCTAAGTTTTGTTTGATCCTATATAAGTTAGAGAGTGATGGATTTTAGAATTTATAGTTGTTAGTATATGGTTGTTTATGATTGCTTTTTTATATATATATACCTTGCATTTAGCTCTGGGAAGTCCGGGGGGGGAGGGGGGTTGGGGGGAGGTGGGGGGGAGGAGGGAGGGGGGAGGGGGGGAAGGGGGGAGGTAGGGAGGGGAGGAGGGAGGGGGAAGGGGGTTTTTTAAAGGAAAACTGTATTTTTAAAACTTTTCAATAAAAAAAAAATCAAGAGGAACAAAAGATCAGCTGCTCATTGACAAAATGGTACTTAAAAATGCAAAATGATGGAAAACAAACTTAAATATGGTATGAATTGATTACAAGAAGGCATTTGACTTATTACCCCACAGCTGGATTAATGCATGTTTGGAAAATATCTGTACATTTTTTAAAGCAAAGATGGAAAAAATGGAAAACAGTCCTAACAGCAAATGGAGAAAACATTGGTGAAATCAACATCAGACAAGGAATCTTCCAAGAGGATTCACTTTCACCACTACAGTTCAACATTGCATTAATTCCATTGACAATAATCTTACGACACAAAACTGGGATATCACATCTCAAGCCAGCATGGCAAGATAAACCTTCTACTATACATGGATGACTTAAAACCATATGCGAAAAGCCACACTGAACTTGAATCAATACTCAGCGCAGTTCAACTGTTTAGCAGCAACATCAGAATGAACTTTGGACTTGTAAAATGTGCCATATTATCCATGCAATGAGGAAAAATGGGAAAAATAGAAGGAATAGAACTGGGAAATGGAAGTATTGTGAAAGCACTAGCAAAGGATGACGTAGGCATATTGGAAGCAGATAACATCTTGAATGGAAAAGTCAAAGAGTCAATGCAAAAAGAATACATCAGGAGAGTCCGCAAAATATTAAAATCAAAGATGAATGCTGGAAAACATAATTAAAGCCATTAATACATAAGCAGTCACAATGATACGCTACCTGGGTCATGATTTGTTATTTGGATGGCATGCATATTTATTGTATGATAAGAAGGTGGATAATGTGTTTAAGATACATATTTTAAGGTTTGCTCTGTTGCGAGTTTGGAAAAAGTACAGACACAAGTTAAATTATAAGATACCTATTTGGGCAATACCTAAACACGCAATAGAAAATATAAATATGGGATTCAAACATGATGTGACTACATATAAGGAAATTTTAAGTTTGGAAAGGAATGTATGGCAATTAAAGTCATATAACATTTTAAAAGAAGAAAAGATAGTACAAACTTGGTTTCAGTATGGGCAATTACAGGCTAGGTGGAAAGGGGACCAGAAAACTGGTTTTTTGATGACTGATGAAAACTTGGTAAAGCAAATCAGAGATCAAGGTCAAGCACATATAAAAAGGATATATCTTGCATTGATAGAAATTGATTCAGAGATGGAACTTGTTAAAGATTGTATGATAAAGTGGGCTCAGAATTTTCAAGAGGTTATTACAATGGATACTTGGGAAAAGATTTGGGTGAGAAATGTAAAATTTACACAGGCCCAAAATTTAAGAGAGAACTTTTACAAAATGTTTTATAGGTGGCATTTAGATCCTAAAAAATTAGCAAGTATGTATCCGAACTGCCAGCCCAAATGTTGGAGGTGTGGTTGTGAGGATGCAACGTATTTTCATATATGGTGGACTTGTAAAAAGGTTAAAGCTTTTGGATTAAAATTTGGTGGAATATGCAAAAGATATTCAAGAAAAGGATAAAGTTTTCTCCGCAATTGTTTTTATTGGGTATTATCACATACCACCGTTGTAGATATTAAATTGATGTTGAATTTAATTACGGCAGGGAGACTTTTAGTAGCGCAATATTGGAAGAAGGAAGAACTGCCAACTATAGAAGAATGGACTTTAAAAGTTTCTAACTTGGCGGAGATGGCAAAGATTTCAGCGTATTTGAAAGATCAATCGCAACAGAGATATACTGTGGAGTGGAAGAGATGGATAGATTATATTCAGAATAAATATGGGACTAAAAAGTTTCACTTAGCATTTGAATAAGTAGCGGATTTATATGATGTATAATTAGCTTGTAGTTATTTTATTAAGAGTTAAAGTGCGATAGAATTTAATATCTTATTGTTGTTTGCATATTTTAGATTATGTTTGTTTGTATTTTTATACCCTGTATTTAGCTCTGGGAAGTCGGGGAGGGGGAGGGGAGGGGAGGGGAGAGTTGGGGAGGTTTGGGGAGAGGGGAGGGGTTTTGTATTCAAAAATGTACTGTAAAACTTTTCAATTAAAAAAAAACCAATGATACGCTACCTAGCTGGAATTATCAACTGGACTTTGGCTGAACTGGAAAACCTAGACCAGAAAACACGTAAACTTTTGAATATGCACCACGCTTTACATCCACGAAGTGACATCGACAGGTTGTACCTGTCCAAAAAAATAGGTGGCAGAGGGCTATTGCAAATCCACCAAACTGTAGAAAAAGAAAAATGAAGTTTGAATAACTTATGTGAATCAAAGTACAGAAAATTTTCCACAGGCTGTGAAAACAGAGAGCACTATAAAAATAACAGAAACAAAGGCAGAATATAAGGAAAAATGGCTGGATGACAGATTAAATAGATGGAAAACCAAAGCTTTGCATGGGCAGCATTTGAAAAACATTGAAGGAAAATGTGATAACAACTTGACATGGGCATGGCTTAAGATGGGAACCATCAAGAAAGAATCAGAAGGCTTAATAATGGCTGCTCAAGAACAAGCACTACAAACTAATGCCATGAAACCAAAGATACAAAAATCCACTGACAATCCAAACTGCCAACTTTGCAATGACAAAGTTGAAACTGTTTCACATCTAATATGCGAGTGTAGCAAAATCGCACAAACTGCTTACAAACCTAGACAAGTTGCTAAATTAATCCACTGGGCATTGTGTAAAAAATATGACTTGCCTGTGTCTGAAAAGTAGTGGGAACATAGGGTGGAAAAATTGGTTGAGAATGAGAGGGTGAAGATCTTGTGGGACTTTCAAATACAGACAGATTGTCATTTGAAACTCAACACGCCAGATATCGCAGTTGTAGAGAACCGAAGCGTATATTGATTGATATTGCTGTACCAGGAGATGCCAGAGTCAAAGAAAAAGAACTGGAAAACATTACAAAATATCATCACCTGGCCATTGAAACTGCGTGATTATGGATGAAATGTGTAACAGTGATACCCATTGTCATGAGGGCACTGGGAACTATGTCCAAAACTTTGCAAAATACATCAAGAAATTGCAGCTTCCTGCAATATCTCCAGCAATGCTACAAAAAACTGCTACTTGGAACATCTTACATTTTAAGGAGGTACCTGGTTGATTCCTAGGATGCTGGCAGCAACCCGTGTCAACCATCAGTGCCAGTCAATTTGAATGTTCAGTTGACTGAGGTTCATGTAATAATAATAATAATAATAATAATAATAATAATAATAATAATAATAATAATAATAATAATAATAATAATAATAATAGAATAAGGGATCTTGGAGGTCTTCTAGTCCAACCCCCTGCTTAGGCAGGAAAACCTATATCATTTCAGACAAATCGTTGTCCAGCCTCTTCTGGAAAATGTCCAGTGTTGGAGCATTCACAATTTCTGGAGGCAGATTGTTCCACTGATTAATTGTTCTAACTGTCAGGAAATTTCTCCTTAGTTCTAGGTTTCTTGTCCTGCCTTCAGATGCTTTGGGGAATAACTTGACTCCCTCTTTTTTGTGGCAACCCCTGAGATATTGGAATACTGCTATTGTGTTTCCCCCTAGTCCTTCTCTTCATTAAAGTAGACATACCCAATTTTAGCAAGTGGTTTTTTATGTTTTAGCCTCCAGCCCCCTAATTATCTTTCTTGCTCTTCTCTGTACTCTTTCTAGAGTCTCAACATCTTTTTTTACATCATGGTGACCAAAAGTGGATGCAGTATTCCAAGTGTGGCCTTACCAAGGCATTGTAAAGTGGTATTAATACTTCACGTGATCTTGATTCTATCCCTCTGTTAATGCAGCCTAGCACTGTGACTGTCCACTAGTTCTCCAAAATCCCTCTCACACTCACCACCTATACTGTACCTGTGCATTTGATTTTTCTTCTCAAAATTTGGAGCCTTGCTTTTTTCACCATTGAATTTCATTTTGTTAGATAGTGCCCAATGTTCAAGTCTGTCAAGATCCTTCTGTATTTTAAAACTATCTTCTGGAGTGTTGGTTATTCCTGCCAGCTTGGTGTCATTTGCAAATTTGATGAGTTCCCCATCTATCTCCTCATCCAAATCATCAATGAAGATGCTGAAGGAGCACTGGGCCCAAAAACAGAACCTAGGGCACCCCACTACACACTTCCCTTCATGTAGATGCAGTTCCATTGAAGACCACATGCTGAGTATGGCCAGTTAGCCAGCTAAAAATCCATCTGGTGGTAATGCTGTCTAACCCCCATTTTTCTATCTTATCTTTTTTTTATTAAAAAGTTTTAAAATACATTTTTAAAACATCTACCCCATCTACCCCACCCCTCTCCCCATCCCTCCCATCCCAACACCCCCCCCCTGACTTCCCAGAGCCGAATACAGGGTATTACATCATACAATCTTACTCTAAAATATTCTAATTACTATAATTCCTCTTTAAACCGTATCGCACTTTAACTCTCCTTAACCATAGAAAAGAAAAATAATATAGCCTCTAATTACAATAACTAATAACTATTCAAATGCTAAATGATACTTTGTAGTCCCATATTTGTTCTGAATATAATCAATCCATCTTCTCCATTCCACTATATATCTCTGTTGCGAGTGATCTTTCACATATGCCGAGATTTTAGACATTTCTGCCAAGTTCGAAACTTTCAAAGTCCATTCTTCAATAGTAGGCAAGTCCTCCTTCTTCCAGTATTGCGCTACCAAAAGTCTTGCAGCTGTTATTAAATTCAGCATCAATTTGGTTTCTATAGCAGTACAATCAGTGATAATACCCAACAAAAACAATTGTGGTAAAAATCTTATCTTTTTCTTAAAAATCTTCTGCATATTCCACCAAATTTTAATCCAAAAAGCTTTAACTTTTTTACAAGTCCACCATACATGATAATACGTTGCATCATCACAACCACATCTCCAACATTTTGGTTGACAATTTGGATACATACATGCTAATTTTTTGGGATCAAAATACCATCTATAAAACATTTTGTAAAAATTCTCCCTTAAATTTTTTGCCTGTGTGAATTTGACATTCCTAAACCATATTTTCTCCCAAGTATCCATTATTATTGGTTCTTGAAAGTTCTGGGCCCATTTTATCATATAATCCTTAACCAATTCCGCTTCTGAGTCAATTTCTATCAATGCATTATATATCCTTCTTATATGCGCTCGACTTTGATCTCTAATTTGCTTTACCAAATTCCCATCTGATATTGAAATACCAATTTTCTGATCTTCTTCCCATCTAGCCTGTAACTGCCCATACTGAAACCAAGTTTGTACTATTTTTTCTTCTTTTAAAGTATTAAAAGACTTCAGTTGCCATTCATTCTTTTCCAATCTAAGAATTTCTTTATATGTTATCACATCATGTTTAAATCCCACATTTATATTTTCTATTGTATGTTTAGGTATTGCCCAAATAGGAATTTTATAATTCAACTTGTATCGATATTTTTTCCAAACTCTCAACAAGGCAGACCTTAATATATGTGTTTTAAAAACTTTATCCACTTTTTTTATCATACAATAAATAAGCATGCCACCCATATAACAAATCACACCCTTCAATATTCAATAAACTCCTTTGTGTTAAATTAAACTAATCACTAATTGACGATAATGCTGCCGCCTCATAATATAATTTAAGATTGGGCACTTTGAGACCACCTCTTTCACGTACATCTTGCATTATCTTAAATTTAACTCTCGGTCTCTTCCCTGCCCAAATAAATTTATTAATACCTCTCTGCCATTCCTCCAAATTTGAATCTTTTTTAAGTATAGGTATCATTTGAAATAAGAAGAAAAATTTTGGTAAAACATTCATTTCACAGCTGCAATTCTTCCCAATAAAGACAGTTGTAATTTCCTCCAACTATAACTCTCCGTTCACACTTTCACTTCTCTTCTCCTTTAAGAACTAAAACCACATCTTGTAAGTTCAGGCAGAGCAAGTTTAAAGTCCAATTCCTCCTGAATCTCCCAGCAAACACTTTCACTATAAAAAAAAAGTGAGAGAGGGGGAAAAAAAGAAAAACCCCTTCACCTCTTATAAAAAAGGAAAAAAAAGTTCTTCCCCTCTCTCCTCCCTATTCACTCAGACGCCATTTTCCCTTTCTTTTCCAAATAGTAAGCAGGATGAAAAAAGAATTGTTTTTCAAGGGTTAAAGCCTTGTACTTGCTGTTTATAGGACTCCTGTCTCCGCTCTGCTGCAACAATGTTTCTAGATGTCAATCAAACTGGCAGGAGTGGATTCAGTGTCTTGTTCTGCTAACGACAGAAGAGTCCTCCACTCCAGAGACTCCCAGGCTTTGGGGGGGACCCTCACCCTTCAAGGCCCAGAACAAACGCTCTGGGGCTCTAAGGGGGCTCTACTCTTACCTGGGAACTCTCCCTCCCCTCTTCACCCAAGGAGTGGGGTTTTCACACCGCAAAGCAGCTGATTGTCGGCTGCTCAGCGGTTCAAACAGAAATGAAGGGCCGGCAGTCGATTCCGACCATCCGCGACACTGGAGAGCCACCCGGAAGTCCTTTTCTATCTTATCAAGTAGTAGGTTGTGGTCTACGTTATCAAATGCCTTGCTGAAGTCCAAGTAAATTATATCCACAGCATTCCTCTGGTCCACTACTTTTGTTACCTGGTCAAAGAATGCAATAAGCTTTGTCTGGCATGATCTGTTTTTGACAAACCCATGTTGGCTTCTATGAGCCTCTAGGTCAGGGGTGTCAAACTGCCAGCCCACAGGCCGGATGCATCATAGCAAAACCACGCCCACCCCATTGCCAGAAATGGCAAAAAAAAGTCGCAATACATCGCAACACGTCACATGACGTTGCAAGTTTGACACCCTACTCTAGGTGTTTGTTGATTTGTTGCTTGATTGTCTTTTCCAGAATCTTCCCAGGTATTGAAGCCAGGCTGATAGGTCTATAGTTTCCTGGATCCATTTCTTTTCCTTTTCTGAAGATGGGAACTATATCAACTCTTTTCTGGTAGTTCCCCAGTGCTCCAGAATCTTTGAGAGATATAATTCAGTGGTTCTGAGATCACATCTGCCAGTTCTTTCAGAACCTTGGGGTGTAGTCCATCTGGTCCGGGTGATTTGAACTCATCTAGGGTAATGTTGTGACTCAGGGTCAGCCTGTGGGTTCGGCACCCGGCTCAGATGTATCGGATGACTCAGATGAGGGGGAGGAGGTGTGTGTGGGTGACGAACCGGCTGATGATGGCTTGGAGGCTTGGCAGAGCTCCCAGCCGGGGCCCTCTTCTCAGCTGCGGGAGCCCGATAGTGCGGAGGATGATGACCCACAGCTGGCCCTGTTCAAGGACGCCCGACGCAGGAGGCAGTCGAGCAGGACCAAGCAGAGAAAGGCTGCGGGTCTCCTCGGGAGGAGGCAGAGGGAGGCCACGCCCTGAACTCTAAATAAAAGGAGTGTTTGGGGAAGGGCTGGTTGCTGAAAGCAACTCTTCCGCTTGAGGATTCAAGTTCCAGTGTTTTTGTTTCTTGTTCTGTTAATTGACTAATAAATCTTGGCAGACGCCTTTCAGCTTTGGACGCTCTCCAGTCTCTACTGTCTGAATAGGGGTTTGCCTTATTACAAGGCCGGTAGCAGGCTGGTTCAGAACAGGTAATCCCTTCATGGATTAGTGCCTTGTTGTGGCGAAGGGGCTTGCGTAATTCAATGAAGCTATGAGCTATGCCATGCAGGGCCACCCAAGATGGACAGGTCATAGCAGAGAGTTCTGACAAAACATGATCCACTGGAGAAGGAAATGGCATCCCACTCCAGTATCTTTGCCATGAAAACCCTACGGACAGTACCAAAAGGCAAAACGATATGACGCTGGAAGATGAGCCCCTCAGGTCGGAAGGCGTCCAATATGCTACTGGGGAAGAGCAGAGGGCTAGTACTAGTAGCACCAGAAAGAATGAAGCGACTGGGCCAAAACCGAAAGGACGTTCAGCTGTGGATGTGTCTGGTGGTGAAAGGAAAGTCCAATGCTGTAAAGATTTTTTCTCCATAGGAACCTGGAATGTAAGATCCATGAATCAGGGAAAGCTAGACATGGTCAAACAAGAGATGACAAGACTGAACATCGACATCTTAGGTATCAGCGAATTAAAATGGACAGGAATGGGTGAATTTAATTCAGATGACCATCAGGTATACTACTGCAGGCAAGAATCCCTCAGAAGAAATGGAGTAGCCTTCATAGTCAACAAAAGAGTAGTAAAAGCAATACTGGTATACAATCCCCAAAATGACAGAATGATCTCAGTTTGAATCCAAGGCAAACCATTCAATATCACAGTAGTCCAAGTCTATGCCCCAACCACCAGTGCTGAAGAGGATGAAATTGACCGGTTCTATGAAGCCCTACAGCACCTTATAGAGCTAACACCAAAAAATGATGTCCTTATCATCATGGGGGACTGGAATGCTAAAGTAGGAAGCCAAAAAATAACCGGAATAACAGGCAAGTTTGGCCTTGGAGTACAAAATGAAGCAGGGCACAGGCTGATAGAATTTTGTCAAGAGAATACAATGGTCATAGCAAACACTCTTTTCCAACAACCCAAGAGATGGCTCTACACATGGACATCACCAGACGGTCAACACAGAAATCAGATTGACTATGTGCTCTGCAGCCAAAGATGGAGAAGCTATATACAGTTAGTAAAAACAAGACCAGGAGCTGACTGTGGCTCAGACCATGAGCTTCTCATTGCAAAGTTTAGGCTTAAACTGAAGAAAGTAGGGAAAAGCACTAGGCCACTCAGGTATAAATTAAATCATATCCCTGTTGAATATACAGTAGAGGTGACAAATAGATTTAAGGAATTAGATCTGATAGACAGAGTGCCTGAAGAACTATGGATGGAGGTTCGCAACATTGTACAAGAGGTAGCAACCAAAACCATCCCAAAGAAAAAGAAATGCAAGAAAGCAAAATGGTTGTCTGAGGAAGCTTTGCAAATAGCTGAGGAAAGGAGGAAAGCGAAAGGCAAGGGAGAAAAAGAAAGATACGCCCAACTGAATGCAGAATTCCAGAGAATAGCTAGAAGAGATAAGAATACCTTCTTAAATGAACAGTGCAAAAAAATAGAAGAAAACAATAGAATAGATCTTTTCAAGAAAATTGGAGAGATGAAGGGAACGTTTAATGCAAAAATAGGCATGATAAAGGACCAAAATGGCAGGGACCTAACAGAGGCAGAAGAGATTAAGAAGAGATGGCAAAATTACACAGAACTATACAAGAATGAGCTTAACGTCCCTGATAATCACAATGAGGTGGTCACTGACCTCGAGCCAGACATCCTAGAATGTGAAGTGAAGTGGGCCTTAGAAAAACTGAGCAACAACAAAGCTAGTGGAGGTGACAGTATTCCAGCTGAGCTATTCAAAATCTTAAAAGACGATGCAGTAAAAGTGCTACACTCAATTTGCCAGCAAATTTGGAAAACTCAACAGTGGCCACAGGATTGGAAAAGATCAGTTTACATTCCAATTCCAAAGAAAGGCAGTGCCAAAGAATGTTCAAACTACCGCACCATTGCACTCATTTCTCATGCTAGTAAAGTTATGCTTAAAATCCTACAAGCTAGACTCCAGCAATATGTGGATCGAGAACTACCAGAAGTACAGGCAGGATTTCGAAGAGGCAGAGGAACTAGAGATCAAATTGCTAACATACGCTGGATCATGGAGAAAGCTAGAGAGTTCCAGAAAAACATCTACTTTTGCTTCATTGACTATGCTAAAGCCTTTGATTGTGTGGATCATAACAAACTGTGGCAAGTTCTTAAAGAGATGGGCGTACCAGACCATCTTATTTGTCTCTTGAGAAATCTATATGTGGGCCAAGAAGCAACAGTGAGAACTGGACATGGAACCACTGATTGGTTCAAAATTGGGAAAGGAGTCCGGCAAGGCTGTATACTGTTGCCCTGCCTGTTTAACTTATATGCAGAGCACATCATAAGAAAGGCAGGGCTAGATGAATCAAAAGTTGGAATTAAGATTGCTGGAAGAAATATCAACAACCTAAGATATGCAGATGATACCACTCTAATGGCAGAAAGTGAAGAAGAACTAAAGAGCCTCATGTTGCGGGTAAAGAAGGAGAATGCAAAAGTTGGGTTGAAACTTAACATTAAGAAAACCAAGATCATGGCATCCAGCCCTCTCAATTCCTGGCTAATAGATGGGGAAGAAATGGAGGTAGTGACAGATTTTATTTTCCTGGGCTCCAAGATCACTGCAGATGGGGACTGTAGCCAAGAAATTAAAAGACGCTTGCTCCTGGGGAGGAAAGCCATGGCAAATCTAGACAGCACACTAAAAAGCAGGGACATCACCCTGTCAACAAAAGTGCGTATAGTCAAGGCTATGGTCTTCCCAGTTGCAATGTATGGCTGTGAAAGCTGGATCATAAGAAAGGCTGAGCACCAAAGAATTGAGGCCTTTGAACTATGGTGCTGGAGAAGACTCCTGCGAGTCCCTTGGACTGCAAGGCGATCAAACCGGTCAGTCCTAGAGGAGATCAACCCTGACTGCTCTTTAGAAGGCCAGATCCTGACGCTAAAACTCAAATACTTTGGCCACCTAATGAGAAGAAAGGACTCACTGGAGAAGAGCCTAATGCTGGGAAAGATTGAGGGCAAGAGAAGAAGGGGATGACAGAGAATGAGGTGGCTGGATGGAGTCACTGAAGCAGTAGGCGTGAGCTTAAATGGACTCCAGAAGATGGTAGAGGACAGGAAGTATGTGGTATATTTATTTTTGCCCAGTTCTAATTCATATAAATTTATCATTCATCATTTTAGGCATGTGTTTTCATAAACTTTAAGAAACTTTCTCTTACTTATGAAAATTAATACTTGTATTTATTAAGAACTGGATAAATAGTTGGGCTATTTCAAAAGTAAAAAAAAGAAGAAAATTATTATTATTATTATTATTATTATTATTATTATTATTATTATTATTATTATTATTACTATTACTATTAATTTAATTTATATACCGCCCTTCTCCCGAAGGACTCAGGGCGGTTAACAGGGCAATACATAAAAACAAGTTACAAAAATTAAAAATTATTAAAAAGTAATTAAACAGTGCCCATAATAAATTAATACAGATTGAAAATTAAAATTCATTTATAAAATCCCACCCCGTCCCATCAGGCCAGTCCAGCTTGTTCAAAGATCTCTGTGCCGGAAGGAGCAGAGATCGGGCGCCATCCGGAGCTCGACCGGAAGATGGTTCCATAAATCCGGTGCACCCACAGAGAACGCCCTCCTCCTGGGGGCCACCAGTTGGCATTCTTTGACCGGTGGCACCCTGAGGAGGCCCTCTCTGTGGGAGCATACTGGGCGGAGGGAAGTTGACGCTGGCCGCAGGTGCTCCCCAAGGTATTCCGGACCCATAAAATAACATTTTAAAATATCTTTATGCATTTATTTTCCTTCATAATAATAGACTTCTATGCAAATTCACAGCTTGTTATTCAGGCAACATTGTTATTAGGATTTAATTCAGCAATGTATCTACATTAGTTGTTCTAATAAAGGACTGCAAACTTCAGTTGTTGTGGTCAGACTCTTTCAGAGATTCTAAAGATGCCACTAACAATTTCTAGCAGTTCATTTTCTGGAAAACTAGTTAGGGTGGAAATCTTTCCATGAAAAGAGAACTGCCGACAGCACCTTTTACTGAGTCTAAATTTACTTACCTAGAATTACTTAGCATCAATTATCTGAGGGAAACATAGTCCTTTGATGTGGAGCTCCATCCCATTTGACGAGAGTGTGACAGTGGACTTTTAAATTACAGAAACCTGTAATAATGTGTTTACTGTAACATAAACTTTCCTTCATAAGGAGCAAGGATAGCCAGACTCCAAATTAGCAGGATTGACTGTGTTTATTTCTAGGTCTCCGAGATCCCCCAATGCAAAAGTTCTACACTTTAGACAATCCTGAACTACTTGTTAGTACTTGCCACTATATAGGGCCTACTACAACACTTCCACTGCATGCATTCATTCCTCACACTTTCTTCGTTTCAGCAGTACAAATCTAGTGTGTGGATGATGAGAGCAATTTTATTGCTGTTTCTGCTGAAAAAGTAGAAGTCAGAAATCCTTCCAAATTATCACAAATCAGCTCATGATTTACTAGTGATCCAAATATAAGTTCTGACCAATCCTGGCTACAATCTATTTGTCCTATTCTCTTATTTATTAAGGGACGCAGTGGCTCAGTGGGTTAGGACGCTGAGCTTGTTGATCAGAAGGTCGGCAGTTTGGCGGGTCGAATCCCGAGTTCTGCGTAGCAGAGTGAGCGCCTGTTACTCGTCCCAGCTTCTGCCAACCTAGCAGTTTGAAAGCATGTAAAAATGCAAGTAGAAAAATAGGGACCACTCTGGTGGGAAGGTAACAGCGTTCCGTGCGCCTTTGGTGTCTAGTCATGCCGGCCACATGACCACGGAGACGTCCTCGGACAAGCGCTGGCTCTTCGGCTTTGAAACAGAGATGAGCACCGGCCCCTAGAGTCGGAAACGACTAGCACGCACGTGCGGGGGAACCTTTACCTTTACCTTATTTATTATGTACATTTATTAGTTTTTATCATTTTTGGAATCCATTAAAAACAAATAACTATAGGTTTTTCTGAGTTCTGTACATTTGAAACCATGCACACACACACACACACACACACACTATGTGATCCAACTCTTAGTTAAGTAAATATCATTTTTATATTTAGTTACCTTTGAGTGTACTATATTTTAAAGTACAACAACCTGAGCTTGCAGGATAGAGTGCTGGCTATATCTAACACATGAATAAATTGAGGATAATTATACCATATGCTGCATTTGCCAAGAGGGTGAAAACAATGTTTACAGGTAAGGAAGGCAGCAAAATTAATGTGTTGAGCCAAGAAAATGTTCCAAAACACCACTTTTCATAATGAAAAGGTCTGAAGATAAATACAGGAAATAACATAACACAATTAACATACATCATTAAAGCAAGGAGGGAGAATATATTTTGGATCAGAGTGTATTAATTGTATGTTAAATAAAGAGAAGAATATGGTCCAGAACTAAACATATTATTTTAGCAATGGAAATTAATGCTGGTTCAGCAGAGTGAATCTATCCTGTAGCAATTCATAATATAATCAAAATTCTATATGTCAAAATAACACTCTGTTACCAGACCAGGCTGTAAGTGGCCACCCCTCCCCTCCAAAAAATAGAACTTCTCTGATTTTTTAAAAACAAATTAGCATTTGGGAGCACAGTACATAAAGATGGCCAAACCCTCAGGCACTCCCGCTGGCTATTGAGCCATACCGTATGCAGCATTTTTAATGTAATCTGATCTCACAAAAAACTTTTAAGTGTCTGAGTTAACGTGTATTTAGAAGTCAATGTGAGAGTTAAACATGTGCTTATAAGCATTTAATTTCGTTGTCTGTCTTGTTTGCTTAATTTCAAATTAAGATTCGGTTTAATCTAATGGTTAAGGCACCAGACTAGAAATCAGGAGACTGAATTCTAGTCCCACTTTAGGCATGAAAGACAGGTGGTTGACTTTGGGACAGTCACTCCACCTCAGCCCAACTCACCTCACAGCACAGTTGTTATGTTTAAAATAGGAGGAGGAAGGATTTCCATCTGGACTTACTTTTAAATCAATAAAGGTGGAATAAAAATTATAGAAAGCAAATAAAAAAGCTAAAATTCTTCAAAAGCAAACATAGTACTTCATTAAATCAGGTCAATGGTATGCTTATTTTTAATACATTTTAGAATAAAATATATTACTAGTATTAGTATTTATAACTTGCTTTAAAAAGGGGTTTCAAATGGATAAAAATGATTTAACTTCAAGTAGTTTATATTTCATAATTCAGACATTGTGAACTTTGTGTTGACACTGTTTTGTTACATTATCTTTTCAACAAATTATCCACAGTACTTAGAGCTTTTTGTGAATTAGGACAGAAGGCTACTTCAGGTAAAGCTGTAGTCTCCTAATTCCTTCCATGTACGACACATAATTAAAGCCATGCTTTGCATTTGACCATTTCTCTCCAATATCCTGCATTCATAAGAAGCCAAAATAAAATTCATGAGATTTACTTGCACTCATATAAACATACTTATGAAACAGGGCCACTGTTCCTCATGAAGTTATACTACAACTAGAAAAATGCTGGAATCCCATCAACATTTCTGAGCTATTCAAAATCCTCCCCTTTTTATTCAAAGACATGAGTAGCTGATAATGTAATTGTTATGTATTGGGCTTGTGGTATTATACCACGTGCGTTGCTAGAGGAGCTAACGGCTCTCCAGCAACCCAGACAGGCTGTCTCCAGTCCTGCAATTGGTCAGCCCCAGACGGCAAGCGTGGGTTCAAACCTATTGGCTGCCACCTAGGGGCTAGGCTATATATTGTGGCTGGATGCGGCCCAAGCCCCAGTACAGTTCCAGCAAGAATAAAAGAATGAGTTTCCCTGTACTCAGTCTTGTGTCATCATTTCTGCTCACCAGAGCCCATGACTTAACAATAATGATGACAGTTTTCAAATAGCATTATTACATTTCTTCATTAAACAGAGGGAGAAAAAGGAGGTAACCCCCGGGCTGTGACCTGTTCGAAACGGGGCCACGCAAGTGGCAGGCAAGCGTGCAATGCTCATGTGCAAAGCTCCATTTGTGCTTCGGAACTGGGCTGTGCAAGTGGTGGGCAAGTGTCACTTTTTTCAGTGCCATTGTAACTTCAAACTGTCACTAAATGAACTGTTGTAAGTCAAGGACTAACTGTAGTATCACATTACCTCTATAATAATAATAATCAGTGTTTTTGCAGAACTACGTAATACTAGGAACATTTAGCTGCACTGGTGGCCTATGACTAGTTGCCTAAGGCCAAATGAAAGCAATTTTCAAAAAGAAGTGCTTTTTTTTTTTACAGAATTCAAAAGCAACTGTGAACAGGATGTAAGTGGAGTCTGTAAGGTATTCCTTTGTATAAAAACTGCATTTCCTCAATTTAGAGAAGGAATTTCAATAGCATGGGTTATGATGATTCCGTTTCATATTGCCTCAAAGGTGCTCTACAAACTGATGGGATCACTTCTAAGCCACTCCTGTTTGAGATGAAATGGGAAAACTATCAGGAAAAACTATTCCTTTTTTTCTGGCAACTGTTCTGAAAGCAAAATGCTCAGTCACATTGATTTTGTATTTAGTCCTAATCTAATTTTCTAAACCAGTGATATTAAAAAAAGAGGGGATTTAAATTAAGTTTTAAATTCCTCCTGCAAAAGAGCCAGCCAAAGTATTTTATATTATTTAAGCTTACTTCAGAGTTTAAATCATTTAAGACGTTTCTAGGTTTTATGCTGGCCTTGTCTACAAAAGATAATTTCAGTCTATATAGCTTTGCACTGCTTCTAGTAATCACATGCTTTCCAAGTACAATGAAATAAAATATGGGGAGTGCTAATATCAGGCTGTAGCTGTAGTGTGATACAATGAAAAGTGGAGGAAGACTAAAAAAATTAAAGCTGAGGAAGGGCTTTGCATTACGGATTTCCCAGAGTTAAATCAGCATTGCTGCCAAAATCTGGCTTCAGTCTGCTGGGCAGACATCTCCCCAGTTTCCTGCTGTAGTCAACGGAAGCCATTGAGCTTTTTCTTGTAAAATGCCCTAAGGAAACTTGAGAGGAAAAAAACCCAACAATTGTTCCTTTTAAAATGGCTTAAATGGCTGGGAGATCCACTCCCTTTATGAACAGTACATTGCATTCCCTTGTTTTTTATGATACATAAACATGACCTGCAGAATTAATTTAAAGAAACAAAAAAGGAACTAAAAAGCATTACTTTGATCAAAATGCATTTAGTTTTGGAATGTATATGTGTGTGTGTGTGTGTGTGTGTGTGTGTGTGTGTGTGTGTGTGTGTGTAAGCTGAAGTGATCCAACAAGGCTTGTTTTTGCAGGATATTGCAGAAGTAAAAGTGGTGAGAAAGTGCTTTGTTGCCCCATATTAAAGTGACATGTATATTCTCTAAAACTTTGTAAAATATTAATAATATCAGTTCAATTTGCTTCTCTCACTGACAATATACTCTGTTTGATCTTGACTAGTACTGCAACAGAGATGGATTAATTTACTCCAAGGAAATATTAAATATACTGTTTTTAAACAGCTACTGTTTAGTAGGAAATGTCTAGTTTTAATTTGATCTAATTCTTCAGGCCTTTGTATACATGCATGACTTGGTCTGAATTCACTTAGAACTAGACTTATTTCTTTTTTGCTTCCTGCCTACTGCTTTTATCCCTGGGAAAATCTACACTGATACTTGGCATCATCCAGAACTGCGAAAGTTAACTTTTGGTGAATAGTGAAACTCTGTTTATATCAGAATAAGCTAGGCTTCCACGCCATTGACCATATTTTCTAGATGTTACATACTGATAAGGCTAACCCTACTGGCCGGGGACAACCAGGGAATCCTGCACGCGGCAGCCATTGACAGTTGACAGCTGTCAAAAAACTGCCGGAAGAAATCGCGCAAGCGCACAGGCCGGCAGCAGCCGTCAACAGTGACAGCTGTCAAAAGGCTGCGCAGGCGCAAGAACCGGCCCAGCTGACAGCCGCGAGCTGTCAGAACGCCGGCTTCCAAACACGCCTCCCCTTAGCCAGCGGTCCCAGTGCAGTTCGGCGGGAGATTTCCCGGTGGTGGAGCAGGGCGTAGTGTGGTGAGCCAGGAGGAACTGGGCTAGGCAGCGGTGCCAGTCTCCCCCGATGATCTTCCGGAGGGCATCTTTGGTGGCCCTCACCATAACCTCTGCAAGACCGTTAGACGACGGGTGGAAGGGGGCCGATGTGGCATGCCTAATACAGTTGTTCCTCGTAAAGATCTGAAATTCCTCGAGGTGGGAGAATACGGGTCCCTGATTGGCTGTAACACTTGACAGTTCGCTATAAAAGCAAGGGTTTCTCCGCTTGTCAGCTGTCCGGAGCTGAAGCAAAATAAACATTTGAACCCCAGCCTGCCGTCTCCCTCTGATCATTCTCCGGACAAATCACTAGAGATGCTGGAAATGCTATAACTGAATATTACATTCTGCCAGTCTCTGGAATACATCCCTAGGGCCACTTGACATCAGAGAGAAGTATGCGAAATCCACATGATTCCTTCAGGCGGTTGACCACTGAAATTCACTGCCAGGTTGTTCAGATTATCCAGATTCTAGAATCCAATTGCAACTTCCAGATGTTTGACAAAGTACTAACCTTTGTCACATTTTAATTTCTATGAGTTCAGTGGTTATAGAATAATTTTGCAGTTAGGCACAAGCAGTCTCCTTTTATTGTATTTCAGTTCTAGGTATAAATGTGGATTTTCTTTTTTTCTTTTCTTTTTTTCAATAATTTGTTCCAAATATTCTTTACAAACATTTTGAATGAAGTCTTTAAAGATTCTGGTAATTTAACATTAACAAATGTGCTATTATCACCTAGGAGGAAAAGTTAAAACAACTGGCATTTATTTTTACATGATTAGAAATATTCTAATCAGTTCTTGAAACAAGTACCCAAATCCTAATATTGACACATAATATTTTAAATTACTTTACAGAGCAGGATGTTTTATTGATTTTTTTTTAGACAATAAATTTTATGTTGTAAGCATATTTAAATAGTATCTTTATCAGGTCTTCTAACTTTGGGCCAGAAAGGTGTTGTCATAGTATACAACTGTTTTATCATTGGTGAATCATACACCATTAACTAGTATAAAGGGTAATAAAAGTTACAGTATTTATTTTGCACATACTGATACAACAGTACTCTTTGCACAGCACAGTAAACGAGCAATATTAAGTTCAGTTTTGAGAAAGTGTGATGAGAATCATTCAGTAGAATAGATGGATTTGTTATTTGTTTCATAATGAATAAAAAATGCACTTTCTTACCTGCTGTTATAAATGGCAAGGGAAATATCTTTAAAAAGAATGCTGTGCATAATTAGATTAAAAATTCTAACTTTTTTGCTTTTGACATAATTTTATTTGGATTTGTGTACATTTTATTTCTGGCAATTTGTTTTAGTTTTACATGCTTTTCCTTTAAAAAGAATCGCTCTGTGCTTCGTAATGCTGTAATGACTAAATATAAAATGAATCTGTAATCTGAGTTATTGTATTACTTCATGATCAGATTAAAGAGGAGCTTCTGGGGATGGAAGCACTGAAAGTCAAATAAAAAGTGCAAGAACCTACAGTATTATTTTTTGTTCATTATGCAAAACTCTGGTTGCAACTTGCTTATGTTTAGACTCCAATGCCTTAACAAATTTATCAAACTACCTACTAAAAGCAGCCGTGGAACAATTTAAATATCACTTTCCTCCAGCCTCACCTCTTGACTTTTGGTATCTTAAAAGCCCGTAGATAAGTTCCAAACTCTGCAGTCTCAGTATAGATTCTTGCAGCTTCCATTTGACAAAATCTCTGCTTCTGCAATGGTCTGTAAGAGAGTTTACATAATATATGAACACAGTGATGGGACTGATATCTCATGGGATGGCATTATTGTGGGGAATTCCACCAGACAAGAACAAGACCTGAGATTTCTATGCTGTGTGTTCATTTTCCATTGTTTTAGAGTAGGGTCCTCAACCTTGGCAACTTTAAGATTTGTGGACTTCAACTCCCAGAATTCCTCAGCCAGGAAGTTCACAAGTCTTAAAGTTGCCAAGGCTGAAGACCCCTGTTTTAGAGGGTGCACCATTTATTTACATCAGAAACAAGCTATTCGAATTGATCTCCTTTTTCAGTAGAGTTAGCAGGTCAGCTGACCACAGAAATGCAATGGACCTTGACTTCAGTAAAACATTAGACAAAGTCTTCCAAGATGGCAAGATATAGATTAGATTCAGAGATAGCTGAATTATACCAAAGGTACATCAACAGCTGTGCATCTGCCTGGATTGAAATGATAAGTAACATGCTTCAGAACATGCTCTGTTCTAAGTCTTGTACTGTTCAATATACTTATAAATGTTGTATGAGAAATGCTATCCTAGGTCTAGCACCTAGAAGCTGAAAAACAGAGTTCAGCCTACATCACAGAGTTCAGCCTACATCACAAGATTTACCTGAACAGAGCATACCTAAGGAATCACAAGTGCAAACCAAGCCAGCTGATCCAGAGCTGAGCTAGCAAGGACCCAAGCCCAGCAACGTATCACAAATTAAGAAAAGGAAGTCAAGCTGTTTACTTGAAAGAAACGAACATTACTCAAGCTACCCATAAGGGGTAGATAGAGATAGCCTTCAACTTATGGCCATTCACTTAATGACCTTTCAAAGTTACGATACTACTAAAAAAGTGACTTGCAATTGGTTCTCACACTTACTACCATTGCATCATCCTTGTGGTCACATGATTAAAATTTGGGCACTTGACAATTGGCATGTCTTTACGATGGTTGTAGCATTCTGGGCTCATGTCATCATCATATGCTACCTTCCCAGGCAGCTTCTCACCAGCAAAATCAATGAGAAAAGCCAGGTTCTCTTAACACTCGCCCTGAGTCTTTGGAGAAGGACGGGATATAAATGGGATTTAAAAAAAACCAACCATGTCAAAAAAGGTCGTAAAATTGGGCACAACTCAATTAATGACTGTGCTGCTTAGAGATGGAAGTTTCAGTCCCAACTGTGGTTGTAAGCTGAGGAGTATCTGTATCTGTAAGGAAATTGCAACTGTGCTGGCTCTTTTGTGGCAATCAACAAAGTAGGTTCATCTTATGCATCACTTTCACCCTTTCCTTAAACATCTGGATGTGCGGAAATGTTTTTGTCAGCCTTATCAGATACATCATAAAGGAAACACAAACAGATAAACTAATTCAAAATTATTGTAAAGCTATATTAACAGAATCTTGCAAGTCTGAAAATTCTCCCACTGTCATCTTTATAGCCCAATGTGCTGCCCTGTTTCCCCACACACACATGCATGTATGGCAAGAGTTCTATAGGTATTTATTCAATCTCCCCAAACAGGTCCTCAGAAAGCATTCCTTTTACACAGGTCTGGATTCCAAACTCAGTACAGCAAGATCACTGAGTAACTGAGTCCAATGGGCACACATGAAACCCAGGAAAGCAGTCCAGGAGTCAGAGAGGCCAGGATGCACAGCACAAGCACACAAGGCACATAACTGGGCACATTGCTCCAGCAATACTCAAGTCCTCAGGGTGGAGTTAAGTAGGCAATGCCAGTGCAGCCCTTCATGAGAGGTGGTTGCCTCCTCATGAATAATCTAGCTGACTGATGTTGCGCCAGTTTCCTCTCTGCCCTACATGTCCTTGAATCAGGAGGAGGTGTAGACTATACTGCCTCCTCATTGCTAATGGGTGCCAGCTGCTCCTGGTCCTTGCCTTGATCTGCCTGGCCAACTTGCTGCAGTTGTGACTCACCTCCCTTAGCCTCAGCCTGTTGCTGGTCTGATCAAAGCATTCTCTGGGTCCCGATCCTGACCAATACTTGGCTCCATGCTTTCCTCTGCAGACTCAGACTCACCCTCCTCCTCTGCATCTGGAGATGGGTTCTGGGAAAGATCCACGACACCCAAGAATTTAGGGAGAATCCCTTCTGAGCCTCTTGCTTGGCCCACAATGTATCTGCCCTCTCTTATCTAACTGTTCCTAAGGCAGCATCTCTTCACCTTGTCTCTCAAGTCTTTCTCACAAAAAGTTTTGAATGGAGAAGAAAAAAATACAGGATAACATTATGGCTGACTTCAAGTTTCCAAAGGTGTCTCATGTAAAAAATAGATCACATTCTTCAGGGCTATTCCAGAAGGCTCTTTTTAAAAAGTGGAAGAAGTAAGTTACAAGGAGATAAATTTCAGTCAAACATAAGGAAGTTTCCTAACAGGAAGAGTTATTCAGCAATGGAACATACTGTTTCAAGAAAGGGAAGCCATATAGAAAAGGTTCCTATTAAGCATATGCATCAGAAAATAGACCAAGATAAACATGATCACTGTGCTTTTGAAACACTTGCTTCAGTTAAACACATTCCACTTCTACCATCAATGTTGTGTTTTTTCTCAGTAATTTTTTCTGAGAGGTTACTATAGACACTAAAACACCCTGTACAACTAGCCCCTAATGCCTTTGTTAGAAAAGAACATTAAGAGTAAATCACATGAGCATGGTTGTCATTTTAGAGCCCCTAGCTTTTGCTTTGTGGCTGTTGTCAGAGCAAGAAACTCATCCACTCCTCTAAGGATTTGTTGAGATGGACAGTGAAGAGCGAAAATGGTGCAAGCAATAAAGCAGCAGCAGCAGCACCAAAATGTCCAAAATGACAGGTCACAGTGGGATGTACCACAACAGGACAGCTATTTCAGTATTAGGGCAGGAGGAAGAGGGGTGGGCAGCAAAAAGTTAGAGAAGTCTCTGAAAATAGAGAGCAGAACAGTAGCAGCAGTCATACCACTTGTATAAACTCCAGTTCATAAGAATTGCAGTGGTCAGTACATGATCACAGCAGGCAGTAGCTTCCAGTCATAACCCCTTTGTGGCAGAAGCTTCTCTCTACTCACAAGTGGGCATCTTTGACAATGAACTTTATACTTCATTGGAAGTATATTGAATTGGAAGCAATAGGCAAATTCCTAGTCTTTCAAGACTTGTGATGGAATTATCCATCTCCACTGATGGAGTCAAAGCCAAAAAGGAATGAATGAATTCTCGCAGAGATGGGTTAATCTTTTATGGGCATATAAATTAGGTAATCCAGGAACTTTTAATTGATGTATACATTTCTGAAAACATAGTATCTTTTTGCATCTTATTGGAGAATTATTGCCTTAATTTCTTTAAATTAATTATGACAAAGTTGTCAGATTAATAGCAGATGTCATTTGGCTGCAAAGTATTTTCATGATAGATTATCTGTCTGTCCATCCATCCATCCGGAAGCCAATTGGGATTGGTTATAAATGATCTAGACTAGATTCAAACCTGAATGGGGGGATTTTTTAATTTTTATTTTCCATTGTTTAAGCAGCACCTGGTGTTCTCATGTGTCTCTTTCTCAGTGTTGTTAGAAGCAGCCATCTAATCGCTCATCTAATTTATCGTAAGTCCTAAATAAAAGTGCAAGAAATTGTGTGAATTAGTATATAAATTATATATCTTGGTTTCTGCTGACAGGCTTGGTGATGCTAACAGTATTATATGGAGAGCTGGTGGGGGAAATTCCTATATCAAATCCTTAATGATGGAAATCAGCTTTTACTCCATATCAGCTAACATGCATATATGTATATCAGCGATTATTCCCCTTCAGGAGGAAAAGCACAGAAAGAGAATAGGAAATAGTAAATCTAATAACTATGTAAGATGAGAAAAAGAAATATTCCTATATTTGGTTTATTCAAACATCTCTATAGTTTCCATTTTTCTATCCTCGCAAATCTTTCTTACTTCTACCAGACTCATCTACCATTTTATAAATTTTTATTTTTAAAACTTTTCACTTTTTTATGGAACAACCTTCTCAATCTTCCTGTTCCTCTATAGCTACTTACTCTCCCTTTATATATTTATTTTGAAATTCAGTTCTATTTTTCTCTCTCTGTATATATTTGTTTTGTACTGATAATTCTCTTCTACTGTATACTTAATCCACATTGATTCAGTATTCATTCATTCTTGACCCTATCATTTTTTGTTTTCTAACTATACTTAAATAATTCCTATTGCATTAACTTCATTTTTATGTTATCCAATAACAAGCTCATCCATAAATAAGCTGACCCTTGAAATCTTCTTTAGAAAAAGTTGAATTTGTTATATACTTTAAAAGTTTTCAGAAGAGAAGCAAATTTCCTTTCCTTACCTTTCTTTTCCTTTCCTTTCCCTTCCCTTTCTCTTTCCCTTTCCTTCCTGGCTTCCTCCCTCCCTCCCTTCCTCCCTCCCTCCCTTGTTTCTTCCTTCCTTCCTTCCTTCCTTCCTTCCTTCCTTCCTTCCTTCCTTCCTTCCTTCCTTCCTTCCTTCCTTCCTTCCTTCTTCTCTTCTCTTCTCTTCTCTTCTCTTCTCTTCTCTTTTCTTTTCTTTTCTTTTCTTTTCTTTTCTTTTCTTTTTTTCCCCTTGGCATTTCAAACCTCTTGACCTAGAACAATAAAAATGTTAGGAAGACTGTGGTTTGGAATATGCAGACATTTAAACATACACTGATTTATAATAACAGAAAACTGCTGTCTGGTGTTTTCAGGATGCCCAGTCTGTGAACCAGGAAATTCATAGCATAAGGTTAGGATCTGGTTCAGACAGCAATTTTGATTACTTTATGTTCCTCGTTGTCTTGTCAACAGATTTCTTAGGACTTAATATTCTTGGACATCTGCTGGAGCTCTGACATTCTATTAGAACCAAAGCTAGGAAATTATTCCCTATAATACCATAAGACTTTAACAGAGCATTGCATTTCATCAAAAATAAATGGCAGCTGCAACTTTATAATACAGAGTGAGCCCTGCCTTCCTAGAGGTTCCCTAAAACCTAAAACTATACTAAATACCAATATCTGCTTTTTGCATTTCAAGCTCTAACTCCCAGGCTTCAGAAATTAATTTCAGGAATATGGCATTAGAAAGATAAGCTCACCTGATAACTAATTATCTGCTTTCTTCTACTAACATTCTGTCAGTCCTTTGAATCTTTTGGAATGTACAGTTAGGGTATTATAATAGAATCTTAAAAAGCATGTCCAAAAACCCCTTTATTTCAACCTATATCTGAGATGAGTTACGAGGGCAATTCAGAAATAAACCTCCATTTGGTTATCAATGACAGACACTCGCAGATACAGAACTTTTATTATACACATTAGAAAACTACAACATTACATTACTTTTTGACATAATCACCTTTCAAACTGAGGCACTTGTCATAACATCTTACAAGGTTTGAAATTCCTTAGCAGTAGTTACTCGGCACCAAATCTGGACTATGGGGGGGGGTGTGATCAAAAACATCCCAAAGGAACTGCTTCAAAAGTTGAAGTTGGTTGTGTCTAGAGGTGTGAGGGCGAGCATTATTGTGAACCAACACCACACCAGAAGTGGTGCTGCAATGTCGCGTGGTCGCACAGAGAGACGGACACTTGAGCTGGGTATTACTTCTTTATTTGGATCGTGAATGAAGCTGGGGCAAAGGGGTTTACCTGGCGCCTCTTATACCTGCCCAGGTGAATGGTGACCAATAGATTTGAACCTGGGCTTCCCGCCAGTGCAGGTGGCCAATGGATTTAAACCCTGGCTTCCCGCCAGAGCTGACCATGCCCTGGGGCTGTCAACGACTCGCTCTATTCAGGCTTTCCCGCCAAAGCGGTTATAGCCTGGAGCTGTCCAGCCCCCTGCTGTGCTGGCATTTCCGTGTGTGCTTAACAGCATACACTACAGGTGCCATAGAAAATCCCGCCAGATGTGAAGATGCCAAAGGAGTATTGCTAGTGAAGTTTATGGAGCATGGTTCAACCATCAATTTAGAAGTCTATTGTGAAACATTATGAAAACTCAGATAAGCCATCCATAACAAGTGTCAGGGCATGCTGACTTCCGGTGTGGTGTCGGTTCATGATAATGCTCGCCCACACACCACTAAGCACACCGCTTTTGCTTGGAATGTTTTTGATCACACACACATCCCCAATAGCTCAGATTTGACACCGAGCAACTACTGCTAAGGAATTTCAAACCTTGTAAGACGTTATGACAAGTGTCCCAATTTGAATGGCAGTTATGTTGAAAAGTAATGTAATGTTGTAGTTTTCTAATGTATATAATAAAAAATTTTCTGAATGAGCACTAAATTCATCTTAAAACATAACCGTGCTGACAAGTAGCATATAGAGAGGAGGAGGATCTGTATCAAACAGGAGCATCACAATGTTCCTTTGTACTGCAAAGGGATAGTAACACTGACAGCTAGTGACCAAGTAGTCCAGTCCTAATTTCACGCTCAGTAGCTTGTGGAAGTAGCCAACCGGCAAGAACATGCCATTGTGACTGGCCAATTCATAATAACAACAGTTATTACCATGACACTTAACTGTACAAAAATTAGGACAGAATAGATAAAACGGTGCCTTGTATGAGTAATTACAACAATAAAAATACAGCTAAGTAAAAAAAAAACCTTTGTCAACCAAAGCAGTAAAAAATTGTAAGGAATCCAAAGGTGACAAAACTGGCAACTTGTGGCTCGTAGGACATGGATTAGGTTTAAATTAAATTCTGTGCAGCCCAGGACTATTGCACAGGAGAGGTGTCTGAAGCAGCTCTATACCTACAGTATGTTTGGAAACAGATCTAGCACTTTAAAAACAGTGCTGAACCTATGTTTATAAAGACCCTACACAAAACTTGTCAAGCATCTTAGAAAGGCAATCTAAAGGCAAAAAGCATTTTGGAAATGCCAGTCAAGCATTATGCAGGCAGATACCTCTGTAGAAGCCAGATGCCTGGCATACCCTGCAACTCAAGCCAAAATGGCCATAGTGATCTGTTTCTAGACTCTGGAAGGAGAGTGTGTTCTTGCCAGGAGTTTCTCAGTCCTTCAGATAGATAAAGTTAAGGAAGAGAAGCAGCTGAAGTTTTATTATTATTATTATTATTATTATTATTATTATTATTATTATTATTATTATTATTATTATTATTATTATTATTATTATTTGTATACCGCCCTTCTCCCGAAGGACTCAGGGAGGTGAACAGGGCAGTACATATTAAAAGACAAAATACAAAAATTAAGTTTTAGGAATTCTCTTTATTGTTATAAGGTACAATAACAGAATTTTGAAAGTTGGTCAGAGGCTCTCTCTTTCCCATCTTATAGCAAACCAAATCAAGGCAAATTTTCTGATGAATCTGTTGTATCTCATGGAGGGCTTACTGAGAACCTAGCACCACCTAATGTTCTCCAAACTTTCTTAGAGCCATCCCATTTCCTCATGCTTCAAATCATATTTAAAATGAAGAGAGAAATATTCTTCCAATATGAAGAACACATCTCTGTCTCTTCCACATTAGATGTTATGCACTTATTGCATGGAAGAAATGAATTATGAGTCATTTGCACTTCCTATCTTATCATTTCTGACAAATATACCAATTGGGGATTATTCAGACAGAATTAAGTTTTTACTTTGCATTTGTTCAGTAAGAGACATGGTTTTGCAACTACCTATGACAATTCCACCACTTGCCCTGAAATAAAAATATTAACATATGTTAACAGGACAGACAGAGTGTTGGCTTATGACCATAGGATCACATTATTCCTTTATTACAGTAAGAGCAATAAAAAAAATACTTGAAGGCATTATATTGCATTGCAAAATCATTGTCTATTATCTGCTGTATAGTTTCCATGTTCAACACTCCTTTTTAAACTTTTCCATAATTAAATGCAATCAGAGAAAGAAAGTTGCATTCCCAAAGAGGAAACTAATTCCCTGGCAGAAGCAGGAATGGAATCAAAGAATCCTGAGGTCCTCCAGTTTAATCATCACAGATATAAAATAGGCTATTTTTATTGAAAGCAGATGGCACACATTTTTTCTGCCTATCACTTTAACTATATTTAATCTCTGCATTAAAATGTGCTTATATCATGCCTAAGTATGCATATATTGCCATATTACCTCTGTATATATCCACAAATAGCTGTAATATGAGTACATATTCATTTACATATATCAGATACACATATAATGGATAGATTGACAGATAACTACATTAGAGGTGCAGCTGTGACTGAGTATCTTATATACAAGTATGTTGTTCTTAATAGGGATTCAAGTCAGCTTTATTTTCTGATCTAGAAATAATCTTTACATTAACTATAAATTGAATGATGAGTGTGAATACGTCTCAATAAAATATAAGAGTTATTTTAAAAAACAGTATTTAAAGGGAAACTGTATAAAGCAGTGGTCCCTTGCAGCTTGGTGGCCTGGCTGGGAGAGAGAGGGGAACTGGGCCGCACGAGCAGTAGGGCGGCGCACAGGCATGCACACATGAGCATGCAGCCCTTGCCTGAGTGGCAGCCAACATGCATGCATGCAAGTGTCCACCGTCCTGCTGCTCATGCAAGTTGAGTGGCATATGCACGCTCTGGCCAGCCACTTGCATGGCCCAATTCCAAATAGACCACAGCCCAGTAGTAGGCCGCAGCCTGGGGATTGGGGACCCCTGGAATAAAGTAGTAGATTGGATTTTTCTGAATCAAATCATTTTTACCAAATGATCTGTAAATGACTTGGTTCAAACAAGGTCACTGAGTGAGTAAAGAGGGAGAGCAAATAGGAGTTTGGTGGGAAAGGCTTTTCTTCTTCTTCCTTTGTTCATTTGAGGAACATTAGACAGAGAAAACTACTCTCATGTTTTTCAGGGGCTGAGCCATGTTTGTTTTCCCTCACTGAAGATGATGACAACTACACATGCTGCATGCTGATTGCCCTGCTGAAAGAGAAGGGAAGGAGCTAGAGGCATACCTATTAACCTCCCAGCCTATCAGGAAGAAGATTTTAGATCTGTCATAAGAAATGGCTGCAGGATAACAATACCAAGACGCATCACAGAACTTGAAAGAAAAACAAACAGAAGCAATATAGAAATGAACAAATCGACATAAAGGGCTTGCTTGCAAGAAGGGCTCTTTTTCTCTGGAGCTTCAGAATAGATTCCCGGAGAAGAGGTTTATGGACTCTTGGATGAAGAGCAGCTGCCATAAGTTTTAGGGACTGAGAAAGAGAACCCCACACAATTTGCAAAAGGAAATATTCTTGCCTATACCCATGTGTTAGTGACTGGAGTCTCCCTACTAAGAGGGACCAGAAAAGCAACCTGTTGGCCTGACAATCTGTTGAGATCTGTTGAGATCCCACTGAACATGGATAGATATGAATCCAATAAGGCTTGGACTGCTACATGTTTTCAGTACCAGTTTTCTTTCAAGTCTTCTGTAATTTTTCGCCCCAAATGGTTGTCTACTAAAACTGCTCTGTCTAAAACCTCTTAAATATACAAGAGAATTATTTTTATTAAAGCTTTGCAGTTTTCCAACATGCATATTTTTCCAATATGCATATTTCTCTAATATGCAAATGTCTAAAATTATAATTTATAAATTAATTGAAATACAGTTTAATTCAAAGAGGTAAATATTTCAAGTGAAATTAGGTAGTAACCCTACTGAGTGGATTATTCTTTTACAAAATAGAGAACAGGATATTAAAAGAAAACCAAATGTCTGCACTTTTAAATGGCCACAATTTCTGCTTCAGAAGCCTGGAAAATATTGTTAAAGCCAATTCATCAGTCTTCAAGCCTTCCAAAATGAAGGTTCATCTCATAAAGAAAGTAATTCTAACCTGAACTCTGCCCAATTTACTGTTTGTCATGGAAAAACAAAAATCCCCTCAATTTTAGTCCCCTAAGATGGAAGTATGCCTCCTTATCCAATGATTTTGGTTTACATTATGTGAATCTATCTGATCATATAGGAAACAAACTCTGAGGGTACCGACAAATCCAGCAAACTACTTTTTTACCCTAGAAGACCATTGAATTGACAGCTTGTGAATAAATTCAGAAGTTGGAAGGCAAGGCAAGGCAAGGTTTCTCTCAGTGTTTACAAATTTATTTTGCAGTGCTACGAAAGAAAAATATTATTCCAGTTTTTGACAAGTCAGAACGGAACCTAAAAAATGAAATTCATTTTATGAAAAGAACTGATATTGCACTTGTCCAAAGCTGCTTCTGAACTTTTTAACTATGGTTAAGTATGTCCATATGTCATGCAATTAAAGAATTTTCATCACATTGTTTGACTGTTACACAAATAGAAAGCAAACCTCACTTTCTTGTAGCATTAAAGATGTTACCTAGTCGGGTAATGAAAAGTCTACAAGAAAACAACCAAGCTCAAAGAGCACAAAACACTCCACAATTCAACCCTGAGCTACAAATAGTCTCTTCTATTGGCATCATTTTTGTTTCTTGGGAAGAGGCATTTTCTCCATTTAAAATGAAGAATTCATCTTTTCAAGCAGTCTTTTCATCAATGAAGGAGAATTTTTTCATCAAATCTCCAAATCAGTTCATGTTTCAAGTTGATTGCTTCATCATAACAATATAGACAACTTTAAAAACAAGGAAAAAACAGCTTTTTAAAAAAGTATATTTTATTAATTTTTATCGGGTAAACAGCATGTTGTCTGGGTGTATATTTTCAAACAATAACAATTAGTTTCTATCATTCCATAATCCACATAGTAGCTTTCCTTGATTTTCTCTTCTTCCAATAATACTCATTTATTAATTTTAAATTAGTACACTTCTTTGTATTTTAATAGATAAAAATTGAATATAAACATTTTTCTAGTATTTCTACAAATAACAACCACATCAATGTGAAGCTTCTTTTCTAATTAATCATCTTAATCACCTTATCATAAATCCTGTTTTTAAAGTTCTTATTTAAAAAACAGCTTTAAACTGCACCACTAATCTAAAATTAAACTCAACTGGACACAGAATTTATCTTCCATGCCATTCTATTCGTACTGGTTAGCTTGTTATTTTCTTAGCATGTTGAAAATTGAATGATATTAAGGAATACATATGAATAACCATTACTTCCAGTTTTTATACCATTTCCATCATACCCAGAAGCAGGAAAAAAAATGCTGTTTGAGAAGGGAGCAGGATCAGTGATCTGCAGTAAGAAGAAAAAGTGGAAGAACAGTTCCCAAATATAATCTCTGGGAAAGATGTCTCATTATTCTGCCGCCTGACTGGCCGTTGAAGAAGAGAGGGCAGACCAGTAGCCATATATAAAAAAGGATGTTTTTAGCCACAGACTGAGTTAGTTACAGTGGTGGACCCATAACCAATTAAATAATTTAATGTAGAGACTGAGAAACAAAAGTTGCTATATTTTGAGTAGAGAATTCTACGTGACACACTACATAACCAACAATCTTTTTTTGAAAATTGATATACTGTATATAACACTCTTTACATATATGGATTTATTAAATCTTTGCAGTATGGAACAACATGTGAATATCTGTCACATAACGTGATTGTAAGACAGTTCGGGAACACAAGATACTGAGAGAAGAAAAAAAAAGGGGGGGATTATTCAGCCTGAATTTGTACTTATTCACTAGGTTGATATTGCACCTGTATCTATATGTAAATTATATTGCCACTGTTTTTATCGTCACTGCAAACCAGTGTGATGCAGAAGGCAGTGAGGAAATAGTGATCCTAAATTGGGGATTACTGATCCAAAATTAGGCACTGAGTTTCATGACTTGGACCTGTTAATTCTATCCTACACTCCTTATCTAACCACACTGATTTTTAAAAAGATAAATTAAGTAAAAAGTGGAAAAATGGAAAATACTGGAGAGAACATCAGCAAAAGATTCAGTATGTGTGTAGCATGGGAATGTTAAAACTGGGACATAGGGTTGTCATCAACTACTGTACCAATCCCAATTTTCAACAGCCAGGCCCTTAAAATGGGATGCAAAGGGTTGATAACATCAGATGTCCCTTTTGTGTTATTGCTAAGTGTCAATCAATCAATAGGTATCACAGGCAGCTTTACAGTTTTGGAATAAAAATGGGTGTTGTCTCAGAGGCGCTTTTTTTCAAGAGGCAACCGGAATTTCTTGTTTTTCTTTGAAGACGTTTCACTTCTCATCCAAGAAGCTTCCTTAGCTCTGACTGGATGGTGGGCGATTGAAAGATTTATATTCCGTTTATTATTTAATATTCCAGTCAGAGCTGAAGAAGCTTCTTGGGTGAGAAGCGAAACGTCTTCAAAAGAAAAACAAGAAAGTCCAATTGCCTTTTGAAAAAGCATCTTTGGGACAACCCATGACCTGGATGACTGAGAATCTCCACAGACAAAAATGGGCGTTTTTTTCCCCAGTTTCCCGTCATCAAATACTTTCCCTTTAAAAATGCAGAAAAGACGGGGAAGCGGGGGGGGGGAGGACAAAACGCGACTGTCAGAAATTGTGGGAGAAGCGCTTTTAAGCGGTCGGCTGGATCAAATGCCAAGTAGCCACAGAGTTTTTAAAGTCCCAAAGGCGAGATGGGGTTGCGGAGCACAGGTACGTTCTCGCGGGTTGGGCGAGAGCCTTTGACGCAGCCAGAGGAGCCCCAAACACAGCTTAGCAACCTGGTCCTGCAGTAGCCCGCAGGGCGTTTCCGTGCGGCTGCTGTTCCCTCCCCTCAGGTCCGCCTGTATCCCTGCATTCCTCGCTGCCGTATAAGCATCTCTCCAGTGCTCTCCGCTCCCTCCCTCTCATTCCCAACCAGCTTGCAGCCTCGTTTGCCTCTCTGCAGCTTCGCTCGCTCAGAGCTTTAGGAGGGAGGGTGGAGAGGCCGCCATGTTGGATCCGGAGAATTCAGTAGCAGCCGGAGCTTGTGCGTGAGGCTGTGTGGTGTCAGGGAAGGCGGACTGTGAAAGAAGAGGAGGAAAACGACCACGACGAGGAAGAGGAAACGGAGGAAAGAGTGGGGGGGAGTACAGTCTATCACTGTTCGCTACTCGAAGATGCCCTAAGTATGGTGGACCGAAAGACGGGCAGCATCTTTCCATCTCTTGCACTGGAAAACAGCAGCAGCACAGCATCTTTTGGGGGAAGCGCGCAAGCGGAGTGGGAGATGTATGTGGATTGAAAAAAGCAAGATCCTTGTCGCCCTGTCAAGAGAAACAAGGAGCTAGAGGACGTGCAGCGATATGGAGAGGATTTGCTAGGATTATTACCAGCCCAGCCTACCCTTCCCTTGACTGGATGTGCTAATACAGTATTTAAGAGAGGACATTTATTACTTTCCCCGATATTTAAAGAGGGGTGTGACTTTCCCCCCCCCCCACATGCTCCCCCTCCCCAGGATATTGGGGAGGGAGGTTAAGGAAATACAGACTATACATTATTTTTTGGAATGGTGAAGACCCTTTAATGGAAGAGTGGCACCGATTGCCCTAAGGAAGGATTCTGTTTCCGAGGACTTTTCTTCCTCCCTTCTTCCCGCTCCCCACTTTCTGAAGAGTTGCCACTAATGCATTTTCTAAGAGGTGGTGGAGGTGGAGGTGGAGGTGGTGGAGAAGGTGGAGAAGAAGGTGGTGGAGGTGGTGGATATTCTCCGGCACTAGATCTTCAGAATCCTGTGCTTTTTATTTTTTGCCCTCCCACTTTCAAATAGCTTTCTTCCTGCTGCTCTTTCCTTGAAAGTGAATTGTTATTGCAAATGGAATGGGGACTTTACACTTAAATGATGCAGAAGGATTCATTTCGGGATTGGGTTTCATGCTCTGAATTTCGAATGAAGGAGAAGACCTTTAAAAATCTATATGGATGATAGAAGAGTGGATTCAGTCTTGGGATTAAATTTTAATTATTATTTAAATGTATAAAGTATATATTTTCTCTTTTAAATGTTATTAAAAGAGATTTTAGGATAATTATTTTTCTGTAATACTCTGTATATATTGTAGATGTATGTGTGGACAGACTGACCAAGTTACAATTCTCAGAATGGCAGTTCTGAGATGGATTATATGTTCAGCACCATCTTTAAAGCACTGACTTTTCAAAATTCTTTTTATAAACTGTAATATATTCTAATGTGCTAAATTTGTCAAAGATAGCACAGAATAATAAAGAAGGAAAGTCTGTTAAGAACTGAAGCAGCCATGTCTGGAGAAGTGCGCTTGAGACAGTTGGAACAGTTTATTTTGGATGGGCCAACTCAGACCAATGGGCAATGCTTTAGTGTGGAATCCTTGTTGGATATACTCATCTGCCTTTATGATGAATGTAATAATTCACCCTTGAGAAGAGAGAAGAATATTCTGGAATTTCTAGAATGGGGTAAGTTTGACCATATACACTTAACAATTACACATTACTCCACAATTTGTTTATGTTTTATACTTACATTTAATCAACCTATGCTAATGATTTATATTAATTGGTACTGCTGTTATTAAGACATTAGGTATGCATCTATTTTTATAGTTTTTAAATCCGTCGGTAACCACAATTTTATATTGGGAATCTCTGATTTCAAGGAGTAAGAAGTTTTAACTGGTCTTGGTCCTGTCAGCCTGTGTAAACATGACTTTTGAAGGCCTAATATAGAAAGATGATGGAAAATACTGTTTGAGTTGAGATGTGTGTATGTGGGGGGGGCAAATAATGAAATCACTGTTATATGTATATTATGTAAAAATAATGAATGTAGAAATTAGATATGTTCTGAACTACTGTTGATTTGGCTGTGATAGAAAACAAAGAACCTAAGTTTGTTTTTTCTCACCATCCATACAGTAATAAAACAGGCTTTTAGAAGACTGAAATGTCAAACAATTGGTAGTTAGATAATATTGGCATGATGGCAAGGGTGGTTATTTATTTCCTCCTTAGTGTATAATAGTTAAGAGTACAGGTTGAAGTTACATGAGAATAGTTATTTTGTGACCTCCAAGCATTAAAAATGTACTGTATATATTTGAAATGATGCAAAAAGGTTTTTATGATATAGGATTTTTAAAACAAGCTATTTGAAATTAGAGAACATACAGTGGTTTTCTAAGATCATATGGAAATATCTGAAAGAAAGCAATTATGATTATACTTTACAATCAAAAGAAGTAAAGCAGACTGAATTCTCATGCATATTTAATTTAAAAATACTCAGAGAAGCTAAAGAATTATTGGTGCACTTTTAAACAGGTTTACTCAATATCACTAAGTTCTCTAGATTGTTCTAGTGTGTAGTATAGTGTAATATAGTGTAGTGTGTTTTAGGATGACAACCTAACAGTTGCTTAGACATTATCCCTAAACTTTTTTGTAATCTTTAAGAACATTTTTTTGGTTGATAAAATTGCAGCATAGTTGCCATTAAAGCTTATTGTATGCATTTTCATTTATATTAATTATTTTTAATATACTGCCCACTCCATACATGTCCACACATAAGCATGCATATATACATAGACGCTGTACAGAAGGGTATAATTATACTCAAGACATTGAACTTGATATCAGTTACATCAACATTAATATGGTAATAACCACTTATGTTGACTGCAATCTGTTATACATTGAGAAGTAAATGTGTTGTTCCAGTATAATGAAAGAACTTTTATTGTTTTATTTAAAATGCTTGTACATACTTTTCCAAGTGCCAAAGCATGTGGAAAACACCAAAACATTTTTTTTTTCAAAATTATTGCACTAAACAGGCACTTAGGGTGAATACTGCTGAAAAATAAAGGGCTAGTAACGTATGTTATTATTAACATAGTAATTCAAGTTTTTCTGCAGTTGCTAAATTATTTTCTTTTTCCATGTTTTTTGTTGCCAGACATGCATTGTAGATCCATTCATACATGGTGAAAAAACAGTGAATAAGATAATATAGGCTTGGCATAACTTTTGTTCACTCTTACAACATTTCTGCCACAAAGCCTCCAAGGTAACTTGCATATAAGCAAGAACAAGGGGGGAAAAAGAAGGAAACTTAGATACTTATTTGGGCATTATAATATTTTCATGACAGTCTTGAACAGAAACATTTTGGACAGGTGGTGTCTGATAAGATGGTCTCAATAAAGCAGAGGGAAGTAGTTCTGTTTTCCATCTTTCCCTCTGAAGTAGCCTATGACTGTTGCTGAGTCTTAGTTGACAGAGAGTACCAAACACAACTGGAGTGGCCACAAAAATCTATGAAATGTCCCTTTTTTGCTGTCTGCAGCAGCACCTTCATTTATAGAATAGAATAGAATTCTTTATTGGCCAAGTGTGATTGGGCACAGAAGGAATTTGTTTCTGGTGCATAAACTCTCTGTACATATAAGCAACAAGTGATAAATCATGATCATAAAATACAATAATGATAAATCATATGATGCATTTAGTAGTAAGAATGTAAAACTTCGGTAAATGCTGTAGTAATATATCTGCGAAGTGCATAGAGATGTTCATATAAAGCAGTATTTTGGACAACATATTTAGGTAATGATATCTTTAGATTTAATTTAGAATTAACTTTGTGGTATGTTCCCCTTTGAGTTTAGGATTCACAATACGTACTAAATCAATTCACTGTGGAGAGATCTTTAAACAAATTGTTATCAATTGATGAATTAAAATAAATGTTAGGATTAATGCAAATGTTAGAATTTACTTTTGAAATGTTAAGCATAGCCGTATAAATTTCCTATGTAGTTTTGAATTCTTTCGGGACTTGCATTCAGCATAACTTGGTCATTGAAAATTATAAAGTTTCACAGATACAATTGTCCATTATTTCAGATTTGTGAGTATTTATTATGGCAGAGTTCAAGGGGAAGCAGAACTGACAGTTTATTTTTTAACCAATGTAATTATTTTTATACAAATCTACTTTCGATATATATTTACTTTATATGTAGATATTTTTATGGAAAATAACACATTCAAAAATGCTTACTGTTTTTGACGTGAAACTATAGGTGACAAAAGTTCAGTTTTTGTAATTTGCCTGACCTTCTGGTGAACAACTTTGAAAATATATAACAATTTTGGTGTTGAACTTCTGCACAATAGTTACTTAATATATTCCATTTATACAGGATTAGTTTGTGCTTCACTATTATTTAGACTAAAAGGGTGGAAAAAATAGGTGCTTTCTTGTAATAAATGGAGCCTGGAAAGATTTGAAGATACTGTTTTCCTTTATTTGTATCTTGTCACTGGTGACTGGATAAGGAAATATAGGACAGGATGTAGAAGATAAAATGAAAGACTACAGCAGAGATGTGAAAAGTATGTTAATTCTAAATGCAGAACACTTTTTAAAATGGAAGATAAGGTATCAGAGGATATCTTGATTTAGATTGAAAACTATACCGTAGTTAGAAAAGTTTAAAGGTTGTATTCCTAATCTTATTGCATTAGTTAGTCACATTCATGTCAAAGTGAGTTGTTCCAAATGTATTAAATAATCCTACCACTTAGCATTTATGTATTATACTATATTTAAAGCACTTCAGTCATTTTATGAAGTATGTATAATACAGTAACCAAGATTATTAATGATTATTTTGAATTGTATAGACTAGAATGTAAGAAAATGATACTTTATCTTCATTATTATACCATTGTTATTTCACTGGCAATTCAGTAATGCTGCTCAATTACTCATCTAATTCTGAATATTTTTTACTTCAGCCTTTTGTAAAGATTTAGTAGCTTTTGATTTAGTATCTTCTATTATCTGGAAATTACATTTTATGTCCATTTCTTAAATGTAATAAAATTATGAATTTAATTGGAATTAAACTGGTAATAGATGACCTTATCAAAACAAACAAAAATTAAATTTAAATATAATGTACAAGGAGATTATTTTCAGGATGTATTTCATATGATTACACACATAGTTTCCTCAGAATTGGAGGATGATATACAATTTTTATATGGTTAGTTATAAATATTTATCACATAACTAATCTGAGATTCCATTCATTTACTTTAGTCCATTTAATGCACATATTAATTAAATTTTTGCTCATTCATAAATACGATTTAATAAAGATCTGGCTTACTTTATACTGTAAATATTTAGCATTAAATTGTAATTGATGGAAAGCATGGGAGTATCCCGTATGTGAACTTTAGATTGTCAGCTTAAAGTTACAATTTTAAGTAAGAATAACAACTAGCAGAGCAAACATGCAATTAGGAATATTACTGTACTAGCTTCAACATATTATTTTTCCAGTGTTTTTGGCCTAGTCTGCAACACACCTACAGATTTATTTTGGATTTGTCTTCATAGGGTTTGCTAAATTCTGTTTAGTGTTGGAAGGTCTTCCTGAGTCCTGGGTGTCTGACTGATAGTCTCTGCGACTGTGTGCGCACATGCCTACAGAGACAGCTGGGAGCAGCTTTTGAAAAAAGCCAGCAAGCTGGAAAAAGATATCACAGCTTTAAAGATTTGAAAAGTGGTGTTTTGTATTTACTTCTGTATATTCTGAATCACCTCTATTGCGCTACTTGCTAGTTTCGTAATTGAATTTTGATTTCAAGAAAACTCATGCTTTTCCGTGATGAAACTTTTTCAGATCCTCAGGCCATAATCCTTTGCATATTTCTCTGGGATTTATTTCCAAAAGAATGTACATAGGATTGCACTGGAAGTAGCAATTTCTATCAGCTCCATAACTTTGATTAATTTTATCAGACTTAGTTATATATTACAAAAGGCCTCGAAAGTATCGATTGCCTACCATTGTGAAAGTCTTAATCTGTACATACACACAATTACCCATTCTGAAAATTATTTTAGCTGCAAGGTGACTAGTTTTGAAAGACTTTATAGTAACGTATCGCTGTGGATCTGTGCTCATCTAGATTTTAAATTTTTAATCTGGGTTTGTCTTCTAGGAATCAGTGAGAATTGGGAATCATTTTCTCTTTTTATGGCATAGTTTAATTTCGAATGGAAGAGAGTTTAGAGCAGATCAGCAATGTGGGCTTTGAAATCTCATTGGTCTAGTGAAAAGTAATTTAAAGCTTATGGACTGTTTCAGTAATGAGAAGGAATTAAAAGGAGGTATGAGAAGGAGAAAGAGGAAGCGAAGCAATATAGTTTGTTAAAGCAGAATAAATGAAAAAGACATGAAAAGCCCATTCAGCTTTAGCTAAGGGTTTTACTTCATGGTCCTTGGAAGAGATACAAGGGATGTGAACATTGTAACCAAACATTATCAGAAGCAATATGTGTGTGCTTTTAATGTATTGAAATGACTAGAAAATTTTCTTATCTTGAATTTACTTGGAGCCTGAAGTTTTATTTAAGATATCTTATTTAAGATATTTTATGCTGAATTGTATGAATTATACAATTGGTGAATGGTATGTTATCCATATAAAGTCACAAAACTGAAAGGGGGCATTGAATCCTGCCTTTTGCTTAATGTGAAATCAAATTAAAGTAATCCTGACAGATATGTTTCCAGCTTCTGCTTATCTGTAAGGTACAAAAAGTTTTATTTGGCCTTGCCATGTATAGTTGTTCACATCTTTCTTAACCCAGAAAATAGATAACTGAAGCAAGCACCTTAATTTATAACTCTCTAATAGGAATAGCACTTGGACTTATATACCGTTTCATAGTGCTTTAAAACTCCCTCCAAGTGGTTTACAGAGTCAGTATGTTGTCCCCAACAATCTGGGTCCTCGTTTTACCAACCTTGGAAGGATTTGAATCACTGCACCATCACCACTCTTTAATACTTTACAGTGCAGGTATTCCTTGATTTAGGACCCCAGTTAGGAACAAAAAATTATTAAACAGAGCAATAGTTAAGTGAGACATCTCGAATCACTCAGTGAGTGAGATATGATATGACTGTGATTTACAACTCTCCCTTCTAGCTTCTCCATTGACTTTGCTTGTCAGAAGTTGTCTGGGAAGGTTGTGACCGCAGGGTGCTGCCACCATTACAGGGGTAGTGTGAAGGTCATAACTTCAAGGATGGGCCATAAGTCTCTTTATTTAGTGCTGCTGTAACTTTGAACTGTTGTTAAATGAATGGTCATAAATCGAGGATTACTTGTAAAGGTGTTCTTTGTACAATGTTGCCAATAACTTTTTTCATTAATTTAATAATAGTTTAACTATATTCTGTCAAATTGTAGATACAAACTGCAAAATGTTTATTTCTATTATTTTCTATTACAGCTCAGTGTTGTGTATATGTGTGCATGCATACATACACAAACATGCACACATGCAAGCATATACAAACATATGCATGATGTTTGGTGAACATCAATATGCTCATATATATTTTTCATTGGAATTTGTCTCCAGCAGCATCTTTATTTCCAAGAATGGTAAGATGGGTGGCTACAGCTCAAAGAATTGTTAGCCACCCAGAATCACCTGGCTGAGATGGGTAGCCCTAGAAATTAAATAAATAAACCCAGTGATTTGTTTCTCTGTTTTTCTTCTACTCAGAAAAAATAAAATAGTACAGCATCTAGGAGAAGGAAGAGGCTTTCTGTTGAAATGCATGTCTTTTATCTGGCTATGCCCATGGCTGCCATTTTGTGTGTCAATGTTTTTATTAACTTCATCTACTGCTATTGCTAATAGACCTATTTTTCAACTGTTTATGTCATTGTATTACATTACATTGTTGCAATACCTTTTGGTTTTATCACCCACTCTACAGAAACAATACTATTTTCACTTCATTTATACTAAAATAAAGTATAAATTTTGTGGATAAATTTTGCATGGAGTGAAACTTAATACTTATCTTAAAATTGTCTTTATATACCCATTCTATTTGAATCAGATAAATATATTTAAATCTGAATAGAAGCAGCATTACGTTCTAGGAATTAAAACAGCCCTGAGTGGCAAATACATGTTTCAAAAGTTTATATCTCACTAGAAACATCAGAGAAATCTAGCACATAACTTCAATAAAACATTAAAATATAACTCAAATACTATAATGCTGATAATCCCTGATGGTACCAGGGTCACACTCAAAACATTCTCTGAAAACCTGTTTTTACCAGTTTTTCGAAGATTACCAGAATGGATACTAGTCTAGCTTTGAGAGGCAGGCTATTTTATGAAACAGGGATCGCTAGGGAAAACCTGCTCGTAACTCTTTTGAACCCCTAACAGTCCAAAAGAATATATTGGACATATCAATCAGAGAAGGCAGTCAAGCAAACAAATGCCTAGGAGCCAAATGATACAGGCATTACAGTTTAAAATCAGCACTTTGAACTGCATCCAAAAACCCATTGGCAAGAGCTTTTTTATTTATTTATTTTTTATTTTAATCCCATTTATATCCCGCCCTTCTCCGAAGACTCAGGGCGGCTTACAATCTAAGCACAAATCAAATGTGCTTAGCCATAGCCTTCATTCTATGTATATGCCTGCTTGTTAGGGCTTTCGCCCCCCCCCCCAGTAGGTATCTGTCATGATACCTACTCTTTAGAATATCATTCCTCCAGATTAGGTGAGCTCAGTCCTTGGGCATTTCATTAGGCCTTAAAAGACCTGGTTCTGTCATCAGGTCTGAGGATTAGGCTGATATGGCAGATCCCATGCAATGATTGCTTTGATTTGTTATTGATGAATTTGCTTTTACCTTGACTACAATTTATATGTATTTATATTGTTGCCATTTCTTTTCTTTTTTTAACTACCAATACTTCTACCTTACCAATCATTTGTTCAGCAACTGTTCAAAGTTATGACAGTGCTGAAAAAATAGCTTTACTACCTTCACAGCATCCCTCAATCATGTGATCGCTATCACAGTCACTATGCATTGTCCTATGGTTTTCTTTTCTTGCCCCACTCGCCCACTTGCAGAGCAGATTGATTTGTGAGAAAGAACTGCAAGAAAGTAAGCTGTTTGCTTTTCTACACATCAAAAGCAATGTGATCATGCTGGCAACTCATCCTCTGCTATGGGGTGGGGGTTGTTGAAAAAAGTAAGCGATTTCCATGGAAATCGCCTGACCTTTTCCAGCTGCTGGTGCAATCTCATTGTTCTTGTTGTATTCAAGAGCAAACAGTTAACAGTCCTTCACTTACAACTATTCGCTCAGGGACTGTTAGTAGCCAAAGGTGTGAAATTGATTACCGGTAGTCTTATCTTTTTCCCAGCAGGAAAGACCAGTTGTCCTTATACGCCTTCCCATTTAGCAATCTCTTCACTTAGTGCTAGAATTGGTCATTAAGCAAGGACTACCTGTATTGTTAGGGTCATGAATTTGAATATATAAATTTAATTAATTAACAAATTAACTCAGGTTCAGATGCTATGCAGCGTTAGATCATTAGAGAAAATCTCATTCAGCAATAACATACACAGAATATAGAATATACAGAAATACTCTGTTCTGTACCAGTTCTGATTTCCAAGTTATCTTCAGACATAGTCCCATCAAAGCTCATTGCAGTACAGGCATATGGTGATTTAGGCCTGAGCTAATGTTGCTCACAACTGCATACTACTAAAGGTACATGAAGCCTCTTTTGGACCAGGCTCAACTTTCTTATTCATCATTTGTAGAGAGTAAAGAAAATTAACTTGATAGAAATAATGCAGAACTGTAACCTAGGTAAAAGAGGACCAAACATTTTTAAAATTTAGAACAAGGAAATAACATTTAAGAGTAGCTCAGGCAGATGTCTTCTTCATCCACTGAAAGAGGAGGAGATCCTATAATATAATATCCTTAATGAATAAAGACTGACTTATCACAGTGGACAAAGGATCGAGGAACAAATTAACAAGGGGAAACATGGGTAGTCTTGGGACATGTTATACTGTAACTCGAGAGTCTGAAATAATTTGATTTGTGATAACTATGGGGCAGTGTTGCAAGTAATAAATCTCAACCCACTGAACAAAACCCTGTGGAAAGCCATATCTAATCATCAGTTTCTTTAAGAATTTAATCTGAACCAAATCCAAGGCTTTTTCTGTCCTTAGCAATATCTAATGTATCAATTAATAACTGCAAATTGTCTGGCGCCTGATAATGTTTGATAAACCCTAGTGGGGAATATATTAATATATTAATGAAATAGTCCTATAATTAGCACAAACTTTAAGCCCTTTCACCCTAGGTAGAGATACATAGTTAGGTATATATCTGCATCCATATATAGTGGATAACCTTTTCCAATGGTATCATGTAAATAATGAACGAAGGGAGTATCTTTCAAATGAATGTCCATCAAGTTGACTTCTCTTCTTTTTCCAACTGGAACTACCCATTTAAGAAGAATCAGAATAACTGCATAGTACTGCCACGAACTCCTTTTCTTTACCGATAATCCAGAGAGATGTCCTATTCAGTGTATTTAATAATACTGAGAAGTACAATAGGATGAAGAATTAATTCTAAACTTCATAGTTTTTAACAGTTAAAATCCACTGTAGACTGAGTAAATACTTTAGTCTGCTTCTAAAGTATTTCTAAGTTTATAGAAATATTATTATAGAATAATTCTATAGAATAATATTTAAATTTATTCTTTCTGTCCAAACAGAAGAGTATTGTGAATATTTAAATATAGTTTGGATCCTTACAGTGATTTTAGTGTTTAGATTAGTCCTCTACATTAATACTAGATTCAAAATAAATTTGGTGATGTGGTCATATGAGATTCAAGGTGTTGGTAATGACCTACAAAGCCCTACATGGCATGGGTCCGGAATACCTTAGGGAGCACCTGCGGCCGGCATCAACTTCCCTCCGCCCAGTACGCTCCCACAGAGAGGGCCTCCTCAGGGTGCCACCGGTCAAAGAATGCTGACTGGTGGCCCCCAGGGGGAGGGCGTTCTCTGTGGGCGCGCCGGATTTATGGAACCATCTTCCGGTTGAGCTCCGGATGGCGCCCGACCTCCGCTCCTTCCGGCGTGATCTAAAGACTTACCTCTTTGAACAAGCTGGCCTGGCCTGATGGGATGGGGTTGGGTTTTATTAATGTGTTTTAACTTTTTTATTGTGTTTTAACTTATTGTAAGAGTTGTGGGCATTCTGTTTAATCTCTTTTAATTTTTGTATTTTGTCTTTTAACATGCATTGCCCTGTTCACCGCCCTGAGTCCTTCGGGAGAAGGGCGCTATACAAATAAAATTAATAATAAATTAATAATAATATGAATCACGTATGTTTGGCCAGTAGTATTTAATGGTTGATGTAATAATTATTGATGAGAAAGCTGTATCTAAGGAATCTGATTGGTATTTATGTATGTGTCCATTCTACAAAAATGATATTTTTTCATTTCTTGCTGTCATTAAAATATAGTACAATTTTTTTAAAATTCCATTTATATCCCGCCCTTCTCCGAAGACTCAGGGCAGCTTACAAGCTTAGCAGTAGCCTTCATTCTATGTATATGCCTGCTTATTATTTGATATCCAGTGCTTTTTTTCTATTGATAAAATCTGTCTCATCAGTAGTGAGAAGAGGCAAGCTTTCCAGCAGCTCCTTGTGAACTGACAAAATCCTTTCATTAAATGGTTTGGGAGATTTTTCACAGTAGGTTTGGTGAGTAGGAAAGTAGTGTAAATTGAGACAGAAGAGAAAAATAAATTCTAATTTGCAATTAGATTTGTCCTTATTATACATTAAAATTTAATCATTTAATGATTAAATCCTACCCCCCAATTTTTGATTATTATTTTTTAACTCTAAACTATTTTTATGACTTATGACATTTTTAAGGTCAGTTAAAACTGTGATATCACTAACCTAAGAAGGTAGGAATGTCCCAATATAAATCAAAACTAATTTCCAAATTATAAGAGGTGCGACGGCACTGTAACTTAAAGATGCTGGAGATGGTCTTTGCTCTGTTGGTTCAAGCCCTAGCACTGCGTGGCAGAGTGAGCTCCCATCACTTGTCTCAGCTTCTGCCCATCTAGCAATTTAAAAGCATGCTACAAGTAAGTAGATAAATAGGTATCACTTTGGAAACCTGGTGGCATTTTGTGCAGACGGTGGGACCACTGCCGGTGCTGAACTTGTCCAGATGCGATACCTAATTATGAGGCGACATCGATGGTTAAAGAAGGCCCCAGATGACACTGCAGGACGTCACTCGTCTTTCAGATGTGCAGCTAATTCAGCCCTGTCGTGTACCTTGGATAGCATGCGAGTGCAAACTAAACTGACTAACACTCTTCGGCAGCTAAATAACTACTTTGTACTAACTATGTAGTTGCCTGGTTAATTGTACCACCGCCATAGACTAAATAAATAAACAAATTTATTTGTAAAAATAAATAAATCCAATTATATGGCCCTGAGAGGAGTATTTTCTGAATTATCTTCTAAAATACTGTTTTATGTAGTAAAGTCTGATCCTTTTGCTAATTTGCTTTTAGAGGAAAATAAAACTATGACACAAGTAGAAACTCTTCTAACTCACAGATGTTATATAGGTTTATTTGTTTTTTTAACTATAATAGGCAGTAAGCATACCTGCTGTGACTAGCCCCTAACCCTGATAATGTTTTGTTTTTTTACATCAATTGAATTATTATTTCATGTTAGATTACAAGAATGATACATAGTGCTCTGGGATTCTTATATAATATGTCTGTATTCATGAATGGGTTGTATAGCTGCTGGGCAATTCCTTTTAATAGTTTCAACACACCCAAATTTGGACTTGCAATTTCAGACAGAAAATGCCACAGGGCACTTCAGAGATTAGAGTGTTTTTACCCTGTTTGCTTTGTGTTTATTTTTATTTAAAGACAAGGATACTTAACAGACGTAAAAATGCTGTGGCATTTCATCCATCCCTTGTGAAGTTCTACATCAAATATCCTTTTTGGGCCTAATTTAAAAAAGAATTTCTTGAGATTCTTACATTGACTAACATAAAGTAAACATTTGTTTTCTTTTCATTACTTGGTCTTAAGAAGGGGTTTTTTTTGTTTTTTTACAGACAGAAATTTATGATATTTTTGAATTCTATCATCTTATATTTTTCCCTAAAGTCATTTATAAAACTTCTTTGGTTAGAGAGATATTATGACATTCCAAATCTAATATTCCACTTTCACTTCCAGTTATTTAGAGTACGTCCCATGCTGATTGGTGAAAATATTTTAAGATTCCATTGCAAGATTGTTCTGCTGAAAAAGAAAAAGATCATTTTAACTTTTCAAGAAAGTTGAAACTGTCACTTTTACAGTAAATAATACAATACAATACAATACAATATAATACAATACAATAATCATATACAATAGGACTGAAGCAAATTCAGTTCAGCAGAACTTATTTGTTGGTACATTTGAAATTTCTCCTGAAAGGCTACTGTATAAACTTATGGTTATCCACTGATTACTGGTAGTTCTTGAATAATGACCATTATGTAATCTGCTCATCACGGATGTAACTTGGGACAGTTGCAAATTGGATCACTCATGTGACTGACCCAATTTTATGACCTTTTTTGTGGTTGTCATTAAGTGATACATTGTGGTTGTTAATCATATCTGTGTGTAGTCATTAAATGAATTAATGGTTTACTATGAGCACAGTTTTTCAAAACCCGAAAGTAAACGCCGGCTTTCAGCAAAAAAGTTGTAAAATGTGTTCATATGACCATAGGACACTGCAGATGTCATAAATGCAGCTCTGTTGTCGAGCCCTTGAAATGCAGTCATGTGACCACAGGAGGGAGCAACTGTCAGAACTTTGAAGTTGGGTCATAAGTACCACCAGGGAGGTCCATCGTAACTTCATATGGTTGCTAGGCAAACAGTCATAAGTCAAGGACTACCTGTAATTGATGTAGACCAGAGGTCCCCAACCTTTTGGGCACCAGGAACAAGTTATGTGGAGAGAGGTTTTTCCACGGACCGGAGGGGGCATGATTTTGTGTGCTGTCTGCATCCTGTGGATGGGGCTTTCCTTGTTTGTGCGGCCCAGTTACTGGCATGACGTGGCCCGGTCCATGGACCAGGGGTTAGGGACCCCTGATGTAGACGTTTTTATGTTTTATTTGTTCTGGCTCTAAGTGAAGCAATTGATCTCATTGTTAGCCAAGCCCCTCAAGGACTTTAAAAATAATAGCTAATAACCCACACTTTTAAAGATAAACATAATAACCAACTTTTAATTGCATCTAGAAACAGCATCTAGGGCAGCTCTCATAGTACTGGTGTTATATTGAATACTATGTGTCATCCTTTTTAATTTGTGGTCCACATTTTGTCTCGGTTGCAGTTTCCAAATGGTCTTCAAGTGTATTTTTATGTAGACTGCAATAATCAGTGTATGAGATGACAAGGCATGAGCGGCCACTGCTAGCATCGCCTGTTTTAGAAAAGGGTCTCACTCAAAGTTTAAAAAAGGTCTTCCTGGCCACAGCCTTAAGAATCCAGGAGGACCCTTAGATTGCACACCATCTTATTGAAGAGAAGCCTTTTTTATTTGATAGATATTTGAATTAAAAAATAATAAACAGAGAATTCAAAGGGGAAAGTTAAAAGTGAAAAAAGAAAGAAACAAGAGATGTGAATTTCACTGAATTTGAAATTAGATGAATGGGAAAGGGGTCCTATGAGGTCTAACAATGTGAGTTCAACAATATTTTAATTACTTCTCTTGCTCTTAGTTGTGAATAGAAAATTGTTATTAAATGGAGAGGAAACAGAAATAACCAGGCTTTATTCTTGTTGGTAAAATTGATATTCAAGTATTGACGTAAAATTGATGTAATTTTTACCAAAATCTATAACATTGTCATCCAGCAACAACAAGGCAAAAATTGTCAGTGTTAACCTCCATTATCATTATAAGATTATATATGTCTATGATATTACTGCATTGTTCAGATTTAGACTACACTGAGTAATTAAATGCACAGAAATGTTTTTTCTTCTAATTTTTTATGTAGTTCCTGTTTTTTTGCTAGTTATACCTTTGGAACAAGATTCTTCGGACTGGCTGCTGAAAGTTTACATTGCCATCAGCATTTGAGTAACTTTTCTTCATCCGTCCTTGTGCAATTAGTCAGTTTCTGTTGGTTTGTATTAGGAAGTTGAATATAGTCTATTATATGACTGTATAGTAAAGAACAAAACCTCAGGAAATCCTGTGGCTAAGAAACTGTAATGACATTTGGGAAATGTCTTTTTGGGGGGGGCAGGGGGGAGGAAAAGATGCTGCCTAGGGAACAATCAGATAAGAGAGGGCATGGCCCACAGCTGCGTAACAGGCAGAGAAAGAAAGGAATCCCCCTAACTCTCAAGCTGTAAAAAGATGGAGAATTGTACTGTGAGACTTGCAGGGTTGATGTCAGCCTTTCCTTGTAGAATAGACAGGAAACATAACTAGATGAGCTACTTCTCACCTACTACATTAACAGAATCCCAGAGAGATTCTCTAACCATCCCCTTCCATCTCTTTCACAGCCTGAGAAGTTAGGGAGGTTCCTTTCTGGGTCTCTTTCCCTACTCATAAGCAGCTACCCCTATGCCGTCTCTTCTCTGATAGTTCTGGATACCATCTCTCTCTCTCTCTCTCTCTCTCTCTCTCTCTCTCTCTCTCTCTCACACACACACACACACACACACACACACACACACAAACACACACACACAAACACACACACATCTTTTCCAAGCTCATTCCGACATATGATTACAGAGACTGCTTGGGCCATATTTTCTTCGTAGTTTTTTTTAAAAAATTTCCTGTTTAAAATGCCATCTATTACATGTCACATTTGATCTTTGTGATGGGACTGTGTGCGTGTCTATATGTGGTAGCTAGAGTAGACACCCTCGTGATTTCCACAAGAAGTCTTCAAAGCCTCCCCCAGTACTGTCACCTTTCTCTCACCTTTCTTCCCCCTTCCTATTTCCCTATCTTTATTTTCATTTGTATTTTACATTATGATAATTTTAATAACGTTCTTAATAAAAGAAGAATAAAATAATAAAAATGTCACCAGCCATTTTTGCAACCTATCCAGATGGGGAAAGCATGTATTAAAGGAGATTCCCTTCTCAGAATTTAGTTCATGTTAAATCTGTATTATATATAGCAATATCAGAGACCTATCAGAAAGTTGCGAAGGAAAAGAAAAGGGAGAAGGAAATGAACTATTGCTTTCTGAAAAGATTTATTTCAATCAGTTGTTTGCTCAGCATCATGATATTAGAGGTGTATATATAACCAAACCCAGTCCAGATCTTCATCCAGAAAATAAAACCTGTAATATGCCTAGCTTCATTGACCCTAGCTTGCTGTCCAGTTCAAGCCCTGTTTCTGCTGCTGAAGCTTCTTCATTTCTGGCTTTCAGTCATCTTCTGAGACAATTCATTTTGGCACTAAAAAAAACAACAACCCCCCCCTCCAAAGAATAATTGAGAATATTCTTCACTTGAGTAAAAACCTGACTACTTGGCTTCTCAGTGTTAGATTTTCTTGGGATTTGATTTTCATTACTCAGTACATGGGGAGACAGGTCAGCTACACTTTTCTGCGTTTGCACTTCTGTAACCTATATTTATTCACTCTTCTATTTCTCATTTCTCAGATCATTTTCTACTATTTACCATTGTATTTGAGAGACAAATGAGCACTGTGTTAATAAATTCTAGATTGCACTCTACTTAAAACATCACGCGACTTTTTTCGCATTGCCGGAACTGGGGTGGGCGTGTCCTCTGCAGTTTGACACCCCTGTTTTAGGTAGACCAAACTGCGTGGCCTCTGCAGTTTGACACCCCTGTTTTAGGTAGACCAAACAAAAAAATTCTTGGAAATAAAAATAATGCCAGTGCAACCTTTCTCAACCTTTTGAGTCTGGAGGAATCCTTGAAGCATTTTTCAGGCCTTGGGGAACCTGTGTACATTCAAGCTCAAATATTGGCTTGTTTGTTTGTTTCATGTGTAGCCCCCCCCACCCCCCCAGCACCAAATTTCCTGCATCCTCCCTGAGACAAAGCCCCCTTAGCTGCTGTGCCTGCAGAAAAACAGGCATATGCCAGCAAGGAGAACCCTGGCCCAGAGATCCCAGTGGTTTCTCTATTGTGTATACTTTCTCTTTCATTTTTTCCTCACTTTTTGTTCACTTCTCAGCTTCGCTCACTCCTTGCTCTTTGGTTCACACAGGTTTCAGTGGGTTGAATCTTTGTTCGGTTTCGGTCATTGCTTTTTAAAAATAAATCAGGATCTTTCAGGGAAACCCTAGTAGTCTCTCATGGAACCCTGGGGTTCCATAGAACTCCCATTGAGAAACCCTGTGCCAGAGATTAATCTGTTGCTTTAAAACATATAAGCCTCCAATATCACTTTAAAAGAATTATGGAAATAAAATACATTCAGTTGAGATAGGCAACTTGAGAGCACCACATTAGAGATTTTAATTCTAAACTAAGGATACAATCTGAAGTTGGGGGTTCATTTTCTTCCTGCAGAATCCTGACTTAATGTGCTAAGTAAATGTTGAAGAGTGGTAAGTCACGTGCCATGTTAAGGATATGGAATAAATGCAAACCCAGGTTGTGGTCAAAAATACTTTATTGGTCTCAGCACTTTAAACATTTTATAAAAAGGGGGGAAATAGAAATGGTCAATATATCAAGAGCTATTAATGTAGGAAGGTAGAGAACTTAAAATGAAGACAAGAGAGCAATTGTCTGTAGAGGGATTTAGTTTTCAGTGGTTTTCATATGCACATGTAATAGATGACTTGAGTTGAATACCATAAAATGGAATTTGAAAATGAATTCTGTACAAATGATGAACATATGACTGCAAAAATGTATAAAGTGATTGGTCTCATTAGAGACGATGACGAATCTTCCTACAGACGGGAAGTTGAACCACTAGCTTTGTGGTGCGGCTGGAACAATCTTGAATTGAACACACTCAAAACTGTAGAAATGATAGTAGATTTTAGGAGAAGCCCTCCTACCACCTCTTACAATACTAGACAACATGGTATCAACAGTAGAAACCTTCAAGTTTCTAGGTTCTATAATATTTCAAGACTTAAAATGGACACCTAAAGTCAAAAATGTCATCAAAAAAGCACAACAAAGAATTTGCCAACTCAGAAAGCTCAGACTGCCCAAGGAGCTGATGATACTGTTCTACAAAGGAATTATTGAGTCTGTCAATTACACCTCTATAACTGTCTGGTTTGGCACTGCAACCAAACAAGACCAACATCGACTTAAATGGATAGTTAGAACTGCAGAAAAACAATTGCAACCAGCCTCCCTTCAACTGAGGACTTGCATGCTGCATAAACCCCTCCCCACCCTGGACATAAACTGTTTCAACTTCTTCCCTCAAGAAGTCACTACAAGGCATTGCATGCCAAAACAACTAGACTCAAGGACAGTTTTTTCCCCCATGCCATCACTCTACTAAACAACTAATTCCCACTACACTGTCAGATTATCTAGTAGGGCTGTATTACTGTTATCCTCCTCATCTTTCCTATTACCTATTTTCTTATCTTCTTATCACTATTACTTTGTTGCTTGTATCTTAGGATTTATATTGATTGTTTTATTTAGTATCCTAGTATGATTTATGTTGATTCTTTATTATCCTATGACTATCACTGAGTCTTGTATCTACTCTATTTTATTTTAAACTTTTGTTGAGATTTGAAATAGAAGAGAAATAAATTAAAGATTACATGATAAAATGAGCTAATTTTGCTGATAACATACATGGATCAATAGGAGAAAAATGAGTAAAAGGATGAAATTTAAAAAAAATGTGCAGTTGGTTTCTGGATTTGATTATTGAAAAGGGATTAATTACTTAAATACTAGTATTAAATTATTTTTAAAAATAAATACATGTTAAATATATGTTTATATTGTTGAAACAAATGTCAGAAGTTGCTTATTTTTTCTGATTCTTTTTTCTCTGATTTAACTTTTACTATTGTTTCTTTCTTTTACTTTCTTTCTGCACCCTCCCTCTTTTTATATTTTATAGTGTCCATGTAATATATGCTATATGTACATGCAAAATGTACAAAAAAGAGAGTTAACTTAATACTATTTTAAAGTCAATTTATTGGCAACCTCTGAATATTCTGGGGTAAACAGATTCTCTAGTGTTTATGGTCTTAGAATTTATATATATATATATATTTAATATTTATATATATATATATATATTTATATATATATATAAATTTTATATATTAATTTTATATATTAATTGTATATATTTATTATATATATTTATATATTTTCTCCATGTTTAAATTGTCATTCATGGTTTTTTTAAAATCTCATAGCAACCATGTGAAATAGGGATGTCTAAGAAGTAGTGATGGGTCCATGGCTATATGTATGTATAGTTTTATTGGTTTTGTCATTTTGCAATCAATAATACTTAGAACAGCAAATAGTAAAACAAGTATATCAATTACAATTTACTTACAAATTGATTAATATACTGTAAATCAGTGGTTACAAGAGCTGTGGTGATGCAGTGGTTAGAATGCAAAATTGTAGGTTGATTCTGCTCACTGCCAGCAGTACAATCCTGACCAGCTCAAGGTTGATTCAGCCTTCCATCCTTCTGAGGTCGGTAAAATGAAGACCCAGATTGTTAGCATGCTGTGTAAAGCACTATGAAGCTGTATATAAGTCTAGTGCTACTGCTATTGCTATTACATATTAGAAAATTAATTTCTATAATAAAAAATATTAAAGTCCAAATTAAAAAAAATGTACTATAAAAGGGTTGGAGCCAATTACAACTCAAAAACAAATGTACTTAAGAGCTGTGGAGTACAAAAAAACTCCTTTCCTCCTAGCTGACTTTTTAAGCAGAGAATAGTCAGGAGGAGACCTTCTGCAGGTATCCATTTAAGTAAGTAGCTACTTAAATAATCGTATTGGGGCTTTGAATATTATACTAAGTGAATAAAGAGCAAGATGAGGAATGGCCCAGCACTTACCCCCAACTAAGCCTTTGCACACTTAATCATTGAGTTACATTAAAAAAACTGTTAAGAAGCCTGTAATACTTAGGAGAAGCTCACAAATGATGTTTGACAATTTCCTGTCATTATGACTTATTGTTATTATACATTCACCTTTTTGAGAGTTAGCAGGGTTCATTAGAAAGCATATCACTGTTTATCTTTTTCAGCAATATTTCCAAAGTGCAAGCGGATAAAAACTCAAGAAAATATGTACACAATTTTAATTACGTACAGTTGTGTTACATATTTGGAAAAAAATAGTCTTTATAATACTTCAATCAGTGTAGAAAACTATGTATGCCACTTAATATCCTTATTACTATATTATCTTTCCACTATGTTCATAAGGACAATAATGAAATGATTATGCATGTGAAACACTAAATGCTGCAGAGAGGGAAATTTTCTGATGTATAGCATTTTCTATATCTTATTATGAAAAGAATTTAAAAGAAAAAACAATTCAATGACAGAGCAGCGGAAGCAAAAGAAAAAGTACCTGGACCAGAGTCCCAACTCTGAAATACCTACATTGCTACAAAATAACTATGGTTTTCCGTCAAGCCAGATAGCATGTGTAACAGCTTTTGACCTAGAAATTAATGATTGCCTGAATGTTCACTAATAATAAAAAATAATATAAAAAGCTGAATTAAGAATATATTCCCACATTTATAGATAAGTAGTTTATTGATAACTTTACAAACAAAGAAAATAAAGGTAAAAATCAAGGTCCATTTCTAAGATAAAATAGGTAAAAGAACATCCAACAGCTTCCAGTTGAAGACAGCTTCCAGGAGAAAAGGAATTGCCCAAACAGTAGTGAGACAAAAAATTAGTTCCTAATTGACAAGATGATAATGGAAAGCTACACAAGACGACCAACTTGAATATAGCTTGGATTGATTATCAGAAGGCATTCTACTCCCAGCCATATGACTGGATAATCAAGTGCTTAGAAATAACAGGAGTCAGTAGAAACATCAGAAACTTTGTGCAACAATTAATAGCGCAATGGAAGCCATATTTGATGGTCAATGGTGATAGACTGGGAGACATTAATATCAAGAGAGGAATCTTTCAATTCAAACTCAGTGGAGGAAATACCATCAAGGCAATTAACACCTGGGCAATGCCAGTCATTAGATACATAACTGAAATAGTGGACTGGATTCAAGGTGAACAAAAGCCCTGGATAGAAAGGCCAGAAAAATAATGACAGTCATGCCCTTCATCCATGCAGGAACAATAACAGACTCTACTTACCAAGGAGCATAGATGGCTGTAGAACATGGGTGTCAAACTCGCCGTGTCACATGACGTGTTGTGATGTATTGCGACTTGTTTTGCATTGCCGGAGCTGGGATGGGCGCGGCCTCTGTATGATGCAACCAGCCCATGCTGTAGAATGTTGCAAGTGCATCATACAGTTGGAAAAAAGGAGGGGGCATTGGAAGAGTATCTGAAGGACAGTGAAGAAGATGCACTGGAGTTAGTATACCAGGAATACTAGTATTACTGAATACTAGAGAGACCAAACTGGTCTGCAAGAAAGACCAAATGAGGAATAGAAAAGAAACATGGCAAAGCAAAGTATTACCAGTACATTAAAAACTAGTAGGCAAAGCAAATAACAAAAAAGATGTGGCAATGGTTAAGAGCAGGAAAGTGTAAGAAAGAAAGGGGCTAATTGTGGTTTCACAAGTCCAAGCCTGAAGATCAAATCATATAAAGCCAAAATTGAGAAGACAGCAATAGACAGCAAATGCCAACTCTGCAAAGAAGCTGAAGAAACAGTGGAACATCTAGTTAGCTGCTGCAAGAGGTTCACACAGACTAAATTCACACAGTGCATGACATAGTAGCAACAGTAGTGCATTGGAATATCTGCAAGGAGTACCACTCTCTGCAGGTGAAAACTGGGACCACAAAATTGACAAAGTAATAGACAATGAAGAAGCCAAGCAAGCCATTAAAAATATCCAGAGTTTTTAGGAACTGAATAATTATGGATATGTTAATTGTTATGTGCCTTTTGTCCTGAAGTACTGCTGGAACACTTCCCATAAACTTTAAAACTTTACTAATAATATTTGACAAAATAAAAAAGAATATTATTTTAATAAAAATGAAGTAATTACAGGTCAAGTCAGTACAAGGAACTTAAACACGAATAGGTAGTGAATTCATTTCTTTCTTTTCTTTTTATGCAGACTTTGGGAAAAGACAAGTTTTTTGCCTTTAAAATTCTCATGCTGTTTCTCAATTTTGAATAAGCTAGTTCAAAGAAAGAAAAACTCTGTTTCTAAAAAGGCAGTAGTCTTTGAACTGAAATGTTCAGTAATCTCTGATTTAGTAGTCTTTGAATCCAAATATTTAAGGGATTTCCAGCAAGTAACTTTCTTTAAAGCATTATCAGAACAATGATCATGTGAAGTTCAAGTTACATAACAGCCAACTTTCTTTTTAGCAATGAAGGATTGATCTTGTTACTGAGTATGTTCTTGTCATTGCCCATTTTTATTTTCAAAGCTTTCAATTTGCTGTTCCTTCTGAATTTCAACAGCATCAGAAATAAAAGGGCTTAGAAAAAAATAGTTGTCAACCTTTTTTAACCCATATTTTTGTAGGTCTTAACAAATCTGTTTATTTCTTCACAGTTTTTTTCAGAGAAATTACCATCAAAGTAGGGTAATTCTTGATATGGTATTCCAAACAGTCCAATAATTTGTGCCATTAAACATTAATAGTAAAGTTACTTTTATCCATATGTTTTCTTCAGAATAGTTTTTGCTTATGCTTATTGATTGTTGCCTATTTTGCAGTGTTACTGCATTAGATATTGTTTCTGGAGCATCAAAGTCTTGCTAGTATGACTTAAATGAATACTATAGGTAGGGTCTAATGCTAGTTTGAAGTCTTTCTTTTTTAAGGAAAATGTTTTAAAAACATCTTCTCAACTTGAATATACTTGCAGCATTGTCCATGGTAAATCTTACATATTATTTATTTATTTATTTATTTATTTATTTATTTATTTATTTATTTATTTATTTAAATTTTTATAACGCCCTATTCCCGAAGGACTCAGGGCGGTTTACAGGGCAACATAAAATATGATATAAAAATAGTATAAATTAAAAAATTAAATAAATTATGCACATGAAAGTCTTTTGCAGTTTTTTTTATAATCTTTGCTAGCATGTAAACACTTAGCAATGTCTGTATTTCCTAAAGAGTCACTTGTTTAAGGGAATAAGGTGTCACCTTGTTAGTATATAAGTATACATGATAGAAATATTGTGCTACTGATTGATCTGCTCTTCAAAATAAGGAGCAACAGTGTAGTCCTCTAGGTTTTTCAACCTTAATTTCTTCACCCATTATCCTCACAGTATCTCTTGTGTTGGATAAACTGTGTACTGGTTGAACTGACTTAACAGTGTGTACTCAGACACATGGAAAGGAAAAACTGTTCTATGTACAATCTGAGGAATTTGTTTTCAACAATTGCATCTTGCTGTCATGTGCTGTCGTGTTCTGGTTTTCTGTACAGTCTTATCTATATAGCATTTTGCAGTGCTTTTTTTGTAAAAGAAAAAACTCACACATGTCATACAACCCGCCTTGCCTACCCTACAAGGTTCCATCCAAAAAAGGTGCCGGAACTCCGTTCTGAGCGTTCTATGAGAAAAAAAGCCCTGGCATTTTGTATAATGTAAGGTTTGATAGTTTTGTAATAGTTATGGTGGCATTCTATGTTTTCCTGACATATATAATACAGCTGGAATACTGCAATCATATTACTTTGAATGCTAGGCGCAGTTAATGCCATGGAACCATAATGCCATGGCATTAAAAAAAAAATTTTTGTTTCAGACTTGAGAATTCCAGTACTGTAGTGGCTTGAGGAGGGTATACAAAAGCTTTGGCCAGATAAGATGGCTAGTACTTGAGAAAATAAACCGGATATGATCTTATTTTATGATGACATAAGATTATTTCAGGCTTACTCTTTTACTGTTTATTATGATACAAATGTACCAACAAAAATTTCCAGATTATTTTTAAATCTGGTGACAAATTTATAGTTATCTAAATATCAGGAAACCACAGAATGGATATTTTAATTCTTGATTGCATATAACTATGCCACCTGTATTCAGTCTCCTGCCTGCAAATTCAGAGATAGCAGTGAATCAAAAGAAACATCTAAACTGGACTTGATAGTGGGAATATAGTCCTTTCGGGAGCAAATTTAATCCCAAATCAGTTTTTCTAATTGACCAGTAACATTTGTTGCGAGCTGATTATTTTCATCTGTTGACATTCCCTGAAAATGAAAATTGGGCATCTGTTTTTAATTTATTGCTTTCTCGTTTTTTTCCCCTCTGGCACCTGTTTTAGCCAAGCAATGTTTTACAAAATCCAACAATACTATATTGCATGATTCTGGCCATAATGAAATATATCATCAGATAAAATGATGTCTGTTGCAACTTTATAAGATAAAATGTTTATTTGTAAATAAGACAACCTCCCAAATTGTATTTTTGATGGAAAAGATGAATTGGCTTACTTTTACATAATTCCTGAAATCTAGATTGCATTTTGAAACTAGCCATTATCATTAGGCAAAGTCAAGGAAGAATGAAAAAGAAAAGTTATTTCTTTGCCTTAAATCAATTCTTAAACTGTTCTGAAAATACCATATCTAGCAACAACAGTCAAATTGTAAAATTGTTTTCTTTCCCAGGTTTGCTACACTGAGATAACACTCACTTCTCTCATCTGAGACCCTTCCCTTTGTTAATGTCTTCTGCAGAATTTTTCCCAAGCATTATTCCATCTTCCAAAGGCAAACACAATGTGTTAAAAGGGGCGTTGGAAGACCAAGGATATTCTGTTGTGGATTCTCCATCGATCATGCTGGAGAATCAGCAAAAGACCATTTAGGCATCATATAGAGCTCTGGAATTGTTGCATTGTTTTACATTATGCATACTTTTGCATCAGATTGATTATATGGCAGATTGATTGTACTGTATTTTTTAACCTCTTGTAAACCACTTGAAGTTATGTGCAAATGGTGGGTGTAGAAATTAAAATGACAAAGACAGTATAATTTAAAAGTTGGTAAGCCTGCTTAGAAGTTTGAGGGAGGCACTTTCTGACAATTGTTCATTCATTGTCTCATGTTCCCCCATGGGTGATAATCTACACTTTGAAAAAGGGTGCTATAAGCAAACATACTTATTTTTATTTATTTATTGAACTTGTATGCTGTTCCTCTTGCCAGAGACAACTCTATCCACTCCTACCACCGCGAAATAGGCCTTAATAAAACTCCAAGTTGTTTTCTGTTGGATTCATGATTCATCCCTCATTTTCCTTTGGCAGTGCTCTAGGTGTCTATTTTCAGAACCTCCATGAACCATGAGGAGTGTTGGGAGCAATGGGTGAAAAGAGGCTGCACAGGCATGATTCTATCCAAAGCCTTGGCCGCCCTTTGGTTCCAGGTCATAACTAGAGCTTTGGGAGAACCATGCAGCAAAGCCCCTGGGATATCCCCCAGTTCCCTCTGGAACCCATTCATGTCCATCAGTCACTCAGGTGTAGGCTACTCAAATGGGTCTGGCCTCCCTGCAGAAGGGGACTGCATAAGAGAATCTCAAGGACATCAGAGCACAATCTGATCATCATGAGGGGGATAATGGTAGATTCCCCCACCAGATCATATTGCCATTGCTCCAACAATAATATAATATTTGGTATGTGACCACTGTCCCTAGTTGGACCTGAGATGATCTGGAGCAGGTCTATAGCCCCCATAATGACCATTAAAAAGAAAGAAAGAAAGGTTTCTCTGTTGATCCTGTCTTGACTCTAGGGCATGGTGCTCATCTTCATTTCTTGGCCAGTGTTGTCCACAGACAACTTCTGTGATCATGTGAACTGCAAGGTTATATGCCAAAGTCACATGGAACACAGTTATTTTCCCACCAAAGTGGTACCTATTAATCTACTTGCATTTGCATGCTTTCTAACTGCTAAGTGGGCAGGAGCTGGGGCAAATAATGGGAGCGCACCCCATTGCGTGGAGCTCGGGTCTCAAACCTGGGCTGTTAGTTCTCCAGCTGACAAACTGAGCGTCTTTAACTGCTGAACCATTGTGCCCCCATAGTGACCATGAATTCCTGGCCAATTCCGAGGCCAACCCAGGGATGACAAATTGAAGTCACACAGGACCATAAACCTGGTGAATTCTAGTGCAAACCCTGGGATGGCCTCCAGAAGCTCAGACAAGAAGGTTGCCACATAGAAGGGAGGCTGGTACAGTAGCAACAATCCTAACTCATCTGGTGAATCCTGCTTCAGAAACAGGGTCTCACAGTCAGAAACCTGTTCTCAGATGACCACTGCCATTCCACCTACCCTACCCTTGGGTCTCAACTAGTGCCAAATCCTAAACCTAGCTGGGCATATCTCTGAGAGGGGAATCCCTTTTTTCAGAATCAGCCAAATCTCAGTGATCCATGCCAGGTCAGCTTGCTTCTCAATGAAATCTTTGATTTGATTTGATTAAATTTATATGCCGCCCTTCTCCCTGAGGACTCAGGGTGGTACACAACAATAAACATTAAAAAACATAGAGTAAAAAATTTAAAAGACAATTAAACAATAAATGCAAAATTACGAGACAATTTAACCCAGTAAAAAGCCTAATTAAAAAATGTAGTCAGTCCAGACCCACTTGTTGGAACAACCAGGTCTTCAGGTCACGGCGGAAGGACCGAAGGTCAGGGGCCTTATTATTTGCCAACTTGGCATTAACCTGCAGCAGCTAAATCCCTGGGCCACTGAGGGTATGCTGACCAGGGGCTGTGAGTGAGTTCAGGGGGCCGGGACTCTCCTCTGATACTAAATATTGGGGGGTGGGGGTAAGAGGAAACTCTCTGTAACAGCCTGCCCTCTGACTCCCGTAACATCTTCTGTCTGTCACCACTTTAATGTGTTGTCCCATCATAGATCTCCTAAGGTGGTTTTTCCCTTCCCACCCTGATTTTCTTCCTCTTGGGATACATGGCTCTACCATCCCCCTCCAGTCTCTCTCATTCATCCCTTCTGACATCTTGGGGAGATAGATGAGTGAGGAACCCCCCACATATGCAGATAAAAGCAAACTTCTAAAAGTGTTAGAAATTAGTAGAGATTTGTCATGTGTATACTAGGTGTGAGTTGGTCTTCTGTATTTTAAATAATTTTTTCTTTCTAGATTTTTTTCAAAAATACACATTTCAATTAACACTTTTTATCTGGAGCAATGAAATAAAATGAACTTTTACTTTTTTACTTAAATTTAAAAATTCTGGTAAATACACTTGCCTGAATTGTATAATATGTCTGTCTAGCACATTTGTGAATAGATTTTTCCCCCCTCTTTGTTAATAGGAAAGCTTCTGAGGTCATCACATGTCAGTGACTACTATGGACACCGAAGTCTCCATCTAGAAGGCCAAAAGTTGATGGGAATTACCCAAATTGAATTGTAACTACAAACATGTAGGGATTCTGTCATTTTAATCTGGATAATTCTCAAGGTTCCTTAGAGTCCTTGTCATGTAAATAATTCTATTACTATAAATAATGGCATGTTGATTCATTTCATGAGTTAAGTCAGGCATGTCAAACTCACAATGTCACGTGATGTCGCGCGATGTATCGCGACTTTTTCCCCATTTCTGGCAATGGGGAGGGCGCGGTTTCATCATGATGCATGTGGCCCACGGATGACATGTTTAATATTGTTAATATATTTAATATAACAATATATTTAAGTTATTTTTTGCTTTTAGTATTGAATTAAATTTTAAAACATTATTTTAAAATTAATAACTTTGGTTTATGAAATAGTAATTCTTAAGTGCTGTTAGCAAAAACTGATCAAATAGAAAAGTTTTAAAGCCTCATATTTCAGTAGAAAAGCTCTAGGTATCTGACATGACAGTTTTATGCTACTGCGTGATAGCAAGTATAATCAAATTCATTGGTGCTTTCTTAGTGTAGTTTTGACTAGATTTTATACTTAATTGTTCATGAATAATGAAAATGTTATTATTAATATTAATTCCTTTAAGTAAAAATAGTAAATGATTGTAAGTTATACTAATGTGATTCTTTTTATCCCTATGGTAAAAGAGCCAACTATCCTGTCTTCAAAGCTTTCTTAAGCCATCCTAATTTTACAGTGCCTTTCTGCTGTTTGTTCTCACCAACAGCTGTTCCTACATGCTATAGCAGTTCATCTTCTTGCTCATCTGTTCCTCCAGCCAAAAATGCTCAGGAGCATTGTTTAAGTAGGGGTGTTGAATCAGCTGTAAGCTTAAAAAGACATTTTTTAACAAATATATCTGTTTTTCTACCTGAGGATGGAACCTGGAGGGTTTTTTTTTGATGTATGGTCAGCCAACCTTGTTACACAGTCAGGATTTTGCAAGCACTGAAAGTTCACCAGCAATAGGCATATTGTTTTCCTTGTAGATTTGGACTTGTGAAAGAAGATTATATAGCTCAGAATTCTTCTTAGAAGAATAAATATTTCCATCAGATTATCCTCAGAATTCCTGAGTAACATTTAATAAGCTAAGAAAAAACATACCTGTTTATTTTTACTTTATGCAGTTACTACAGAATACATCATGACCGCTGGAAAGCCATTTCAGCATTGTGTGCCATGCCCTGGTTGGTAATAGTTGATAGTTGATTCCAGTTGAATGTCTTAAGCCAGGGATGTCAAACTCAATTTCATTGAGGGACGCATCAGCATTGCGGTTGCCCTCAAGGGGCAGGATGGGTATGGCCAGGGTGGGCATGGCCTACTGGGTGGGCGTGGCTACAGTGTGTATGGCCTACTAGGTGGGCATGGCCAGCTCTACATCGTTCACATCAAGGGTGCCTATGGGGGCCTGGGCAGGAGTGGGACAGATCTGAGGGTCTCTGGCAGAAGGAGGGTCTCTGGGCCAGGGCCAAGGCAGTGGGGGCGATTCCCTCACTGTTTCCAGGATGGCTTCACGGGCCACATGAAACCACTTCATGGGCTGGATCTGGCCCCCGGGTCTTGTGTTTGACATGTCTGTCTTAAGCCAAGGTTACCCAATGGACCTTCTCCTTCCACCAGAATCTACTTGTCCTGCAACTTGGACATCCATCCATCCATCCATCCATCCATCCATCCATCCATCCATTGTCTGTGTGTCTGTCTGTCTGTCTATCCATCTATATCTATATCTATATATCTTATCTATCTAATTTAGGAACCACCCATGTCTCTCATAGAGACAGCATATAAATAAAATGTTTAAAAAATATAAATTTTAAAATAGAAACAAGGATAATTAAAAATTGACATTAAAAGTTAATTTTAATGAACTTTGATTAAGTTAATGAACTGCCTTCTGGAATATTCTCCCATTGGAGGTGAAGTTTACCCCTATACTACTGGCCGTCTGGAAGAGCATAAAAACTTGGCTCTACTGCTTGGCCTGAAGCCCAATAGGGGCCTGCTACATTGGAGGAGGGACTGACGGGGTAGAGAATATTCTCACCCCCTAGGCCACACATCATCTTGGGTTTTAACTTTTAACTTCTCTACTCAATTTTTCTAATTTTAATTGTATTTAGCACTTTTTAACTTGACCCCAAAATTATATGCTTGTCTGTGAGCCCCAAGTGAGATGGCAGACCCAGATCTTTAGATATTTTCAAAAGGCCAGGAGAACGAGTACCTGTTTCAAAGGGTAGGGGCAGTGGCAGAAAAGGATATCATACTGACTGGGTGAGTATGTGATGGGATGAAGATGATTCCATGGGTAGACTGGTCCCATGCCATGTTTCTCTTACAGAAGTTGAGGGTCGGGACAGAAGCCTGGAGATAGATGTTCTCAATACAACTCTATCCCTTTGAATTTGGATGTCCCTAATATCATTAAAGTTTAGGCTTTAACAATTTGGACGTCTTGGTACTCTGTGAGCTTGATTGTTTTCTTACAAACATTTCATTACCCAGCTAGGTAACATCTTCAGTATTAGAAGAGAGTGAGGTTTGCTCTCTGTTTATATACAGTGGCTTACCATGCAGTGAGGGTGGGAGTGTGGTTTTCTTCTTGGTAATCCCTTGATTAAGATGTTGTTTGTTTGAGTTGGTGGTTTCTTGATAGGAGTATTGTTTACTGCTCAATTATTGGCATGATTTAAATTCTGGTGTTAATCTCTACTTAATTGGCTGCAAAATGAAGCAGGGCACAGGCTGATAGAATTTTGTCAAAAGAATATGATGGTCATAGCAAACACTCTTTTCCAACAACCCAAGAGACGGCTCTACACATGGACATCACCAGACGGTCAACACAGAAATCAGATTGACTATGCTCTGCAGCCAAAGATGGAGAAGCTCTATACAGTCAGTAAAAACAAGACCTGGAGCTGACTGTGGCTCAGACCATGAGCTTCTCATTGCAAAGTTTAGGCTTAAACTGAAGAAAATAGGGAAAAGCACTAGGCCACTCAGGTATGAATTAAATCATATCCCTGTTGAATATACAGTAGAGGTGACAAATAGATTTAAGGAATTAGATCTGATAGACAGAGTGCCTGAAGAACTATGGACACAGCTTCGCAACATTGTACAACAGGTAGCAACCAAAACCATCCCAAAGAAAAAGAAATGCAAGAAAGCAAAATGGCTGTCTGAGGAAGTTTTGCAAATAGCTGAGGAAAGCGAAAAGCAAGGGAGAAAAAGAAAGATACGCCCAATTGAATGCAGAATTCCAGAGAATAGCTAGAAGAGATAAGAATGCCTTCTTAAATGAACAGTGCAAAGAAATAGAATAAAACAATAGAATAGGGAGGACCAGAGATCTTTTCAAGAAAATTGGAGAGATGAAGGGAACGTTTAATGCAAAAATGGGCATGATAAAGGACCAAAACGGCAGGGACCTAACAGAGGCAGAAGAGATTAAGAAGAGATGGCAAAATTACACAGAAGAACTACTATACAAGAATGAGCTTAACATACCTGATAATCACAATGAGGTGGTCACTGACCTCGAGCCAGACATCCTAGAATGTGAAGTGAAGTGGGCCTTAGAAAAACTGAGCAACAACAAAGCTAATGGAGGTGACAGTATTCCAGCTGAGCTATTCAAAATCTTAAAAGACGATGCAGAAAAAGTGCTACACTCAATTTGCCAGCAAATTTGGAAAACTCAACAGTGGCCACAGGATTGGAAAAGATCAGTTTACATTCCAATTCCAAAGAAAGGCAGTGCCAAAAAATGTTCAAACTACCGCACCATTGCACTCATTTCACATGCTAATAAAGTTATGCTTAAAATCCTACAAGCTAGACTCCAGCAGTATGTGGACAGAGAACTACCAGAAGTACAGGCAGGATTTCGAAGAGGCAGAGGAACTAAAGATCAAATTGCCATCATATGTTGGATCATGGAGAAAGCTAGGGAGTTCCAGAAAAACATCTACTTCTGCTTCATTGACTATGCTAAAGCCTTTGATTGTGTGGATCATAACAAACTGTGGCAAGTTCTTAAAGAGGTGGGCATACCAGACCAACGTATTTGTCTCTTGAGAAACCTATATGTGGGCCAAGAAGCAACAGTGAGAACTGGACATGAAACCACTGATTGGTTCAAAATTGTCCATGGGTCAGACACGACTTTGCAGCTAACAACAACAACAATTGGCTGCAGATTGTTGGTGAGGAGGTGTTTTCATTTTAACTTTGATTGTCTCTTTTGAATAGTATATAAAGTTTGTTTACCTCTATGTGCCAGTTGATAGCTGATTTATCTGAGTGCTAAGGTTCCAGGAATTCTCTAGCAGTTTTGCACTTAGCTTGGTCTAGATTCCCAGTTTCCTAGTTGAAATGATGGTTAACTCTATCCATGTGTTGTGCAGTTAAGGAATTCCTTTCAATTGGAATTTGAGAATTATGATGTAGGATTAGCAGTTGTTTTAACTCTCTATGATATTCAATTTTTAAATAATTTTAAAAGTATTTTTGTGAAATGTGAATCAGCTACAGTTGTTTAAAGTGGGCCAAATATAAACATAGATGAATAAACAAATTTTATTTTACACACACACACACGCACACACACAGAGAGAGAAAGGGCGCTGGTTACAGAATGACCAATTTTGTCCTCACCTTATTTTGAGACTGAAAACAAATGTCCAGATTACCCTGTGGATTCCCCCATATTTGACATCTTGTCTTGAATCTCATCAGTTTACCAGTTAGGGTTAAAGGTAAAGGTAAAGGTTCCCCCGCACATGCGTGCTAGTCGTTTCCGACTCTAGGGGCCGGTGCTCATCTCCGTTTCAAAGCCAAAGAGCCAGCGCTTGTCCGAGGACGTCTCCGTGGTCATGTGGCCGGCATGACTAGACGCCAAAGGCGCACGGAACGCTGTTACCTTCCCACCTTAGCGGTCCCTATTTTTCTACTTGCATTTTTACGTGCTTTCGAACTGCTAGGTTGGCAGAAGCTGGGACGAGTAACAGGCGCTCACTCTGTTACGCGGCACTCGGGATTTGACCCGGCAAACTGCCGACCTTCCGATCGACAAGCTCAGCGTCCTAACCCACTGAGCCACCGCGTCCCTACCAGTTAGGGTTAGTGTAACACAAATTAATATTTCATAGTACAAAGTTTTGAGGCAATGGCTGTAAACAAGTGCTTTTGTTTCCCTGAAAAAGACCTCTACATCCTGAACTGTATTTTTGTCCCATTCTTCTTGTGCTAAGTGCTCCAGTTGTCTTAAGTTTGATGGATTCCGTTTCTTTTTTATATAATAATTGTATTAAAATTTGCAAATACAAAGATAAAAAGATAAAAACAACTAACCAAACTAAGAATAATATAAAAAGTAAAAAAAGAAAAGATGCAAAGAAAAAAAAACCGAAACAAAAAGGATTTATAACGAAATTATTCTCCTCCCCTTTATATAGCTTTCATAGAACTTGATCTTCATTATATACAAAACTGCTTCTGGCAAATCAGTCATGATTTGTAATGCCGAGAGTCATTTTTATTAATTTATATATACTTCTCTTCTTTGAAACTGAATATGTGTACATTATTACAATGTCAGTGTAGACCAGGTGTCAAACTTGGAATGTCACATGATATGTCACGACGTATCATGACTTTTTTTTCCATTGCCGGCAATTGGGTGGGCGCAGTTTCGCTGTGACGCATCTGGCCTGCAGGCTGGCAGTTTGACACCCCTGGTGTAGATTGTGAATCACTATACTTGAACATCGAAAAATCACTGTTATCTTAAACTGGTGATGACTGTCCATTTGCTCCTGCTGTTGGGTTTTCTAACCTTTGGGCAAGTTATGTCACTCACAACATGCCCTTCTCATCTTTGGCTGGAAAGGAAGGACAATGTATAATTTACCAGGTTTTTGTAAGAAAGTGTCAAAATGGTATGTTTATTTCAAATAAATGTTTTGTTAGCTCCCTCTATTATACAGCCTACATAGTCTTCACTTCATATGCATTCCACCAGTGATTTTCTTCACAGAATTTTTAAAAATTGTTAAGTTCCTGGTTCCTGAAAATATTTACTGGAGCATAGGAATTTGAAATATGTTTCGTGCTCTGTTGATCACACATTTCATCAATTTCCTTCAAACTGTGCATGTCAGTCAAATTTTTAATGTAAGCATTTAAATCAGGATTCTGATTATCTATCATGAGTATTTACAGAGCAAGACTTCTTGCTCTGTAAATTAATAGATTTCTTAAATATTAAGGCTTGGCTAATTTGTTAAGTGATCCCAAGTGTAAATTTTTGCTTATGAATGTAAGTGTCTTCTTGGATCTAGCCCAGCATGGGTAATCTACACTAACAATTAATCAGCCCCAATATTCTTTGAAAAAAATCTCATCAAGTAGTAGACATTGTAAGTATGCCAGTTCACTGTCTTCTATCCCACCAAGTATATTGGATTTTTTTCCTTAATTGAATCTTATAATTTAATTTAGTTCATGATCAGCTGTATCTTATAGAGCTGTTCGTTGGCTTCCTTCAAACTTTGAGCATGATTTTTTAAAATCTGGTTTTGTAGTATAATAGCCTTAGAACTGCTGTATTTTGGAGCATTCAATTTGCTTAGCCAGTTCTTGTTCCATTAAATTATAAAGAACACTGGGTGGTCCATGTGGCCCCAGATTTAGAAAATTTACTCTCTAAAGCAGGGGTGTCAAACTGCCGGCTCGTGGGCCGGATGTGTCATGTCGAAACTGCACCCACCCCAGCTCCGGCAATGGGGGAAAAGTCGCAATATGTCGCGACATGTCATGTGACGTGGCGAGTTTGACACCCCTGCTCTAAAGTTAATCTGTGTTGTAGGTTGGTTGAAGACATTGTTTAGCAATAAGTTAAAATTTAATTTTATTGTTTTATATAAGTTTTTATTCTGGTCTCCTTTTTAGTGCTACATAAGCTTTGAGTACAGCCTTGGAGCTTTTGTGATGCTAAATGCAAATCTTGAATTCCTTTTTGAAATTTAGAAATAAGGTGATTTCCAAATTTCTCCTAGCTGGAAACATACTTTTTGTATGTAATTAGGAATATAGTTTTCATATCTATACCATTGTAAAATAGGAATCTGTGTTTACTCTTTAGTATTTTCAGGAAATACCACATCTTTTTGAGACTCAGTTACAAAATGCTGTCACTTTCTGTTTGACTGAAAAAATATGTGAAGAATGTATCTGCAGAGTAAAAACATAATAGTAGCTATAAAACTGAGAAAGACATTGTTATTTTATTTATTTATTTAGTGTTGGTTTAAATAGCATTCTGTTATCCATCTTCCATTGCTGCAAGCATTTTTTTTTCTCATTTGCTGGATAGAATTTTGGCAGCCAGTTTTAAAGTGCCTTTGGAATATGTGAAGGCTTGCTTCCCTCTTCCTCATTCCATGCTCTGTTTTTCTCTTCTGTTGACAGCTTTTGTGTACAAATAAAACTACTTTTACACACTCATGCTTTCTCTCTCTTGTTTAAAGTAATGAATACTAGAGAATGTATTGTTTTACCTTAGTTTTGTTGCCCCTTTCATTTTTTTTATGCACAAAAGGTTTAGAAAGGAAAGGTTTGCAGAAAAATAATTCTTTTGTACCACATTTTTCTGCAGCAGTATTTTACTGGTTTCCTCTGTGATGGTGTTTCTGTAAATCTCATTGTATATCATTGTTACAAATATTGCCCCAAGTGCTTACAGACACTTTTATTGGCTACTTTTATTATAAATTGACTTTTGCCAGTCCTTTGCACATTAAAGATCTTAATCTCTGTTATTTATGGGATTCATGATTAATTCAGCTGTCTAACAGAAATCATTACTCCATGCCAATCTTCATAATAACAGGTAAACCTTTTGATTGACAATAAGGACATTTGGGGATAAGTTACAAAAAATTCCAATTAAACACACTGTTCAGTTTTGGAAAATCAACAACTTTTGTTAGGGCACATAAAAGATGTACAAATATGCTTTTAAAGATTCCACCCATTTTTTTTCAGATGCAGTAAGTATTCTCAGCTTCAGTGTATATTTATATATTTAACGTCAGATCTATTTTTATATATTTATACTAACAAATGGAATAAAAGAAAATATAATGTAAAAGTGAAGAGTATAATGTATCAGAAAACATACATAGTGATAGTCATAAATAGTAGCCACTTGTAAAGCAATTAAGCCATGCTACAGGCAGCTTGATACTGGAACACATCAACATAGTATATTTTTTCTTTTAGTGTTGTCCACTATGATTAACTGCAGCTTTCTTAGGTTGTCCAGGAACCTGTTAACAGATCATAACTTCAGATGCCAGAGATTGATCCTGAGATTTTCAGCACTTATTCCTCACCATTGACCTTTAGAGCAGAGGTCTCCAACCTTTCCGGGCTCATAGACCGGAGGGGAAGGAGAGCAGCTTCAAAATTGGTGCGTTAGCAGCCCTGTTCACAGATGCGGCATGCTCTGGCGCTGTGCGCATGCGTGAAAGGCCACGTACCCCGCACAGCCTTTATTCATTAGGACCTTTGTAGTTGGAGGAGCAAATGCTTAGAAGTAGGAGAGGGGCACGAATTGTCTGCAACTCTGTGCAACCCCTTAAACTCCTTTCCAGGTAGTGCATGACTGCTGTACCTAATTTCTGTATGCTCTAAGGCAATTATGACTTTGCTTAAGGATTTGTGGATGAGAACTGTGTTCATGCTCCCTTATTAAAAATACAAAAAACAGACATGCAATCTGTTTTCCTACATTTATTTATTCTACTTGTTGCCAGATCAATATAGATTCATGCCAATTTACAGAATTGGGAAAAAAAACATTCCTAATAGTTAAAAATGTCCAATAAACATAAATCAAAGCAACTAAAAATTAATGAAAATTACAGCACAAGCATAAACAAGGAATAGCTAAATCATAAAAGAATTCAAAACATTTTCCATAAGTAAATCAATTAATTCAAAGTCAACTAAATTAAAGGTAGTAAAAAAATTCATTATTTGGAAAATTCCATGTTCTGCAGCTTCTGCAATGTTAAGACGGAATGGACCGTGTCTATATTCTAAGAGAGGGTGTTCCACAAAGCCAGAGCAGCAATTAAGAACTACCTCTCAATGATTCTGGACAGCACAGAATGATGGAGCAATGAAATTGCAATAAAATCAATAAAAGTTAAAACATGCGAGTGCAATGAAGTGAGAGGTCTGTTACTATTATCTTTTCCTCCTCCTATTTTCCTTACAACAACAACCCTGTGAAGTGAATTGGTCTGAGAGAAAATGACTTGACCCAAAATCACCCAGCTAGCTTTCATGTTTCAGAAGAGACTAGAAGACACAGTATCCTAGTTTCTAACCTGATTTCTTAATCACTAGACCAAATTGGCTCTCTGATTGAATGGTCACATCTGTGTAATCAGCAGGAATAAAAGCTTTTTAATACGGTATTACTTTTTAACTCTTGAAAAGAATCTAAAGGCAATATTCAATAGTCTTTATACTTTATTTTAAGAGGGTGAATTTTTGTATTTTTTACTTTCTAGCTATATGACATTGCTAAAATGACGGATAAGATGGATTAGAAAGGAAAATTTGCTATTAAAGCAATTGGTGTTGCAATTCCCAACAAATTTGTGCTATGTGAACCATTCCCTCATTTTTGGGCATTATATCTAAATCTAGAATATTGTATCCAAATTTTATTTTGTTTTTAACTTAAAAATAGAACTGTGGAAGGCTTTCGTTTTTCAGGCTAGCAGTGCTAAAAGGGGAATATTTTAACAGTCCCTTTTTGCTATTTACAAAAATTGTACAATTTTTAGCCAAGTAATTATTAGGACATCCGCTATGTGAAATTGCTGAAATAGGTCTTCTAGGTTAAGACTTATTGTTAAGTCTTAATGTTAAGACTTTTCTTGCAAACTTTAGTAAAAAAAATGTTACAAGTAAAAAAAAATTAAGCATACATTTGGAATGTTCTATCACAGAGGCCCCCTTTTGGGCACCAGGGACCGGTTCTGTGGAAAAAGATTTTTCTGAGGACCAGAGAGGATGTGGTTTGTGTGCTGCCTGTACTTCACTTGTTTGCGCAACCCAGTGCCGGACCATGGACCTGTTCTATCATGACCATGTCCACAAATCCATTTATGGTCAGCAGATAGTAGATTATCTTAGTTTGTTATAGCAACAATTTCTGAAATTGTATAGACTTTTAGTAAGTAGTTATATTAGATAAAGTGATCAATATTTTTCTGTTTTTCAGCCAAGCCTTTCACATCTAAGGTGAAACAAATGCGATTGCATAAAGATGACTTTGAAATATTGAAGGTGATTGGCCGAGGTGCCTTTGGAGAGGTAAGATTTGGAAATTGTATATTTTGGGACCATCTATTGTAAAAAAATATACTAATACTGTAGAAACATAATACATACAATTAAATTGCAAAAGACATGTCTGAGATTTCTCATATAAATGCACACTCTATGTCAGGGGTGTCAAACTCAATTTCATTGAGGGCCGCATCAGCATTGCGGTTGCCCTCAGGGGGCTGGGTGGGTATGGCCAGGGTAGGCGTGGCCTACTGGGTGGGCGTGGCTAGAGTGCATATGGCCTACTGGGTGGGCGTGGCCAGCTCTACATCGTTCGCATCCAGGGTGCCTATGGGGGCCTGGGCAGGAGTGGGACAGATCTGAGGGTCTCTGGCAGGAGGAGGGTCTCTGGGCCAGGGCCAAGGCAGTGGGAGCTGTTCCCTCACTGTTTCCAGGATGGCTTCACGGGCCGCATGAAACCACTTCACGGGCCAGATCTGGCCCCCGGGCCTTGTGTTTGACATGTCTGCTCTATGTAGTGTGTCATTAGATTTAATGATACATTTGCCCTTTCATGCTATAGTTTATAAATCTTTTGCATTATGACAATGCCATTTAACTTTTATTTTTGTTAACTTTTAAGGGACATATAGGTCAAAATCATATGTGATGGTAATCAACTATACATTATAGGATTGAGAAGTTCATATACTATGAGATTGCATTATTCAGAAAGTTTCACCTTACAAAGTTTTTGAGTTTGTACCTGTTTAGTAAATTGTGATTTTATAATTAGAAGTAAAAAGGCATTACAATCCTTCAAGTATCTGTCAAAAAAGTTACTGTTAGTGATGAACACAAGGTATTGGTTATGGACAATGTTTTGTGGCCAAAAGACCGCAAGAATGAGCTGAAAATTACTTTCTTAATATCCAGAGTTGTCTCCTGACCATAATATGTGAGCTCCCCATTCACCTGCCTCTGCTTATCCTTTAGGGGTCTTATATAAGAACGGAGAGAATTTCTACATTCAGTCTGCATCTTCCTTCCAAAGCTAACCATTGTCAATTTTGCATCAGTCAGTGAAAGAGCATATGCTCCTTGCCTCATAGGGTGATATCTTCTGGATTCTGATATTAGCACCACTTTGGCTCCTTGATGTCTGCTGTAGTATTACATTGGTCAGAGTTATTGTAAATGGCTTCCTTGATGTTACAAGATATCTGTTATTTGAGCTGTAGTCATAGATTGAGTGACATTATGTAGAGAGTAAGGAAGATGACTTTGATGGAGATATACAGAAACCAAAGGGGCTGAAACACTTTTTTTAAAGTCCAGAATAATGAGATAACTTTCAGAAACATCTGAGATATATGCATCCCTGAGTCACTGAAGCATAAGAAGAATGAGGAGATCCAGCTTGCAAAATTCTGTTGTTATAGCTAATCTCAATAAAAATAGTTTTAGCGTACCTGTAGAGTCAATTTCCAGGCCTGGTCAATCTGGATCAGGGCAAGGTTATTGTTAATTTCTTACTGTCTGTACAATATCTATATTTCTTAGTATGGTATCCTTAGCTTTTTATGAAATACTAGTAATTTTAACTCAGAAATAACATTCTGCTTCCTAAAGGTAGAAAAGACAAGCAGAGTATTCCAGAAGTTGAACTCCTTTGCTGCAAGGAATGTACATTATTTGAAAATTTTCTTTCACTGTAAAACAGTGGTTTCCAAAGCATATTAGATGACTTCATATATATCAGTAATTGTTTAAGCAATTTAGAGAGCTAATATGTAGCAGTTTAATTGCTGAATTAAGATTAGGGAGACCTAGGTTCATACGCACCCACTGAAGCTAACTGGATGACATATCTTCAGTTATTATTTCTCGCCTCAGAATAACTCATAGGTCTATTTTTCTGATTACCTATTGCTCTGGGGGAAAGACAGGTTATAAACTAACAAAATTTACTTTGATAAAATATGCTGATAGCATCTGGTAGACCTACCTAGCTTTCCTTCTGCGAACACTACTTGACTTCTTAATTGCCATATAAAATCTATGTTTTTAAGATCAGCATTCTGTTTATTTGCCTCTTGATGCAAGTCTTGATTTCGGAAACTGTGCACTCAGATTTGGCAAAAATTCAGTTAACAATATAGTTGTCCCTACTATTTTTTTAAATAAAAACATTGATGTTAACTTCTAGATTGTTTCCAAAAAGTCATTTGAAAAATTCTAAGGAACTACAAAAACTTTTAGTAAGACTTTGCTACACTCCCTGTATAATTATGTCCCTCCCCCAAAATAATCTATAACCTTAACAACAAACAGCATGAAGTTCAACCGAAAAGCCTTAAGTTATTGCTTTCAAGCTAATTCCAAGGTCAAATAAAGTTTGCTGTGGAGATATAAGAAGAACGTATAAATGGTAAGAGGGAATATTTCTAATTTTTAAAGGTTATTCATATAACCTTCATTCTGAATATATGGATATAGTTTACAGAGAAAATAAGTCTACTGTGCAGGAACGAAGCCTTTTCTTAATTTAGAATACAAACTACATGCAGCTGTCCAGTTTTTCATCACTTTAGTTCAAGGCAAGGACAGTTTGTGCTAGTCTGGATAGACAATGCATATCTGCCACTGTTCGCGGCAAATCAATACAAAACTGCTAATACCCTGGTTACTTTTCTATATTTTTTTTTAAATTCCTACACAAGAAGCAATAGGAATTTGTTAGATTTCTTTCCCCCTCAGATATCTTCATCCATTAAAATATTTGAAGAAGGAAAGGCAAGTATGTTAATATATAAATACACAAGAGACCTAACTTAGTAAAGAGGAAGAAATCGTTTGACAGCAAGCCAGATGGCAATAACTATTTGTGGGAAATATGGAAAAAGAATTTTGCCTTTTCTCTTTCCTTCAAACTAAAACCAAAATGTTTATATCAGCACATACCACAGATTTTTAGCAGGCTATTCATGGAGGAAAACACACTTCTAAAAACATTAAATATTCAGTTTTAATAAATCACAGTGGCAGACTTTTTTGAGAGGCCAGGGAAACTATGTAGTTATCACTTTACATTTCTAGTCTACTTGCTGTTTCAGCTCGTGTGTGTGTGTGTGTGTGTGTGTGTGTGTGTGTGTATTTAACAGTGATGCTGATAAATTTCCAGTTGAGACAAAACAGAATTTGAACTAACCCATTTTGAAATACCTTGTATTAACATGTATTACATCTTAACTGTTCCACATAAGAGCATTTTACATCTTATTTGTAGGATTTATCCATTATCATGATCCACTGCCCCACTTTTATTCCTCTCCTATGAACATGGGAGTCATGAGAATTACATTTCTTTCAGCTTGTTGGAGATGGATGCTGTTATTACAGCATTTTATATTCTATAGGAGACCACTCTATAGAATATAAACTACTGTTTGGAGTTAAAAAGTCCAAAATTACATGGCTGGGATCAGTTTAATCTGTCAGTTAATAATGGACACTAAAAATATTTGGCTTTTTTCTTGCAATATTTAATAGTATATGTTAAAATTGTGGAAAAAGATCCAAAGAGAGGTTTGGATTAATTGATTACTAGTTCTAGATCAAAGCTTTAAGCTAATAAGATTAGTAGCTACTAAGACTTAACAGTAGGTATTTAAGCTAGTAAGAATTCTCACAAGACTTAAGGTTTCTGTACATTTGGAGGGAAGGGGGAGATTGCAAGCATGATAGTCAGCTTTGTTCTATGTGCCTATAAGCATGCACACTTATGGATGAAATATTTTGAGCAATATTGTTGGAAAAAAACTGGTTCATTCTGGTCATGACTTTTGCCTTCATGGGGAAATTGATAAATGTTTGAATTAATGTTTCAAAGTTACACTTATGTCAATAGCCTGACTATTAGTTCCTAATGATGTATAGGAACAAATACCAGTGTCAGGGCTACGGAGTTAAATTATTATAATTTTAAATTTATCATCTCTATATAAGTTAAGATTTCCTGTTCTCCAGTTATAATTCTTACTGTTAAAAGGCATTCTTACCTTCCAGTTATGAATTGGATGATACAAGCTATGATTTCACGAGTTTGAGGTATAGAAATAATTTTTATTTTTTACAGTTTATTGCATCTCTGTAACATAATATTTGTCATGTTCAATGTGAAAGTTCTCATCATACCGAGACTGAATTGTGTTGATTCACAATGTTATTTTGGTCTATGCCAGTAATTTAACCAACAGAAGCATGGATAGTACCAGTGGGGAGAAGAAATGGAATTTCAAAAAGCAATTGTGGATGCCTTTAGTCATTTTAATAATCTTGGTTATTTTAAATACCTTTGTATTTTATAATACTGTTGAGAGATTCTACTCTTTTTATGTTGATTATATACTTTCCTATGTTGTTGTCTACCATCTACTATCCTCAAGATTTGAACAGTTTATAAATGCCAGTAAATAAAGAGATCATTATCTGCTTCCCATTCAATAATACAAGGATGCCATCATTCATACACTGCTACTGTGAGAATCAAAAACAGTTGGTCTTGGAATTAACAATAAAGCAAAGCCTTGAACAAGTGGCAGGCTCCGGTTTCCCTTTGAAGTCTTGATGACTTGAACACAGAATTTCCCAGTTCAGATACACATGACTGAGGAAACTTCTGTTATTTTATCAATTGTCTTTATTTTTATTATCATTCATACAAATTCATTATTTAAGGGGAATCACAGTACCAAAAAGTTTTAGACCCTTGTGAAAATGATTTTTTTTCCTTTTATTAATGAATTGCAGGTTTTGCTTCATTTGTTTGAGGAGATAGATGGATAGATGGATAGATAGATAGATAGATAGATAGATAGATAGATAGATAGATAGATAGATAGATAGATAGACATTTAGAACTATTAATGACAGAGTAGTAAGAGAATTATTCTTATGACAATGCATCCATTATGGTTCCTCACAGTCACCCAGCTATTCAGATTGGATTTGGTATTTTTATCCACATATTGAGTCTTTCCCAAGAATCGGGGATAAGCAGATGTTGATGTTTTATGGTCTTTAGAAGTATTATCACAGGACATAGTTATTATTAAATTTATTTGCCACCTATCTTGCCGTAGAGTTACTCCAGGGAGTTTACAATAATAAAAAATGAAGAAATAAAAAGGAAGTTTAAAAAAAGTGTAAATAAAGAATTAGAACAATAAAATAAAAATAATAGAACAATAAAATAAAGAAAAAGAAAACAAAGAAGATACATCAATATGACCATCTCACTAATTCACCACTTCCCTGAGATTCCCAGACCTGTTGACATAAGCATGTTTTGAGGGAATTCTGGGAGGATGTCAAGGATGGGACCTTAACGGAAAATAATGTTCCACAGGTCAGATGCCATGTCAGAAAAGTGTTCTTCCAAGTGTTCTTCAAAGGGCTGCCCCTTGTGAGCACATTGCAATTGTCTATTCGAGAGGTGACAGTAGAACAATCAGGAGGTGTATAGGGGATGAGCGATGATAAGCAGAACCTCCTGATCTAGGAATGGGTACAACTGACTCACAATATGAAACTGTGGAAAGAACATCTAGTCACAACTGCCATCTACTCTTTGAGCAGGAATCACAAGTCGAGGATAATCCCCAGATTGTGCACCAGGTATATTTGGGGTAGTGCAATCCCAGCCAGAGCAAAAAATGTCATACTCTCCAAAGGGATGGCCCCAGAATCCGGAGCTGTTTGAGCTTGCCATGGTTCAATTGAAGCCTGTTGCTCCTCATCCAGGCCCCCACTTTCCTATTTTTGGTTACAAATACATGCTTATACAAACAGTTATGGAATTTACCAATTTTTTTCAAACTCAAGAAAAAAGCATCAGGCAAGGAATGCAAACCAAACAGTCTCTGAAAGAAGTTTTTCCTAATTAGTTTTGCTTTTAACAGGAGCACACAGAAGAATAGTAAAAATTCAGTCCAGGTTTCCAGGAGCCAGGTCAGGGATGTCAGCCAATCCAGTTGTGAGAATTCCATAAGCAGTATCCACATAATTATCACACAAGAGCCAGAGATCAGGCAGGAACAAAAGACCATGGATCAATGTCATTTCTTACATCAGGACTGTGTTGACTTTTTTGGCAGTTGCATCATTAATCATGCTCATCAGCCTCAGGTGATTCTTGATTTTGTGTCTCCTGAATTGGACATTCCACAGGTTCAGCTGGAGCAGCTTATAGATCAAATAATAACAATAAATGTTTATGATTATTTTTATTATTTGTTGAGCTATATCAAGAATGTCACTTGTCCTGAAGTGCAGAAATACAGTAGTTAAATTTCAATCAAGCTTTATCAGCCAATATAGATGACTATAAATTAGAAACTTTGAACTGTGCTCAGTACATGGCCTTAATTATCCTTTGGAGGGGAGCTGTGGGGATGTGTGCAACTGATTTATATTACCCATAATTCTTTCAGCAGATGAAGGTTTTGATAATATTTTATCTATTTATTGTAAAGCTAGAATCACTGTATTTCCAGCTTTATTTTTCTAATCCTGATTATAATTACTTGTCTCCTGTTGATTTTTGCATGTATTTGTTTTCAAATAACAGTACCATGTTGATTTAGAGATTGAAGCTTAGTAAATAAGAAAAAGGAAATGACTAAATAATGATACTGTTATTCCTGTGTTTGGGTGTCTTATCAGAAATTTGATTAAAGTGCAGAAAAACGCTCAAACACAAAGTTCCTGGGACATAATGACCCTCTGTGTATAGCTCTGCATAACCAGACTCTCTTCTCCCCCTCCCCTCCTTTTTTGGACAGCTTTTCTAATTTTTAAAAGGCTTTTTCAAAGTAAATATTTTGTTTTGTGTATGCACATTTCTAGAAAAATAAATAAAACGACTGCTTTCATAGAACAAAATCTTTTAAATAACTAAACATATTAGTTATAAATTTACTTTAATTTCCCATTGTTATGAAACATTAGTTAAATGTTAATTATTTACATGAATACATTATAATAAAAAGTTTTGCATATGAGAAATGTGTACTTATGAGGCTTCTCACCTTTTTCTCTTTTTTACATTGAATAAAAATAAAATAAGCTCACTTTTGCAAAGTGACGTCTCTATTCTGTTTTATATGTCTTTGACAGGTCAAAGTATTATAAAGCATTAAAAGACAATTTATCATTTAAGCTTGTTTTACAAAGTATGAACTTGTTATTTGAGCTCAAGCTTGGACTAGAAGCTAATATAGTAAATACTTCTTTGAAATATCTAGGTTTGTTATCTTCGGAATGTATTTTAGTATAAATAATTTTTAAGAATGTAGGAAGTATAAGTCTTAATTGAGTGTTATTAAAACAAGAAAAATTATCAATATTGTATTTAGAATAAAAGTTCCCCATGTCTTTTTTTATCCCATCATTCATTTTAAGACTTTACATTATATTTATTGAAAGGCAATTATTGAAAGGCAATTATTGAAAGGACAGCTATGCCTGTGGCAATGCTTTCACTGAAAATCCCCCTACATACCAGTGTCACCATGTGTCTTTTCCTTCCACATGTATAATTTTGTGTACAGAAATCCAGATGGGCAAAGGAATTAAGGGCCTTTTCAAAAGGTTTATGTATAATGGAGACAGCAGGGGCCACAGACGGATTGTCCTCTTTAAGTTGTATAGCTGTACAGAAAGTTTCAATTGGCAGTTACCTAGATTAAGGTCAGATTTGGTTTGGCTTGGGCCTAGATTTGAATCTGCTTAGGCTGGAGGCTGGAGTAATGGACCAGATGATGGGCCATGCTTGTTACCCTGGCTGTGCTAACCATGTTTGCCATGCCTGTGGGCCTGGCGCCAACTGCGCTTATTGTTTCTGTGACCACTCTATGTACTGTGTTCTCGTTGTTGCTGGCATTTCTCCCCCAATGGATTTTTCCCCCCTTTGTAGAGTTTGCTGGCTGGTTGGAGGGCCTTGGCATGGAGGACTGGGCATTTGCGGCTGGTTAACAATACTGAGGGACACTTATAGCATGCCGATAATGGAGGCATTTGCTTAATTGGGTTCTCTTTATTTAATTTTAGGATTTTTGTGGGGAACAGATGAATTTTTCAGTCATATTTGTGCAGAAATATTGAAAGGTCAGGAGGGTTCACAAACTTTTAAGCTCCACTATATTGGAAAAATGTTAACAATTGTAATATATTCTGTCTATTTTGGTAAAACACGAGTATTGCACCATGGTGGTATACAGGTAGTGCTTAACGCATGACTGTAATTACACTCTGGAATTACACTCGTAAGTCATGGCAGACATTAAGTGGGTCATCACGTAATTGCATGCAAGATTATGACCCTTTTTGCAGCAGTCATTAAGTGAACACTGTGGTCGTTAAGTTAACACAGAGGTTGTTAAACTGGTCCATTTTCCCCAATGAGCTTTTTTTTGCCAGAAATCAGAAGTAAACACTGGAACCTGGCAAAAGTAACCAAAAATCATGGTCATTTGACCGCAGGATGTTGCATACAGTCATAAATGCAAGATGGTTGCCAAATACCCAAAATGTGATCATGTGATTGAGGTGAGGCCATAAGAACGTCAAAAATGGGTTGTAAGTAGCTCTGGGGATGTCCATCATAACTTCAAATGGTCACTAAGCAACTAACCATTAAGTGAGGACTAGCTGTATTTGTTTATAATTAAAATAAATTGTGGAACTATAAATGCATCTGCAATGGCATTCTGAGAAAATAATATTTTATGTCCACATTTTTAAAAAAATAATTTAATTTTTGCAGGTTGCTGTTGTGAAATTAAGAAATGCAGATAAAGTATTTGCCATGAAAATATTAAATAAATGGGAAATGCTGAAAAGAGCGGAGGTAAGACTCAAGGAATGGTCAAGTGGCTATTAAGTTTTTAACATTTTTTTCTCTTTTAATTAGTATCTGACAAACTTAAAGGAAAAACCCAGATTATTTCTGAATGTAATATATCTTAAAAGAGTAGGAAATTTTACAGTATGTTACAGTCATAGTTTTCATTTTCCTAATTTATTTCTGTTGAATGGTCTATATTAATCATCTTGTAAAACAGGTTTATTATTCTTCTGTTCGTCTTATAAACACTCAAACATGTTTGATCACAGGACAACATGCAGATCAAATTTCCAATAAATTACTTGTGTTTTAGAACAACTTGCCAGAAAGGTTTACATGCACCAGACGTAGGTATCCATTTTTATCTGTTTGGTTCATACTTTTGGATTAGAATCATCTGCATAGTGTCCAATAGATGATTGACAAAGTCAGCTTTTTGACAAGAAATTAAATGCTTTTGTATTCCGAAATTCTTTTTTGATGTTGCCAAATCTGTTTGGGAAAACGACCATCACTTACTTACTGACCTTTGCTCCTTGTAGTGGTTTAAATCAAGACAGAAAATCATATTAAATGATTAAAGATGTTTGATACATCAAAAAAAAGTACTTCTGCCTAATTGATGTAATTTTTAATTAGGAAAAAAAACTGTTATATTCTTTGATTTTCTTTTATATTTTTTACATTTTCTTAGTTCTGGTGAGATTCTTAATTGCTAGTCCTGATTGTGATTTTAAAACAATTTTTATGTTAGTCACATTTTATACCCTCTTTGCTTTGGATTATCATAGTTGTAATGAAAAATTATTTTTATATGATAATCTTATTTCCTATATCTTCAGTTATTATTGTTTAAATGCAAAGAACTCTAAATGACTCTGCATTTTGTTTATAATAATTATATTTATCTATACTTTAGACAGCTTGTTTTCGAGAAGAGAGGGATGTTTTGGTGAATGGGGATAATCAGTGGATTACAACATTGCACTATGCCTTCCAGGATGAAAATTATTTAGTGAGTATTATTTAAAAGTAACTTTTGAACATAATGTCTAATTTCAATTGTACCTGTTTACTTGTAACATACTGTTTACTGATAACTAAAATAGTTAAGTAGCCACCATAGAAGCAGTTGTTAATTGTTCCAATGCATAGACACAAAAGTGTATCTTCTGTATTATCTGCATATAATTTCATAATGGAAAAATGAGTTATCGAAGCACATGACATTACTTCTAGCAGGATTTAAAAGCTGCAATTACCCAGCTGCTCATGGCACAAGAAGTTAGCCACCTGTGAAGCGCTACAGTAATGTGACCCAATTATTTTTTAAAAAGGTTATGTTCAATATTACTTATGAATGTCATTACAGTTTCAAATATCTGCCCATCTTACTCCTTTTTTTAAAAAATGCTACAGTCAAAACACATCAGATCTTAGTAACATATGATCCCAAGAACTGATATGGAAGTGGAGTTTTTTATTAATTAGCTATGTGTAAATTAGCCATACTTATAAGTTGCCTTTTTATAACTTTGAAGAGTAGCATGACACTTCATATCTCACTCCAGCACAGAAGCGTTGTTTGAACAGGGTCCGTAAGATTATCTGGGACACTACTCATCGTCTTCACAACCAGTTTTCCTTGTTACCTTCTGGGCGGAGGCTTCGTGGTATCCATAGCAGAACATCCAGATTCAACCACAGTTTCATTCCATACAGCATTAATTTTGTAAACTCTCAGGCTTCCTCCTTCCATTATATATTCAAGATGGACAGTATTTAATATTTTATTGTTATGTACTTGTAAGGGTGTGGGTCTATACATATGTTGTATGTAGTATGTTTTAGGTGTGTGTCATGTATTTATTTCACTTTGAGAGCAGGCAACTAAATTTCATTTTTGATGTGTAACGTGGCCACAGTAAAAAATGACAATAAAGAAAGATTATCTATTATCTACTTTATTTTTGTATTTTGTAGCAGACGAGAGATAGATCTAAGGGAAGAATAAGCCATGGAATATTTTTTGTTGATAGCAAAGCTCTTCTGTAGTGTTTTGCTCTAGTATTATTGTACTTCTAATATAGTCTTTCTCTAGAAAAGAAAAATATTGGGGCAAATTTTTTGAAAGAGATGTATTATGATGAAGGATATACAAAGAACCTGTTTCCAGAAGATTTACCCTTCTCATTCTGAGAAGGCAGCTCTTGGTCTTAACCAATTTGTTATATTTAATGCATATCTGTATTTCTATCAAAATTATTTTCTATATTCCTAGTACCTTGTTATGGATTATTATGTTGGTGGAGATCTGCTTACCTTGCTCAGTAAATTTGAGGACCGGTTACCTGAAGAAATGGCTCGCTTTTATTTAGCTGAAATGGTGGTAGCAATTGATTCTGTACATCAGCTACATTATGTCCACAGGTAAATGTTATCAATAGATTATATTTCCCATTGTGAATTAGTGTCTGCTGTTTTAATTAAAGTGGTATTTATAAAGAACTAAATCTTTAAACATTAGCTTAATGAGGATAGTATTATCTACTAATGTACAATTCTTTTGACAGAAATTGATGAACAATTTTGCTGAATATTTTTAACAGTATGAGCCTTAGCCAAGTCAGGTTGCCAGTCATTTATAGCTACAACCATGTATGCAAGATTTTCATTCATATTTCAGTAACTTCTCTGAAAAACTTCAGAAGAAACTCCACAAGAAGAACAGTGAAATACTGTAGTATGTGCCATCATATTGGTGTCGACTCTTAGCAGCCACATAGATAGATTTTTTTTGTATGATGATCTGTCCCTCACCTGGTCCTTCAGTTCTTTCCAGTGGTGCATCCATAACCACAGTAATTGACTCCTTTACTGTTGGTTGTCTTCTTTTCCCCTTTCACTTTCCCAGCTCCAGAGAACTTGGTCTTCACATAGTGTGTCTGAAGTATGAGCTGGATCATTTGTGCCTCAGAATTCTTGAGTTGTTCAATGATCCATTTGCTTGTTTTCTTAGCTGTCAAGGAGTATTCTCAGGAGTCTTTGACACAGAATTTCAACAGTATCAGTACTCTTCATATGCTGCTGCTTCAAAATCTAACTTTCACTTCCATAGGGTTCTGACCTTTATAGATATAGGCACATTGTAGCATCTGAATATCTTTTCCAAGGCCTTCATAGCTGCTCTACCAAGCGCTAGTTTGTGCATATTGCTTAACTGCCTGTTCCTTTACTGTTAGTTATTGAGAGATATTGGCCACTCTCTTTGACTGGAGATATTTAAATGCAGCCAGGCTGCTATTTGCCAGGAATAATATAACTGCATCCAGTATTGTGAATTCTGCATTTAGAGAAGTCAAAGAGAGGAACTCCACAATTCCTTTTAATTGAGAGAAAGAACTTCCGGTTTTGTGCGTAGCGCACAGCCAGGGATTGCAGAGCTCTGCACCACACGGCTAGTTTCGCCCTGCCAGGGGACCCTAAATGGATCTAAAGTTGCCCTGGAGAGGTGACAAAGAAAGAGGGGTGCCCTGATGATCGCAGAACGACAGCGGTCATCCCGCTCGATCCAGGGGAAGCCCTCTAACCCAACAGGAGAAAGGATGGCCACACCTCAGTGGCCAGCCCAAGCTACTTGCAGCCGAAGTCCAAAGGCACTAACCAGAACAACGGTGAACAGCACGCTTGAAACTGGGTGAGGAATTCAATCATCTCTGTCCTATTTTGTATCTGATTTCCTGGAAAAGATTCCCAAGAAGCAAAAATTCTCCCAAAGTGAGAAGGGAGGGGACTACACCCCCACCCTCCCATAGACAGGAGGGGAACAAAATTTATTGAAATGAGGTTAAAAATACTATAGTCTGGATAAATTTGAAAACTAAAAAAAACTTAAAATTCCATACCTGAAAAAAGTATTGATGAAATTATAAAATAACAAGAACTCTTTGCTTTAAAACAGACATGTCAAACACAAGGCCCAGGGGCCAGATCCGGCCCGCGAAGTGGTTTCATGTGGCCCGCGAAGCCATCCTGGAAACAGTGAGGGAACGGCCCCTACTGCCTTGGCCCTGGCCCAGAGACCCTCCTTCCACCAGACCCTCAGATCTGTCCCACTCCTGCCCAGGCCCCCATAGGCACCCTTGATGTGAAAGATGTAGTGCTGGCCATGCCCACCTAGTAGGCCACGCCCACCCTGGCCATACACACCCTGCCCCCTGAGGGCAACCGCAATGCTGATGCGGCCCTCAATGAAACTGAGTTTGACACCCCTGCTTTAAAAGCTGGAAAAAGAATAGCTACTGACACCCACTGGAGGATTAGAGAAAACTATAGCAAGATTGACTCAGAATTTGGCAAGATGCCCAGAAATAGCAAAAAACAGCTGGGAACAAAGCATTGGGCTATCTTCTACAGAGTGAAATTATATGTTTAGAAACTGTTGACATTCTGGGTTTATAAATAAACTGAGCTGCATTTTTAAGCTAAAGACTGTTTGCAGAGAAAGAAAAATCTTGGCCTTTGGTTAATCTTCTAAAGGGGAAGTTACTGGAAAGCTGTCAGGTGGTTAAACACTTTGGACTGAAATCTTGGCTGGCTGATAATCATAAGACCCCTGAAAAGAAGAACTGTTACAAAATACTGGTTTCAGTGGTGCTTTGATAATTGGAAACATTGGATTACAAAAACTATATAAAGATAAGAACTACACAAGATTTGGTTCTTTGGATTTTAAGATGGGCTGTTTTGATAAAGTTAATGAAAGAGACTATGGTACCGGTGAATAACTACTTAGAGGAGGGAGACAAAATGGATATTGTACATTTATCTAAAAGTGACAGAAAACCACACCTAACACTTCCTGCTGAAGACCCCAGCGTGGAACATCAGAGATCTGGAGGAACAATGATTCAAGACAAAGTACATTCCAGGAGAAAATATATGCAATGCTGTGACAAATTCAGATGACAATTGTCTTAAATCACAATGAGATTAAAAACAACTTAGATAACATAAATGAACATATCTCTAGCCTAAACTCACAATTAAACAATGCTCAAAAAATGATGATAATGAACCAATAAATGAGACAATAGAATACAAATCAGAGGAAAATGACTTAAATATGGAAGCCACAAATGAAGAGAACTACAACTTAATACAAACAAAAGAAAATCTGCAAAATTTTGCTACAACAAAGGAAATAAAAAAGATGTTTTACCTTCCAGGACTTCAAAACAAACTTGAGGACAAAAAAGAAGATTTAATAAAATGGATTAAAGAGCTGTCAGGAGAATCATTAAAGCATGGGAGACAAAAAATGAATATTTTACTTAATTTGTCTTTTTTATCCCCAACAATATCTACAAAAATACAACCTGGCAAGCTATTTGCCTGAAATGGTATAAGGTTTCCTGCCTGAGCAGGGGGTTGGACTAGATGACCTCCAAGGTCCCTTCCAACTTTATTATTATTATTATTATTATTATTATTATTATTATTATTATTATTATTATTATTTATTTATTTATTTATTTATTTATTTATTTATTTGCTAAACCTACTGATTTGGAAAGCAACCTGGCAAAAAAAGATTAGAATTAGATTTAAGAGATGTGACTCAATTTACCAGATGGAATATTATATGACTAAATGGAATATTATATGACTAAACATATAATCAAGGAAATATATTATCTAGCATATTGATCAGTTATAGAAATTAATTATTATTGATTATTTTTAAATATATGAACCCAGACAACACATTGTTCACTAAGCATTAAAGATTGTTATTGTAAAAAATTAATAAAATATATTTAAAAAATGAGAGAAAGGAAAAAAAATCTGAATGACAGATATTTTTAGTCATTTCTTCAGCAGAGTGATGTGAAAAAGTGTTTTTAGTGATTTTAGAGCCAGGATTTTTAAAACCTGGGAAAAAGCTACTGCAAAACCAATATAAACAAGGTAATTCATGAATATGAAGAACTAATTAGTATTTTGTGTGGAAGAGAATGAAATTGAAAAGAGAGTTAATACAAAGGGAGAAGACTGCCTTTCAATTTGTCTGTATATTGAAGGTACCACAGGAGGTTTCTCTTTTAAGTAGTCATTTAACTGCCACATGCCAGGGCAATATTTTCCATATTCAGATAGTTAAGTTTGCTACTATTAGAATAGCAGCTAGTTAGATTAGGTCTTTGCAGGCATGCTTCTTATTTTGTTGATATTCTTTTCATAAGACTTCTCATGCTTTCCTATTTTTTTTGCAACTTTGCCAATGCACTGTATTTTCCTGTTTTATAGATCACTTTATATCCCAAATGACAGTTTTTATCACTTGGATTTCAGTTAATACAAATCATGCCAATAAGGCAAGGGTGTTTTTTCCCTCTTTAAAACTACATTTCCCCTTTTTTCTGAGATGTATGACTTATTTCCATTTTATTTTATTTAATAAAGCTGTGCTAGTAGAAAGAGATGAAAAAACATATTGCCAGCCGTGCTATTTTCTAAAGAAACAAATTGGCAACTGCCCACTTATGGAAAAGGAAACATTTGCAGAATTATTAACTGAACCGCAGCTATAGTGTTCTGCCAGCTTCCAGGGTAGTTTCTGTTGGCCTTTAATATAAATCAAGTTCATGTTGTACATCATATAAAATGAATTGCCAGATAGTTAGCTTTCTAAATTTCAGCCTTCATTTTGTGACCACACATTTTAGGCCACCTATTAAGGCTCAAAATTCAAGATAACAATAAAAATACTACTAAATTTAAGGTAATAAAAATGGAGCAAAACTAAAAAAACAGCATGCATCTAGTTCTAAAATCATAATCAATAAAACTCCAAATCATAAGCAACTAATCAAATTGGTTTTTAAGACCTTTCTAAAGTCCTACAATAATGGGTTTAAGACTTGTCATTAGAAAATCATCAATTTAACAAAGGGAACTATGTGTTCACTTTTAAACAGTAGGCTTAACTTGCTGTTTAGTTATAGATGGATTTTAAATGTTGAATTTTACATCTGTACAGTGCTACACAAAGATGATTTTCATCTCTTGTTATCATTCTGATTTCCTTAACATTTTAACATTGATGATATTAACTGGCTTCCAAAATTGTTCTAAATCATAATGTTTAGTTTAGTTGATTTTATGAACCCAGCCATTGTATTTTATAAAATATGCTTTATGCTTAATATATAGTATGAAGTCACTCAGATGTACTTTATAAAACAAACAATGGATAAAACATATCTGGCTTAGCACATTTTATGATCTTACTTAAGGACTACTTAATCTTTTTTCATTTTGCCATTATTGACCTTGTGTGTTCATTTATATAGAAATATTGTACTTCATTCTGTATTTTAATGAAAAGCATTGACTGACTGACTGACTGACTGAGAGCCAGTTTGATGTAGTGGTTTATGGTACTAGACTAGCTCAAGGAATACTTGAGCTCTAATCCCTCTTAGGCAAGCTTTGTGACTGCACCAGTCATTTTCAATAGAAGAGAATAATTGTAGCTCAGAGATAAACTGTCTGAGTTTGATTATTTACTTGCAGACATTTCATTATCCAAATACGTAAAATTACTAGTACAAGTGAGTGTGGGGTTTGGGGAATATAGTTTTGGTTGTAGTTTTCTCACTGATAGTTCCTTAATTAAAACATTGTTTTCTGTCTGATTGCTAGTGCTAATATCTGGTTATCTGAATATTGACTGCTCCAGGAGATGTGTCCTACTCCTTGTGTGCTTCCTAGGTTTTTTATTGCCTCTTTTAACTAAATTGCCAGTTGGTGTCTGATTTGTCTGAATGCCAGGTTTCCAAGAATAATCTACCATGTTTGGATTTTGCTTGGTTTATGATGCAAATAATTTTCCAGTTGAAACTGCGCTTGAATTTGTCCATGTAAGATTGAGTTTTTGTCATGTCTTCTGAAAGCTAGTTGGTGATTATGGATATTCTCTTCTAGTCTTCTGCCTGCCTGTCCTATATAGGCTGTTGCAAATATTGCACTTTAAGTTGTACACGACATTTGTTTCCCCAACCCCACCCCTTGGGCTTCTGGGTTTTTTGGCTAAGATATTTTGGAAGGCTTTAGTTGGTTTGTGTGCTACAGTGATGCTATGTAGTTTTAGTATTTTGTTGGTCGTTTCTGAGATGTTTTTGATTATGGAAGAGTTATCCTTTTCATAGGTTATACTGGTTGTACTATAGTGCAGCGTTTCCCAACCTTAGGAACTTGAAGATGCGTGGACTTCAACTCCCAGAATTCTGGCTGGGGAATTCTGGGAGTTGAAGTCCACGCATCTTCAAGTTCCTAAGGTTGGGAAACGCTTCTATAGTGGATCAAATGGTCAGATTCTTTCTAATAAAGTTGTGTGGGTATCCATTTTGTTGGAAGATGTACGAATGTTTCCTCTTTCTGGTGTTGTTGCTGAAATATGTGTTCGTCTGAATAAAATTCCTATATAGCTCCTCTTGTGGGAGGTTGGGTGATAATTTTGTAGTGGAGCATTTGGTTAATATAGGTTGCTTTCTGATAGATTTGAATTTCTAGTTTGCTGTTGCTTCCTCTGCTGATGAAGATATCCAGGAAAGATACTGTGAAGCAACATCTAGAAGTTACAACACTCCTATATTTACAACCAAAATTATGAATCCAGTATGTAGGCAACACCTTATCATCATCATCAATAATAATAATAATAAAAAGGAACTAGAGAAGGCACATTAAGTAATCAACAACATCTTCGAAGGAATAACATTTACAAGGGAAGAAGAAAACAATGTATAACAATTATACTTGAATGCACCTACACTTATCCATTATATTCAGGATATCTGAATTTTAAAGCATTATATTTAAAATGGTTTTGGTAGTTTTATTTTTATCTATTTTTGTGCCATACTTCAATAAATATTTTTAAAAATTTACAATGGAATATTAAGTTATTTTTAGAAAGTAGTTTATGAAATCACATGTGGCATGTAAAGTCTTAGAAGATATTCATGATCTCCTCACCCACATAGGGAATGTATCTTGTAATATTATTTTTGATGCAGCACTTAATATGTCTTACCTAAAAGTACAAATACTACAGATCACTACTACCAATATCATATCATTAATATGTAAATGTATACAGATTGTAATTGATGCACATTAATTGATAGAAATACGTGTGAATAAGGTTTCATCAAACCATGACTACTTTGCAATATGCATTTTAATTTCAGTTGTCCCTAAATCAATATGCAAAGTGTTTGAAATGCAAAATATTTTATTAGACTTAAGCTGATAAAATGACACTTAACATGGAATGACCCAAATGAATTTTTTCACAGGGATATCAAACCAGATAATATCCTGATGGATATGAATGGACATATTCGGTTAGCGGATTTTGGTTCTTGTCTGAAGCTGATGGAAGATGGAACGGTAAATTAGATTTTTTTAAAATAAATCTGGTTAAAATGTAGTTCAGTCATCTTTAATATCTGAAACTTGTTAATTCAATTTTGGGATTATATTTGATCATAAAGAAAGGTTGTTGGCTGTAAAATTATCCTTTTTGAGCAATTGTGTTGGACCTATAATAGAAACCCATTTTAATTCTTCTGGCTGTGTGTATATTAAAAGATTCATTCACTTTGCACTCCTTTTATATATCTTACTTTACCATCATTGTCCATACATATTTCATAATTCCCAATATCCATTGACTTCCATTTTTGATAGTATTTATATAGTTCTACATCATAATATCTACTGTAAATTTTGAGTGATATCTTTATTTGTTTTGTCTTAATAATCTATTTCACCACAGAATTTACATTCTGAGTGCAAAATTTAGATGTTTTTATTATAGAACTAACAAAACAGATACAATACTTGATAATGAAAGAGGATATGGAGGTTATAACAGTTATAAGTCTGGAAATGAGGAATTGAGATTCACAGAAGGGAAGACAAAGTATCCTTTTTAGTATCAATTGCCTGACATGTTATTCAAGTTGTTAGGGGTCCATTATAGTTGGAAATTAATCACATGAGAATTGGTGCAACATTAATGTTGACATTAATGTCAATATGCCAAGTATAACAGAATAAAATAAGCTTGGAAGTTGATCAAATACTGGTTCTGCTCCAGCTCTTTTAATTTGTATTCTCCTGTTCTATAGCCACTGTTGTAACCATGATATTTTGACTGCATTGCTCTCGCTGAAATAAATGTGGAAATGGGAGTGTAAACATTTGCTTCATCTTCATTTGATTTTTTTTTAAAAAAAGTACCTCGTAATGTAGCAATATGACTGACCAGTTTTACAAAAATGTGTACTTTAAAACTGTTGTTTTGTTTTTAGGGTACATGTATAAAACAGCCATTTAGAATTGTATCAGAGAATACAAATTGTACACTTCTCATATCATCCTGGAGAACTTTCATTCAGTTTCTTACATGCCTTTTCAATATTTTAATATGGCATGGGTTGCAGAGCAAAATGAACTCCTTATAGTTTTGTGTTCTTAAACAACAAAGTTAGATTTTGAAAAATACTTGCAGTCAGTTTCACTTTATGTATTTTGCTGTGAATTAATAGAACTTGATTTTGTTGTTAAAAAAATTATTTGGTAATAATGATCAAACATGTTTATTCAGATACTTCATAGCAAGCCTTTTGAATATTTCAGCATTTTAAAATATAAAAAGTTTCTAGTCCTACTTACGCCATCTTACTGACTCAAACTTGTAATTTTTCTTGGATTCTATCTCATGTAATGGTCTTCTCTGTAATTTGTGTTGTCTCACTGTTTGAATGTTATCTGTACATTCTCTCCTGATCACTGGCCTTGAATATTGGATCTAGATCTTTCATTTTTAAAAAACAAAAAATATCAGAAACATGTGAAAAAATAACAAATCCTGTTTGCATTGTAATATACAGCTAATTAGTTTCTGCCAAATCTGTGATAAAATCCAGAGCCCACTTCTGCCTGTTCACAGCTATTTTGTGTGTTCTAGTATTTCCTATCCATAACTCATAATTAGATTAAATATCTGGTTCTATATTACTTGCTATTATTCGTATTTCTTTTTGTTTATATCACTCGAAGTCCTGGCAAAATATTTTTAATTTGAAAAAAAAGTGAAAATGTGCAATGTGTTTGTTAATATAAACTTTTAGTATTGGTACAACCTAGAAGAAATACAAGATTGTATATTAATGTAGAATTTTTCTTCACTGCAAGTTCAGAAACAAGATAACAGCTATAGCTAATAAATGCCACATTGCTAATAGGATTTTTAATCTGTCATGGTGGAAAACATTCTTCTTTAATTCTATTTACTCACATCTATCACTGCTTTAAATATAAGTGGATCTGTTCCTATATATATAGAAACAGAAATAGTATTATGGGCAAAGTTTAATTGTGAAATAATATTCCCCACAGGTTCAGTCTTCAGTGGCAGTTGGAACACCAGATTATATCTCTCCAGAAATTCTGCAAGCCATGGAAGATGGGAAAGGAAAATATGGTCCTGAATGTGATTGGTGGTCCCTTGGTGTTTGCATGTATGAAATGCTGTATGGAGAAACACCTTTTTATGCTGAATCTCTGGTGGAGACGTATGGAAAGATAATGAACCACAAAGTGAGTGAGCTATCCTTGTATGTAGAAATGAATGACAGTATCCAAGGAATCTAAAATTGTTTTGCTTAGTAATTCATTTATATTTCTTTCTGCCTGTATTTAATATATTTCCTTTCAAAATGCATTTCTCATGGCAGCTCACGATAGAAAATAGCAAAAGTCACACCAGATTATGAAAACTGTTGTAAATTAATTTATTTAAAATGAATTAACATATTAAAAGTTTTGCCTATTTGATTTACTTATTTATTAACTTGACTTTAAGTGCCCTAACATTTTTATTGATATTGTTGTTTGTTAATGAATGGACTTTTGGGTGAAATCTAATTAAACTGTTCTTCTGGTGAAACTGCTTCTGAAAACTGATCAGGTAGAGGGAATAGAGCCTCCTCCAGCTCCTATACAAGTTTCCATGTGCCCAGAAGAATGACAAAATAAGGAAAAGATCATTAATGCAAATAAATATTGTTGTAAGGTTGAATTTCGCCTTCTGAATTCTGTTTTTGGGTGCAGCCTCCAAAACTGCAACCATATAGAAATGTTTCATTTCATGTGACAAAAAGCATAAATGATAACATTCACAGGCAGTATTCACATTAATTGTACTGAGTTAATTTAATTTGCCCTATTTCATCCTTTATCTGCCAACCAAAAGATAAATATGACCACCAACTAGAAACAAGGATGTCTTCTTGTTAAATGAAGTTCAGTCACTGTTGCAACCAGACTGAATCTGTCAATTTTGATTTTTCTCAGTTTCTCATATTCCCAATTCTTAGTTTGTCACCACCTGGTTAGTTAGTTTGCAAGTTTGTCCTTATCCAAAACAAATAAAATACCTTAAATTTTTACACATCTTCCTGCAAATTTCATTTAATATATGAAATATATATCCTTATTTATTTATGGTGCATATCCTAGTATGTGTATTTTGTTCAAGACAGATACTATATCTCTGATATAAAATATTCTGTGTATTCTTCCTCAAAACACATATTTATGAATTCCTAGCTGCATAACAAAATTCTAAAAACTCTACATTTTAACATACAAGTGTTGAAAATTTCTTACCAATTTGTGCTTATACTTCTGAATAAATTTATTATTGTAGAAACTTCCTTGGAGAAAGTGGTAACTCACATTTTGTGGCAATACATTTGTACTTGATAGATTTCTGATGGAAGATATAAATGTATGCATACAGAACCTATGGTTTTTTGTTTCTTAGGATTCGGCAGTTAGTTTATGTTTTTTGGTAAAGTAGTTAGCATTAGTTTATTAATTAGCATTCTTTTTTCCCTTTAAGGAGAGATTTCAGTTTCCTGTCCAAATGACAGATGTGTCTGAAAATGCCAAGGACCTAATTCGAAGGCTTATTTGCAGCAGAGAACATAGACTTGGGCAGAACGGAATAGAAGACTTTAAAAGCCACCCATTTTTTTCAGGGATTGACTGGGATAACATTCAGAACTGTGAAGCACCTTATATTCCTGAAGTCAGCAGTCCAACAGATACTTCAAATTTTGATGTAGATGATGACTGTTTAAAAAATTCTGTAAGTAATAGAGTGTTTTTAATATGTTACGTTGATATTTTTGTATTTATGTATAAAATTTCTACATTATAATCATAATGTAGACCTGAAGACCTGGCTCTTTGAGCTCTCCGGCCCAGGCTGAGAATTTTTAACTGGGGTTTTTATTTTTAGGGATAATTTAATCTTTTTTAATTGTTTTTTAACTTTTGTATTTTGTATTGGTTTGGTTTTTAAATACCCTGTAAACCGCCCTGAGTCCTTTGGGAAAGGGTGGTATATAAATCTAATAAAATAAAATAAATAAAAATAAATAGTAGTTGGAAGGGACCTTGGAGGTCATCTAGTCCAACCCCCTGCTCAGGCAGGAAACCCTATACCATTTCAGACAAATGGCTGTCCAGTCTCTTCTTAAAAACTTCCAGTGTTGGAGCATTTACAGCTTCTGGTGGCAGGTTGTTCCACTGGTTAATTGTTCTAACTGTCAGGAAGTTTCTCCTTAGTTCTAGGTTGCTTCTCTCCTTGATTAGTTTCCACCCGTTGCTTCTTGTCCTGCCTTCGGGTGCTTTGGAGAATAGCTTGACTCCCTCTTCTTTGTGGCAGCCCCTGAGATATTGGAACACTGCTATCATGTCACCCCTAGTCCTTCTCTTCATTAAACTGGACATACCCAATTCCAGCAGCTGTTCCTTATATGTTTTAGCCTCTTTGTTGCTCTTCTCTGTACTCTTTCCAGAGTCTCAACATCTTTTTTACATCGTGGTGACCAAAACTGGATGCAGTATTCCAAGTGTGGCCTTACCAAGGCATTGTAAAGTGGTATTAATACTTCACTTGATCTTGATTCTATCACTCTGTTAATGCAGCCTAGCACTGTGTTGGCTTTTTTGGCAGCTGCAGCACACTGCTGGCTCATATTTAAGTGATTGTCTACTAGGACTCCGAGATCAATTATTATTTAAAATATGCAGCAAATAAACGTAAAAACAAATAAATAAGTAAATAAAAATTATTGACAGACACTACTATCAAAATTATGTCCATTGGGTCACAAAATATGGAAATTAATTTCTAAAATAAGCAAAAATGGAAATCAGAAACTCCAAAAAAGACAGATTTTTTTTATCCAAGTTTTTATTGTTTTCTCATCTTCTTCTTCTGTACTTTTGATGATGTAAACATTGTTGGAAATGAGAAGCATTGAACCAGAAACAGTTTTACCTTATCATAAATGACGAAGGAAGCCAGCAGTAGTTTTTCTGCAATGGTCTTTTCAAATCTGATATGTTCCAGAACAAACGGCTACTTTTTCTGAATCAGAATACACATTATGCTAATTTTACCTGAAATTAATGTCAATGGATTAACCTTCTCTAAATTAGTTAACTCTTCTTGTTCCTTTAAATCTCAGGAGACAATGCCACCACCAACACATACTGCATTTTCTGGCCATCACCTGCCATTTATTGGATTCACATACACAAGTAGCTGGTGAGTGACCAGTTTATTTATACTAAATCATGGGTCCCCAACCCCCGGTCTGTAGACTAGCACCAGTCCGTGGCATGCTAAAAACTGGTCCATGCAAACAAGCAAAGCCCCATCTGTGGGATGCAGGCAGCATGCAAAATTATGCCCCTTCCAGTCCATGGAAAAACCTCTCTCCAAAGAACCAGTCCCCGGTGCCCAAAAGGTTGGGGGCTGCTGTACTAAATCATAATAGAATAGCTCAATTATTTTGTAATTTAAAAATAAATTACAGTTAATGTTCATATACACCTTTCCTTGCATTATTTGTTAATGTTTGTTTCTGTAATGTGTGCATTTTACATGAAAATTCTGAACCAATAGTAGTACAAAATTCATAGGCGCATTGTTTCCATCCACATAGTAATACAGTAAGTGCAAATTGTATAATAAAACTACACACCAGACAGAATCCGTAATGTTAATCCAATATATTTTTATGCTAGTTTTTGTTGGTTGTCTCCTCTACCTATAATAATTTAAAAAGGTAAAGGAGTCCCTGCGGATTTTACTCCATTAATCATTGTCAACTATAGCAGCAGTGCTCATCTCCGTTTCAAAACCATTGAGCCAGCGCTGTTCGAAGACATTTCCATAGTCATGTGGCCAGTATGATGTCATAGAGCACTTCCCACTGAAGTGGTACCTATTTATCTACTTGCATTTGCATGCTTTTGAACTGGGTCAGGAGCTGGAGCAAGGATGGGAGCTCATCCCATCATGTGGTGCTCAGGTCTCAAACCTGGACTGCTTGCTTTTCAGCCAACAAGCCAATGTCTTAACCACTGAGCCGCCATGCCGACCATCTAGAATAATAGGTGAATGCAAAATATTAAAAGGGCAAAACTGCAAGGGATTTTTTTATGAATAGAGACAAACATAATTGTTGTTTTGCAGAATACGCAATTGCTTAGTGAAAGGGCTGCCAACTGATAGAATCGAGGGCTTATACAGTTGGGCAAGTTTTATATAGTAGATCAGGGATGTCAAATTGGCAGCCCGTGAGCCGGATGCGTCATGTGCAGGCCACGCCCATCCCAGCTCCACAAAGGCAAAAAATGTCACGATACATCACATGACACAATCAAGTTTGACACCTGTGTAGTATATCATTTCCTTACCTACGTTATCTAAGTATACACAAAGTTGCTTAAAAGTTTGTGAATCGTTTTGAATTTTCAATATTTCTGCATAAATATGACTTAAAACGTGATCTGTTCTCCATACAAATCCTAAAACCATTACCATATAAAACTATATAAAGAAAGCCCAATTAACCAAATGAGTCAAAATCTTTATACTTGTTAATTGATTTATTGAATGTGTGGCAAAATTATGTGAATATCTAGGATGATCAGTTCATTTGAAGGAAAAATTAGAATCAGGTAATTTAGTCAATGGGAATCTAGTTATTAGGTGTGAGTGTGGAAGTCCTGCTTTGTTTAAAGAATTGAACTCTGGATATTCATTGTCAAAGCCTGAACTTCACAACACAGGTATGTGGAATTGTGTCATGATTTCTACAGATCTCCAAAAAGCAGTTGTTGTCACTTATCAGGCTGGAAAAAATTATAAAACTATTTCCAAAGAATTTGGACTCCTCCTCCTCCAGTCCACTGTCAGCAGATTTTGTACAACTATAATACTATGGGAGGTCTCAAAGAATTTTAAGAGGAGTGATGTCTAAGAAACTAAAGGCCTTAAGAGCTAAAGAAATGAAATGGCCAAGACCGAGTCCTGACCTTAATTCTATAGAAATATAGGAAATATAGGTAGGCAGTAGGCAGTTCATGAGAGTAAACACATTAACATCCCTGAGTTGAAGCTTTTCTGTAAGGAGAAATGGGCTAAAATTCCTCCAGGCTGATGTGCAGAATCGATCAGCTGAAAGCAAAGTTTCACATCCTTTTGCTATAAAACTTTGAATCATTTCGCTCAATAAATCAATGAACAAGTACAATGTGTTTGGCTCATTTGTTTAACATTCGGTTCTGTTTATCTAGTTTTAGGACTCTCGTGGAGAAGAGATCATGTTATAGGCCATATTTTTGCAGAAATATTGAAAATTCAAAAGGGTTCACAAACCGTTTAGCATCACTGCATAATCTGAGATATTTCGAGAGTATACCTAACTGGGTGATTTTTAGTTATTTTTTTCTACTGACAGAGCTATTTCTTTGCTGGAATAGGGAGAGGCGACAAAACTATTCTCTTCCCTCCTTATGAGTGTCGTCAGTTAAAATTGACTGGATATTAGGAAGATCATTAGAAGTCAATTTGGGAGTTAATAAGAGGGAGGAGAGACAATGTGAGTGGATTTCATCAGAATGTTCAAGTGGATTTCTACTTGAATAATGTTGGATCTCAGTTGCAATTTATGATGGCTTCATGAATATGTTTGCAAAAAACTACAACAAAGACACCGAACTGCTTCCAGTTTTCTGTTGGAATGTATATATAAACTTTTAATTATCCTAACATGAACTTTTAATTATCCCAATATGAACTTTTAATTATCCTAATATGAAAGTCATAAAAATCAATCTGTTAAAATGTTCTGAATCTGATAACTATCTTTGCAGTGTCCTTTCGGATCGTAGTACTTTAAGATTTGCAGCTGGGCAACGTGTAATGGACCTTGATGCCAGTGTTCAAAGAACACTAGAGGATTCCTTAGCTACAGAAGCGTATGAAAGACGAATAAGACGTTTAGAGCAAGAAAAGCTAGAACTTAGCAGAAAACTTCAAGGTATTGCTATATAAAGTATACATGATTATCTATTTAAGTCAGTTTTGGATTCCATGACATATGTGGTAGAAAGACCTTCTATTACTAGATTTTCAGTAGAAACAGTATTTGAAAAGATTTCTGATATAACTGAATATTAATTTACTGTGATAAAGTCATTGTCACAACTTAGGAATGATTTTGAATGAAAACAACATATTTTGCAAGTAGAAATTACAAGAAATTAATAATATTTTGATATTGCAAAGATAGTTGCACATATAGCCAAAGTGTTATTAAGACATTTGCAGAAAGAAAAAGAAAAAATGACAATGTATGGAGCAAAATTAAAACCGTCCAGCCCAATTCGTGGCTTACAACTTTAGAATATGTGGGAAATTGTTATTGGAGGACAAGTGACCTCTAGGGCTTTATTACGGTATTTTTCTGGAGGATCAGAGAATAAGTCTCGAAGAGCCTGAAGAAACATACGAATGAATGTTGAAATGAAAGATTTAAAAACAATTCAGAAACAAGAACCAAGTGAGACAATTAAAAGGAAAAAAAATAGTGAGTAATGATGGTTAGACTGAATTTGAAATTAAAGACATAAAAATAGTTTAAGAACTAAAATGATAGAGGGTGGAATTTCTATGCAAACGTGCATAAGGAGTTTTACATTGTAAGTTACACAAAAAGTTCAAAGGTTGGGTTTAAAATCTGTAGGTTTGTACTGAATACTTGCTTAGCCTTGGTTGTGATTTGTAGAAAGAATCTAACGTACACAACTTCCCTGAAGTTCTGTTCATTTATTCCCTTAATGCAGTTTGACCGTTTTTTAAAGACATTAAGAATGTAACAAAATAATGTTTTAGTTTCCAAAGGGATACAGTATAAGAGGCTTCAACTTTTTCAGCATCCTCTTCTCGTGCCGGCAAATCACTTTTTTAAGATTAATTTAAAGCATTTGGTTTTCTATGTTGAAATGCTGGTAAGCAGAGAGTTTTCCCTCTATGACTGGGCAAATGATGGTATCCATTCAGGAAGATTTGCCCCCCCACACACACACACACCACCACCAGTGAGCAGTATGTGGCTGCAGTTAGTTGTTTTTCTACAATTTACCTAACAATTGGACAGTCGTTACAGAAAAGCAAATTCTGATTAAAAGTCAGAATGACCCCTACCCATCCACCATAATAATAATAGGAACAGTGGAATCCATTATTTAGGTAGTGACCAATTCTTCATTAGAAATGCAAGCAGATACTATAAAGTCACCTGTCAATTATATTTTAATTTGGATTCTTGCTCTGAGGAAGGCTCAGTGATTCAATGGATTAATTGATCCATTTCTTCTGACCTCTCTAAGAGGTAGCTCTTTAACAGTTATTATTTAAAACATTTATTTACATCATTTTACTTTCAGCTTTCCAGATCCCCATCCTTTATTAAATGCTCTCTTCATGTGCTCAATCCTCATGGCAGATCAACTTGGTGGCAAATTTAAAACCAATTTTATAGCACTCTAACATTTACAGGGCAATTTTACCTTGTTCAAGGAAAGCTACAATATTAAGCAGACTAAGCAGGCAAAGTAGTGTTAGTACACTTTTTTTAGTAGCTGCTTCATACAGTTTTTCTCACTCAGAGTTTGCTGAGAAACAGATTATTTTACAACTTTGTCTAGATGCATAATACTTTGACAGTGTAACAGATTTTACAGCTATTCTTACTAGCTTCAGATTTTTCTGATGTTTTAACTTGAGTGCATTGAACTTGATGATGCTTGTGTCAATAAACCAGGTGTTGCATGAACACCTTTACCGAGGGGTCCTCGTCTATCTCGATGACATTTTGATTTATACGGAGACCATGCTGTTCCAGGCAAGAATTTTGCACAATTCACTCATATTCCAGATAGCAGTCCGCCAATGTGCTATACGTTTTTTTAGATGAAGGATACCTTTCTTGAGCTGGAGACAAGATATTCTTTTAGTTAAATTACTCTCTGCTTTCCTTTGGTCAAATGATGCAATCTGTGAGAACTACTTTGAGAAATGTGTGCAAATAGTACCTATTTTACATTTAGCACAAAAGCCATTACTTGGTAAATTAACATACTGTTTTTTTAAAATAGGATCAGTTTAATAGCTTAAGATTCATTTTCTTACTGTTCTTGAAGGTCACGTTCCTTATAGTGAAGAAAGTTATAAATGTTCAAAAACTTTGGCATGACAGAAATTTTTTTAGAATCTTCAAATTGGGGTCCAAAAATTGTCAGGCCACAGTTACTTCTTGGATACCATATTATGATTTTGAAATGCCAAAATCTATAGATTGAAAATGTTGAATGCAGTTTCTTACATCTCCCTTGCTTTTTTTTAAGAGTCCACACAAACAATCCAGGCCCTACATTATTCAACTGTAGATGGTCCATTAACAGCAAGCAAAGATTTAGAAATTAAAACCCTGAAAGAAGAAATTGAAACATTGAGAAAACAAGTCATTGGTAAGTACCAGTATTTAATATTGAAAACATTACAAGATCTTTTCCAGCTTTTGTTTCTGCTCAAACATTCTTTTTTACAAATGTTTCTATCCAATGTAAAATGTCAGCAGGTAACCCTTACTTATCAACAGCCTCATGCAGTGACTGTTTGAAGGTAAAATAGTGTTGAAAATATAACTTTGCAACAAAGGTACATACATGACTTTCATAGCAACTCTCTCAGTCATGTGTTTGCCATTATAGTCAGTTAGTATGTATTGACCTATGCCTGTCCCATTTTTTTTCTTTTTTCCCCTTCACAGAGCAGAGAGATTACCTTAAAAAGTGACCTCTTTAGGTAATCTTTCCTATCTCATCTCTTTTTTTCTCCCCTCCCCTCCACAGAAGGGAGAAATTGGAGAGAAAGGGATTACAAGAGAGTAAGTAGGCTCACAATGGGAATATACATTAAAAGGCATGCAGTAATGCTATTTGCCAACCAGATAGTCTAAGATTAATTAGTTAATATCCTTTTTGCTAATTATCCTAATACTGGGGTGAGCATTCCATAGGCTGGGAGACCTTTTTTACATTCATCCTTAACAATTTATTTACTTTCATTCCTGTTCCTTATCAGTGTGGTTTAGGACTTCATTTTGGTAATTTGAAAACTGAGTTAGCAATGAAGAAATCGTTGAAATTTACTACTGTAAAATGTTTTCTTGCTTCATTTCTGCTTATAGGTCCATACAATGAAACTGCATTTTCCACTTTACTATTTCCAGCTTTGGCATTCCATTCTCCAACCACCAAGCAGCACATCTTTCTTACATGTTGATTTTATATCAGATTTGACCATTAAATTTTCTTCTACATTAGTGGTTGGCACATAAATACTGATAACTGAAGGCAGTCCTGCAAGGCCCAATTTATATGATTTGATAAACTGACTGCATTTACCTAAATACATTGTACCTAAATACTGTCTTTCCTATGTAGTCTTCCTGATAATGAAAGCAGCACTACACTTTTTGGTTTTTGTGGCCTAAGTAGTAAGCAGTATGATCTTCTGACTGAAAATATCCAGTTTTAGTTCTTTTCAATTCAGTGATGCGTAAGATATCAATATGTATTCAGTTCGTTTCATCTTTCACGATGTTAAGCTTTTCCAAGTTCATCTTTTCAGTTCCATGTTCCCACTGTATTTCAATTTTGGCAGCTCCAGATTTTATTTCCTTGCATAGCAGTATCCAAAATGTTTTATCTTAGTTAACTGCATTGTTGCTCAGAGGTACCTTCGTTCTTCCTCAGTAGCATGTTAAGAACTTCTCAGTATAAGGTGCCCATCATCAGCACTACATTGCAAGTCATTTTATCTTGTCTCTCAATGTGATTTGCTTAATAAAATACAGGAGTGGTTTACCATTACCTTTCTCCCACACAATATAAAACCATGTCTTTGCCATTTTTGCCAGAGTCCCTTGATGACAAATGGGTGGCATATAAATACAATAAACAAACAAACAAATAGTCAAATGATCATCTGTCTCTAGCATCTTTTTATGAGCCATCATGGTGCTATGGTTAGAATGCAGAATTACAGGCTAATTCTGCCGACTGCCAGGAGTTCAATTCTGACCAATTCAAGGTTGACACAGCCTTCCATCCTTCCGAGGTTGGTAAAATGAGGACCCAGATTGTTGGGGGCAATATGCTGATTCTGTAAACTGCTTAGAGAGGGCTGTAAAGCACTGTGAAGTGGTATATAAGTCTAAGTGCTATTGCTATATAGCTGCTACCCAGTATAGGTGGTTACTGTGTATCTGGGATAATTATAATGCCTTGGGTGAACCTGCTTGGATACTTTTGCCATACCCTCCAGCATTCTTTAGTGTCCCTATCAGGATAGTCCCCCTTATCACAATGATGTATCACTGCAGGACTTGTGAAGCTTATTTTTTATATTTGAGCATGGTTATGGTGAGTTCTTTGCTGAATTAATGTAATACAATTTTTATTTCATTTATATTCTGTGTTCAGATTAGTATTCCTATCTCAAAAATGGTAGAAAAAGGGATAACCAAAATGAAGAAATGAGAGTGCCACTATTACTAGAATATGTCCAGGTTAGCAAATAAGATGATAGCAAGAGGGTACGTTTAATTTGCTGTCCTGAATAAAAACATGGTGTATTGCTTATGCTTTTATTTCCTGCTATTATAAAAGTAAGGATTTTAGATCACATTGGAATTCACTAATGGCAAAAAGATTGATGAAAACAAGTCACTATAATAAGACATGTAATAGTTACTAGCTTTAAAGGAGATTTTATAAATCTATCAATAAATCTTAGTCACAGTTACAAAATAGAGGTTCTAATTCTTAATTCTGTTCCCTGTGATTTCCATATATGGAGTTTTGGATTTTCATAATAGCATATCTAGAATATTTCAAGCCTAATATTTTGAGTGAGAGTCTCACCCAATTATTTACAAAGAAGAAGTAAAAGAGCTGCCCCTGCACATTCCTCCATTATCTTTTAACCAAGTTCAAATTTAGATTCAAACCTCTAAAGTTTGGATTTCAAAACTCAGAAATAATATTTAAAACAATCAAATTAATTTAAAAGGCTTGGATGAAAAGAAAGATTAAGACTTCCCTTTTAACACAGAATAAATGAAGGTTAAGTATACCTTCTAAGTAAGGGAATGCATTCCATATTTTGGTCATAGTGCCGGAAAAATCCCTCTCTTGACAAATGAGCTTATAATATCACAAGCATCTTTGAGATAGTTTCATAGCTGTCATTCAGATATTCAGGCCCTTAGCTTTTAAGGGATTTGAAAATCAAAAACTAAGCCTTCAATTGTCCCTATATTAATTTATCAATTTAGCATTTTTGTGGGAGATAGTATCAGAATTCAGGAATATGGTAGTATATTTATTGACAAAGAGATTTTAATAAGAGAAATAAGCTTTTGTGAACCTTTTACTAAGTTGCTAGTTAGAAAAAGTTCTACTATCTGTAGTAGTGCCCAGAGCTATTTTCATTGTGCAGGTGTTGCTAATGACAGAGCCAGTTTGGTATAGTGATTAAAGATACTAGCCTAGAAATTGTGAGTTCTTGGCCTGCCATAGAGACAAAGGCAACTAGGTAACTTTAGGTCCTTTCTCTTAGCTCTATGAAGAAGGCAGTGGCAGACCATTTCCAAAAAACGTTACCAAGAAAAGTGCATTAGACTTGTGCATGCAGTTGCCAACACTGACTGGAAGGCATAAAATCAATCTATCTTAGTGTCATCAGCTTAGCTGCTCGATTTTGCATGACAAAGCTTCCAGGCATTCTTCAAGAGTAGTCTTACATAGACACTGTATACTAGTCTAACAGTGATTTAGCCAAGGCTTTGGTATTCATTGCGAGATCCAAATAGCTATAGAAAAATTACAGTTGTTACAGTTGATGCACTGTAACAACTGTGGCATCAAGGAGCACTTCCAGACTACAGATCTACATTTTTAAGGAAAGGGTACACAATATCTGTTGCCATCATTAACTGAGAATTGTGGATTGTTAAGCAAATACTTGTCCCAATCCAAGTCATTCCAGATTTGGTCCCTTTCAGTCCCGAGTAAGATAAGAGACTGCCTACAACTCCACACACACACTCACCTCTTTCCCCCACATCACTCCTTGTCTTGCTTGGGGCAGCAAGCATTCTAGAACTGCTTAGCTCTAAGGGCTGCTTGAGTCCAGTCCCAGCTGCAGTCACTTTTGCCTGCTTGCACTCCAAGACCTATGCTCCTCTGCACTCTGCTGTCTGTAGACTGTAAGACTAAACATTTTGAAATGCAATTGAAATATTCCCATATTTTTTTGGAACACCACAGTAAAAAAAAAAACCCTAGAATTTTTCTATTTGAAATTTCAAAGTCCCAGCTTCTGCTATCTTATTCCTTGTTCCCAAGAAAATGATCTCAGTCAGCATCTTGGCAATATGTCTGAAGCAAAAACAAATGGACACTTTAGGATAAATTAGGCTCAAGATATTGTACATAAGGAAAATGAATGGTATAAAATTATTCTGTGTGCTTTGTTTATTTCTTTTAAGTGACTAATAATTTGTTTTAAAAAAATAAAAGCTTGCGGAGTAGATTCCTTTTGCAGTTCCAGAAACAATAAAATAAATATAATAAAAATATCACATTGAATTAGAGCTTTAATTATTTAATTTATCTTCCTTTAATTAAGAGTAATTAAGGTCAACTACAAAATTTTATCTTAAGTAAGGCAACACTTCTGCTGATTTTAAGAACATGCACACAAAATACCAAGCACTCTTCAATTTAATTTGCTAAATTATACACCAAAGCTTTTGGCTTAGACAATGTCTCACCTGACTGCTATGTGTAAATGTTATGCAATATGTTTTATTACATTTTTTTCTTAAGAGAAAATAATAGCATAACCTGTATTACAACCTGTGATTCTGAATTTCATGAAGATGAATATCATGAAATTAACAGTTGCATATAAGAATTTCATGTTTACTTAGTCAAGGGTACTTCTTAAAATCTGAATTCAAAGTTTATTTGTAGAGCTTTGAATGTTTTTCCTTATTTAGAATTAAGTTTATGAACATTAAGACTTAATATTGTGGGTTCTGTTGTTTCAACATGGTAATTGCAAACAGCATATTTATTCCTGTTATATTCTTTTCTATGTTAGGCTCAGTTATTATCTCTGCATATTCAGCATGTTCATGTTTTCATATGTCTGTCATGTTCCTCTGTGCCTATATCCTGAAGTCACAGAAATAAGTAAGATGGAAGCAAAATTGTACAACCAACCAAAACATTCAGATACCAACTTGATGTTGTATTTTTTTTCTAAAAACAACACCCATGGGTTGTTATTGTACCAAAAATACAATAAAGAAAATATTAAGAAAGCATAAGGGCCTCAATACGATTTCTTCTAGGTAAAAATAATTTATTTTTTCTGTTCAATTTTATTTCGGTATAGATGTTTGAGAATAGGAAATGATTTTCTCATTCTGCTTGGCATTTGTCACAGTTAATGTCACACTTTATAACCAAGTAGATTCAGGATTAATGATATTGTGTTCTGTTCAGTCTATGGGCCCTTTGACAATTAGTACAGTGCTTGTCTATAAATCCCTTTTGTCTTTTTAATTCAGACTATCTATATTACCGTGCACACAAGACATATCAGAGAAATATGCCTCCCACTAGCATTACAATGGGCTAACTAGGATATGTTTATATTTTATCTTTAGCGGCTTTGTACACTTAGGATCTGTAATTCCCTACCTAGGGAAGGTCATCTCATACCCTGTATTAATGACCTTCCATAAAATTTGGACATCCCCATTTAAAAAGTCCTTTGTTGAATAGGAAGATACTATTTTGTTTAAATTGATCTATGGAGAAAGAAAATTGTGATCAACCTGGAGTTTTTAAATTAAAATTTTATAATTATTTTTAACAATTCCATGCTTCCTGTGGAGAAGATCCCACATCCATAACATAATACAGACATGAAATCCCACCCTGACATTGGAGAGAATTCTGGGAGCTAAGAAGATAAAATCTAAAATTAGCAAACTTGACCACAGACCCCACACTAATCCCTACCCTTAGTCTGGAGTTCATTTTACAGAAGACACAATTTGAAGAAGAGATGAAGACAAGTTCACTTACCTCTCATTTTAACTGGCAGAAAGTCCTGCTATCATGGTCAGCACTTCACATATACAAACTGACAAATAGTACTTAAACATTCAACTCTTCTGGGAAGTTGGAATGAATGATGGTCCTTTTTGTTGTCCAAAGTGAGCAGTAAGGCTTTTATTTTAATGTTTTATATTTCTCAGTAATTTTCTCTTATAGATTCTGGACGATTAGAGCAGCAACTTGAAGAGGCGAGTTCTGCACAAAGAGAATTAGAAGATGCTACCAGACATATCAAAAGTTATGAGAAGCAAATCAAAGCACTAAAGCAAGAGCGGGATGATTTTAATAAGGTATGAACAATCTGATCAACATTTTTACTTCTATTTTACTTTTAGAATACTTCACTTTCAGATTTAATCATCTTAACATAGTAACACAGCAAAATGATTAGGTATATAATTTTATCTGCATTTGATAGTATTTCTGAAATGATTATTATTAAAAATAGTTACTACATGAGCAGTTCTGTATGATTGATTTCACATTTTAAAACACTTCAGTAGCTCACTGCTACTTTTATATAGAAAGCTTTCTTAGACTCAGGTAAAATTGTTAATTATGTGGTAGATCATGGAAGAACTGTCACTATACCAAGGTTTGCAAATAGTGGCGTAAATAACATTCAGACATCCTGTATTGTATGAATGTGTTATATTGCACAGAGAGAAAGGAGGATATTTGAATTTGATAATCTGAAAATTAACCTTGGAGGTTAAATTATCTAGTAAAAACCATCATGAAAATCTGTGATAATAGGGAGGCAGAACCAGCTGTCAAACGGAATGACTGTGTTGAGACGGCGCTCCAAATAAGCGCGCCAATTCCACAGCCACTTCCCTGTGCCCAGTGGTCTTTTTAAAGCCCCAGATCTCTTGGAGGGAGATCTGAAAAGAGAGGTGCCCAGCAGAACAGTTCTGGACAGTGGACCGAACTGTAAGAAGCAGGAATGCCTTAGAGAAATCAGGTGGGAGAAGGAGACAGCCCAGAATGGCGGCCGCAAAGAAATGACAGCTGTCAGCTTGACAAAAATAGCTGTGGTTTAGCGGGACAACGATACAATGAACCTGGTGGCATGAGTACCCAGCGAGCCTTTGCAAGTGATCTGGAGCATAAAACCATTCCGAAGAATTTCGAAGAAGAAAAGAAGAGAAGGGAAGCCCCAGAGCCATAGAGACAGCGGCGATAAGGAGTTAGGAGGAAAAGAGGCTTTACCTTAAAGTAATAGATCCACAAGCTGTAAAGGATTAACGACTAAGGGTGGTTTCTCTTTTTGGCTCTTTCAACAAAGCTAAGAAGAAAGTTAAAAACCTGAAAAGCGAAAGTGCTGTCTGAGCAGAGAGAGCAGACATTTTGAATAAGACTGATTAGCATTAAATGAGGGAAGAGAGACACTTATAAATTAAGAAGGAAAATATGCACAGAAATAAAGAAATTGCTCTGAAATTGCTCTAAAACATAAAAAGGACAAGCTGTAACTGAACTGAGGGTTCAGGCAAATGAATTAATTGAATATAACCCATTATATGATTGAACTGGAAGAGACTAACTAGGAACAAAAAGTTGAAAATTTAAAGAGGGTGAGAAAAACTATTTATTTGTCTACCTTGCTGAACACCCTAACACTTATAACTGTTAAGAGATTAATTGTAAAACTTAGACTGTATTGCCAATGATTTGAATACTTGTTATAATATTTAGGTGAATCAATTGTTATAATTATTATATATTATCATTTAGATGAATTAGAATTGTAGTTGAATATGAACATTTGAAATTGATAAATATATTAGACTGTTAATTACTGTATATTAGAAGTGCCAGTGTTAGAGGTTTTATACTGCATTAGTAACAGAATATAATATTGTTAAGATATAAGGTATCAGTGATTATAATATTAGAAGAATATTATATTTTTAGGTGTGGTGGAGGGAAAGACAAAGATTGTATATAAGTGGGAGGGCTGGTTGATGTCACTCCGAAAGATGACAAGCATCCCCAGCCTAACAAGAGTTGGGACTGGAAGAAGGCAGATAACCCAAGCTACATCGGTGGTACTAAGCCCAGCAGGGCAAAGGCCGATAGAGGAGATGATGCCACAGGAGAGAGCAGGGTCACTCAAAGACCTACAGTCGATGTTACAATCAGTGCAAGAGGTTATGTTGAGAAACCACGATGACTTGAAAAAAGAAATAGGTGAAATAAGGAACGATACTGGAGAACTTAAAGAGAAGATGAGAGCAATGAATGGGAAATTCGAATGCTTCCAACAACAAATACTGAAAAATGAACAGAAACTATTAGAAATGGAAGATAGAATGAATAAGGAAGAAGGAAGAGTGGATGAAATGAATGAAAAACTCTCACAAACAAACAAAGAATTAGAAAAAACTGTTACCTTGCTAGAGACAGAGAAAGCAGACCACTACCTATGTTTTCAAAACGTGAAAGAAGAGAAGGGGGAGGACCTCGCAGAAATGATGACGGACATGTTAGCTTTAGGAATCGGGAAAGAAGAGATGGCAAATCAGATGGACGAAATATATAGAATTCACACAAATTATGCGATAATAAACAACTTACCTAAGGAAGTACATATTAGATTCATCAAGAAGTCAATCAGGGGTGAGATCTTGCACAGAACTAGAGACGACTCGATTGAATACAGAGGAAAACAATTAACAGTTCCTAAACAAGTCCCCAGGAGGGTAAGAGATTTAAGAAGGCCCTATCAATACATCACATTGAAACTAATAAGACAAAACATCAATTTTAGGCGGCTGATGCCAGAAGGGATCCTGGTGACTTGGCAAGAAAAAAGATACAGGCTGGATACGATAAACAAAGCAGAAGAATTTTTTCAGCTATATCTAGGTAGCGATGAATTAGAAGAAAGAACTAAGAGAAGAGGACATTACAGAGAGACACAACAAAAAGGCATGAGAACCACAAAGCAAAGAACGGGAAACTGAGAGAAAAGAAAAAATGAACTATGGCAATGATGATAAAAGCAGACCTAAAGAAGTTAAAGAAGACAGACCGACGAGAGCGACAAGATCAAAATATAGGCAATAATGCGGAAGAACTAACAGCACTATCACTACATGTAAACAGTTTAAACTTCCCAGCTAAGAGAAATAAAATTTTGAACAAGCTTAGTAAGAAAAACGTAGACATAATCATCTTACAAGAAAAAAAATAAAGAACCAGTACCAAGACTTAGTAAACTACCCCAAGTTAGGAACTAAATTTTTATCACTCTCACAGCAGAAAAAAGGAGGAATAGTGATATATGTCAAGGAAAGAATTCCAGCAAAACAAATTTATCAGGATGAAGAAGGTAGAATACTGATAATTGAAATTTCCCTGATTAAAAAAAAGTCGCCCAGTAGGAATTTATGCCCCCAAGAAGAGACAAAGACAATTCTACAAGCAATTACATAAGGTTATCAGTGATATTGAAAATGAGAATATTTGTTTAATTGGCGATTTCAATGCAATTGTAGACAGAAAACTAGACTATAAAGGTGAGAATGCAAGGAAAGGAACTAGAAGACTACTACCTGGTACTTTTTTAAATTGGCGGAGGAGTTTAACATCCAAGAATAGTTAGAGGGAGAGAAATTCAAACGTAAAGCAATTCACATATTATTCAGGGCGTCACCAATCGTGGTCCAGAATTGATATGGTCTGGACAATGAAAGAACTAAATTCAGATGTGGATGATGTAACAATAGATATCAATACATGGGCAGACCACAATCCTGTTATAATCAAATGGAAAGGACAGAAGACAACAAGAAGGTGGACCTTAAAAAAGGCAATCCTAAATAAAAAAGAATTCAAGTATAAGATGGAAGAACAAATGCAGATATTCTTCCAGACAAACAAGAAAGAGGAGACCAGTACCTAAAATCTATGGGATACGACCAAGGCAGTCATGAGAGGAACCACAATTGTATATATGGCCAATGAAAATAAAAAGAAAAGGCAGTACCAAAAACGTCTAGAGGAAGAATACAAAAAACTGGAAACAGAATTACAAAAAAACCCCACAATGTAGGGATTTAAAACAACAACTAGATCTAAATAAACATAAATTGAACATTATAGAAAAAGGAGAATTGGCACAAAAAATAAAAAATATCAGACAAAATTTTTTTGAACAGGCAAATAAACCCAGGAAATGGTTGGCCCATAGACTGAAAAAACAAAAAGATAAAAGATTAGTAAACTATGCAATGAAGCGGGGGAGATGACATACCACAATGAAGGAAAAAAACATGTGAGGTATGAATTCTATAAAAACCTCTATATAGACGATGACCCCTTCATGGATTACTGCCTTGTCATGGCGAAGGGGCTTGTGTAATTCAATGAAGCTATGAGCTATGCCGTGCAGGGCCACCCAAGACGGACAGGTCATAGCAGAGAGTTCTGACAAAACGTGATCCACTGGAGAAGGAAATGGCAACCAACTCCAGTATCTTTGCCATGAAAACCCCATGGACAGTACCAAAACGAAAAAAGATATGATGCTGGAAGATGAGCCCCTCAGGTTGGAAGCTGTCCAATATGCTACTGGGGAAGAACAGAGGGCTAGTACTAGTAGCACCAGAAAGAATGAAGCGACTGGGCCAAAGCCGAAAGGACGTTCAGCTGTGGATGTATCTGGTGGTGAAAGGAAAGTCCGATGCTGTAAAGATTTTTTCTCCATAGGAACCTGGAATGTAAGATCGATGAATCAAGGAAAGCTGGACGTGGTCAAACAAGAGATGACAAAACTGAACATTGACATCTTAAGAATCAGCGAACTAAAATAGACAGAAATGGGTGAATTTAATTCAGATGACCATCAGGTATACTACTGCGGGCAAGAATTCCTCAGAAGAAATGGAGTAGCCTTCATAGTCAATAAAAGAGTAGTAAAAGCAATACTGGGATACAATCCCCAAAATGACAGAATGATCTCAGTTCGAATCCAAGGCAAACCATTCAATATCACAGTAGTCCAAGTCTATGCCCCAACCACCGGTACTGAAGAGGATGAAATTGACCGGTTCTATGAAGCCCTACAGCTCCTTATAGAATTAACACCAAAAAATGATGTCCTTATCATCATGGGGGATTGGAATGCTAAAGCAGGAAGCCAAAAGATAACTGGAATATCAGGCAAGTTTGGCCTTGGAGTACAAAATGAAGCAGGGCACAGGCTGATAGAATTTTGTCAACATAATACAATGGTCATAGCAAACACTCTTTTCCAACAACCCAAGAGACGGCTCTACACAGTGAAGAAGAACTAAAGAGCCTCTTGTTGCCAGTGAAGAAGGAGAGTGAAAAAGTTGGGTTGAAACTTAACATTAAGAAAACCAAGATCATGGCATCCGGCCCTCTCAATTCCTGGCAAATAGATGGAGAAGAAATGGAGGTAGTGACAGATTTTATTTTCCTGGGCTCCAAGATCACTGCAGATGGGGACTGTAGCCAAGAAATTAAAAGACGCTTGTTCCTGGGGAGGAAAGCCATGGCAAATCTAGATAGTACACTAAAAAGCAGGGACATCACCCTGTCAACAAAAGTGCATATAGTCAAGGCTATGGTCTTCCCAGTTGGAATATATGGCAGTGAAAGTTGGACCAAAAGAAAGGCTGAGCGCCAAAGAATTGAGGCATTTGAACTATGGTGCTGGAGAAGACTCCTGCGAGTCCCTTGGACTGCAAGGCGATCAAACCGGTCAGTCCTAGAGGAAATCAACCCTGACTGCTCTTTAGAAGGCCAGATCCTGAAGTTGAAACTCAAATACTTTGGCCACCTAATGAGAAGGAAGGACTCACTGGAGAAGAGCCTAATGCTGGGAAAGATTGAGGGCCATAGAAGAAAGGGACGACAGAGAATGAGGTGGCTGGATGGAATCACTGAAGCAGTAGGCGTGAGCTTAAATGGACTCCAGAAGATGGTAGAGGACAGGAAGGAAGACCTGGAGGAACGTTGTCCATTGGGTCGCGATGGGTCGGACACGACTTCGCAGCTAACAACAACATAGACGATGAAAAGATTAGTGAGGGAAGAATCCTACAATACCTCATGAATGCTGATCTGCCGAAGGTCCCGGAAGAATTCCAAAATATATTAAATAAGGACATAACACTTCAGGAAATTATAGAAGCAATTAAAAAATAAAAAAGTAATAAAACACCCTGCCCTGATGGATTACCGTCTGAAATATACAAAAATCTTCAAGAACTTTTGGGTCCAACTTTATTGGATACATTTAATGAAATATTAAAAGTAGCAAAGATCCCAAATTCATGGAAAGAAGCAACCATACATTAATTCCTAAAGAAAACTCAGATTTGACTCTCATTAAAAGCTATACTTTACTTTACTTTACTTTTATTAAATTTGTACACCGCCCTTCTCCCGAAGGACTCAGGGCGGTGAACAGGGCATATATAAATAGAGAATACAAAAATTAAAAGGAATTAAATAATCGCCCAGATAAAAACAATAACAGTATAAAAACCCCATTAAAAACCCTAACATCCTCCATCAGGCCAGGCCAGCTTGTTCAAATAAGTGGGTCTTCAGACCGCGTCGGAAGGAGCGAAGGTCCGGTGCCGTCAAGAGCTCGACCGGCAGCTGGTTCCATAAAGCCAGAGCGCCCACAGAGAAGGCCCTCCCCCTGGGGGCCACCAGCTGACATTCTCTGACCGGAGGCACCCTGAGGAGGCCCTCTCTGTGGGAACGCACAGGGCAGAGGGAAGTTGACGCCGGCAGCAGGTGGTCCCTGAGGTACTCCGGACCCATGCCATGTAGGGACTTAAAGACCATTACCAAAACCTTGAATCTCACCCAGAAGACAACTGGTAACCAATGCAGCTCGCGGAGCAATGGTGTAACATGGGAGTACCGTGAAACTCCCAAGACAACTCTCGCGGCTGCATTCTGTACCAGTTGGAGCCTCCGAGTGGTCTTCAAGGGAAGCCCCATGTAAAGAGCATTGCAGTAGTCCAGACGAGAGGTCACGAGCGCATGAGTGACCGTACACAGGGCGTCCCGGTCCAGATAGGGCCGCAACTGGCGCACCAGTTTACCAGTTTACTTTACTAAATAATCCTTATTTAGTAAAGAGATACGCCTATCTCTTTACTAAATATGGATTATAGGATCTTCATGACAATAATGGCAGAAAGATTAAAAAGATACTTGGTTGAATTTATCCATACATTAAAACGGTTTCCTGCCCAAAAGGTAGATAAGACATAAAGTTGGGATCATATTAGATATGCTTGAGTATTACGAATCGCATAATGAAAAACAAATGGCATTGATTTTTGTTGACGCGCAGAAAGCATTTGACAACGTCAAATGGGATTTCATGTTGACCCAACTCAAACATATGGAATTTGGGGAAAGATTCATAAACATGTTCAAAGCAATCTATTCTAAACAAGAAGCAAAAGTAATTATAAATGGAGAATTAACAAAAAGTTTCCAAATACAAAAAGGTACGAGACAAGGTTGCCCACTATCAGCATTATTATTTGTACTCTCTTTAGAAGTTTTAACAAGAATAATCCGAAAAGATAAATTGATTAAAGGCTTAGAAACTAAAAAAGAGAGATTTAAATTACAGGCCTATGAAGATGATTTAGTCTTTATTTTGGAAGAGCCCCTAGAGTCCAGAACAAGACTATTATAGGTTTTGGAAAACTATGGAGATGTAGCGGGGTTGAAAATTAACAAAGAAAAAACCCAAAATGCTAGTTAAGAATATGACCAAATTACAAGAAATCGAGCTAGCAGAAAAAATTAACATTCAAATAACTAAAAAGGTACCTGGGGATTCAACTGACGGCAAGATGCATCACACTTAAAAGAGAAAACTACGACAAAATAATAGACCAAATTACAGTGGATTTAGATAGATGGAAAAACCTGCAGCTCTCTTTTATGGGGAGAATAGCGACAATTAAGATGAATGTACTCCCTAAATTACTTTTTCTATTCCAATGCATACGGATTAAGTTAGGCAAAAACTTCTTTGAAAATTTAAACAAAATTATATCCAAATTTATTTGGCAAGGGAGAAAACCAAGAATTAAATTCAATTTATTACAAGATGCAAAGGAAAGAGGGGAATTCGGCCTTCCAAATTGGGAAAAATACTATCAGGCGGCAACATCTGCTTGGATAAAGGAATGGATACACCTAAGGAACAGGAGACTGTTAGCATTAGAAGGTCACGACATGCAGATAGGGTGGCATGCAATACTGTGGTACGGGAAACACAAGGCACACCAGTATTTTCAGAAACACTATATTAGACGGGCACTATTAGATGTGTGGACTAAAATTAAAAAAATTAACTACATAAAAATTCCCACTTGGATATCGACATTGGAGATATTTATGCACCCAAAATTTATGAACTTAGGAAAGGTAATTACGTATAAAGACATTCTAGATGAAAGTGGAGAGTTGAAAACAAGGAAAAAATTATTAGAAAATGGCATAGAGCTGGAATGGTGGGCATATCTGCAAATCTAATCACGATACAGAAAAGATAAGAAACAACCCGGGATAAAATTAGAACACAGAAAATTAGTTAAAATTCTATTAGGAACAGAGAATAAAACGATAAAAAAGATATATCAATATTTACTAGAACAAGACATGCTAGAAGAACCAGTAAAAGACACAATGCTAACTTGGGGCAAAAGTTTTGGCTATAGTATCAATCTAGATAATTGGCAATTATTATGGGACAGTAACAGGAGGCTAACGTTAGCCACCACCTATAAAGAAAATCTATATAAGAATTGCTAGAAGTGCTTTCTTTTCTGTATCAGCATACGGTAATAACAGATAGTAAAAAGTAAACCTACACCCTTTGCTACCTTCTTCTTGGGGAAAAGATAAATCTGAACTTCATATAATATATGGATTTTTAGGGATTAAATAGCGGCCAGTTGCTAATGGAATTGCTTGTGACCATACAATATTGATTGTATTTTCATAGAAATTACTGTGTAAATTTTAAAAAGTGATCCAAGCAATGCTGTGGCTATCTTTTCTCAGCGTGTGGAGACCGTAGGGACCTAGATGAGGAATAACAGGTTTCAACCGAATCCTGGCAAGATGAAGTGGATGGGGATGTTGGGGTTCTCCAGATCTGGTTATTTATTATCTTTAGTTTTGAATGGGGATGCACTACCCCAGACAGACCTGGTGCACAATCTGGGGGTTCTCCTGGACTTGCAACTCCTGCTCAAAGAGTAGGTGGCAGTCATGGCTAGGAAGGGCATTGTGCAATTGATGTGCGTGCCTGTTGCACCCTTATCTGGATCCTGCACACAGTCATGCCCTAGTCATCTCTCAGTTGGATTACTGCAATGCACTCTACATGGGACTACCCTTGAAGAATATCCAAAAGCTACAGCTGATGCAGAATGAAGTGGAGCAAACAGTTCTAGGGCCCCTACAGTGGCATATATAACACAACTGTTGCACAAGCTTCATTGGATACCACTTTTATTTCAAGCCTAATTCAAGCTGTTGGTTATTACCTTTAAAGGTCGGTATGGCATGGATCTTCTAGGGTATCTGAAGAGCCATCTCATCCCAATGTGATTAGTCTGCTCTGCTCGCACCAGTGGAAGAGGCATGCTACAGACCCTTCTGCTAAAGAATTTTTGTGGGTGGGGACAAGAAGAGCCTTTTCCACTCTGGCCCCAACTCTATGGAACACTCTGTCACCAGACGTGAGAATTGCTCCCTTTTAGCCTTCCAGTAGGGTATTAAAACTTAGTTTTCCAGGGGAATACTCACTGCTGATGGTGGTTTATGGGGTAAGAAGACCTTATCCCAATGCCATTCATGTCCTTAGTTCTGTTTTTTAGCTAGTTTTAAAGTTTTAAGATGCGTAGCTTTAAATTTTTAATTGCTTTTCTATTTATCTTTTTTTGTTCTATAAACTGTCCAGAGACACCCTAGTGGGGAGGTGGACAGCATATAAATTTAATAAATAAATAAGATATAGTTACATGTCTTACTTGTTTTAGCCCTATTTAGTGGTAGAAAGCTAATATTTAAGGGTATGTCATATTTTGTTTCTGATTGCAGGAACTGCTTGAATCTAGTGAGAGGTTAAAGGCACAAACCAAAGAACTGAAAGATGCACATAGCCAACGGAAACTGGCCATGCAAGAATTCTCTGAGATGAATGAGCGACTTACTGAACTGCATTCACAAAAACAGAAGCTTACCCGCCAAGTTAGAGATAAAGAAGAAGAGATGGAAGTGTTGATGCAAAAGGCAGAAACCTTGCGACAAGAACTACGTAGAACAGACAGAATAAAGAAGGAAGTAAGTTTAATCTCTCTCTCTCACACACTCACTTTTAGTGCACCAAAACTCACCACAGATTTACCTTAGGGATTCTATTACATGAAAAAGTTCACTTAAAGAATTTAAATTCAAGTGTTTGTCTTTTGGTTGATTAACCAATGGTAATTTTAAATAATAGACTTTTTCTGCAATTCATTTTTAATCTTCTAAATATGCTTATTGACATTATTATCATTATGATAGAATTATATATGCAGATGAATCCAGAGGTTTCTGGTGCATTACTAAGGAAAAAACATTGCTAAAAAGAATGTTTATGATTTTAAAATTATATTTGTAGCTGGAAGTTCATGCTGAAGCTGCAGCTGCTGAGGCATCCAAGGACAGGAAGCTACGTGAGAGAAGTGAGCAATATTCTAAGCAGCTGGAAAATGAATTAGAAGGACTAAAGGTTAGTCTTTACTGATTTCACCATTTTAAAGCATGTAACTGCCTTTGTCTGATATAGGGGTAGGAGATTTGCAAGTTTGTATGTTATCATTTACAATAGCTTATTTTGAGATGATTTTAAATGGAAGGCAAACTAAAATGCATAGAAATCAATCATCCTTAACATAGCCTTTGTTCATGTAGATATCCATTAGATATGTAATTTTAAGGTATTCTAGTAATGTGTTTTCTATATACTTCAAATGAGTTGACTTACAGAGTACATCCAAAATCGAGGATGCATGATCCTTGTGGAATTGAAATTTGGCAAATCTTACAAAGCAATTTATCTCATAATATAAAATGTCATAAAACATTTCCTGTGGTCAAATTCTGATGTTTGACTGGGCTATCATGGGCTACTTTCCAGGCAAAATAAATTGCCTCCCTGAATTTTTAAGAACTTTTCAAGTGCATTAGAAGCTTTGCCATTGTTTAAGATATTGAGGAATGAGGATTCTGATAAGGAAATATCTCTGAAACAATGACCCAAGGATGATATTGCCTTTTTTGTAGCAGAAGCAAATTGGTTGGTCTCCAGGGGTGAGTAGCACAGAACATCAACAAGAAATAACAAAATTAAAAGCTGACTTGGAAAAGAAAATTGTTTTTTATGAAGAAGAGCTGTCTAAACGAGAAGTAATACATTCTAATGAATTAAAAAATCTGAAGAAGGAATTCCGTGATGCAGAGATCCAACAACTTGCTCTCAAAAAAGAAATTCTGATATTGAAAGACAAATTAGAAAAGACAAGGAGAGAAAGGTATGACCATTCATGTACAATTCCTCTGTATTTGGATATTTTTATGATTTTAAAAAAGTTGATACAGCTGCAGATATTTATATTTGTATACCCAAATAATATTCTGTCCTAGAGTAACAAATTAATGTATTTCAGCCTTTGAAACAAAATTAATAGCAAATAAATAGATTCATTAGATTCACTATGATCTGTCAAGATATATGTAAAGATTGTATCTTAAATGTGTTGGGTCTTTGCAAGTATATTTATACAATAAGGAATGTCTTTACATAGCCTCTTTTGATCTGTTTTACTTAAAAGATGAAAATGAAGAGTAATGCACAATGATGGTAAATTATCTTGAAAGAGGAATTTACATATGCACTACATTCACCGTCCTAGATAGTTTGTATATATCTGCCTCTGATTTTGATTGAATTCTGAGTGGGTTTTCTTTATAAATAAAGGTCTCTCTCTATCCATAGTAGGTTATGGTAAAATGGAAAGACTCTGTTGCCTGAATGAAGGAGATAATTCTTTTTTTGTTTGTTTGTTTAAAGATTCTCCTTCACACTTGCGTGCTCCGGTTAGTAGGGCAACCTTCTGAGTGTAAGTGGAGATGTGAGCAGATGTTATTGGCAGAATAGAGTGGGCAACTATATTTATTTACCCATATCATTGATAAAGAGGAACTAGAGATCAAATTGCTAACATACGCTGGATCATGGAGAAAGCTAGGGAGTTCCAGAAAAACATCTACTTCTGCTTCATTGACTATGCTAAAGCCTTTGATTGTGTGGATCATAACAAACTGTGGCAAGTCCTTAAAGAGATGGGAGTACCAGAACATCTTATTTGTCTCTTGAGAAATCTATATGCGGGCCAAGAAGCAACAGTGAGAACTGGACACGGAACCACTGATTGGTTCAAAATTGGGAAAGGAGTCCGGCAAGGCTGTATACTGTCGCCTTGCCTATTTAACTTATATGCAGAGCACATCATGAGAAAGGCAGGGCTAGATGAATCAAAAGTTGGAATTAAGATTGCCGGAAGAAACATCAACAACCTAAGATATGCAGATGATACCACTCTAATGGCAGAAAGTGAAGAAGAACTAAAGAGCCTGGTGTTGCGGGTGAAGAAGGAGAGTGCAAAACTTGGGTTGAAACTAAACATTAAGAAAACCAAGATCATGGCATCTGGCCCTCTCAATTCCTGGCAAATAGATGGGGAAGAAATGGAGGTAGTGACAGATTTTATTTTCCTTGGCTCCAAGATCACTGCAGATGGGGACTGTAGCCAAGAAATTAAAAGACGCTTGCTCCTTGGGAGGAAAGCCATGGCAAATCTAGACAGCACACTAAAAAGCAGAGACATCACCCTGTCAACAAAAATCCGTATAGTCAAGGCTATGGTCTTCCCAGTTGCAATGTATGGCAGTGAAAGCTGGACCATAAGAAAGGCTGAGCGCCAAAGAATTGAAGCCTTTGAACTATGGTGCTGGAGAAGACTCCTGCGAGTTCCTTGGACTGCAAGGCGATCAAACCGGTCAGTCCTAGAGGAGATCAACCCTGACTGCTCTTTAGAAGGCCAGATCCTGAAGCTAAAACTCAAATACTTTGGCCACCTAATGAGAAGGAAGGACTCACTGGAGAAGAGCCTAATGCTGGGAAAGATTGAGGGCAATAGAAGAAGGGGACGACAGAGAATGAGGTGGCTGGATGGAGTCACTGAAGCAGTAGGCGTGAGCTTAGATGGACTCCAGAAGATGGTAGAGGACAGGAAGGCCTGGAGGAACATTGTCCATAGGGTCGCGATGGGTCGGACACGACTTCGCAACTAACAACAACAACAAAAATCATTGATAAGGCAACAATAGCAAAATAAATATAAAAACAAAATTTTAAAAACCATATAAAAAACTAGAACCAAGGAGATGGATGGCACAGGGATGAGAACCTCTGTTTACCCCATCAACCACCTCTAGTGGTCCCAAGCCAACTGGCAAAACCAAGTTTTTATGTGCTTCCAGAAGGCCAAGAGGGTAGGAGCAGTTCTCACCTCTGGTAAGAGAACAATCCACAGCACCAGGGCCTTAGCAGAAAAGGCTCCTCTTGTCCCCGCCCACTGAAATTCATGAGAAAGATTCTGCAGTAGGGCCCTTCCGCTGGAGCAAGTGGGATGGGCTAGTCCCATTGGATTGAGAGAACTCCTCAGGTACCCTTGACCCATATCATATAGGGTTTTATCAGATACTCCTCTTTTTTGCCCAATTGGAAGATTCTGGACAGAACTCCATTCTGATAATTATTTCTCTAGCAAAAACAAAGTTTGTTCCAATTAACTGAATGTAGTCTTTATATATGTAAATGTTGCTAACAGTTTCTTTTGTAGTTCATTAAAAAATAGACTTGTAAATATATTTATGATTGATGGTATCTATTCAAAGAAACAGGATTTGGGCCACAAAATGTGCTTTATGTCAAGGAATAACATTATTATTTAAAGCACATTTAGATTATAGAATTAGAAGGGAACATTTAGGACCACCTACTCCATGAAGGAATTCGTATTAAATAATCCCTAGAGCTAGCTGTCTGGCCTTCACTTGAACATATCCAGAAAGGTAACATTCAGTTCCACTGCTGAATTACTCTTATTAACAGAATATATTTTCCTACTATTTGAACTACAATCTCTGCTCCTATAATTAATCTATATCTTGTACTCTGGGAGAACAGAGACATGGTTTTGAGTCCGTGCAACATACTTTGAGATAATTGAATCCAATCTCAATAATCTTTATTCAAGATGAAATATCACTCATCATACTTCTCAATAACTCTTGTAGTTTTTCTGAATCTTTCCTAGAATGCACTGCACACTTTTGGACACAGTATTTTTTCCAACCAAACTTGACTTGTATAGAGGTTTTACGCCCAACTGTACTAAATGTAAACGATCTATCTATAAGTTACTATTGTACCACCATGGGATGCTATTGAATCATGACTGCTAATTTACAGATATCAATTGTCCTGAAATTCAGCTGGTGCTTAATAAATCACTTCAATAAGCACTGAATACTTGAATGGTTGACTCTAACCAAATTCTGTCCCTTCTGAATATTTCATGTTATGTTTATCACAGTTATAATTTTATAATTGATATTTTTATTTTTATTTAGAAAATAAAAATTGGATTCTGTAAAGAGTCAAAAGGATGTTATATTAAAATAGTCAGGAAATACAGTTGATAAAGCGACCAAAACAGATAATTTGTGAGAAATAAACATCAAGTACCAATTCTAACAGGACAGATTAATTGAAATGAATAGTATTGGAATTTCTTTTTCTATTTTTTTAAATTAAATATAAAATGAATAGTACATGAAGTTTATATCTCAATCTTGACATTTTTCTTGCAAAACATATTTTAGTTTTATCTTTCTTCAGTTGTTTTTCTGTAGTTTATACTGATATCAAGACATATTAAAGGCCTTGCTTTGAGAGATATTTTTAAATATCTAGCAAAAATGCTGTAAGGAGAATACTGATTAGTTTGTTAATGGCTATTAAAGGAATTACCAAGATGACATTCTATTGTAAAAACAGTTTTTGAAAAATGGCAACTCAAAAAGATATGTACCACATTGTTTTGTTGCATTTTGATAAAATATCAGGAGTATATACTTAATTGCAAATTTATGATACTGAGAGTCTCGTTGTGGGCACCCTTATTTAACAAAACTATTCTAAAGTAATTTTGTGCAGAACTGCAGCATGTATCCCACTGCGCTGCTTCTTGATTTGTATCTTCCACTATTTTTTAGACCAGGGGTGCTGAAATAGAGAAGAAAATAGAGAAGAAAAGCATATCTATGTTGCACCTAAAATTAATTTTCTTCTGTTAACACTTGAACCACCAAATAACAAACTCAGATTTTTTTCCCTTTTATTATTCTGAAGCAGTTTCATTTCTTTCTATCTTCAGTTGTAACATTCAACATCAGATCTCTAAATCTGTCATCAGAGTTATTTACATAAAGTTCCACATCACATCTTTTGCATTTTGCAAAATAAAATAAATTTTAAAAAAATACTTCTAGACAATTTGTGCTAAACACAAATATCAAAATGAAGATGTAATCATATGCTTAATTTGAAGAATAGTGAACTGTTGTCTGAGAAGTTAGTCTTAAACCCCAGTCTGAGGCATAGCTGTGTGACCCATTATCTATCCCCCTGAGAGTTAATGCTTTAATCTTTGTTGGCTTTACCCCAGAATGTTCATCATATGCATGGAATCTGTTAGTTGAAGAGAGGAGTGGATGGTGTTGGATTACAGCTTCAGAGTTTGAACAGCAGTTATTAATATGCAACACTGTTGGAATGAAGCATTGTGTTTCAAAAGATGCCTAGCAACATGCCAATTCACAATTGGTTCAGATATGCTGTGTTGTATGTCAGAGTCTGGCTGGAAAAAATTTTTTGCAGGCAGGGTATTTTGTTCCCTTTCTCTACATTTTATTTTCATAGTTAAACTGATAAACATTTCTAAGTATCTTTGGAGAACGATTATAAATTCTGTCCTATACGTGCCACAAGCATAATTATGGGGATTGTTTAAGCATGATAGGTTAAACAAACTTATTTTCTCAGCTAGCTTTCCCTATTGCCTTCAGTTCTTGCTAAGCAAAGATATATAAAAATTATACCTAATATATCACAGTTATAGCTAGTAAGCTATATAATAGGCAGGAACTAGAGGCAGGGCCCTTTTTGTCTTAAGACAAATAGGGTTAAACAGTTTAACCATGGGGTGGGAAGGAAAATCCACAATATTTCATCTTTGTTTCATGTACTTACTGAGGACTACTTATGAGAGTTTTTTTAAAGGATTCGTGATTGTCATTATAAGACTCTAATATGATCCACTTCAAATAAAATTATACTAGATGGATACCCAGGTACAACAAAATGATGTCTATTTTATTTCAGAATTGCCACAAAACAAGCTTAATTACTTTTGGGGTTGTGTTTATCCCCCCAAATTATGACTTTGGCTTTTGACCTTGTTTTATGGAATAAAACCATGGAAAAATTTTGTTCCATAAAAAAATAACCAGAAAGACGCAGTTATGGCTTGATCCCAGTTACAACTATTATTGTATCTCAAGTTCAAGTGCCCAGTGGAATGACTTTCTGGACTGTAGGGGAAGTTGTCAGTTCAGCTTTTTGTTTATAAACTTTTGATACTTGTGATTCATTTTTCCACAATATAACAAAACAAATTCTATCAGGTAAAGGTTGAAAGCAAGTAGTGATCTGAAGCTGTTTTTGTGATAAGGAAATGCAATCTACAGTATAGTTTTCCTTTTCAAATATCACATTATATGTGAGACTTTTAGGATTCTTCATTGCCTATAAAATGTTACTTATCCTGAAATTTAGGAATGTTCATATTAAAGAAGACTGCTTAATGATAAATGAGAATTTGGAGGTTTCAAGAGTTTTGTTATATTAAACCAACTTTATTAACCTAATGGGAATCTCTCTGCATCAAGCTTTTCAGATTTTGAAAACCATATATGGCAATTGTTTCTTTTATACTGACTAGGATTTTGAAAATGCAGTGTTATAAAGATGAGTAAGCATACTGAATCAGAACACTTATTCTGAACTGTAACTGTTTGAATTCATAGACTATATATTATAATAGTGAAGCAGGAGCAATGTCATCTAGAATATCCACGCAATATAATTCTCTCTGAAATTAAAGGGCTTTGTTCAGTGAAACCTAGACATATTTTGGTTATAATGATGCACACGTCAAACGATCCATATGTATAAGGCATTTATGAACTGGAACCGCAAACATCTGCTAGCGTAAATTCTAATATTATATAGTGTTATAAAAGTGCATATTGTATGGATTATCATGTTCTTTTTGGTCTTGGTTACTGTGGGATCTTAATGTTTTTATGTATATTTTAAGTTATGATGAAACATATATGAGGAAATTATACTTTATGTATGATAACTGTGTTGCACATTTTACCATAGCCAAAATGAAAGGGAAGAGTTTGAAACAGAATTCAAACATAAATATGAACGGGAGAAGATTCTACTGACTGAAGAGAACAAGAAGCTTTCCAATGAACTTGACAAGGTGAGTGGTATATTGTTTAAATATACATTAATGTATTGAGCAGAATTAGGTAAAGTTGGTAATAGAACTTATTTATTCATCAATCTTGCTAAGCACAAATCTAGGTAGCTAACAAAAATTTAAAATAATCTACAAAAAAGACATAAAATAGCTGCCAAAGAAACCATGCCACCAAGAAATATGGGCTCAACTACTCTCCTGATACATATGCCCAGAAAAACAAACAGCTCTTAAGAGATTCCAAAAGGCCAGCAGAATCAGACCATCATATATTTGGGCTGACCTAATCTTGGATGGTATGGTATTTCAAGGGACAGGCGCTGTGATAAAAAAAAGCATACTTTCTGGATCCCACTAGATGACATTTTCTACTCAATGGGACCTCCTGCCAGACTTGATGAGATTAGTAGAGTCAGTTGGAGGAAAGGCTTTATAAATAACAACCAACACCTTAAATTCTATCCAGAAGAGGTCAGTGAAGCAAAGGAGTAATGTAGTAGGATGAACCACCACATTCTGAACCTTTTGCAATTTCCACATGTTCTTCAAGGACAGCAGCATGTAAAACACATTTCAGTAATCAACTTAAGAGGAATCAAAACTTGAGTTACGGTATGCAGTGCTTCTTTTTCCAGGAAAGGTCACAAATGGTGCACAGCACAAAATTTTACAAATGTCCTCCTACCCACAGCTGCCGTCTACTCCTCAAATAGGAGCCATGAATCCAGAAGAATGCTCAAGTGGTATACGAGTTTTGCCTACATATCCAAAATTAAAGATGAAAAGTTACCAGTTCCAGATAGCCCTAAAATTCCAAACCAATTAGTCTTAGTCTTAGTCTTAGTACAATCAACCAGTGGAACAGTTTACTCCCAGAAATCGTGGGCGCTCCATCGCTGGAAGTTTTTAAAAAGAGACTGGACAATCACCTGTCCTCCTGCTTGATGGGGCTGGACTAGAAGACCTCCAAGGTCCCTTCCAGCTTTATTCTATTCTATTCTTATTGGATGAGTTGAAGCCTATTCTTGCTGAAGTAAATAAAAAGATATTCAGCATTTGCCTAAATGTTTTTAATGTTACAGTGTTATTTTTAGAGGCAGTATATCAGTAATGACACTTTGGAGAATTTCAGAAGTTACAACTTTTTTTCGCAGAAAAATAAGAAAATACTCATAGATATATATAACGTAAGAAACTCTTGGGCAATACATTTGTGAGTGTAATTAGTGCCCCATTTAGATTTTTTAAATGCATGATAAGCTCAGTAGAAAGCACTTTGAGATCACTATTGCAGCATCATAATTGTCACCATAATATTTTTTTAAAAATATATTTAGCTTACAACAATGTATGAAAGACTAAGTATGAGTAACCGACAACTTGAAGAAGAGATGAGAGATCTTGCTGACAAAAAAGAATCTGTAGCACACTGGGAAGCCCAGATTACTGAGATCATCCAGTGGTAAGGACATTTTTCTGTTTGTGACTCATGCGCTAAGGTACATTATTTTTGCATAACAAAAAATAATTTTGCAGCTTCGTTATCTGTTTTGAGTCTTCTGATAATCCCAACTCCTCTTAGAGGAGTATAAATCATGTCAGACAAAAGTTCTTGACCTTTCAAGAAGTCATAAGCCATACCTAAGAGAATTAATCTCGCTTGCTTATATGTCATTAGCTGTAGCAGTTTCATGCATGAATATATAATAGAACAAAGGAGTTATTAAAAACCTTGAGCTGTTATTGTTCCTAATACTAAAATATTTTAAGTGGATGAAACATGGTACAGTCACTTGGCACTTTCCTCAAACTGAAACTATTAGCATAGAATGCAAACTGACTTTCCAGTAAAAATGTTTATATCAAATAGACATCTCTCTGAGTGACAAGACTAAGAGTGAAAAACAGGGATAAATTCAGAATTGTTAATGGAAAAATACTTTTGCTGTAATCTGTTATCCCAATGTTTTATATTTAGGTCTAATTTTAACAAACTTTTCCACAAGTCATTTAACATTGATTAATGATAACATCTTCTATCAGATTAACATATTTACTATTCATCTTGCTTGCTTTCATAGCAGCTGTGTAATTTATTTTTTATTAAAAATAGACAAACAGAGGTCTTTTAGAGAAATATTTAGCTCATCTGCATTTTTATTTGAAATGTAATTTTGCTGTCCTTATATAGAAATAGTTTTCTCTCTCTGTCTCTCGATCCATGTTTATCTTTACAGTCTGACATAAGCAAAAAATTAAAAAAAAATCAAAGCTACATAATTTGAAATATTTTTTTCAACTCCTGCTATAACTTTGGCTACAAGAAAAAACTATAACATTGATATATAACATTGACAACTATATTTTACTAAGTCTCTCATTCATTCATTGGAAACATAATATTATTGACGAAGATACATCTGCTGTCTAAAAAAGAAAATTGAAATATAATAGATACACCTTTATTAAAAACTATTTGGGATAGTTTTAAAACTATTTAGGATAAATGGCATTTCAGAACATAAAATTGTTTCCTCAAAACAACAGACATTCCAGAATGGAGGAGACAGACTTGGAGTTTGGAATGTTCCATTTCTCACGTGCGGATTTTTCTTTGATCACTGGAGACCCAACTATTCAATAGATTCACACCCTCACTCAGCTTAAGGCTCTCAGAGAGTCCCAACATTAATTCTTCCCCAGCTAACTAACCAGCCATTAACTATGCAGCAGAGAATGTTAGCAGCAGGCTCAAAAGAATGTGAAGAGGGAGAAAAGGAGAGGCATTGGTATCTTGAAACCAGGGAACTGATTGTTCCTTTCTTTTACTAATAACAGAAGGAAATAGCAATATTGCCTTCATCACATATTTCCCTAAAAGGACAACTGCACGCCCTAACCATTTTTCATTCTTCTTCTTTTTATATGCCAATTTATATTAATTGCTGCTATTGTTCTGGGTTTAATACAAACATTGCTTTGGACTGGAGGGGAAAAATGCATTTACTAGTTATCTGCATTTAATAGCATTCCTGCATATGATATAATACCCTTGGACACTTCAGATAAACAATGAAGATTTAATTTTCTCTGGGGATACTGCCTTATTCTTAAACCTTAAATTTACTTATATAATCTTCATTCAGAGTTCACGTCAGTGTGAGCAATCTTATTTTTCTACTACGTTCAACCTTCATAATATATAAGCTATTCTGATCCCTCTCCACTTTTTAATATATTTTACTATTGCAAATACACAGAAACGGGGGGACACATGGTCTGCTCTGCTACTAAGAACATTTGCATATTTAATTTGTAATATTTTTGGTCTCTTCCAAAACAAAATGTTGAAACAAAATCTCATTTTATTCCTTGTTCTTTTATTATTTGCTCTGATTCCTGCAGAGCAAACATTCCATGGACCCAAATTGTCAATTGTTGTTGTTGTTATAATTATTTCTTTCCAATTTGGTAACTTCAGTATGATCACAACTCTAGTGTTGCTTTGACTTTTTCATTATTTTTTTTATTTATCTTTTATTCCAATACAGTAGTCATAAAATAACTCAAGAAATATTCAAAATATATGTCACTGTAAAGTCATAGCAGATTTTGCCTTATGCTATTTGTTGTTGTTGTTAGTTGCGAAGTCGTGTCCAACCCATCGCGACCCCATGGACAATGTTCCTCCAGGCCTTCCTGTCCTCTACCATCTTCTGGAGTCCATTTAAGCTCACGCCTACTGCTTCAGTGACTCCATCCAGCCACCTCATTCTCTGTCGTCCCTTTCTTCTATTGCCCTCAATCTTTCCCAGCATTAGGCTCTTCTCCAGTGAGTCCTTCCTTCTCATTAGGTGGCCAAAGTATTTGAGTTTTAGCTTCAGGATCTGGCCTTCTAAAGAGCAGTCAGGGTTGATCTCCTCTAGGACTGACCGGTTTGATCGCCTTGCAGTCCAAGGAACTCGCAGGAGTCTTCTCCAGCACCATAGTTCAAAGGCTTCAATTCTTTGGCGCTCAGCCTTTCTTATGGTCCAGCTTTCACTGCCATACATTGCAACTGGGAAGACCATAGCCTTGACTATACGCACTTTTGTTGACAGGGTGATGTCTCTGCTTTTTAGTGTGCTGTCTAGATTTGCCATGGCTTTCCTCCCAAGGAGCAAGCGTCTTTTAATTTCTTGGCTACAGTCCCCATCTGCAGTGATCTTGGAGCCCAGGAAAATAAAATCTGTCACTACCTCCATTTCTTCCCCATCTATTTGCCAGGAATTGAGAGGGCCGGATGCCATGATCTTGGTTTTCTTAATGTTTAGTTTCAACCCAGGTTTTGCACTCTCCTTCTTCACTCGCAACAAGAGGCTCTTTAGTTCCTCTTCACTTTCTGCTATTAGAGTGGTATCATCTGCATATCTTAGGTTGTTGATGTTTCTTCCGGCAATCTTAATTCCAACTTTTGATTCATCTAACCCTGCCTTTCTCATGATGTGCTCTGCATATAAGTTAAATAGGCAAGGTGACAGTATACAGCCTTGCCGGACTCCTTTCCCAATTTTTTGAACCAATCAGTGGTTCCGTGTCCAGTTCTCACTGTTGCTTCTTGGCCCGCATATAGGTTTCTCAAGAGACAAATAAGATGGTCTGGTATGCCCATCTCTTTAAGGACTTGCCAGAGTTTGTTATGATCCACACAATCAAAGGCTTTAGCATAGTCAATGAAGCAGAAGTAGATGTTTTTCTGGAACTCTCTAGCTTTCTCCATGATCCAGCGTATGTTGGCAATTTGATCTCTAGTTCCTCTAACTCTTCGAAATCCTGCCTGTACTTCTGGTAGTTCTCGATCCACATACTGCTGGAGTCTAGTTTGTAGAATTTTAAGCATAACTTTACTAGCATGAGAAATGAGTGCCTTATGCTATAGTTAGAATCAAATTAATGCAATTCTGTTATAAAATAATAGTGAAAAGCTATCATTATAAAGATGCACATTTTCCTCCAAATGTCAAAAATCATGTCATATATTTACATATATTTTTGAATGTATCTCTCTTTATAAATAATGAGATCAGCTACTGAAAAATGGTAGAAGCAATCCAGTGGTTATACTGAGCCAAGATTCCTGAATCGAAAGGGCTTCACATAAAACAATTATGTTATTTCACAATTTGATCACAATTTTAAAAAGTTGTGATTCCTTTACCAACAGTTATTAAATGTGTGCATATCTTGCATAAAGATGAGAGTTAATTGGCCATCATGCAATAATTCTGAACAATTGATTTAGTTACAATATGAACTAAAATCACAATTATGCATCTGACAAAGACTGTTTCAGAATCGAACTGAAGAATGAACAATGCATTTATGTATGGAAAATGTTTCTGTGATTAAGGATAAAGATGTACATATGTAAGATGATGCAGTTACATCTATTCAAGGGAATGTATTGATTATCTTGGCTGTGATTCTAGACATCCACTTCCAGAACTCCATTTGGAATTTTATTGATGATCAGATTCTGTATGAAATTACCATATTGCAAGTTAGGCTAATTCCAGTTCTAAATCATGCTGTCATGTTTATTTGGCGGTTGCAAGTCATCCTGGAATCGACCTACATTGAGGGTCACACACTGGATCTATTTTTTGTTTTGGGGTAATTGATGTGTAATTTGAGGGCATAAGACATTAACATCAGTCCCTGGCAAGATCTCTATCTGATTATTATGAATCTTGCATGCACTCCTTAGCTCCATAATAGGGGCACATCCACTACAGTGGTCTGCTGTAGCTACTTTATGGATTTCATTGGTTTCCAACAGGTGTTTGGAGAGTTTCCCAACAGGCTGCTTGGCAATTCTGTGGAGAAAGTAGTTAAGATTTAGAATACCAAATTAGCTGCTTGATACGATTGCCACCCAATGGCTTCTGACAGAATGCCAAACCAGGTTTGCTTCTTGGTTTACTAGACCAAGTTCAGGTGTATATTGTGGCAGTAAAAACCACATAGTAGCAATCCTTTTCTGCACTTACTGCACTTGCAGAATGCCTGCAGCAGGATTATGTTGACCCATTCCTTCTGTGATAAAATACTGCAGAGGCACAATATTCGTCTTCAGACTTTGTGCCACTTTCTCAGATACTTTAAAGATGAAAATGATCCCTTTTACACAAAATTAATACTGAATGGGCAAACCATAGGACTGGAAGGGACGTTGGAGGTCTTCTAGTCCAACCCTGTGCCCAAGGCATCAGACAAATAGTTTTCAATCTTTTCTTGAAAAACTTCAGCAATGGAGCAACCACAACTCTGGGAGGCAAGTTTCCATTGCTTAATAGTTCTTACTTCAGGAAATTTCTCCTTATTTCCAGGTTGGATTTCCCTCTGACAAGCCTGAGATGCTATGGTAAACAAATTGACACTCTCCTCTCTTGAAGGCAGAAGTGTTGGAAGACTGTCTCCACTCAGTTTTCTTTTTCTTAAGCTAAACATTCCTAGTTCCTTTAGCTGATCTTCATAGGATTTAGCCTCCAGATTTCTTATCATCTGTGTTGCTCTTCTCTGCAATCTTTCTAGGAACTCAGCATCTTTTTGTATTATATTGACAGAACTGGACTCAGTATTCCAAATATGGTCTTACCAGTGTGGTGTAGATCATCACTTCCTATGATCTTGATGCTTTTTTTTAAAAAAAAATTAATTTTTGTATTCTGTCTTTTTAACATGTATTGCCCTGTTCACCGCCCTGAGTCCTTCGGGAGAAGGGCGGTATACAAATAAAATTATAATAATAATAATAATATAATCCCTCTTTTGAATGCATTCCTTGCTGACTCAAGCAATGGTCTGCCAGGACACCTATATCCGTCTCATAGCTAGTACTGATGAGCCAAGTACTGCCTATCCTCTACCGGTGCATGTGGTTTTTCTTGCCTAAATGCAGGACCTTACTTTTTCACCATTGAACTGCATCTTGTTGGGCAGGGTGCAATGCTCAATTGACAGCAGTAAACTCTTGTGGGACCAGTTAGGATTCATTTAAACCTGCTTCTCAAAAAGTCCTCTGTTAAATGAATCTAGTCACTAGTAAATTGTTTCTGAGGGATATGTGTGACCAGAAATATGGGAGGTGGTAAACAGCTATTAAGGAGAGGGTGTTACTTCTAGCCTGGCAGAAGGCAGTTTTTCTCCCACTTAATAAGCCATTGTTCATCCCAATTGCCTTTTGATCAGCTGGTCTTTAACTTAGATCTCTCAACAGTATTCAATACTTTCAAGCATATTTTTAAATTTTGTTTACCAAATTTAGCTGCCCAGAGTCTCGTGATAGTGAGATAGGTGGCATATAAATTAAATGAATAAGTAAATTTATATAGCCACTCATTTATACATGGAAATCAAACTTAATCAAACCACACAAATCCAATTCAAAAGAAACCAGATCAAACTAGGCCCTAAAATTACACTATCAACTTCTTAAACAAAACCACAAAAGTCTGTAGGATTGGGAGCCATGGGCATTTTTTTGCCATGATTCCCTGTCTTCCTGATTAGTTTTGTTGAGGGAGAAGTCAAATTCTTAGGCACACCAGCGTGGTGTTCCTTAGAGGTTGGCCAAATTCTCTATCTTATTTTAATGTTTAAATCATTTATCTTTGTGTGAACTAGGGAGCAGCTTTTCTAAGATGTTTGTTTGCCATACAGTCCTGCCCTGAACTCAGGTTCTTTTATTTGACTGTTGCCTTTCAACAAGCTGCAGAAACTATAAAGCTGATGTTTTCCTTAGAAAAAGCAGCATGGGAAAAATATTCCTCTTATAATCAGATAAAATAAATAGAATGCTCTCATCTGATTAAAAATTAGTAACATTTATTTTATTTATTTATTTATTTTATTACATTTATATACTGCCCTTTCCCGAAGGACTCAGGGCGGTTTACAGGGTAATTAAAAACCAGATACAAAAGTTAAAAACAAGTTTAAAAAAAATTACATTTGTCCCTGTATAAATAAAACCCCAGTTAAAATAAGATTAATCCTCAGCCTAGGCCAGAGAGCTCGAAGAGCCAGGTCTTCAGGTCCCGGCGGAATGAACGGAGGTCGGGGGCAGTCCTCAGCTCCACTGGCAGCTGATTCCAAAGGGCAGGTGCCCCCACTGAGAAGGCCCTATCCCTGGGTGTCGTCCACCGGCAATCTCTTACCGGTGGCACCCTGAGAAGACCCTCCCTGTGGGAGCGCACTGGACGAAGGGAACTTGATGCCGGCAGCAGGTGTTCCCTCAGATATCCCGGACCCAAGCCATGTAGGGCTTTATAGGTCATTACTAGCACCTTGAATCTCACCCGGAGGGGAACCGGAAGCCAATGCAGCTCGCGGAGTAGAGGTGTTAAATGGGAGTATCGGGAGACCCCCATCACAACTCGTGCGGCCGCATTTTGCACCAGCTGAAGCCTCCGAGTGATCCTCAAGGGCAGCCCCATGTAGAGAGCGTTGCAGTAGTCTAAATGGGAAAAATGGAAAAATCTGGCTTCGCACTTTTAAAAAGCATTTCCTTTCGGTTCTGACTCATTCCTATTGATATAAGAACTGCACAGATCATTACACCCTTCAATTCCTGTTCATCAGAAGAAATCACGAAACGTTGAAGGGCAGTACAGTGGCTGATCCTAAAAAGCTAAATAGAGCTGGATCTAGCTATCACTTGTATGGGAGACTAAGAAATCCCAAGAGTGTAATCTAGATTGGACAATTGAAAAACCATCCTGGTAGAAGAGAATTTCAAACCGTATCGCTGGTATGTTGTGAACAGGCATTGATTTCTTGAGGAAACTGTTATTTTTCTATTCCCAAAGTAATTTCATAATAGTCACAGCTTGAGATTCAGCTAACGGAATAATTTCATAAACATGTTTAATTGTGTTAAAATTTCACTGCTGCTTTTCTCCACTTCTTTACTTTTACTTTCTAATTTAATTATGTCCAAATACAGCCCTTAGCTTTTCTAAAGTTTTTAATCTGTTCGTTGTTTGTTCAGGGTGAGTGATGAAAAAGATGCCCGAGGTTATCTTCAAGCCTTAGCTTCCAAAATGACTGAAGAACTAGAAGCGTTGAAGAGCTCCAGCTTGGGTGCAAGGGCAACAGTAAGCTTTGGATTTTCTACATGATACTGGTTCTAATAATTTTCCATGCCATCAAATAAATGCTTACTGCAAGCTGTATCAACTGTTGTACCAGTTTAGAACCAGTAGATTATATATCCAGGCACTTAACTTCTTATTCACTATGTAGTTTTCTAATTCAGAAACACCACTGAATACCGATATCATTATAATTTATGGCAAGGTATAGCATGAAAATATTTGTAAAGTATAGTTCAGTTTTTTCGTTAACATAGGAATTTCATGTGATTTCTCCCATTTTTTAAAAAATAACCACACCCATAGAAGAACTCTTATCTTGCTTATGCCACTATTTCTGCTGTTGTTGTTGCTATTAAAATTGTATCCCTATCCAAAGCTTTTATTTGTAAACTTCATAGGAACTGTACCTGGAAAACAGCATGGAAAAAAACCTATGTAAATTACCATTACAGTGCTGTTACGTTTCCTCCTCTGTTCTTTTATTTTTAATTCATGAAACTGTAATATGCCCTTAGCGCGCTCTGGATTTTTGTAAAAAAAAATCCACTAGAACAGGAGTAGGCAACCTCGGCTCTTTTATGACTCATGGACTTCAACTCCCAGAATTCCTGAGTCAGCATAGCTGACTCAGGAATTCTGGGAGTTGAAGTTCATGAGTCATAAAAGAGCCGAGGTTGCCTACCCCTGCACTAGAGAGTAATAATTAAATAAATAATTATTTTTAAAATTGTGTGAGAGGATGACAAAATAATATTTTTCTCAGAAAATGACATTTTTCCTCTCTGTAAATGTCTTTTAATGCTTAATGTAGTCTTTAGCAAAAAAGGTTTAATATTTACTCTTTATTTATTAAATTTACATGCTGCCCATCTCCCCAATAGGGAGACTATATAATAACCTATGTATTTTGCCAGTGAAACCGTACTTTTAAAAAAGTAGATTAAAAAAGGTAATGCTTTCACTGATTAAAGTGGCGTGGGAGATTGTTGGCTGATTCTTGCTTTCCCTTTACACCCTCCAAAAAGCTCAATGTTCCTCCAGAGTCACAAAGGAGAAACGGTCACAAAGCAAAGCAAACAAACTTCACCTTCTACCTCCCGTTCCTTCCACTGGATTTTGGTCCATTACATAAACAATAAGTATCATATCAAAAAAAGGGCAGCTCTGGATCCACCCCAATATCTAAAAAAGATATTACAATTTTTGTTTTAAATATTAAGTTTTAAATATTAAGGTATGATTGGGATACATTATTAGCTAATAATATTTAAAAACATTTTCTTTGTAGGACATGCCTTGGAAGATGCGTCGCTTTGCGAAACTAGATATGTCTGCAAGGTTAGAGCTACAGTCAGCCCTTGATGCAGAAATACGAGCCAAGCAAGCCATTCAGGAAGAGTTAAATAAAATTAAAGCTTGTAACATTGCAACAGAATGGTAAGATTTAGTGATTCCTTTTAAGACTTTAAGGCAGCTTGTAATATTTTCTGTTGAGAGTCATCCTGATTAATTCTACATTGTATTTGCTTTCAAAAACTGAACATAATAGTTTGATGGCCTGCCATAAAACTCTCAGTTTTCTGTGCATAATTTGCAGTTTATTTGATAATTGTTTCCTGAAAACAGTTGAAAGATTTTAACTGAAAATAAAATAGATGTCATCTTTTACAGCCTTAATAAGATTAACATACAATATTCCTATGACATTCCTATTAGAATACCTGATGAATTTTAAGAATTGCTTTCCAACTGTGGTATTTCAGACTCTTGTACTGAATTAGGAAATTCTTCATGCAAGATTCCCATTTAGAAGTAGTTACTATAAGATTATCTGTTCTTGGTTAGAAACAATATAAAATCTTTCTCCTTCCTTCCTTCCTTCCTTCCTTCCTTCCTTCCTTCCTTCCTTCCTTCCTTCCTTCCTTCCTTCCTTTTATTCATCCATTTATTTATTCATAATTTTAACAAGAAAATTATTATATGGACATCCAACACAGTGATTTCAGCGACTTACAAAAGTAGAACATCAAATGCAAAATCTAATGAACCCCTACCGTTTAAAACAAATGAAATATTAGTTGTATTAGAAAGCAGTTGTAATGATAAGAGTTCTATGTAGTTTCTATCATGCTAATAAATAAATAAATATTCTTTTATGTTAGAATGCTGTTTGATAATACTGCTTTTATGATGAAATATTTCTGTATACAACTTATAGTAAATCATTAGAAAATCATAGTTTAAAATCTTGATTCATTAGAATTATATTTATGTATGTTAAAAAATGTTAAAGTAAGTTCAAGAATATGTAAGCATCCAGTACAAACCGCAATTAGAAAAAAAGGAAAAACTTACTTCACAGTGTAGTAGTTCAAATCCCAGTCTTCTGAATATGTGTCCTGACAGAACAAAAATACATAAGGCACGTTTTGTCTTTTGGTCTTGTGTCCCGCACTGGCATTATAATGACTTTGATATCACTTGGCTTTTGCAAGGTTGCCAGCCATGTACTTTTTTATTAAGAAGATTCATAATTTACAAATATAGTTCTGGGGCCTCAAAGAAGTCCTTAGAACATAAAAGTGTGAGTTTTTGTATTTCATATAAAAGTGCAAAAGAAAAAAAGTTGCAAGGGTCAGTTGGTGAGTTAGAGAGTGGGCATCTGGGCAACTGGAGGTTTGCACCATGGCAATCTATCACAATCACAATTGATTAGTGATCATTTTAAACTAATCGTAAAATCATCTTGTTCCACTGGGTGCTTATAAAGCAAAATCGGGAGTGAAACAGAAGTCATTTTCTTTTTCAAGTATACTTATTGAAATCATTTTTTTTAATCCAGACTTCAGTGGGATTTTCCTAATTGAAGGACACTGCAAACAATTACATAACCCCATATCATCGTCCTTACTAACTGGGTGTCTCTCTTTTTGTTTTGTTTGTGTAAAGCAAATTACAGGAATCTGAAAAGAAGAACTCCGAGCTGTTATCAGAAATAGACAGACTGAAAAAAGAGGCAGAAGAACTTCAGTCAGAAAAGGGTACGGGAACTGACATCCAAATAAAGCTGGCTGGTGGTGGGTACATCTTATCAAATCAGAGTGTCCACTTACAGAGTGCTGACAGAATCTGGATTTTGAAGATTCTGACTCTTGAAGTGTCATCATGACCCTGGCATGATAAGATGTACCCACACAGCTGTTACAAAAATACAGAATTAAATTTATCTTATGTACTCTTGGCATACTTGAAATACATTTTTTTCAGATCGTGTTTTTGCTTGTGCATTTATAGTCACCATATACTCACTAGGAACATGAAGTACCTTGTGATTTTATTTTCTTAAGAGAAGATGACTCTTAATTTATTCTTCAGTTGTCAAGTACTACTCAGACACCAGGATCAAAAAGAACATATATAAAAAGTATAGTCTTTTGATCTTTTGATCATTGTAAGCAAGAATCCATGTGCTCAGTTAAGACTTATGAGTTCTCTGAAGTAAACCTTTTACAGGAAGTTATATATTGATAATTGGATTAATATAATTCAAAATGCTGGTTGATTTTACTATTTATTCTAAGGAAGAGAACACACACACACACACACACAAAACAAGTATTTTCTTCATCTGCTGTCTCTTGGGAAGGAACAGCTAAGAAAGCAACTATAGAAAAGTATCTTAGAATGTGAGAAGGCCTGGAAATGGACCACTAAATGTGATAGAACCTATATCTGTTTATAAAAACCATACATTTCAGTACGTGAATGGAAGCTAAGTGTACCTTAGTGCATCAGGGAAGAAGATGTGAAAGTATCATAATGTTATATTAGTACTGATAAGGCAAGGTGAAAGAGTAGATCTTAGAGCCAAATGCAAAGGATTGAGGATAGGATTCAGTTACTTCCTTTTTTGTGTTGTGTTATGAATATTACTGGACAAAAACAGATGTTGATGGTTTGTTGGCTTGTTGCAATACAGTTTACATATCCCTGTTTACAGTAGTAGTTTCTTCAGAGATCTATACGCTTGCATTCAAGCAGTCTTATATCAAAGGGTTTTAGTTCAGAGCCATATGCACTTGAATTTTAATCTTTCTTTTGTGTATCCTATTCGCTCCTTCGTTTTAATCCAAGCAGTGTTTCTTTGTCCTGAACCTGGCCTTCCAGAAGATGGGAGGCAGATAGGTAGAAATAGATTAGCATTAATTTCTGACTTCCAATAATTTAATAATAGTAAAATGCACGTAAAAACTCAAAAGAATTTTCTGACATTCATTCAGATTCAGGATTCCTTTCTTATTAAGTAGGTATCTTCTTTAGCCAGCTCTACGTACAATTTTAGGACAACCATAGAATTCCACATTTATAAGTCCGACGTGTAGGAAAGTCAATTCTGCAGCTCATATATTACAATAAACACCCCTTTTAACAGTATTTTCCATCTCTTATTTAAATGTGAAAAATCATCCATTTTGATGCCTAATTCCACCTTCTTATTGTTTTACCCTTGATTTGACTTATGGATCTTACATTTGTAATTAAAACCAGGAGACAACCTCCTCCCAAATCACATTAAACAATTGCCTGACTGCCCAAACCTTTTCAGTTTTATATTTCAGCATCACTCAAAGTATGCTTATTGTTCTTTGTGGTGATTTCATTTGGTTTATACCTACCAATCCTATAGGATGCTTATTCTACATAGAAATGTGAAATGTCAAGTTTGCCTTGAACCTTCTGTGTTGAATACTGGGTGTAAAGTTGCCAAATGTGAGCCACCAAAATTGGACTTGCTGCCATTAAGTAGTCATCCAGATTTGTGCAGCCGAGAATTGGTAACCATGAACTCATGTCGGTGACACCAGATGGTTTATGACGCTTAGATATCTCAATACTAATATGTATCTTGTTGGACACATTTATTGTATGCAAATACTTGACTGTTTTAGTTGTATCAACCAGAAAAAAAATCATATCAATATATGGTTGCCTAGAAGCATGGTTTCTAAAGTTTTCTCAGTGGGGCAGAATAAGTGTTTTGTGATTAAGTTCCTGTTGCTCCATGAAGGATCACATTAGTTTTAAACAAAAAATAATAATTCAGCAGTCTCTCTAAGTTCCTTTAATACAGTAGATAAAGTCTCCCAATTAGGGTTGACTCCTGATAGCTTTAGGGCAGGGGTAGGCAACCTCGGCTCTTTTATGAGTCATGAACTTCAACTCCCAGAATTCCTGAGTCAGCATGAAGTTGAAGTCCATGACTCATAAAAGAGCCGAGGTTGCCTACCCCTGTTTTAGGGAATACTGATGCTTTTTTCATGGTAACAGTGCAAAAGTAGTTTGCCGTTTCTTTTTTTCCAGAGATGTGTTTTAACTCTCAATCTAATCGATAGTTTAGAGATTCCCTGATAGTATGATCAGGCTAACAAGATCAGCTAGTTTATATTGATTAATAGCAGGATTTTTGCTGGAGTTTTAATAGAGACACTCATTATTTCAGCAGCAAGGAAGGTTTTTTAATCTCTTTCGTTTCTATTTTGAAAACTGGGTATGAGGGAACATACTAATGGCACCCAAACAGATTGGGGAACTGTAAAAACTGAAAGGAAAAATTGCCTTAGATCATATGTATTACTTATGTGTCACAGTAGGTAAAGTTGGTAAAGAGGGACTCTGGATGATGTACAATAAAATGAGTTGTGACATAAATTTATAAGTCCAGTTTCTCATGTTTAAATTGGGGAGATTATATGTAACAATAGCAAAGTTCAGCTGTTGGGAATACGAATTTTGTTTTAAATCCTGAAAGGACTATCCCAGCAAATGGTTCTCATGAAATTATCCTACTAGCTTAAAAGGTTAAAGAGATGGAAATATATGGCTTAACAAAACTGATTCTATAGGGACTTGAATCCAAATACTCCTAGAAAAAAAATTAGTAACATCTTTTGGGAACTATCTGATCTTAGCAGAAAGCAACAACTCAAGAACAGCAACAAGTAGATCAGTATGTGGATAATCATTTTCTGTTGATTAAAATCATGCTGTTGTTTTCTAGGTGTAAAGCATCAAGATTCACAGAATTCTTTCTTGGCATTTTTGAATGCACCTACGTCTGCTCTGGATCAGTTTGAAGTAAGTAATTTGGTTTATTTCTTTACATTTTGATGTTACAAAAGGATGAAATTTAATGGTTATTACTGCTTTGAAATCATAACTGCAGCTATTATGTTGCAAAACCCCCTGAATTATTTTGATTCATAAGGAATATTATTTTCTGACATAGCCATGCTAGTTGTAAAAAAGAAAATATTAAAAGTTTTTGTATGATGCTTTTAATGCAGATTTTCTATGTGTCAACCTAAGCTGTATTTCAAATATAAGACAGAAGAGCTTTCTTTTTTGCCATTTTTAAAGTCTTGAAACATAATCCTAAAATGAAATATCTGTAATATTTTTGGAACTAGAATTAGTCCTCAGCTAACAACCATTCTTTCAGTGAATGAGGCTGAACAAGTAGTATGATATGGACACTTGGCAACTGGCTCGCACTCATGACAGTTACAACGTTCCGTGGTAGCTGATCACCATTTGTGACCTTCTCTGCAGTTTCCCACAAGCAAAGTCAATAAGGAAGCTGACAGAGAAGGTCTTAAGTTGCTTGGATAAGTCTCCCACACCTGACAGTAGCCACCTAAAGCCTTGCATTGCTTGCACCAAACCACACCTTGTGCACCCTGGGGTGCTCTTTCGCACCTAGCAGCAACCGCCCATATTTAACTCTGGATACAGTTCCATTCGTGGATATAGTATAACAAAGTTATTAAATATTTCTGAAGTAGAGAAAAGAAAGAGTTATATATTATGGAACTAGAACAGAGATGGATTGTAGCCTTGAAGAGGGAGGAAGATGATAATGGTAGGAAGGTGAGGCCTAAGGAAAAGGCACTTAGAAGCAAGAATTCACTGAAGAAGCACGTTGACACTGATGTATTTCCAGTTAAACGTAGCTTATCTATCAATACATTTACTCCTTGGATATTGTTTGGATATTAAAACATGCTATCACAAAATCATGACAATAAATTTACATTCCCATTACAGGTAAGCCTCAATTTACAACTGGTCATTTGGGGATTATTCAGAGTTATGATGGTCTTCCAGCCGTCATAAAATGTCACAGCCCCCATAATTATATGACTGCATTTTGGGCACTTGGCATCCACCTTGACTTTGTCACCAGTTTCTGGCAAAAACTGCAGTGCACTTACTGACTACAGTGATTCACTTAATGACCACCACAAAAAATCTCAAAAATATGGGTCCAGTCGTATGACTGCCATGACTTACAACCAGATTTCCAATCCCAGTTGTGACTGTAAGTCGGGGACTACCTATAATGATTATTTTGTTACCTACTAATTGTATGGCCCCTGGCTCTGTTTTTAGTGTGAGTGAAAAAATATTCATTATTTGTGGGATATAATTAATTAACAAATCTATGCAGAAGTTATGCTAAACAAAATAATCTGTTAGTCATTTCCAGTTTTTCTTTATATGATTTCTCAATAGTATGGTGATACGGTTGTTTTCCCAAAACAGACATTTTCATCTATCTATTTCTGTTTCTTTACTGCTGTATGCATTAAAATAGGATTCCTTTTCTTCTTCATCATCTTCTTCATTGATTGATTTTATGGATGACGTAAGTCTTTCATCTCCAAATCCACAAATTATTCAGTAATAAAGCAGATTTGATTTGGCAAATTCAGATGGTGATGCAGTCATCTTAAACCATCAAGAGCATGAAATTCAGTAGAACAGTTTTATGCTCCTGATGTGTCCGTGCTGTATAGTTTTCAGTATGAGTTTTCATGGCATGGGCTAACAATTTTTACATATGTGTCTTTTCATTTGCTAGTTGAAGAAAATGAGATGCAAGACATGACTTGCTTCAAGGGACCACTCACACTCATTCTGGCCTGTTATTGATATTGCTTGGTTACAAGTATACCATTAAATTTGGCTTCTACAATTCTGTTTTTAGTTTAGCTTGGGATGAGTGTGAATGTGTGTTTCATTCACATGCATGTCATTTTCTTAATGACATTTTTTTTCCTGGTCAGTTTAAACTCATATACCAGTGACATTTTTTTTATCAGTTAAATGTGGAATTATTAGGTCAGTAGTATTGTAGATAAATACAAAATGTAGTGCTGTAGTGCTTCTGTTTACAGTAACATTTTTCAATATGACTTTAGTTTCAGATTTACCCTCACTGTTAAGACACTGGAGGATACTGTTCACCATTTTTGAGCTTGGATTAAAATGTCTGCATTGTGCAGAAAATATCACAGTAGTTTTATATTCAAAAAAATTAACAAATATGCTATCACATTCTCAAAACAAAGGTCATACAATTCAGGTTTTCAGGAGACTGTAGAATTGGTTAAGAAGACAAGTTTCTGATGGAATTGACTGAATAATGATTAGGTTCTTTCATCCATATTAATGCTTCTGAAAACCTTTAATTCTAAAATAGGTTGATTTCAGTAGCTGGAAAACAGTATGAACTCTTAAGAAGTAATAAATAGGTTTTAAGTTCTTTATATGAATAAATCAATGGCTTTGTGTAATATTAGTAAAGCTAGCCTTCAGTTTGAAGTGATAGCTTACCACAAAGAAGCAACTTCTATGTATTCCAGATTTAAAATAGCTTTTGTGCTGTATAAATAAGGTTTTAAAAATTTATGAGCACATCTGATGGCTTTGGGTTTTAATTATTGTTTTTAAGTCATTTATTTATTGTATTTGGGCACTATGGTTTAATCTGTTCTTAATTTTTGTATTTTGGTATTTTGGTATTTATTGCCCTGTTCACCGCCCTGAGTCCTTCGGGAGAAGGGTGGTATACAAATTAAATTAAATAAATAAATAAATAAAAATTTGTCAATGTATTTAGATTACAAAACTGACATCATAACTTGCAAGCTTCTTTTTTCAAATAGTTCAGTATCTTTAATTGAAAATAGCACTTTATTTATTCTGTTTATTCTTAGTCATGTAGTCATGTTTATAAACTGCTTTCATATAATATATCTAATGGTAATCTTTGTGAAGTATTTAGTCTGAAAGCTTGAAAGTGATCTGATGCCACTCAATGAATCACATTGCTGAATAGAAATTGAATTTGGGTCTCATTCCTACTTTAAACACTGCTTAGCCTGCTTATCAAAAGCAAAACAATACTGAACAAAAAAATAGGATACATTTTTATTTTTATCGGCTCTTTTATGACTCATGGACTTCAACTCCCAGAATTCCTGAGCCAGCTATGCTGGCTCAGGAATTCTGGGAGTTGAAGTCCATGAGTTATAAAAGTGCCGAGGTTGCCTACCCCTGGTCTATGGGAATATTAATTTTTTAAATTAAATGGCCAGATTTTCTTGGAGAAAATTGTTGCCTTTCCTTCCAAACCTTTGGTCCAGTAATTGGAAGAAGTTATGCACACCTAATACACCAGCCATCTTTCTTCCCTATTTAGGCAAGTAAAAGTGGAATAAAGAAGCAGAAAGGATTTAAGGCCTACAAAAGATCCTTATACTGCCTTGAAATTTTTACTTAGACTGTGGGCCTTGTGAAAGATAGTAACAGATTATTGTCTTAATATTGTCTTGTCTACAGCATTAGAAGTCCCAACATGCCTAACAAATTTGAATACTGATATCTAACTTATCTTCTGTTTTTAAAATAATTTCTTCTAATATTAGATAATATCTCCCTCATTTCCATAAGCTGAAAATAGTCTTGACATAATGAACTTTCTCAGTAGCTAAATTGAGACTAAGCAACTTGTTTCCCACACCTCAGTGTAGTTTATTATCTATGATTGTCCACAGAACAGAACTAAAGCTGACTAAATTTCCAAGTTTTACTGATCACTTGTACATTATTGATTTCTTAGCAAGTCAAAATACTTTGTGTTAAAAAGCTGTTATATGGCTTCAACCCTGCTCTAAAGGTTCTTTATTTGTTTACCACAGTCAGAGATGAATGGCTGTTTAGGGATTCCAGGTTTATTGAGGTTCATGGTTATATTGGCTATAAAACTATATTTCCCAGCACCCGAATTGGAAAGAACCTGATTCCTAATTTTGACAAACACCCAACACCTTTACAAAGTGACTTTTTCACACCCACCCACTCCGAAACTACAGTACTTCAGGCAAAGCAAAAGACATGTTATTAAGGGAGGGTGTCAAATCTTTATGTAAGGTTCAGAAACAAATGATACATACTGCACATTCAGTATATGTGATGCATTAGAAAGCAACAAATTAAACAATAAAATCCATTGATAAGATGTAAAAAAGGACTGTTCCCCTTAAATTGTGTCATTTCTCCTTCTTTCCCATCTGTTTTGTTTCTTCAATACTTGCAACACCTCAAGGACTTCAGAATACAGTCCTATTGTTTGACTGATGAAAGGGCTAGTTTTTTCCACATCAAAGGAAATGGCTTTAGCTTAAAGAACGTGGTTTTTTAAACTTCAAAAAGAGGCATGGATGCCATACTAAAATGCTAATACAGATAGTCCTCGACTTACAACCATTTATTTAGTGACTGAAGTTACAGTGGCACTGGAAAAAGTTGTTTACAAGCAGTCCTCATATTGACAACCATCACAGCATCTCTACAGTCAGATAATCAAAATTTGGACACTTAACAGCCATCACATTATCTCTACAATCAGATTTTGATCAGATGATCAAAATTTGGGCACTTGACAGCCAGCATGTCATTGTTGAGCATCCCAGAGTCAAATGATCACCATTTTGCAACCTGGCCAGCCAGTTTCTGACCAGCAAAGTTAATAGGGAAAGCCAGATTCACATAATGGCCATATGATTCATTTAATAATTACATGATTCACTTAATAAACATTCTGGTCCCAAATGTAATTGTAAGTTGAGGACTACCTGTATCACCTTTATTAAAAGGCTAATAAAAAAATATGTAACAGTTATGTTATATAAGTTCTGAAAAACCAGATAATAAATAAACATTGTTTCTTGCACTCATAATAAAACTTTTAAGATCTAATGGGACTCGAAATGCATTTTTGCATTTACTGTGTAACTTTTTTTTAAAAAAGTGTAAAGTAATGTTAGCAAAGATAAGAAATTATAACTGAGATTGTAGCAGACAAAAAATAAAAAAAACATTTTCCCCCATTACAGTCCTTTCCTTAAAGAAGCTGCCATTTTCTTTTGAGAACTCTCCATTGGCAGCAATGAATAGAGACATTCATCATGGAGTGCAGCAAGGAAAGTCTGTTGCAATGTCAATACAGTAATGATCAACCTGTATTCCTGATAATATTTGCATTTTAAAAAATGCATTTAATAAGAAATTGTTTAGTCTAAAATAGAATTTTGTTTAGACAAGTAACGTTTTAAAAATGATGTTTGACAGTAATTGTTTCTTGTGTTTTGATGTTTCTTCTGATTTATGTTATCATGATACACAAATCCCTGTCTTTACAATGAAAATTTTATCAATTTCTGTACAGAAATGTGGATTGAAAGAATGTGTCTTTCCCTTGTTAACAGTCTCCTCCTTTCTCTGTTAAAGCGCTCTCCCTCCTGTATTCCAGCCCACAAAGGCAGACGTGTAAGAGGATGTCTTGTGTGTTGGCTTTTAGTGTTTCATATCATGGACATGGCTTTGCCTTCGTTCAGTGTAGACCATTTTCCTTGATATTTTTATGGCTTGCATATTTATCTTGCTGCTTGTCTTGTGCTACTGCTTTTCTTATATTTTCCTTCTGTTTAATAATGTTTATTAAGTGCAAAGCTTTGAGAATGTTTGTGTGGTTTTATTCTGTTTTATGCTCTTGGCTTTTAGGATGTCACAAAAACAAAGCAAAATTAGTGTAAAATCCACCTATTTGTTAGGATAATGGGGAGCAATTTTTAAATAATATTTTTACAGATAATTTTTTACAAATCAGATAAATATGTTTCATACACAGTTACAATCCTATGCTTCAATCTTAAACATATTAGAGTACAGAGATTTAGCAAACCAGAATTCTGCCTCCCTAATCCATGTCATCATCAAATTATGAGCAGGATTATCAATTCGGTCAAGTTAGTTTGGTTGACATTAAAAAGAATACCAAAATCATGACAAGAACCTATTTGTTTAATGTGATTAGTATTATCCAGTCTGAGAACATTTTATAGTAGTTGGTTTGGCAATTTATGCTTAGTCTAAATGTCTCTCTCTCTCTCTCTCTCTCTCTCTCTCTCTCTCTCTCTCTCTCTCTCTCTCTCTCTCTCTCTCTCTCTCTCTCTCTCTCTGTCTCTCTGTCTCTCTCTCTCTCTGTCTCTCTCTCTCTCTCTCTCTCTCTTTCTTTCTCTCTCTCTCTCTCTCTCACACACACACACACAGAGAGAGAGAGAGAGAGAGAGAGAGAGAGAGACAGATAACAATCTGCAAATTATCTTCCAAGCATTCAGAGATGTGTCTCTCTGTAAATGCATGTATGTATTAGAGCTATGCAAAGTATTCTTGTTGCAAAGCATGATAATGCAAACAAAACACCCTCATAATATTAAAACAGCCACAAAAAGTATTTTAGAAGCCTTGCACAGCTGCCTTTAAGGCTGTCTTTGTTCTCTCTGCTTATCTATGCATGCACAACCACTTCACCTTGGTGGTGGTCCTGTTTGAAATACTGGCTGTGCTTGCATGCAGTTGACATTCCTTAAAGCAGTTGCACCAATCCCTCTAAAGGGCATGGTTGCTTTAATGTTTCAAAGAACGTTGCTTTGCTTAGCCCATAATGCTTTGTGATTCAACATGGCAAACATACCTAATGCTCCTGCCTCATATTTTTTCCCACCACAACAGTCTCTTTCAAATACATGCTACAAGTTAGTTGCACGCACAGTACACACAGATACAGTGTGTCCCATATTAAGCAGGCGCTTCCTATTCAATGTTCTCAGATTGAGTTATGCTCAATTATCTGTATCGTGGAAGGATGGATATATGTGTTTCAGACTAGATCTTGGGAACAGACCTTCCCAAAACCCACCTTCACCAGTGCTAAAGACAGCAGTTTGCAATTCACTTAAATTACAAACACAAACTTTGTATTCTAGTCATTTCTTTTTCCATTCTGGTTTTGGGTGTTTTTTCAGGAGGAAGAAATAAAAATAGTGAAAAGGGGGTGTTAAAAAAACTACCTCTGGGTGTGTCTCATAATATTTTATTTCCTACATTTCTTGTCTGATATAATACTCGGGACAGATGGAAAAGATTATTTCAATGCCTGTCTAATATTTGTTGGTCCCAAGTGAGTTTTTCAATAAGTAAAAGAAACAAAAGTTCCTGATGTTCAGTGAGATACAATTTTATATTTAATAATGGTGGAATCAAAGTATAGAAAAGAATTTCTGCTAATAATTGCTGCAGTATTTGAAATAGTTTACATGCAAGTAACAAAGAATTATATTGATGATCATGTAGCATTGATTATAGTCTCTGCAGATTGAAATGGTATAAACATTTTATAAATAAATATGTCAAATAATGCTACGTCTGTAATTTAAAAGAAGTGCTGAGCTGCATTCTGAATTTCAGTTACTGTTTACTTTATGTAAACACTTGCAGTAAATGAGAAATCAAGCATTATGTTAAAATAAAGGAACATAAATTGTTCATTCGCCTTATAAACCTATGGTTTATTCAAGTGGCACATACATACACATACAAATGTACACAAAGATTTACATGTACATATATATATAAGGAAGATTCTTAGGTACAGTATGTTTTATCTGCTTTTTTGTGTTTTCAGAACAAATCATGCTCTAAAATTTTTGTTAAACTTAAAAAGTCACCTGCTTTCTACAATATAATTTGTATGAATTCTATTCAGTACAAAATAAAATGCATAGAATCCAGGTACATAACTTCACTACTTTATATTGAAACATTTACTTTTTGACTGACAACCTTAAATAATGACACTGAACTAGAGAAAAAAGAGAGATGTTAGCTAGCTGGAAATCAATAATTTAACTAAACAGAGATCTTCCAAAAAGATTATTTTTTCTTAAAAGTTATTTTAATTAATCCAAAACTACAGTGCTTTGGCAATGTAGAAAAATAATAAAAATATGTCCTGTACACCATTCTGCATGTTTCTGTTAAAAGAAACAAAAGAAAATTTCTGTCTATGATTACCGGTACTTTTCATACTGATAAAAAATAAATTTGAAAACAGAGATTGAGATATCACTGTAATCTTTAGAATGTTATTCTTTATTGGAACAAACCTGATCAATGTTATTTTGTATTGATAAGTGTGGGCTAAGATCATTTTTTTAAATTATATTAAAATGATTTATTTACTAATTAATAAGTTTCATGATACTGTCATGTATTATGACTACTTATTAATAACCTAATATGCTTTATCATGAGTTTTTTGAAATAGTTTATAAACATGAGATTACAATTAACATAAAAAAGAAGCTTCTAAAACATTATTTCCAGAATATAAAAGAATCAAAATCTGTGGAGTCCTTGGTCCTCTCAAGCTTGGTTGCTTGCTTGCAGATGTTTCATTATTCCTCAATGAATTAATATTTATCAAGCTTAATTCTTATAATTGCTATATAAAAAATACCAGAGGCCTACAAGTGTAGCCATAGCTTTAATTTTATGTAAATTGATTTCATTATAAGTATAACTTTAGAAATAAATCTAAAGGTAGATTTAAGGGTAGATTGCATTAAGCTTTACATCAATGCAGTTTTAGAGGAATTATAATTATGCTGATATTGATATCACAGGTATTCAGATTTTCCAAACTATAGGTACCACCTTAAGTTGACCAAATATTTATATATAATAAAAGGTTGGATAAACTAATAATGATTACTTCCTTTAAAAAAAAGTAATTTGTCTGCATTTTTGTGTCACAGCAAGTGGAGGCATCTGCTCAACATAATATTTGGATGGTAGATCACCAGGAAATCTCAAGTTTGTAGAGTAGATTGCAATGTGTGGAAAACTCTTGAAAAAGGGAATGGTAAATGATTCTGTATTGTTTCCCACAATCGCTGTAAGTCAGGAGCCAAACTTTATTAAAGGAGATTCTACATTTATGTTATTTGCATTTCTATATTTTTGAAAACTGGTATTTATTGAATGTGGCTTCTTAATATTCTTCCCCTTTTTTTCTTTTCCTTTCATTTTCCATTTCTTTTCTTTTGCTTTTTTCTTTCCCTTGGTTGTTTCTCTAGATTGATTCTGTTGAAAATTTTACCTTATCTAATACACCTTCGCGGGATGAAGATATCAAGTATCATCTTCATTCAAGATCTAGGTCCCCTTCCACAGCTAGTGACATTGAACCAATCGAGGTACTCTCTTAGAACATTTGTTTAAGAATTGTCCGTCCCATACCTCAGTGTCAAAGCAACTGTGCAAGTATACTGTGAAGTAAACTCAATTGAATTCAATGGGAATTATATCAACAAATAAAGGTTATATATTCATAGTATGGTGACCATAACATCTTTTCCTGGTGATTTAACTCATCAGGATATTATTATTATTTATTTGTTATGGCCATACAGTCCAGCAGACTCTGGGTGACTTACAAAAAAAAAAGAAAATTTCCCCAAACAGTTAAAAACATAAATACATACTGCCTGGACTAAATAATAATAATAATAATAATAACAAGAAGCCCATTAAGCTCAGGTCTGGGACCAGAACCCAGATCTTAAGAGTTTTCCAGAATGTCAGAAGAGAGCTTGCCATTTCTATCACTTTTAGTACATGAGTTACAATATTTTGTCCAGTCACTGCTCTAGAGCAAAGAAAACTTAAAAGCCATGTTTTACTTTATAATTCTTTTCTCATCAGCATATGGAGAACAAGCTGTGGCCATTATGGAGACAGCAGAGAGAACTTGCCCACTCTCACCTGTTTCTGCCTGTTTCGCGCACTCCTTCACGTAGCTAGAAAAGTTAAAATTATAATGCCCAGAGATTATTAATTTTCCTGTAGTTTTTCTAGGATTTCATTATGATCATGGAAATCAAAAAGGGCATTCAGGTAAGTAGTTCAGATAACATGTGGAAAGTTAGTTGACTACGGGAGTTAACCTGACGATGAATTGATTTGGACATTTAACTAGATTTAGCTATTCACATGACATCCTATTCCCCCAATGAGCCAATTAAGCATACTGGTAAATAGGCCTAAAGTCTCACTGTCTTTACATAGCATACCTGTTAAAGGATTATTCCCATGATTTTACAAGTTTTTCAATTCAGTCAAGCAACACAAACATGCTGTGTTTTTGGAAGATTTATTTCTGTTTCATATGGAAAACAGATGGCCAAAGATAGGAATAACAATGTTTTGCTATTTGCTTTGCATCTGAATACCTATATTAATGGAATTCATTGGCTCCTGAAAACATTTCTATGTCTGAGCACTAGTTCATATGAGAGAATTAGTTTACATACATAGGACTCAAACATGTTATATGTATGTGTACAGACAAACTCAAATTCAGCGACATATTTTAAATAGTACTGTACGAACAGAAAAATGAAATATAAAATAAATATATGTACACATGTAAATTATCCCTTGGAGCAAGATAAAACACATTCACATACACATAGATTCTAACTTCTTGTAGTTATATTGTCCATTATAGAAAGCAAATTGCCCATACAGAAAGCAAATACAGGGACAAAATAACAGTCATTGATACAATACATTGCTGCTATTACTTTCTTTCAGATATCACTTGCATCTAGAGTGAAACAGTATTTCTTTTATTATTCTTCAGCAAGCTGCTGATTCCATTATTTCTTTGCCAAGGAACTTAGCTTTGTAATGTTCCTTGTGCAATTCCTTTCGGGATTCGGGGGTCATCTGTGTTGTAATAGAAGCCTTTCGGTCAGGCTCTATCAAGCCAAGTTTTTAAATATATGCTAATGCAGGGGTTCTCAACCCCCAGTCTGTGGACCAGCACTGGGCCGCGGCATGCCAGAAACTAGGCCAACCAAACAAGCAAAGCCCCATCAGCAGGATGCAGGCAGTACATGAAACCACGCCCCCTCTGATCTGCAGAAAAAACTCTCTCCACGGAACCGGTCCCTGGTGCTCAAAAGGTTGGGGACCTCTGTGCTTATGTCTTCACTGTGGAGCAAAGTTTTTTTTTGTGAAACTGACTAAGGTTTCAAAAATAGTTTGTGATATAGCATAGACTATAAAATATATATCTGCAATTCCGAGAAAACAGCTTATTTTGTTAGCCTGCTAGAAGCACTATGTAGTCATCTCCTGATAGAAGATTGTTTGGTTACTTTTTGGATGGAAGCATTGATCTTCAGAATATTCTTGGACTTTTCACGGAAACCCTAATTTCATATTTCACATGTCACTTTAAATACTCTTTCTTTCTTGCCTGTTTTGATGTTCAAATGTCATCTGAGTATTCAAAACTGGAATACTTTTTGTATCTTTATACTGCAATTATATGCATGATTGCTTTTACTTTAATATAAATCCTTGTTTTTAAATTATTGTTTTACAATTGACAGGGTTTGCAGTTTTAAGCTATTTAGCTATTCTATGCTATAGTTCCTGAGGTTCTTTTCCATTTATAGACATCTCCCATTTGTAAACCAGCCATACTATATAGCTGGTTTCTTTCCTATTTATTTATTTTAGAAAATATTTTAAAAGAATAGAAGCAAAAAGCAAAAAAGTAAGAAAAATTAAAAAAACAAAAGGAAATAAATTTACATGCAAGAATAAAAATGTCAAAGTAATCTAGATTAGTCTTCAGAATATTATTTGCCAAGTCAATATTTAATATTTAAAAACAATATCCAGTGTAATCTGAATCATAAATTAAAAAATCATTCTGATTTATGTTTTTACATAAGTTAGCCTGGTAATCACATGCTGTCACAATTTTCTGTAAAATAGAAGAGTAGTTATAAAATAATGTAACTTTTCATCATGGCACATTAACATTGACCTTGACCTTGTTAACAGATAACTCAAGCATATTTATTTTATATGTACTATATTATATTACATTTTAATATAATAATTACTTAAAACTTACACATTTTTTCCTCATGATAGACAAAGCAGTTTATAACAACGATAGTGCTTCAGAAAAGTTTATGTTCCTTTGACAATATTTTTATTTAATAAAATAAAAAAGAAGTGTTACCATTGTATTACTGGCACATGCTACTGACCTATATCATTTTATTAAACTCCTTGGCTGCACTTACAAAAATATTTATCACACAGATCCGTCATATAAAAGCCTTTAGTTAATAACTGCCTGAACGTCTTAGATGGTAGATGTATGATCCAGTATTGGTACAGAGGTAATCAGCCAAACATCTGCTTCATGAAAACAGTTAACTGTGTGTGTGTTAGATAATTAACAAAATTGCAAATGTTGGAAAAGTGCTTCACAGTGAATATTGCTACAAATGAAACATCTCTCCTCGAGAAATAAAGCAGCTGTATGGTTGGAATGGTCAGCATGATTGCCTGAAAAGCTTTTTTGGGGTCTCCGCATGCATGTTGCATGGACAACTGCATTGCTTTGCTGGCAGCCCCAGGGCAAGTGCTGTTTGATTAACAAAACATTTTTATTACATACACATCTAAAAGAATAATCCTCAGAGTCGCTATGTAAATTTTATGCTATTTTTCTCCCCATAGAGAGGTTGTAGTGGTGGTTAAGGTGCTGGCCTATAAACCAGGAGACTGTGGGTTTTAATCCTGCCTTAGGCATGAAAAACCATTGGGTAACTTTCAGCCGGTCACTCGCTCTCAGCCCAACTCACCTCACAGGGTAGTTATTGTGGGGAAAGTAGGAGGAGGAAGGAGTTTTTGTATGTTCTTCACATACAAAGTTGTATATTGAAAAGAAAATATATGAATAATATAATAATAATTGTTACCGATAGTTATATATGTATGTGTCTATGAGTATTTGAAGCTTTTCCAGTAAACCAATCTCTTAAAATACATTTACTTTGATGCAGTCAGTTTAGTTATGTTAAAGGCTGTAAAGCATTTAAATATTTTGCAAGTGAGGAAAATCTCAACATGTTACCCAAAGTAAATGCTTTTTTAAACAATATTATATGCATATTTCAAATTCTTGTGTACTTTTTGCACCAGTTTGCTTATATCAACACCATTTAACAGTGGGGGGTGTGAGCCGATTAATATTAATATAAATTAATGTTTACCATATATGTGTTCAGGTTTCAGATCATCCACTGCGTCCAGTTCAGACACCGTCCATGAGATCACCATATAGTGGTTCAGGACTCTCTGTGCCAAAGGTACTGAATCATATATTCCAATTAGAAGCTATGCTAAAATCTTAGGCTATTCTTATACAGGTCGTCATTCACGTATGACCACAGTTGAGCTTGGAATATTGGTCATAAATCATTGCCGTCATAAGTTGAGTCCACATGACTGGACTTGATGTTTCAACCATTTTTACAACAGTCATTAAGTAAGTCAGCACAGTAATTAATAAATCATATATCATTAAGCATATCATGTGGTTGTAATTCCAAATCCAGCTTATCCAATGGATATTTTTGTCAGAAAATAGCAGAAACTATTGTAAAATATGATCATGTGACCACAGCCATTTGCCAAGCACTCAAAATATGACCATGTGACCTTGGGGGCAATGTGATAGTCATAACTTTGAGGACATAACTTTTCCCGAGTCAGTCATAATTTTGAACTTTTGTTAAGCAATCAGTAGTCAAGGATTACCTGTGTCTACTTTGTTGATCCTCTATCATTTACTTATGAATAAGGATGCTGTTAGTATCAGTAAGAAGTAAACCCACTTTGGAAGAAACAATTCTACATGTTCTGAGTGTTCAAATATTTAAAAAGCAAGAGAGGTCACGTCCAACTTAGACAGCATTTATTTCCTTATACCAAATTTGAAAAAACTCGCTGTGTGCTGGACTAAATGTTATGAAAGGAAACAGATTATATATTTCTTTAGTCACGTGTACATGATTTCTACTTCATTACAGAAATGTAATAACTTATTCTCTGTTTAAGAAGCATTACAAGGATGCAAAATACGTTACTGATCATCAAATGGTCTTGAAAGCTAAAGGAGAAAACCCACATTTGTTTCTGCATAGTTTAATAATAAATAATCTACCAATGAGTTTTGTGGTGCATTAGATATTAGCCTACTTTGCTGTGAAAAAAAGAAATATAAAACACAAGGTAACTGTTTTACCTGTTCCTTTTTTGGACAGTGGTCCACTGATTTTGAACATTTGTTTAATTCCTTAGACAGTATCTATCAAACACGTAAGATGTAAAACTATTATAAAATTACATACCTAACTTAATAGTATCCTATGGGGTGATGATTCTGTTCTCTGAATGGAACTGATTATGATTAAACAAGTGTAAGAAATAGGAATGGCTTGAAAATTATAAAACTGAAAAATAAACTCTGATTTTATTAGTGCAACAAAATTAAACTATTTATATAATATGTGCCAATTTAAAAATGATTTTTATTATCAAAGTGCTGTCACCTAATCAGTACTTCTATTTGTTTTACAGCCTAAGGCCCATCAGTTTGTAGTAAAATCCTTTAATACCCCTACCAAATGTAATCAGTGCACATCATTGATGGTTGGGTTAATAAGACAGGGCTGTACCTGTGAAGGTAAGGTCTGGCATCTGTTTGTTTTTACCAAGAAGTCTATTTATTATATGATAGTAATTACATGTTAATGCCATTTTTTAACTGTGTTACACACTTGTGGCAAAAAAGTGAAGAACAGCTAGCTATTTTAATTACCTTTTAAAGATTCAGGGACAAATTTCCTTAGCTTAGTATAATACAATGTAGTTGAATATGTCATAATACTGTTTTAGATTGGTGATTGCAATAGGTGATACTGAGACAACCAGTGATCTGTAACACCACATTGAATGGTCCTTGGTTCCAGTAATGAAATATTTTTTAAAAGTGTAGAGAAAAATCTGAACATCTGTTTTGTTGGCTTCAGCATTGAGAGGGTTTTACGGTTGCTGAACCTTGTCTAAAACGAGGCCTTTCAGTAAACGAGCAGCTGGGTCAGCAGAGAGAAATTAAGTGAAAACAGAGAAACTTTCCCTTTGTAGCCTCTCACTTGTACTCAAACCATTAGAAGCTTGAAGAACATGATTATATGTATGAAGATGCATATGTTAATAGGACAGAAATGTTTATCACCCGGATTTGGACTCCCTAGAAATTTCATATGTTGCTGTACTGCAACATAGGTGAGAGGGTAGGCTATTCATTTTATCAAACTGAACAAAATATTTTTATAATGAACTTTTCTTTATGGGTGTTCATTTTAGCTCAAGAGAGTAGAGCTGATAAGAATGATGTGGAAGGATATATATGAAACAACATCTAATTCTTTTAAAAAGTAATTTTTGAACAAAAATTCAATATCTCAGATAGAATAGAATAACAGAGTTGGAAGGGACCTTGGAGGTCTTCTAGTCCAACCTCCTGCTCAGGCAGGAAACCCTATACTAGGCATGCCAAACTGCCAGCCCGTGCCGAAACCGTGCCCACCCCATTGCCGGCAATGGGGAACAAGTCGCAATACATCGTGCTACATCATGTGACGTCGCAAGTTTGACATTCCTGCCCTATACCATTTCAGACACATGGTTGTCCAATCTCTTCTTAAAAACTTCCAGTGTTGGAGCTTTCACAACTTCTGGAGGCAAGTTGTTCCACGTCAGGAAATTTCTTCTTAGTTCTAGGTTGCTTTTCTCCTTGATTAGTTTCCATCCATTGCTTCTTGTCCTACCCTCAGGTGCTTTGGAGAATAGCCTGACTCCCTCATTTGGGCAAACCTTGAGATATTGGAACACTGCTATCATGTCACACCTAGTCCTTCTCATTAAACTAGACATACCCAATTAATCAGACAATAGTTTTATATTAATTTCTTATCCAAATTCTTAATCTGCACTTTATAAATTAGCAATTTAAATGTTGCAAAAGTATAAAACTTCATCAGAACATATATATTTGGAACTTCTGTGAAATAGCTCATTTCAGTTGTATATAACTATGGTTTTAATAGTCCAGAAGGTATTAGTGCAGTGAATGTGAATGTATTCATCAGGAAATAGTACTCCACTACATGTTTATCTATAGCAAATCTCCCTTCTCTGAGTTAACATATAGTAGGCACATACCGTAGTTTCAGGCGTATAAGACTACTTTTTAACCCATGAAAATCTTCTCAAAAGTCAGGGGTCGTCTTATACGCCGGGTGCTGAAAATTTAGGGACAGGGCCGGCTGGAAAACCTGGAGTGGATCTCCCATTTAGTCTGCGCAGAGAAAGCGGGACCAATTGGAGAAGAAGCTGCAGTCTGTGATTTTTTACAGGCTGGGGTCTGGGCGTCTTTTCTTCTAAAGTTGAAGAGCAGCTGTAGTCTATCCCAACTTGAAAGGCAGGTGGGGAAGGCAGCAGCCAGAGCAGCGGCTTAGCTCTAAGGACACATTTGACTCAGGAACTGGGCGGGCTGGCTGGAAAACCTGGAGCGGATCTCCCATTTGGTCTTTTTTTTTTAAAATCCCATTTATATCCTGCCCTTCTCCGAAGATTCAGGGTGGCTTACAATTTAAAGCACAAATCAATGTGCTTAGCAATAGCCTTCATTCTGTGTATATGCCTGTTTATTAGGGCTTTCACACACACACCCAAGCAGCATTATTACAAAGTCAGCTTATTGCCCCCAACAATCTGGGTCCTCATTTTACCTACCTTGGAAGGATGGAAAGCTGAGTCAACCTTGAGCCTGGTGGGATGTGAACCTGCACTAATTGCAGGCAGCTGGTTTTACTTAAGGCTCTGCGCAGGGAAAGCTTTAGAGTGAATTAGGAAAAGTGAAAAAGTGAATTAGGAAAATAGGGAACGGTTGCTGGAATTGGGTATGTGTAGCTTAACGAAGAGAAGGGTGAGGGGTGACATGATAGCAGTGGTCCAATATCTCAGGGGCTGCCACAAAGCAGAGGGAGCCAAGCTATTCTCCAAAGCACCTGAAAGCAGGACAAGAAGCAATGGATGGAAACTAGTCAAGGAGAGAAGCAACCTAGAACTAAGGAGAAACTTCCTGACAGTTAGAACAACTAACCAGTGAAACAACCTGCCTCCAGAAGCTGTGAATTTATTTATTTATTTATTTGTTTGTTTGTTTTTATATACCGCCCTTCTCCCGAGGGACTCGGGGCGGTGTACAGAGTAAGGTTGGTATACAGATTGAACAATAGTGAAAAACAATAGTAAAAACAACTGAGACCCCAAGAGCTATCAGGCCAGGCCGGACTGCTGGAACAAGTAAGTTTTTAAATCGCGCCGAAAGGTGAGGAGGTCGGGGGCCATCCGGATTTCGGTAGGCAAGCAGTTCCAGAGGGCTGGCGTATCCACTGAGAATGCCCTCCCCCTGGGGGCCACCAGCCGACATTCCAACACTGGAAGTTTTTAAGAAGAGACTGGACAGCCATTTGTCTGAAATGGTATAGGGTTTCCTGCCTTAGCAGGGGGTTGGACTAGATGACCTCCAAGGTCCCCTCCAACAACAACAACTTCTTCTTCTTCTTCTTCTTCTTCTTCTTCTTATTATTATTATTATTATTATTATTATTATTATTATTATTATTATAGTTTAATCCACTTGCACTGTTTTATGTTTACATGTTTGATGACAGCCTTATGTTTATAAGTGACAGTTTTCCTACTAAGCACCTGCATGTCATAAGCATTTGAATTAAAATTACCATATTAAAATCAAATCTGATGTTTTTTAATTTTTATTTGGTGTGCGTTGGAAGAGGGGTAGTCTTATACGGCGAGTATAGCCCAAACCCTATAATTTAACAGGAAATGTAGGGGGTCGTCTTATACGCCCAGTCGTCTTATACACCGGAAAATACGGTAGTTCCATTGGGCAAGAAAAATTGATGAGGATATTTGTGTTTATTACTGATTTTCATATTAGTAAAATAAGTATTACATAATCAACAGATATACATTTTAATTACATATACTATCTTTCCTCCCAGTCTGTGGATTTTCGTGCCATGTGACCTGTGCAGACAAAGCACCAGCAGTATGTCCCATCCCACCTGAACAGACGAAAGGTCCTCTAGGGATTGATCCACAGAAAGGAATAGGAACTGCGTATGAAGGGCATGTCCGAGTAAGTCTAAGAAAACCTGGGTTGTTGGTTTATGTTTACCATTGATATTCATTTTTCTCAGCCTCTCTCTCTCTCTTAAATGGGAAATTCTTATCATTTTTACAAAAAAAGTGTATACAGTGTGTGTGTGTGTGTGTGTGTGTGTGTGTGTGTATGCATACAATATGTATGTATATGTATATACACACACAAAGTAAACCGCAAGATGTCTGCTACTGTTTCGGAGAAAAAGCTAGGAGTTGGTAGTTTTCAGTGCACTTCCATACTGTCATTGGTATTGCAATTTTGTACCAGTGTGCTAACATCTATCCTTCTGTACTCCATTATCCTATGAAGGTGGCCAGTGCTTCCTCCCTCTGGCTAGTGGAAGGGCATGAAAAAATGTAACCAGCTAATACCCTAAATCTATGGAGATTCTCAGTGATCCAGGTCATAGTTATCCCAAAGGTGCTTTTTCACAAGGCAACTGGATTGTCTTGTTTTTCTTTGAAGATGTTTCACTTCTCATCCAAGAAGCTTCTTTAGCTCTGACTGGATGGTGGGGAATGGAAGGATTTATACTCCTTGCACACAGCTGGTCATTTGCATTCTTTTAGAGATTTGTTGAGGCCACCTGGAGGTTTATCTGGGTCATCAGGGTCACCTGAGTAATGGAAATGGGTGTGGAACCTTCTTGGAACTGCTGAAAGGACTGTGTTGTAGATTGGAGATAGATGGAAGTCGTATCCCTCCCCCTCTGTTGAGAAAAAGCACCTTTGGGATAATATTCCAAACACACACTGATTAATCTCATGTTTGCTTTTCTCCATGAGAGAAAAGAAAGTGGGGGAAAAAGATTACACTGTATGGTTACTAAAGATGGTGCCCTCCAGAGTGACGGGAGAGGACATGAACTGGCACAGCTACAAGGTGCCTTAGCTGCAGAACAGAATAAGAAATCCCAAGAAATGGGAGAAATTATGGACTCTTGCCAGTGAGAACCACCTGCCCTATATACTTCCAGAAGAAATGCTACACCATTTTCAATGCTCCTAGACCCATTACTTTGTGGGAAATTGGAACTAGCATTGATCTTAGATCACTGCATGTAGAAGTGGCGTCAGCGTCTTCACTGCTCTATTTGAAGGAAGGCATGACAGTTAAGTAAGTTTATTTTTACAGTATAAATGTATATCTGATTGACTTGCTGAATGGCTTCTTGTATAAATGTTGAAAGTACAGTTTGCACATTATGCTTAGGTGTTAAAATTGTTTGCCTGTTTTGATTTTTTTGCATTTAATTAAATTAATGTGATTAATTTCATTTTAGATCCCTAAGCCAGCTGGAGTGAAGAAAGGCTGGCAGAGAGCCCTAGCTGTTGTCTGTGACTTCAAGCTCTTCCTTTATGATATAGCAGAAGGAAAAGCATCCCAGCCCAGTGTGGTGGTTAGTCAGGTTCTTGATATGAGGTAGGAATGGCATGCTTTAATACCCAAGGCAGCAAATGCTCCTCTTTTGAGTCTCTGCTGGTATAAATAACATAAAAGTCAGCCATTTTCCTATAGCCTATCTCTTTTTGATAAGCTGTACTTAAAAGAACCTCAGCAGTAGCTGTGGTATAACATGGAACTATTATTGAGCTTTAAATAACTGAAGTTTTAAAATGAGAGTGATTGTTGCTTCAGGTAAAGAATCATCTCTCTCTTTAAATGGATTTATTATTCACAATGCATTATTATATTCACAATTGGCCAGCAGGACTTCTTTTTAAACACTTACTAATTGCACTTAGATAAAGTGGTGCTTAAAAGTTTGTTAACCTTTTTGAAATTTCAGTATTCCTGCATAAATATGACCTAAAATATAATCTATTTTCCACAGAATCCAAAAACTTGAAAAAAAGAGAACCCAATTAAACAGATGAGTCTAAAATATTATTCTTGTTCATTGATTTATTGTGAAAATGATCTAAAACTCTCTATTTATGTGTGGAAAAAGATGTCAACTTTTGCTTTTAGTAACTGATGTGTCACCCTTGGCCAGCAATAATTTCAGCTAAACATTTCTGATAACTGTTGATCAATAGAAAAGAATATACTGTTTGTAGCTCAGGGTTGAATTGTGGAGTCAGTGATCTTTGAGCTTACCGTAGTTGTTTGTTTTCAGATGGTTTATTAGCTGACTAGCTAACTGGTAGGCACTGATTCAGGGCATCATTAGTGCATCAACTAATGCAAGCAAACAATGAAGCTCAGAGAGCGCCATAGACCCCATAAGTGTCAATTAGTTGTGCATATTTGTTAGAAAAAAATTAAGCCCATGTCTGCCTTCTTTAGGACCTTCTACAACATTCCTGCAGAATTAAGGTCAGGACTTGGACTTGGCCATTACAAAACATTAAATTTCTTCTGCTTTAAACCATTCTTTGTGTGTATGTTTTAGAACATTTTGCTGCATGACTGACTTTCTCTTGAACTTCAATTCATCGACAGATATTCTGATATTTTCCTGGCACAATTAAGAACTCAGAGGTCCATGGGAAGTCATCCTGTCCAGAGGCAGCAAAACAGGCTCAAATCATGATTTTGCCACTACCATGATTTTTTTAGATAGGATATGGTTCTTATGCTGGAATGCGGTGTTTGTCTTTCACCAAATGTAATGCTTTTCTTCTTCTTTTTTATATAGATATTTTATTGGTTTTTAACTATAACAATCTCCAGTGCCTGGTATAAAGCGTATTGTCTTGGTTTATATTTTAACAAGAAAAAAAAGGATAGTAATAATTAGTTAACAGTCAATAATGATTAAATTTGATAATTCCATAATTAATATATTAATTACTAATACATTTCTTTGATCTTCCCTTCTCCCATTTGTATTTTCCTTCTTCAACCTTAGCCAAAATATAATTCTTAATATTTTCAATATATAAATGATTAGGTATAGGCATTTTTTATATTTATACAAATAACAATAATCTCTATATATAACATTTTTTCAGCTTATATTATTCTCATAACCATCATCTCATTAGTTCAGCATACATCCTATTTTTATCATTTTTGTTCGGTTAAATTTGTGTATATTCAATCCAATTCTTATCAGTCATAATTTCTTCATATTAGTCATCTCACAGTCTAAATTTTCCCATTTAGGTACATCATCCCAATATTTTACGTCATGCATTATAAAAATGCTGTAGTTTTTGTCTGTCTTAGTGTATAGATGTAACATCCTTTTTTAATCAGTTTATATTTTAATTATATATTAATAAAAGTTACATCAACCTACTATTTTAACATTTAATATAGTATGTTTTATAATATAATTACTTAAATCTCATTATCCTTGTTATTAGGCCCCTTTTTGTTTGATCTTCTCTGTTCTTTTAGCCATATTCAAACAAATGTCCATCTGGTAGGGAGAGTCAAATCTCTTGTATCTGTCTCTGATCTTCTTTTGCCAAGTAATTTTCCAAGTTGATATAATCCACTTACCCAACAGTTCCTGTATTTTTACAAATATTGTTGGGAGTACAAAAGATGGAGTAAGTAAGATAAAAAATTTCTGTTCCCCCAAACTTTAATAGTTCTCCTAATAATTCCGATTTTCTTGTTGTATCAGAACCTTATAGATTTTTTCCTGTTTGTGTCAAATTGTAATTCTTTTCCTTTGTTAATTCATCAATTTGATCATACCCTTCTAGTTTGTAATCTGCTGTCTGATTTGTTTGTTCCTTTGTTGTTATTTCCTGGGTATTTTTTAATTGTAGATTTAGATTGGAAATATGCTTATTTAAATCCTCAGAGTTGTTTCAAATTTCACCGTGGTTTGAATCTTCTGTCATTTGTATTTGTCCTAACATTACATATATTTCCTCTGGAAAAGTATTTATCTTGTTTCTGGAGGGCCTTGATTTTCCAGGCTAAGTCCTTTAGGAAAAAATATTGAATGTGGCATTCTGTCATTTTTTGATACATATGTGATATCCATGTTGTCTCCCCCCTTCAAATAATCTTTCATTAATGTTTTAATTCAAAAGTCAATTTATCAGTCAGTCAAAATTACAGATTCAGTATATTAAGTCACTTTAAATCCTGCAAATTCTCCTCCAAAAGATTAGCCAAAAAGCCAAAGGTTTTTTTCTCCATAAATAGTTCTTAGGTTTAAGCAACAGACCAGGTGTTTTGTTTTGTTTTTTCTTTCAAACACTTTTTAAATCTTATAACTAGCTCTTCCTTTGTTCCCAGCTGTCTTCAAGGTTATTTGCAATTCAAAGGAACAATTTTTTGTTTCTGGGCATTCTGTCAATTTCTGAGTCCTTATTGTTAGTGTACTATTCTTTGATTCTCCACTAGGTGTCAGCAGTTATTTCTTTTTTCAGTTTTTCTTTCTATCAAAAAGTTATTTTTGTTACCATTTTTATAATTCCATAAGAATTTTTTAGGGTATAATCTTGATAGTTCTTTAGTTCCTAGATTTGTCCAGACTGAAATATTTTAAATCAAATTTTAGTATATCTCTTTCAACCTTTTATGTTAATTCGCTGCTTCCGTCTCTAAGGAAATGGGGATATAATCCCCTCCCTTAACTTCTGGAGGTTTTCTTGCTTTGGGGATCATTTCAAGGATTTAAATAGTAGATAGAAGAAAGAAGATCAGTACTCTCACCAATTCCAAGCACGCTATGTTTAGGTTCATGCTCTGGGACTTCGGCTGCAAGCAGCTTGGGCTAGATGCTGATCTCACGCTAGCCTTTCTACTGTCAGGTTCAGAGGGCTTTCCCCGGATCAAATGAAGCTGTTGCCATCGCTTCATGATCGATGGTGTGCCCCTTCCTTCATAGTCATCTCTCCGGGGCAACTTCGGACCCATCTAGGGTCCTCCAAACAGGAAGAAACTAGCCATGGGGAGCAGAGGTCCACATCTCACGTGGCCATGTGCTGCAGATGCAAAAAAACAGAAGTCCCCAAATGTAATGTTTTTCATTCACGCTTCAAAATTTTATTTTGATCTCATCTGCCCACAAAACATACTTCTAATATTTTTCTGGCTTATCCAATGTTCTTTTGCAAATTGTGTAGGGGCTGCAATGTTCTTTCAGAAAAGTAGTGACTTTCTCCTTGGAACCCTTCCATGCACACCACTGTTGTTCATTGTTCTCCTGATAGTGGTCTCCTGTCCTCTGACATTCACAATGCAAGACAGGCCTTTAGTTCCTTAGACGTTACCCTGGTGTGATTTTGGTTGGTTGATCACTCCTGAGAGGGTAACTCTGAGAGGGTTGAATTGCCTCCATTTGTGCATAATCTGCCTGATAATGGACTAGTGGGTTTTAACTCCTTGTAATAGTTTTGTAAGATTTTCCAGCCTGGTGAGCATCAACAATTGTTTTTCAGAGGTCCTCAGAAATCTCCTTTGTTTGAGCAATAACACACATTTCCGCATAGCTGAATTGTGAAGTTCAGACTTTGGTAGCAAACACCCAGAATTCTTTTATTTAAATAAGGCAGCACCTACCACCCTCACACCTACCATCCCGTTGACTGAAACACCTGGTTCTAATTTCCTCTTCAAATGAACTGATAATCCTAAAGATTCATATACTTTTGCCACAACAAATATGTCACTTTGGATCCTTTTCTACAATAAATAAATGAATAAGTACATATTTCTTGATTCCTTTGTTTAATTGGGTTTTCTGTATCTACTTTTAGATGTTATGTGGAGAACAGATCACATTTTAGGTCAATGGGCAGCTATACAAATATGATGAATAAATAAATAATAAATAAAATTCCAAAGACTTAAAAACTTTTAGGAGTTGTAGAATTATAGAGTTGTTGCAAATAAAATTTCAGAGTGAGAGCTGAAATATCTTCAAGATAATAAAATTGACTATGTGGTCTTCAGTGTTGGGGATATTATAGCAATATTATTTTGAAATTTTCTTTCAAATGTAGTAAATAAAAGTTTTTTGTTGTGACATTTCGAGCAGGGCTATTGATTTAGCTTTCACTCTTATATTTTAACCCCTTATAACAGTGGTGGCGAACCTTTTAGAGACCGAGTGCCCAAACTGAAACCCAAAACCCACTTATTTATCTCTGGGTGTAGGTGGGCATGGCCTACTGGGTGGGTGTGGCTGTCATCATGGAAGATTGAGTGGGTGTGGCCAAGGTGGGTGTGGTCACCACAATGTCACTCGTGGGGAGGGACACCTGTGGGGGGCAGCTGGTTGAAGAGGGACAGTTGCCACCTCTGAGGCATGGCGCAGGTGACCACAGGGAGGGCTATGAGTACTGCCTCTGGCACCCGTGCCATAGGTTCGCCACCACTGCCTTATAACAATAGAAAAACAATTTAACAAACGGACAGCAAACATTTATATGAAGAAATTATTTGCTACAAATATTGATCTGGAAATAATGTAGGTTTATGGCAAGCTAAATATAAAATATCATTACAGCTCTATGTTGTGCTGATATGACTTTCCTCTAGAATAGGGACTTTTAATTGAGGTCCATGGATTGCTTGGGGGTCTGTGGATTGATTTCAGGGAGCCTGTGATGTTGGATCAGAAAAACAAATACATTTTTATTATTTACTAATTTCTAATTATCTTATTATTAATTTAATGAATTAATAGAGACTATATGTTATCTATTTATCATTTTGAATATTTTGATAACTGTATTTGAGCATAATCAATTTCCTTTATAAAACAATCTGTCTTCTGTGTTTTATTTTATAATTTTAATAAAAATTTTCTGGGAAGTCCAGTTTTGCCTGACTTTCAAAGAAGTTCATTACACAGGGGTTAAGAAACTCTGCTCTGAATGTGAATAGTTACTGTTCAAATATAATAATCTCTTACTGGTGGATTAAAAAAATGTCTTCATAAAAGGGATGAAGAATTCTCGGTGTGTTCTGTTCTGGCTTCTGATGTCATCCATGCAAACCGAAAAGATATTCCCTGTATTTTTAGGGTAAGTAATACCCTAATACAGTTGCAACACACAATAGAAAATAAATTGTTCTTCTTATATTCATTTTTTAAAAATTAATGGACATTTCTCTATTTGTTAGTCAGTGTGGCTTTTGTGGATTCCTTTGAAATTTTATATTTTTATTCCAGCTTTCTATTTTAAAATATAGGAATATCAACAAAGTCTAATTTTAATCCTCCAGAAATGGTGCAGTTAATTTAATTAGCCTTCACAGTTTTTTAAAAAATGCTCTACAGGTAGTTCTTGACATACGACAGGACACTTAGCAAATGTTCAAAGTTACAATAGATATCCCAAAATTACATAAGACCCTGTTTCAAAGTTAGAACTGCTGCAGCATCCCTGCAATCATTCGTCCTTATGACCTACCACAGGATGCTGCAGCACCCCCACCTGTCTACCCCCATCCCATTCATCCCACAGTGATTTGAATTGGGGTCATTCACTATGCATTTTTTTAATGCCTCACTAGCTTTCATTGGTCTTTTGTAATTTATATTTGATGTTGACTTCTTAATTTATTTACTATAGAATATTTACATTGAGGGTATCTTTTGAATACATTGAATAAATGTATTTATTCAATAAATAAATGACATTGTTATTTATCAAAGAATCTCATTTTTTAGTTACACGTATCTCTAACATTTCCAGGTTTCAGCTTCTCAGCTATTAGCATCAAGTAATAAATGTTCAGTCCTGATCCTAGCTGACAGTGAAAATGAAAGGAGTAAATGGGTAGGAGTCTTAAATGAATTACATCGGATCTTAAGGAAGAACAAGCTCAAAGATCGCTCAGTCTACGCTCCCAAAGAAGCATATGATAGTACGTTGCCCCTTATTAAAACTAGCCAAGCAGCAGCAATTATAGGTATGTATTTTTAAAGACATTTTACAGATTTCTTATTTTAACTATGAAGTGTTAATTCATACTGGAATTTTTAAGCAATGTACCACGTTTGCCAGGAAGGAATTTGGCTCTGAAATTAAGAAACAATTGGAGAAAAATGTAAACACAAAAATAAAGTTTATCTAGAATTACTAAACCAGGGAAATCTGCCTCTCCCCCTCACAAATGTGATACACTCAATATGTACTCACACATACACAGATCTTCCACAAGTCTTGTTCTAAAAAAGGGACAGGCCAAGGACAAAAAAGTCAATCCATATTAATTGAATGAATAACTAATACAGTAGTACCTTGGCACTCAGCATTAATTGGTTCTGGAAGGCGCCATGAGTACTAAAAACAATGAGTACAAAACAAATTTTCCCCATAAGGAATAATGTAGTGAATCACAATGCAGCTGACACCAAGAAGTAATATCTTGTGCTTAGAATACCAAACAAATGATGAGTACTGCGACAAATTTTTCATGTCAAAATGTGTTGAGTACCAAATTCAATGAGTTTCAAAGCAGTCAAGTACCAAGCTATCACTATATTAAAATGGATTGCCTGTAAAGTATCATATCCCATTTTTAAAGATGATTTCGCATTTATGTACACAAATCATGTTTTCTGTACATTCACATGCACAGCCTTCCCTCCTTCCAGCTGGTACTGAAGGAAGAAATGGAATGGAGATAGGCTAAGGAAAAGCAGTAAATATATAGTATTAGGAAGGGAAGCATAAGGGAAAATATAACTGTATGGATAAGAAAAACATGAATGAAGTAATTGACTAGTGAGGAAAGAAAAGAGAGAAGTTCTTTTAGGACTTTCAAAAATATTTAAATTCATTAAGCAGCATCCCTTCCAAAGCACCTGGTAATCTTCAGAGACCTTTTTGCTCAGCAAATGTAAAATTATCCTCCACCTGTTTACAAATATTTTGGGGGGGAGAAACCGTGTTCTTTTCAGATAGATATGATAATATAACAGCACAAGCCTTTCTGTTAAATGTTACGTAAAAGGGACATAAAATATAGACACTAATAAACAAATCTATGCATATCTCTCAGAATTATATTAGGTTTGCATCCAGGTAAATGGGCAGCCCAATGTCGGTTCTAAGCAAGGTATCCAATAATAAACAAGCATTGGAGCTTAAAATATTGGGGAGGTATCAGATTATCAGTCCATATAGACTAAATGGCCAAGATAACATCTAATGGAAAACTGGTAGTTTATGGAGTGGGATAATGATAAAGATTATGAGAGATATTGCGAATTACAAAACTATTTAATATGATAAAAAATGAAAAGCAAAATTGAAAATAATTTATGAGTCAAATAAATTCTAAAATGTTTGGAAATTGTATTTTTCCTTGATTTGTAAATGTGTTACACTAGTTAAAATTGTGCGTTAATTTTCTTCAGTTATTTTTACCTTTCACCTACTTTGAATTTTGAACATTTATGTTGTTTAGTTATTACAGGAATCCCAGAGATATTTTTTCCATTTTTATTTAAAGGCAAAATGAAACAACTAATAGTGTCATTACACTTTGTAGTATTAATTTGGTTTTCACTATCCTTTTATCTGATACTTGTTTTTCCTTATACAATGTGTGTTTCAATTATTACCGGTATTTTTTCTTTTTCATTTTTAACTGTTTCAGATCATGAACGAATAGCTCTGGGCAATGAAGAAGGGTTATTTGTTGTTCATGTTACAAAGGATGGTAAGAGTATTAGATTTATATTGGAAAAATGAAAATTCAGATAAGATGTACTTTTTATTTCATTCGGTGTGGCCTAATGGTTAAGTTGTTGAATTAATACTAGGGAGGCTCAGATTCAAGTCCACCCTCAGCAAAGGAAACCTACTCAGTGACTTTGAGAAAGTCATTTCTTTCCTATACCAAACTGTGAAGTTATTACTGTTGTCATAAAAAATGGAAAAGGAAGTGCCATGTACATTGCTAAGAATTTCTGCTTAAAAGATAGGGAAGATATCTAACAAGCATTATAAATTCTCATTCTGTGATTTATAACTGAATTAAGAAATATTAACCATGCTATAGTGTTCAAATTTTCCCTGTTTGATTCTACAGGTAGTCCTCAATTTACAGCCATAACTGAGCCTGACATTATGGTCATAATTTGTTGTGATCAAAAGTCAAGGCATCACGTGACTGATATTTTTGTGGTGGACATTAAGCAAATCCATTTTCCCCAATGGGCATTTTTTGCAAGAAATTGACAAAAAACATTTTTAATTGCAGTCATTGATCATGGGATGTTGCAAATGGCCATAAAGATGAGCCAGTTGCCAAGCATTGCAAATGCGATCCCATCACTGTGGGGGATGTGTCCACCATAACTTCAAAAACCAATCATAAATAGCTGTGGAGATATTTGTCATAACTTCCCAAATGGTCATAAGACTACCTGTATTTAAAAACTCTTCAGTTTGTGATATGTCAGAAGATTGAAACTCAATAGTTTTGCCTTTATTTGTTCATTTATTCAGTATATATGACCACCCATTTCAAACATAGGGGCAGCTAACAAATATTATTGCTGTTGTTGTTGTTCTTAATGAGGAATGGCATGGTGCTTAATATGAATTAGATGAAATAATTAAACACAGTTAGAAATAAAATGTTCAAAATGCATAGATAAAACCAAGCATAACCCATCCAATTCTATAATAACAGGCACAACCTATCTAAATATAATATGGTTTTGTTTGGCAATGGATGACACAATTTTAATTTATTTATTTATTTATTTTATTAAATTTATATACCGCCCTTTCCCGAAGGACTCAGGGCGGTTTACAGGGCATTTAAAACAACCAATACAAACGTTAAAAACAAATTTAAAAAAGATTACATCATCCCTAGAATTAAAAACCCCAGTTAAAAATTCTCAGCCTGGGCCGGAGAGCTCAAAGAGCCAGGTTTTCAGGTCCCGGCGAAATGTGCGGAGGTCGGGGGCAGTCCTAAGCTCCACGGGTAGCTGGTTCCAGAGGGCAGGAGCACCCACAGAGAAGACCCTTCCCCTGGGTGTTATCCGCCAACAATCTTTTATCGGCGGCACCCTGAGAAGACCCTCCCTGTGGGAGCGTACTGGACGAAGGGAGCTTGATGCCGGCAGCAGGTGTTCCCTCAGATAACCCGGACCCAAGCCATTTAGGGCTTTATAGGTCATCACCAGCACCTTGAATCTCACCCGGAGGGCAACCGGAAGCCAATGCAGCTCGCGGAGTAGAGGTGTTACATGGGAGTATCAGGAAACCCCCATCACAACTCGCGCGGCCGCATTCTGCACCAGCTGAAGCCTCCGAGTGGTCCTCAAGGGCAGCCCCATGTAGAGAGCGTTGCAGTAGTCTAGACGGGAGGTCACGAGCGCATGAGTGACTGTGCATAGGGCATCTCGGTCCAGATAGGGTCGCAACTGGCGCACCAGGCAAACCTGGGCAAAAGCCCCCCTGGCCACGGCTCCTATATGATCTTCAAAATTGAGCCGTGAATCCAGGAGGACGCCCGAGCCCTATCAATGGGGGTAACACCTCACCCCCCCATCGTTAAGGGTGGAATAATCTAGTTAGCCCAAGATGCCGATACGCACAGCCACTCAGTCTTGGCGGGATTGAGACGAAGCTTGTTTCTCCCCATCCAGACCTGAACCGCCTCCAGGCAACGGGACATCACGGCGAGGGCATCACTGGGTTGGTTCGGGGTGGAGAAAAACAGTTGGGTATCATCAGCGTACTGATGATACCCCACCCCAAAACCATGAATGACCTCACCCAGCGGCTTCATGTAGATGTTGAACAAGAGGGGCGAGAGAACCGACCCCTGAGGAACTCCACAAGCGAGAGGCCTCGGGGTGGATCTCTGCCCTCCAGTCAACACCGACTGCGAGCGGCCCAGGAGATAGGAGGAGAACCACTGTAAAACAGTGCCCCCCACTCCCAACCCCCTGAGACGCTGCAGAAGGATACCATGGTCGATGGTATCGAAAGCCGCTGAGAGATCTAATAGGACTAGGACAGAGGAGTAACCCCTGCCCCGAGCCCGCCAGAGATCATTCACCAGCGCGACCAATGCCGTCTCCATGCTGTACCCGGGCCTGAAACCCGATTGGTACGGGTCCAGATAATCAGTTTCCTCCAGGTACAGAGGAAGCTGATGCGCCACCACACTCTCAACAACCTTCGCCAAAAAGCGAAGGTTGGAGACTGGACGATAGTTATTTAAAACAGCCGGGTCCAGGACAGGCTTCTTTAGAAGGGGTCTCACCACCACCTCCTTCAAGGCGGCGGGGAAGACACCCTCCTTCAAAGAAGCAGTTATTACTGCCTGGAACCAGCCTTGTGTCCCCTCCCTAGCCGCATAAACCAGCCAGGAGGGGCACGGATCCAACAAACAGGTGGTGGAGCTCAGCCTCCCCATGATCCTGTCCACATCATCAGGGGAAACAGGATCGACTCAGTCCAGATAACATGCTCAAGACCGTCCGATTCTACCACGTCAGGCTCCGCCCAGTCAGAGTCCAAGCCGGCCTGGATCTGAGCGATTTTGTCTGTCAGATGATGACTAAACTCCTCGGCCCGTCCCTGTAAGGGATCCTCCCTCACCTCCCTCATAGGAGCTACAGTATGTAGAACATAGAAACACAGCATCCATGAGACAAGGAAGGGAGGCAGTATAAAGAATGTAGAACTGACTCTGGGAAAAGAAGGTGCAAACTTCCTTTTTGAGGACACTTGAATAGACTCCTATTCAAAGGTAATTACCCTGATAGGAAAAAAGTCAAAGGCAGACTTTTGAAAATGCAAATGGGATACATTGATTCTTAGAAGAAATTGTTAGTGGAAAAAAGCAGTTTGGAAAAGTAAGTTTGTAGATTCAATAAGCAAGAAGAAGATTTGAGCATACTCTTCATATTCCAAGATAATTTCTTACAACCTTTTATTTTTGCAGAGATAATTCGTGTGGGTGACAATAAGAAAGTTCATCAGATTGAGCTCATCCCAAATGAACAACTTATTGCAGTGATTTCGGGACGCAACCGTCATGTACGACTATTTCCTATGACAGCTCTGGATGGTCGAGAGATTGATTTTTATAAACTGGCAGAAACTAGAGGTTGCCAGACCATAGTTTCTGGACAAGTGCGCCATGGAGCCCTTACTTGCCTGTGTGTAGCAATGAAAAGGCAGGTCCTGTGCTATGAGTTAAATCATAGCAAAACACGCCATAAAAAGATAAAAGAAATCCAAGTGGCTGGGAATGTCCAGTGGATGGCTATCTTTAGTGAACGGCTTTGTGTTGGCTACCAGTCAGGATTCTTAAAGTACCCTTTGTACGGAGAAGGAAATCCACATAGTTTGCTTCATCCAGATGATCACACACTGTCGTTCATTACACAGCAGCCAACTGATGCCATCTGTGCTGTTGAAATCTCAAATAAAGAATACCTGCTGTGTTTTAGCAGTGTAGGGATTTATGTGGACTGTCAGGGTCGAAGATCTAGACAACAAGAACTAATGTGGCCTGCAACTCCTTCTTCTTCCTGTAAGTTTCTACAGTTACATTAATTAAGCAAAGGATTGTTTTTTCCTCATGGCCTGAAGTCATCCACAATATTCGAATAACACTGTGCAATTAATCAAGCAGTTAATAACAAGTTGTAGGAGATGTGATACTGAAACCTAAATAACTTTTTAACTATGTGCTATAACACAGGTGTCAAACTCACCACGTCATGTGACGTGTTGCGACGTATCGCAACTTTTTTTGCATTGCTGGAGCTGGGGTGGGCGCGGCCTCTGCACAATGCAACCAGCCTGTGGACCGGCAGTTTGACACCCCTGTGCCATGATAATAATCCATTTGTTGTAATATTGTGGCGTTATATCTTGATTTCCCCCCCACACACTTTCCTTCCTACCCATGTATTTCCTCTTCATTAATTTTTTTAGCGCTAATATTATTTGGCAAACCATTATGACTTTCCTTCCAAAAAAGAATCATAGGTTTTGAAATAGGTCTCTGGGCTGGAGGAAGCATGATTTGCCATCTATTATGTACTGCTTCTAGAATTAATGCAAGGAAAGTCCTATTTTTATAACTAACTGTGGTTACCATAGTTGAAGTTAATTACCACATTTGAAGCTCTCAGTATAGTGATAAAAGAGCATACTTAATAAATTGATACTAGTGGTAGGTATGTTCTGCTAATAGGAAGATGCTAGAATTTGTGGTATCAAGTAATGCTGCATTTTCTCAATTCTTCAAAAAATATTCATAACCTCAATACCCCTTTGTATATGTATGTCTGTATGTGTGCACATGCATGTGTTTGTATGTGTATTACACATGCACATACCAACTATTACAATTATACAGTATCAGTCTATATTAGAATTTGATTTATTTTGTTAACTGCTCATTTCTGAGTGATTACTGGTTGTACATAATTTCAACGTCTTGAAAACTGAGGTAAAATTGGACTAGCAAATATATGATTAATATTTAATACTGTTTTATTTCTCAGCTATAGTTAATGGTTTATTCTTTTTTCCAAAGCCTTCATTTTAACATTCAATGTGGCTAATCATATAATGTGAACACAGTGAGCGGCAATTGACTTACAGCTTATTTTCAACAAATATTAAACAGATAAGTAAACACCAATAAAAAAACTAGGCTTATTTTCAACCGTAGAAAATGTACTTCTAATTTAATTACAAGAAGTATATGCTAAAAGTGATTACCTGTCAGTTTTCAACACAATCCAATGTATGTCCATAAGGCATTATGCAGACATATATCTGTATTTCTTCCTAGGTTACAATGCACCATACCTCTCAGTTTATAGTGAAAATGCAGTTGATATATTTGATGTGAACTCAATGGAGTGGATTCAGACCATCCCACTCAAGAAGGTAACTAATGAATTATACAGGAAATTAAACAGTTTGGATAGGTTATTCATAATATAAATTAAAACATATATTGAGTTCCATCTGGATTAAAATATTAAAATATTAATCTGATGAACTAGGAATGGGGACACCCACCCACCTTCAGGTCTACAATGGAAACTAATTGGGTATGGGTTTTTGTAGCAATAAAAAGAAGAGAGATGTTTCAAGCACTTTGAATTCTTAAAGAAAAGACACTCTGAACAATACAATCAGTGCTTTTTTTGTAAAAGAAAAAGGTGCCGGAACTCACACATGTCATACAACCCGCCTTGCCTACCTTACAAGGTTCCATCCCAAAAAGGTGCCGGAACTCCGTTCTGAGCGTTCTATGAGAAAAAAAGCCCTGAATACAATACATATATTTCTATTAAATATTTTTTAGCATTTCATCAGAAAGAGTTTGGTACATTATTTTTGCCTAACATTTTTTGTTAAAAGAATAATTTATTGTCAGCTGCAGCTCACTTCATCAGTGAGTGGTTGAAGTGATGCAGGACTTCAGTTCGAGAGAGGTGGAGGTGAGAAAGGGAAGAGAAAACAAATTGGTTGTGCAGATGCAGGTTACCGGTATATTATTTTATTTTATTTATTTATTTTATTACATTTATATACCGCCCTTTCCCTGAGGACTCAGGGCGGTTTACAGGGAATTAAAAATCAAAACATACAAAAGTTAAAAACCAGTTAAAAAATATTAAATTCACCCTGTACACTTAAAAACCCCAGTTAGAGATAGTTTACACTGTACACTTAAAAACTATTAGAGATAGTTTACAACTATCTTTATCAGCTAACAACTGTGATGTTTCAAACCCCCTTTTTTTAAACACACCACCACCACCACCAAGGTCCTCCTGAATTTTTGCCATGACATTCATGTATGATGTATGGTAATTTATACTGTTTCACATTTTCTTCATAACTTCTTACTTTATTTTACATTTTTTAGGTACGTCCTTTGAACACAGAAGGGTCGCTAAATGTCCTAGGACTAGAAACTGTTAGATTAATTTATTTCAAAAATAAGATGGCAGGTAAGTAAAAACACACAACTGCGATCTACATTAATTACTGTTCATTCAGACATTAATAGAGTGCTGATGCACTGAATGCAATCCAAGTAGCCTTTTCTCAAAAGCATTTCAACATAAAATTTGTAAATGCTGCAATTCCCAAGGTTTTAAATATAATTAAAAAAAACAATTGTGCTATCTAATCATTTTAGGCTAAAACTTTGAAGTAGGAACCAGTTACTCCATTCAGATGTCTCATATTTCTAGCACCTTAGCATAATTGAATTTTAAGTCTATTACAGGTAGTCCTTGCTTTACAACTGTAATGGAGTCTGGAATTTCCATCATAAATCATGACGGTTATAAATCGAGGGACTCAAGTGACCAAACATGATTGTATGAATTTTTTTTTAGTGATTGTCAAGCAAACTCCACAATTGTTAAACAAATCAATGTATTCCTATCAACGTTTTTGCCAGAAACCGGCAAAAAACAAATTGTAGTCGCATGACCATGGGCCAGTGTAACTGGCCATAAAGGTGAGCCAGTTGCCAAGAGCCCAAAATCCAATCATGTGACTACAGGGGAATTGTGCACCTGTCTGAACACTGGAACCAGGTAATAAGTAGCTCTTGGCAAGTCCATTATAACTTCGAATGATCACAGGCCACTGGTCATAAGTTAAGGACTATCAGTATATTTTGTACTGATTTTGTTATCACTGAGATTTTTAAAGAAATTACTTCCACTTCTTCAAATATAAGATATATTGATACTTCCTAAAATTATAGATCCAGATCTTTTGAACTAAATAAAACTTAAATGCAGTGGTTTGGATGTTTGTAGCACTGCAGAGTTCCACTCAGAATGCTTCCAATTATTTCAAATTCTTCCTTCTAGTAGTGTTTATCTGCAAAGTACTTTCACATTAAAAATTAACTACAGATAGAGAATTAAATCATTAAGTCAGCACTGTGAATTCATGTTTTTTGGGTTTTCTTGCCACTTCCCAGTAAGTGGATGATAGGCAATGTTTCAGTCAGCACCACAGAAGTTTCAGTAGGTAAATCTGGTAGTTAAAGGCTATGGAAGGAATATTGCTTGAGTAAACTTTTCTGTCTCAGTCTCCTAGAAAAACGTTACTATTTGTTTTATTTTACAATCTCTAAAAATAAACATTTCTAAATTACCCATTTATTTTGTATAATATGCCAAATATTTTCTGTATATCACGTCTACTTTAAGCATAAAGTTTTTCTTAGAAGAAATTCTGAATGCAAGATTAACTCCACATTAGGTGCAAACAAGAAGTAGAACTGAACACAGAAGTGGAAAGTTTTACCTTAGACTTGTTTCAATGATAGTTCCCACCATCACCTAGTTTTTGTCCATGGATCTCAGAACAAGATAATTTTCCCTCTGGACTTACTTGCTTACTTACAGATGTACAAGTTACATATCATAGTAAACCATGTGGGGTGCAAAAAATGGTCAGTTGAAAAAAAAGTCAATCATCTACATTTCTTTCAAAGACAGGATTCTCTGTATTTTTTTTATTTTTCAAGCCTCTAATGAATGTTTGCAGATAACATATAATTAGTATAAGCTTAAGGCCATAATCTTATACTATGTATTTATATTGTTCCATTGTTTTAACATTAGCAGTTGTACCTAATTTAGAAAAGTTTTCTATAGTTAACCCTCTGGAGAGGGGGGAAAAAGTGATCCTGCTTGGATTTTTATGTTTTTCTTAGAGGGTGATGAGTTGGTGGTTCCTGAGACATCAGATAACAGTCGGAAGCAAATGGTCCGAAATATTAATAATAAACGGCGCTACTCCTTCCGGGTGCCTGAGGAAGAGAGAATGCAGCAGAGAAGGTCGGTATTCAACCTGTACTTGTCTTCTGTCCATGCTTGTAGACCCTGAAGACTGGTTGTGTCCCGTCGTCGTATTTTTTGTTTGTTTGTTTGATTGTTAGAAAAAAATGGATTTCTGGGCAATGCGTTCAAACATTTGTCTTTTCTGTTATATATTATGCTTTATTTATATTATGTATAACCCAACACTTAAATTTGTTTTAATTTAAATATAAATGCAAAAAACTATTGTAAATTGGAATGCATGTCTCCAACTACTGTACATAAGTACATTTGTGTGTGCATGTGTGTATATACTGTATATATGACTGATAATAAAGTTTTACGAAAGAAATTTATATTGCTAATTATGCATATATTGTCCAGTTTTGATATTCTCTTTTTTGCACAGTTCCTATCTTGATTCTCTGTCATATTCCCCAGTGCTCTGATGATAACAATTATTTTTCAAATTTTGTGTAGTTTTCAGGCAGCAAAAGGGTCACCTTGGAAGATAGCATTCAGACAACAACAACAACTTTATTGATTAGCCCTTGGGCCATATCAAAGTGCAAAGTTCCAGCAACAAACCGTCAACAAACTTGATAAAAACAATCCAAAATGGAATTTGATAAAATACAATTTAAAATGGAATTAAAATAAAATACAATTTAAGATGAAATAGTAATAAAATACAAATTTAAGATATAGATAAAATATGATATTATATTTCGGAGTCGCCCTTGCAATCTACCCCAATCAGTCCCACATATGCAGATCTTAACTGGATCATTTTGTTTAAATACTGTGCTACGTTAAATGTTATTTTCAAGTTCTGACCGGACATAAGATAAGTTATTTTGATATGGGGATCCCAATGGGTCATTCGTTTGGTATATAGACCAAGATACCTGTCTCTCACCCTCTTATACAGACAACAGTCAAATAGGATGTGAGCCAGGTCCTCTACCTCTGCTGCTCCGCAAATGCAGAGACGCTCATTGTACGGTATAGCATGAAATCTCCCATATCTGACCATTGTGTCAAGCTGTTCGAATCTCGCTCTCATAAATATCTCCCTAAGATATTTTGGGAGTTGTAACTTCAAATAACTGTCCACTTGAAAAGTACATTTGTATTTACTCAGCCATTTCAAGTTACCCACCTTACTAAGGATAGCTATATCAATTTGTGCTTCTATATCCTTAATTCTTTGGGCAACTCTTTTTTTAGATTGTTCTCCTGTTACGCAAGAAACAGGAAGGCCACAGCTTCTTACAAAATTTGTTAGTTTGGTGATCCAGGAGATTTGTGATTGCAGTTTTATTTGCTCTAGTAGGCATAATTTGGGGAGTCTATCAGTCTCCATTTCATTAACTTTGCACCAGTAGTTATAAGCTCTAATTTTAGATAATGCCTGAATTGTATGAATTCCCAATTCAGCTCTAACTGCTGCAGCAGATGTTCTTGGATCTACACCCAAAATACATCTCAGAAGCTGGGACTGTGTTTGTTCTAAAACTGTGGTTGAGTAAAGACCCCAAATTTCTGCTCCATACAAGAGCATTGTCGTAACCTTAGCCTTATAAACCTTGAGTAATGGAGATAGGGACCCTGGGTAACTATGGTTCTTTAGTTTGAGCAATAAATTCAAAAGGGCTTTTGCTCTAAATGTACTCCATTGATGATGGCAGGCCCAAGATCCAGTCTTGGAAAAAGTTACTCCCAAATATACAAAGGTATTAACCTGCTCAATTGGTTCACCATCTAATTGCCACTTATGTCTCTGATGGTTTCTTCCAAACACCATTATTTTCGATTTAGATTTGCTAATGATTAGGGAGTTATCCTGGCAATAAAAGCTGAATCTTCTTAATAGCCTACATAATCCTACTTGTGAGTATGATAATAAAATCATATCAGCATAAAGCAAGCTGTTACAGTAAGTATTTAGGATCATCGGCATGTGTACCATGGTATCCTTCATTAACCCTGGCAAGTCATTGATGTATAAATTAAATATACAATATACACCCTTGCCTTATCCCTTTATTTGTGTGAATCCTGTTAGTCAGGGCCCCATTAACCCCATACTGCACCCTCAAACAGGTACTTGTGTAAAGGGCTTTAATCAAAGCCAGGAGTCTGGGTTCTATTTTAAGAGATGTCAATTTACTCCATAGTACTTCTCTATTTACCATATCAAATGCTGCTGTAAGGTCTATAAACGCAGCAAAGAGGGGTCTCCTCTTATAGGCATATTTGGCAATTAGATGGTTCAAGACAAAGCAGTTATCAATAGTAGATCTGTTTTGTCTAAAACCTGCTTGTTCTTCTGTGAGGATGTTGTTTTCCTCTACCCAGATTTCAATTCTGTTCAAAAGGTACCTAGCATATATTTTTGCTATAATGTCAATCAGGCTGATGGGCCTATAATTACTAGGATCCTTTTTATTCCCTTTTTATATATGGGGACAACTATTGCCATCTTCCACCGATCTGGTATATGGCAGGTGTTATTTATGTGTGTAAAAAGACCTGCTAATACAGGGCCCCACCAGTTGGGAAATTTCTTAAATAATTCTGCTGGTAAAAAATCCTCGCCTGGGGCTTTATTTCTCTTTAAGCTTTTAATGATGGACTTTATCTCCTTTTCTGAGTCTGGTGGCCAAGGGGGGAGAGTTCTAGGATTTACCAAATCACTGTTTAAAAATAATTTCTTTACCGGTTCGGTGGGGACAAACAAGCACTGATAATAATTCTCCCAGTCCGCAGCAGAGATTGGTATGTCAAATGCAAATCTCCGTTCCTTCAGGATAACTGCTACAGAGTGCACATTCAGACAATTATGAAAATATTCAGAAAGGATTCTGATTTTTAAGAAAATACTTTCAAGAACTATGGAATTAATGTTTCAGCATTTCTCATGTATAGGCTGTGCTGATAAACGTTTGTATCCAATTATGGGAAAACACAGGGAAATAATTGAATTTGCTTGTTTTCAAGTTAGCTTTTTTTTCATTACCATTGAGGCTTTTAAAGACCTATTTATTACATAACCTATGATTAGAACCAGTTTTATGCTGTCAGGTTTTCTAAAATTCTCAAGAATTTTCTTTTGTATCCTACAATACATTGGCAAATTTCTCTAAAGCTCTTGAAATTACTGTAAGAGTAAAATGTGAAGAGTAGTGCTGTATTCTTCTAATTCTTTTCTTTTCTTCTGTCCTTCATCTCTGCCTCCATCTTTGCAGCATCCGATCATCACTGAGCCCACCTCTGCACCTTTTCTTGAATGTTGTCTCAACTCCCTCTCGTAGTGCACTCTGAGACCCAGTAACCATTTGGACTTTTTTTGTGAACGTGGGCTGTTAAGTTTTTAAGCCAAATCTCTGTTCTTCCTGACCTTTTCCCTTCCATCAAGCTAACCGCTGAGATAGAATCAGTATCAGAATTTAAAGTACTCTTCTTTTAAAATTTAGCCATACAAATGGCTGTTTGTTTTCAATAGTGGAACAATTTTTATGAATACTATATATTTACTCTTTGTGTTTACAAATAGCCACTTCAACATACAGTGTCTGAATATTTTCTTTTGCAGGGAGATGCTGCGAGACCCAGAAATGAGAAATAAATTAATTTCTCACCCAACTAACTTTAACCATATAGCACACATGGGCCCAGGAGACGGCATACAGATCCTCAAAGACCTGCCTATGGTAAGGACAGCCTGGCGTCTAATGAAAGCGAAATGAAGGTGTCTGAAATGTAATACAAATAAAATTGATTGAATTTCTGCCCTATCACACTCTCACAATTCTCAGCAAATTACGTATGTGCAAAGCTTTAGAACATCCATAGTATGAACAAAACAATACAAATAAACAAAATCATAAAATTAATGATCAACATAGCAATAAAATGACAAAAATAAAAAATAAAAGATGGCACAAAAGGGAAGCATCACTGGCAGAACTGGTATGTTCTTCCTTTCATATTTGAAAGAAGAAAATGCCACATTTTTGTGTGATCCCTTCACCCTCGGGTCAAAAATTGCCAGTGTCTCATTTCTTTTTTTTCCAATTGCCTCCTTGCAATCATCTGCTGTCACTGATGACTACTTACTTACCGCAGCTTTCCTTAACCCACTCTAACCCTGCCGTTGTGTTTCCCCCAATTTCCCATCGTCATTCTTCAGTAAACCTGGCTAGGGATACTAGAGGCTTACAATTTTAGCACATCCAAATCAGTGTGATGGATTGCCTGTGCTTATTAGTGAACGAGTCAGTCAAGGTCTTCTCTAAATTCTAACCTGCTCAACTTTCTCTTTTATATATGACTTTACCTCTTAGCTGTTTCTGACTTGACTGTCTTTCTGTTGCAGAACCTTCGGCCTCAGGAAAGTCGGGCAATGTTTAGTGGTTCTGTCAGTATCCCTTCAATCACAAAAACCCGGCCAGAGCCTGGACGTTCCATGAGTGCTAGTAGTGGCTTGGCAGCAAGTAAGTTGCTGAGCCTTCGCTTGGCGTCAGCCTCTTTCTCTATTTTCCTTGAGAAGGGTGTACCATTACCTCTGTATTTGTCTGCTTCGTGAAGGATGTATTAAGAAAGAATCAGACATTTTGGTGGTCAAGGACCTTAAGAACAAAGGGAATTTAGTCAAAAATTTAGAGAGAAAAGATTAGACGTTCTCTTTGGAGAGAAAACAAATATGAAAGCAGTGCAGACTTAATAATTTTAAAAGGCAATACACTGGATTCATCTATATATGTTCAGCTGTTTACAAGCAGTGTATTTGTGTGTGTTTCTTAGTTAACTTTTGGAACTCCCTAATATTGAGAAAACACGTGCTCACGTTGGAAAGACAGTTTTTGCCAACTGAGATCAGCACAGTGTTCCATATTTTAAAAAAGGGGAAATGTAATTGTTTTGCCTATTTGTCATATTTCACTGTTAAGAAATATATCAACATAGTACCTAGAATAAAGTCTCATAAACATATAAAAGGGTATTTTTATTTCATCTGAATATGAGGAAGAGTTGCAGAACTAATTACTAATCAAATTTAATCATTTTAAAGAAATGAGCTGAGCCTGACTCCTGATAATTACATGGAAGTGCCCATGGAGTTTTCTTGGCAACAGTAAAGAAGTGTTAGCTGTAAAACCACTTGTTACTCGGTGCATATTGTTGTAGAGAAGTATGAGGAAAGTTAAACTTATAGAACTCCCACTAGTTTAATATTGTATGCAGGGATTAAATTGCAAAAATATCAATATTAAAAGTATGATTGTATCTTATGAAAACAAATGTACTTCAATGCACGTATCATATTTAACATTCTGTATTGTTTTTATTATTGGTGTATTGCAGTCATGGTATTGATGGAGGCCTAATCAGGATTGGCACTAAGAAATGGGGCAGTTGCACAATACTTTCAGATATATTTCAGGGCTGCTGTTCATCTGCAATGAACTGCTATAGGAGCAACATTTCCAGAAATGTTGGCAAAATATTTGGGATTCGATGCAAGTGGAAGATGTTAAACCCCCCTTCCTATACTTTACCCCACCTAGCAGTTTCTCCTTAACCAACACAGAGAGGTTAATTCAATAAAGCATATAAATTATTTTTACTCTTGCTGAAATGGAGGCTGGGATGGAAAAGGGAGAAGAGCCTTGGTAAAAAGGAATGACGATGGAAAAACAAAACTGGCAGCCATCAGTAGATCAAATAATGGTAAAGGGTGACAATGAATACTATGGGTTATAGTTCTAATGCTTTTGCATGGTATGTAGTTAAATTCCTGGGTGCATTTCTAGGAACATCTGCACAAAATGGTAGTGCTTTGCGGAGAGAATTCTCAGGAGGTAGCTATGGAGCAAAGCGTCAGCCAATGGCCTCCCCTTCAGATGGCTCTTTGTCTTCTGGTGGCCTGGACCAAGGCAGTGATGCCCCAGTGAGGGAGTATGAGCGAGAGGTGGGTATAAGCTCCAGTTTTTGCTTAAAGTAATCAAAAATCAAGACACATAAGTACTGCACTAGTTGATAATTGAAAGGGAAAGTATTACTCTGTAAAATATAATTCTAATTACATGAATTACCTTGATTTTTTTAGCAATAGCTAAATAGCTTCCATATGTTTTAGATCACAGCACCATCACATCAAGCCTGATTTATGAAAATTAGATACAACATACCTGTAAATCATCTGATCACAGAAGGCAAACCTTAAATCTTTGGATCATTTGGTCCAGGGATCAAGCCACCTTGTAAACTTCTCAAATGGGCTGAATCCCCTGTGGAAACAACTACCAGCTTAAAAACGTTCTGTTGGACAAGCAAAAAATATTCCAAGAAACAGTTGGGGAGATTCTTGTTCATACAAGATTTTTCTTGTGATTGTTAAGCAATTATTTAAGAGATTGTAACAGAGTATAGTACAAACAAAGCCACTTCAGGAAATTATGCAAATAGATAAACATTTATGTACGTGTGATTACAATATAGCATTTATAGGCATAGATGCAGATACAGGAAAATAAAAATTAAATCAGCAAATGTCCCTAAATATATTAATTGCCACTGAAGTTTATAACAACTCTAGAAAAAAAAGTGTGCTTTTACATTTGGCAGATTATGAATATAGACATCTGTTCTACTGTATGAGTGACAGCATTGCAGGGACTCAAAATGTCAGAGCCCAAAGAGAAACCTTCTAGAAAGTTGCCTGTATAAATGTATAATGTGCTGTTTATTTTCATCCCTCCAAAAGTTTTTAGACCAGGGCACTTTTGGATCTAAATCAATAACGTTCTCTTGATAAGGTAGAACGGGTATTCTTCACTGCCTATTTTTGATAGGGTTGCTGGCCAGGCAGAGAAAGAAAGAAGAGGTAACCACTTGGCCTTCCATTCCTTGTCCCTTGCTTCTGTAGATTTCCAGTCCTCCCTGTTTCCATTTGTGGCCGTTCTGTTGTTCACTAATATGTTCTCTTCACGTGTTTTGGGCTGCAGGACTCTGACTCTCCAAGGCACTCTACAGCTTCCAACAGTTCCAACCTGAGCAGCCCTCCCAGTCCCATTTCTCCTCACAAGACCAAGAGCCTCTCCCTGGAGAGCTCGGACCACGTGAGTTGGGACTCATGAACTGCTTCAGCCCTCAGATTTGACATCTCAGCAGCTTCTGGTCCCCATGATTCTCCATTTGCTCTCATTCTCATCTCCTCTCAGCTTCCCTACAAGAACCAAACTCTGGGTGGGAGCAGGGAGGAAGAGAGTATATTTGCCATAATTGGCACCAGTAGCCCAACTCTCTTCCTCTCCTAATAGTAGCCAGCAAACAAAAGAAAACCTCGGTGGAGGGCAGCGTGGAGTTGTTATATGAGAAATATTGGTATATTTCTATTATTATCAATTTTATTTCATAGGATTATGAAATTCCATTCTATGGCATATTATGCAATACACCACACTCCAAACAAAACATGGTAGTGTAGGGAGCTATACACAGTATGTAACAGGAAACCAGATAGATTTGCCTTGGTACACGTAGACCCATATTATATTTTTTCAGGAATAAATACAGCAACACCCTCCATGTTTGGTGATAGGGTGAAATTTGCCCTGCTAAGGAAGATACACATGCTCTCAGACTGCTACTTTGAATGTCAGTCTGATTGCTGCCAGTAAATCTTATTGATTTGGGGGAAAATGATGCATATTTTACTATAATAGAGTTTAAGTAAATACACAAAATTAAGAGTTAGTACATATGTATATAATAAAAGAAAAAGCAGCATTGTAATGCAACAGAAGATGGATTCCTATTTAAGAGATCCTTTAATTTAAAATGTGTGGTGTTCCTTTTTTCATACTAAATAATCTATGGATTGAGGGTGTGATCTGAATTTAGAATGGCACTGGATAAAAAACATACAGCCTAGATGAAGACTCCATCCTCACAATTTTTGCTCTGTGACATTTCCTCCTTATCAGTAGAAAAACGAAAGCCATAAGCATCATTTTAAATTCTCTCTGCCTGTTTTCCACCTGTTCTTTACTTTACAAGCAAAATCTACTGTTTACTAGTACACAGATGAGGTAAACTGAAGGGTATCCAAACAATTATAGAATCTCCTCAACTGAAGTAAATGCAAATAGAAATGAATGAGCTTTTGGAAGATTAGGGCTAGGCTTTCAAACCCATTTTGCCTTTTAATCACCACAAGCTCTTAAGTAACTTTCTTAGTTAACTAACTACAATCACTGAATACAAGGATCATTCAATCCGAAATATAAGTTTGTAGTTTGTTCTTTATCATTGAAAGTTAACGTGCTGCTTGTAGAGTTGTATTTTGCTAAATTATACAAGACTTCTAAAGATTTTCATTGTGGTCATCTGCTCACCCATCCTGGCCCAGAATGCCCATTGTCACTGATGTAGAATTCTGGTCGTTGAATCTAATAGAGAAAACCTAATCGGAGCATAGCATTTCTGTCTGAATAGTGGAGATCCATCGTCACCTAGAAAAACAATGGCAAAGACAACATGCAAATGGAGGGCAAAGGCAAACTCTTTTTTCTTCCATGTTATTGAATAAAATGAGTACAGTTTGCATTTTCACACTAGATGAATGTGATTTTTCTTCCTAGAATCATTGCTTTTTAGGCTAGACCTATGCTCAAGTGGAGAAAGTATTCATGTTGTAAAAAAAATTTTTTTTAAAAAAAGATAACAGTTTCTACAAGTTTTGTAATACATCCTGGATATTTTCGAACAATTACATTTAACATCAGTGGAAAAACAATACATCTGTAACAGTTTCCTAGGTCACCTCTAAAAAAATCATCAACTACCATCATACAAAGTTCTGATTAAGTACTAGAAGATAGAGATCATTGTCTCTAATCATCTAGATATATTCAGTTTGTGTCGTTATTTGCATTTAGCTCTCTTACACTGGGGAATAATTGGGAGTAGGAGGCAAAATTAAAACTTTGCTATTAAGCATGGTATCCTAAGCCTGTCTGTTGAATTGAGTTTATTAAGAATCTCAAAACTGTGTGTCTTGTCATGAGTTAGAAACAAAAAAAATTAATTTCAGAGCTACCAGCTAAACATACTAAAGGAATTTCCTGCAAGCCTTTTCCAAGGAATTGAGTCACAGCAACAAAAACAGCATATTAAAATCTATTAGCCCTCATCACCTTTGACAGTCACTACTCCAAGATACTGTTTCAACCCCTTCAGTGTTTCCTACAATGATGCTTTTGCCATTATCATTGCTCCATACCATGGCGAAAAGGTTCCTCCACCTCATATTGGCTGGTGTGTGTGTGTGTTTTTTTTTAAGGCTTCTGGTTCTAGCTTTAAACCGCACCTGGCTTGCAGAATTACTGGTTTCAGAAATGATCTTGGAAGCCCTCAAGTTCTATGGCAACAAGCTATGTTTCACTTGGAGACATAGTTGTCACACATGCAAACAAGAGCTAAGGGAAAGGAATCTGCAAATTAGAAATAGTATTACATAACATAAAACTATTTAATAAATTTAAACACTACACTTGGTTAGGATGTGTGAACTTGCAATACCAATATCGATAAGGTATTAGGTACTTTTTTCCAGCTGTACCCAACACACAAACACTCTTAAATCTCTGACATTAGCTAGTAAAGTTGAGGTTTGCATTTCTCAGTTTTCATTCCTACATGATTCTATTTCTCCAGGCACTTTCATGTGCCCTGATTGAATCCTGACTAATTTGGTTAGGATCTCTTTTGAATGCGGCTTGAAGCTATGCTGGCTCTATGTGAGAAGTTTGCTTTGAACTGATTCAGGCACTTCATTCATTGCCCTGTTACATTTATGAGGTTCAATAAATTGGATTATAACTGAGCCTCAGATGGTTCACCTCTTACTTGAGACTGTATTTAAAATGGAAACAATCTATACACAACATTCGTGTTTCTTTTCAGATTATATTCCAATTGTATAATTTTATTCTTCTGAATCAGTCTTTTATTAATGGCTTTGTCTAAAATTTGACTGATAGGCTATTTTGTATTCTTATTTATCTTTTTTTTTCTTTTCTTAGAACAGCGGGGTGGAATTCACTGTAACATTTATGTTAAACTCAGGTATTTGGAAACAGCAGACTAATGTTTTAATATAATACATATTAATGCAATAATGTACTTTTGGGTATGTGATTCACCAGAGATACATCTTAGCTGCAAACAAAACTTTTGTTCCAAAGTCCAAAACTTGGGAGATAAATTGACCTAAGGATGCTGGATGTTAAAAATACTTACGATTTTTCAGTTACCAGTTTTCAGGGACAACAGACACACCTATAAGAGCAGCATAAGCAGCAGAGATTATTGCTTTTTCCTTTCCTTGTCTGTTGTTTAATGAAAAGAAATTGGCTTGTTAGGATTATACTACAGAGTTACCTCTTTATAACCGGGGCCTTTTATCTAGGTGCAGTTGGGAGACTCCAGGACATGCATTTGCCTTCAGAGGAAGGTTACTGAGACTCCTGGCAAAATCTAGCCCAAAGCAATAGGACTAATCAAGGCACTACCCTGTCACTTTCAAAGTGCCACCATTTGGATTTTCCTGAGAAACTAGGTTTGCAATTCTTCATCTACAGGGGGCCTTTAGGAATCAGTTAGGCTGTATGTAGACTTTAAATTTTGGGGACCATATTGCAGGCTAAACCAATTCCACAAAAGTTTTCATTTTCTTTTCCTTTCTCATTCTGCATAAAACATAGTCGCACTGATGAGGAAGCAATTCACAACCAAAAAAAAATGCCCTTGGTATTTAAGAGAATTATACCTGCCTTTTTATGTACAATTTCATATCATTTATTTTTTAAAAAAAGATATTTTTAGGGATTTTTTTCATTGTAATATTGTTGTACAGTTTTGCATGGCCTAGATGTAATCACTTTTTTTGTTTTGGTTTAGAGTATAAAAGCTGACAAGTGTGTGCGTGGGAGGGGGAAGTTTCTGCTTTGGCTCTTCTCACTTGTATTTTTGATTCATGTCCTCAGTGTTGTAGAGGACATTGTAAGAGATTCTCTGCTCCAGAACAATGATGTAGATTCTATTGCACAGAAATATTTAAGGTGGATCAGTCAAAGGTGTAATAAGTGGCAGACCACCAATATTTTACATTGATAACACTTAATATTAACCTACTTTGATGTATTGCAATAAAACAGGGAAATACTAGAAATTCAGATCGTTTTGTCTTCTTTTCCCTTCCCCCTCAGATCAATTTTATGTTAAGAGTGGGCCCATAAATTCAGCTATTGAGATCTTAATTTCTTACAGTAGAAGTGCTGGACCAGAAAACTTTAGGAGTGGTTGCTCTCTTCCAATGTATCTACTTAATTTAAACCATAGACTAATCATACTTTGCCATTCTGTTCTTGTTTCCTCGATGCCGCTGAGGATAAAAACATTTAAGCTCATCATATTTTTTTTCTTCAGCATGTGGTTTGCAAAGCAATGAATCCAGAATATTCTGTTTTGTGAATAGAGCTTAATGAATGGCTATGTGAAGGACAGACCGAACTTAAAAATGTACGGTCAATATTAATTGCTTTTATTTACTGATATACTGCAACAATCAAATAGAAAACAGGAATTGATTATGCAACCATGTAGATGCAGCTTTTTAGTTAGGAAAAATAAAGCAGAACTGTGAGGGCATTTTTTTGTTAAAACCTTGCCATCCCCACCCCACCCCAGCTCCATCATGATGCTATTCGCCCAGTGTGCTAATTTACAGCAGTTTTAATTTTATAGGAAATAATTAGGAAGGGGGTCTGATAGTCGCTAAATATCATGCACATTATTCCTGCACACAAACATTCCTGCCATTTCTAAAAATCTGTGTCAGAAAAGCCCGTCTTTTTCTATGGCAATGATGATGATTCTAACATCAAACTCTGCTGGACCACTTTTTTTTTTCTCTAGACAAAATCAAGAACACTGTCTTAAAAATAATTTGAATTCACATAACTTACATAGCATTGTCTTTGACTCCTACCATGTCCTAATAAATCTTGGGTCCAAAACATTCTCTCCCTCAAGTAAAGATTTAATGACATGCAGAACATCAATCAGGAGATGTTCAGAGAATTTCATGACAGCATCACTAGAGTGTGTATTTCTGATTCGCTTTGACATAGACCTGTGTTTCACTGAATCTCTCTTCTTATCATTTCACAAATGATGCACGAAGCACTGTCAGGTGAAAGCAAACAGAACCACTTGTGAACAGTCCCAAACAGAAGTTTTATTGTTAGTCATCTGTTACAAGAATCTCACCAGACTGACTGCATTTCCTTAGGAACAGATAAGGCTTCAAGCAGGAAGAAAGTCGTTTTCTTCTCTTGGCGTTACATTTTTCAAATACGTCAGTTTATTCCTTGTAAATGAGATTGTAAATTTCTTTGATTAAAGGCATTTTTATAATCACATCTGGAAGAGTGATACTTTATATAGTAATATTAAATTCCTCAAAAACTAGATTCCAATTGGCAGTTAGTATTTTTGGTTTAACAAGCCCCTTGTCAGCTTTTTATACTCTTAGTAATGCTCATATTCCATCTTTTCACGCATTTCATCTCCCTCTTTAACTCTGATATTGCAGTGTGGAGTATAGAATTTTAAAATGTTTCCTGTTGAATTAAATTAAGACTAGTTGTCTATCTGAACAATGACCAGATTATATTTTATAATTCACAAAAATCTATTCATTTTTCTATGATCTTAAGACTTGAATTCCATGATATCCTCTCCATGATATCCTTTCAGTACCATCAATTGTGCACTATGTAAATAACACACAGTAAACAGCTCCAAGGAAATAAGATCAATTTATCTAAATGCATAGAAGCATCTGCAAGATATTTTAGGGAGCAAGAGAGCCTTAGGACAAATAATAAAATGACAAGTAGGCACCCTGCCCACCCTTCTTGCTGATTTGACAATGAACTATCATACTGAAAGGCAAGTAGTGTGAACCAATAAAAAATACTATAAATTGGTAGAAAATGACTTAATTTATGCATACAACTCCACCAGCAATTTGTGTCCAAGTCTTGTCTCTCTCTCACATACACACACACATTCACAAATACATGGTATATAAAGAACTATAGTTAAATCTTTTCTAAAAATCACTTCGGTGCCTTAGGCGATAGGCCAAAATTGATGTAGATTGGAATAAATAATGGCAGACCTTCTAAAGCTCTGTCGTATTATTGGAAAGACATTTTTAACAACTGATGTATCCACAGCAAGACTCTTTCTCCATCATCCATGATCCTAAATTCTAGCAGGAAAATTGATTTAGGCAAAAGAAAGTGGGATGCATTTATTATTACTGCCTTCCTGCAGCATTTATACTTTCTGGTGTAGCATAAAGGTATAAATTTAATTAATTTATTGTTAACACATTCAGCAACAGGATTAAGCAGATTTTCTTAAGTGGAAAATATTAAAGGTATTAGGTCAAAATTCAGCTAAAGAATGTTGCAGTTAAAACTTGCTGATTTCAAAGCAAGCATTTACTTTGATTGTTCCAGGCCATAGGGTAATGATGAGCTGGGTCTTTGCATAATATGTCCTAACTAGTTTAGTTTGAACCTGGTTATTTGTGCCTCATCTGAGAACTCTGGATGGATTTGTTCAGTGATCCATCAGTTTGTTTTCTTGGCTGTACTGGTACTCTCAGGAGTCAACATCAAAAGTTCAAAGGCGTCAACACTCATCCTGCTTTTTTTAAAGTTCAACTTTCCAACTTAAAAATCCAACTTTTGTTCTTTCAATTCTTTCTTATGTTCAGCCAAATTTTATTCTTGGTATAAATGGCAGTGTTTTTTGATACACATTATAGGGAAGCACCCAGTTTTCTAGAGGTTTTGGACTTCAACTATTTTCAGCTCCAACTGCAGCAGAATCAGCAAAAGACTGTAGAAGGCACAACCCAAAACATTTGCAGTGTGTCAGGTTGCCTACACTTCCGGCTATAGTAATATATCTTTAAAGTATTGCTTTTAGTAAAATAGACTCCAGATGAAGCCTGCTTATGCATTCACATCAACACATTTTCAGTATACATAGAGGAAAAGCAGGACCACAAGATTGTTGACAACAATTTCCTCTATTCTTTGCTAAGTCGGCATTGCATATCCACATCTGAGGCTTTCCAAGTTACTAAAATGCCTCTTTTGAGAACTGAGTTAAACTTTGTGGTTACATTAACAATTATTTTAGCTTGTTTGTTAGTCAATTGTTTTGTTTTAATGCAAAGATAGAAAGGTGTCATATAAACTGAAAAATCAATTTCAGATCAACACATGTAAATATCAGAATCTTCCTACTCAATGGGTAGTGGCTGCAGTTTATTTGGATTGAATTATGTCTACTAACATGTTCCTCCGTTAAAAGATTGAAAGAAAAAAAACGCAAGATTCTTATCACTGAGTCAATTAATTCCAGGAACCCAATCTTTTGCATAAGCACCTCTTTATTGCAAATAAGTTCAAAGTTGAAGTTACAAAATGTCATTCATGTGTGTGTGTGTGTGTGTGTGTGTGTGTGTGTGTGTGTGTGTGTGTGTGTGTGTATATATATATATATATATATATATATATATATATATATATATATATACACATACATATACATATATATATATACACATATACATATACATACATACATACATATATATATATATATATATATATATATATATATATAGTGTGTGTGTGTGTATATATATATATATATACACACACAGACACATATATATACATATACATATTTGTGTGTGTGTGTACATATATACACACACACACACATATATCTTGCAAGTGTGTGCATTGAGCTATTTAAATGTAGACCATTCTTTTCAATGAAATTTTGAAACATAATTGATACTGAATATACATTTCCTGTCTTCATCAAAAGTTGCACTACCAAATATGAAGATACAAAGATGGGAGAAATTACAGTTTTGCTTCTGGGCTCTTATAAATGCCAGAGAGCTTTGGTTTCTCTAAATCTCCATTTAACGAGTAAACTCAATTTTTGAGAGAACCTTGTTAATTACATTCCTTCCACTTAGAGCTCAAACAATCAAAGATAAGCAACCAAATTTCAAAATAAGATGTTCTACATACAACAATGAACTGTTTGTATCAGATTCTTTAAAATCCTCAATTTTGTTGAGCACCAGAGACTCCACATGTATATATTTCACACTGTTCTATAAGAAAATCCCAGCCATTACAGACTCCCACCAAATTACCATACAAAAATAAGGTTTTGTTGTAAATTAAGTTGGCATTCTATACTTTGCAGTATGAAACTGCAGAAGAAAGCTTCATCTTTGAAGAAAACTGAAAAAAAATCTTGAAGATGGGGAGAATAACGTTTAAAGTACAAATAGATGTCTATGCCAACTCATTTTGACTCATGCTCCAACTCAGTATTTTTTTCTTTAAAAAAAGTCAACTCAGCTACCAATGTTAAAATATAAAAAAGATTGCCAAGATCTAGGACAGTACGAAATGCAGCTGTTCATTTTTGCCTCCACATCTTCTAAACTAGCAAACCACTATTTTTTATAAAACAGGAGAATGTTGAGAGGAGCTGTACCCAACAAAAGCACAATTTCCTCAAAATTATTCTGCTTCCAGAAGATCATCTGTTGCATTGCTAAAGCAATTCTGGAGGTGTGATAGGGAGAACTAGTACTGTGGTGTGCCAGAGCTTGGCCATATGATTGGGCCACATTCATAAGACAATAATATTTAATAGTTCTTTTGTGCCACTACTCATTTTTGGTCTTTTTAATCCAGTATTTACTGTAGGCTCCTTGAAACATATTCTTGCATGGAATTTTGGCCTTCAGCTTGGAGCATATGAGAAAAGAGCCACCCATTTTCCGATGAAGGGAATAGGTCTCTTCTGGTGGAGGGACCAATCTGTGCTTTAGCATAACTGGAATCAATCCATGTATCTTTTCAGTGGTATTTTGACAGCCAAAATCAAAAGGTTCAGTGGATGCAAAAGCTTCTCCAAGAATAAGGACAGCATCCAAGTGGGCATCTTCCATAGCCTAATTAAAAACAAAGCAAAGTTATTGTGATTGGCTACTTCAAGCAGGTCTACTGAAAAGAAAATGAAAGAATCAATAATCACCAACATAAACCAGACAAGAATGGTCTGACAAATAGCAGCAGTAGTTAAAATCCAGCTCTGGAATAATAACCCACAAGCAGCAATTCTTGGCTTAATATACAAAATAGGCTCTGCCTTCTTAGCATAGATGAGATAGTTGTGGCTGGCAGTAAAGTGCAGAATAATAAATATGCACTGCAAGCCTTAAAACAGGGGCAGGTACACGACATACTTATACCCTAATCTGGTTAGATAGAATTTGAACAGCCAGGATAACATATAATTCCAATCCAATTCTACGTATTTGTATTAAAATTCAACATATATCTAATCAAAACCGTTATCCCCAGCATTCAGTTTGAAGCGAACATACACTTAAAATAGAGAATATGAAATTATAACTACAGCTTTCTCAATACAGTATCAATACACAGACCTCAAATTGTGAACAGCAGAGAGAAAATTCCTAGTTTGGAAAACAATCCCCCGTACATTTATTTATAAAAAATATTCAGCTGAAATACTTTGTTATATAAAATGGGAAATTGCTCCGTTACTAAATTTTGAGTTTTCAATATTACGTAGAAAGTTAGCACCTGCTTCTGTGTTTGTTGACTTAAATTCAGTTTTTTTCTATTTTAGATTGTCTCCTATAAAAAGGCTCAAGCCAAATCTGAAAAAGTACCACTTGACAGTAAAGACTCTTTCAAGATCACCAGGACAGATGTTTATCCTGTCAGATCAGCAGCTAACGTAACAGTTTCTAGACTGACAAGATTTCTTAACAGGACATACTAAACTATATGAGGGAAGAGAAAGAGGGTGAATATAATTCAGCAGTTACAGAGATTTTTAGGTTTTGGAAATATACATTTTTTGTGCCTTTAGAATTCTGCCTGCTTGTGAGCAAGAAACTAGAACCACAACTTAAGCCAACTAAGGCTTCCTGATTAGAATACAATAGAGCTGGAAGGGACCTTGGAGGTCTTCTAGTCCAGCCCCCTGCTGAAGCAGGAGAACCTATACCATTAGTTTTAGCTATTTATGCAAAAGGAAGAGAAAAGCAGATAGAAATGGTCTCTGCTCATCTCAGTGGGCAACTCTATCACATTAACACAGAAAAAACTCTGGCAACCTGGCTTATCAGATGACAATGCAACAATTGAGAAGGGATATTTGTTGCATTTTCTATTGATTGAGAAAATCAACCTTAACTCATAGCATTGGTAAAGTAGGGACTGTTTGGTTCTACTACTTACCTTGTTTTCGTAGCCAGTTAAAAATTTCATTTCTATTGATTTCTGTAGCACTCTCTCTCTATCCTTGTCAGCAGCTGCTTTAATTAACTAATAAGAGGCAAGAAATCAAAAACAAATCCAATTAGCATTTTTGCAGTCAAGGAAAGCATTTACTTCACAAGGAAGCAAGTCACCCTTGTAACAAATACCTTAGCAATTCCTAAAAGATACTGGCTTTGAAAAGCAAGAGCTTCTGCTGTCTCCCAAAACACGCAAGGCAGAAATTTGAACCAAATTTCAGGAGAAATATCTGAATATTTTCTCCTGAGAGGTCAGTACTGGGGAAACTGAAATAAGATTTCCAAAAGAACACCAAAAGACCTCGAAACATAAATGTAATTTTTATCACAGAAATCTATATTAGCATCTGGATCCTGTAGAACAATTATCAAACAATTGTTCATACATAGCTAATCAAATAGCCATTTTTCCTCTATGGCACAACCAAGTTACCATATAGGTTGGCTGAGCTATCTTGACGTTTAGTTAAATATGAACAACTGTTTGGTATTACTAACGTTATCCATCTGGGGTGAGAAACAACATATAAATAGGAAAACAAAAGAAGACATTCTAGGTAGTACATTCATTTTTAATTACTGAAATTCTTCCCACTACTGACATAATTTAATTTTTTCCATCTATTTAAATTCATTATCTCCTTCCATATTTTATCATAATTATTTCTGTAAAGCTTAGATTTTTCCTCAGTAAGAGTCAACCCCAAGTGCTGTACCTTTTTCACGACTTTAAAACCAGCTTTAAATTCCAATTTCTTCTGATCTTCCACCTTTAAATTTAATTGACCACCTTTTCCTCTTTTGTGTACACTTATTTTCTTTTGTTGCTGTTGTTAGGGTTGAATGTATGCTTTTTGTTTTGTTTCATTTTGTTTGTTTTTACTCTTTTGTATTTTATTTGCTATGATAAAACAATAAATTTTTAAAAAAGAAAAGAGAACGTTCTTCCTCAGCAGAAAAGTCTGGACTTAACGATTAAATATTTTTGCTTCTCTTTTAGGAGGCAAAGGCAAGAATAGTAGTTATGTTGCCTGAGATATGGAGTAATATACTCTCTGAGCTTGAAAATATATATGTAGACCTTGGGTTACAACCGTTCATTCAGCAACTGTTTAAAGTACCATTTAGCTGAGCGAATGGTACTTACAAACTGGTCATCAGACTTCTAGGCATCACAGCATCCCTGCAGACACATGACTGGATCCAGGTGCCTGGCTCATGATTATGACATCAGTGAGCCATGGTCACTGACATTCTCTGCCAACATCCCACAAAGTCAACAGGGAACCCGGCAGGAAGTTGTGATCATGTGAGGCTCTGGCTTAACGACCTATGTGATCCTTGATTAATAATGACAACCAGGACTGCTGGAACTGCCATTGCCAAGCAGTGCAGCCACATGACGTGCTTTATGACCATGTCTCTTAGCAATGGCAACTCCAGCTCCAATTCCTGTTGCAACCAAGGACTACCTGTAAATTGAATATTTAAAAAAAAAAAATCGCAAAAAGTATGCAGTGAAAAGCTTTTATCATCTACTTGTCACAAACCCCATGACGCAGGCATGATAGCCATTTGCAGCCCTTACCTCTATGTAGGTATCTGTGAACTTCTCATCAAAGCCACGTGTTGCTCCAAAATCCAGCAGTGCCACCTGGAAAAAGAGATGTACAAAACTTTCTGAATGAAAGCAGAACTATTCCAGAGGGTTCATTTCTAAATGGGAAGCCTGAAAGAAAGCTTATTCTAGTTTCTCAGAAGCTACATTCTTTATCTACTTTTTATCGGAATGGCTGAAAAATCCTCAAATGATACCATTATGCTACATTACAAAATAGCACATCTTATAGTAAGTATATTACTGGATAAACAGAGCAGTAAAATATTTTGATAGCAGCTGAAGGGGCATATACCAGGTAGTCCTCAACTTACAGCCATTCATTTTTAGAGATCGTTCAAAGTTATAAAGGCAGTGAAAAGTTACTTATGACCAGTTTTTACACAACCGCTGCAGCATCCAGATGGTCTCATGAACAAAATTGGGGCACTTGACAACTGGCATGTATTTATGACAGTTACACTGTCCCTGTGTGTCATGTGATCATGATTGGTAATCTCCCCAGCTGGTTTCCACTGGGGAAAGCCAGATTCACTTAACCACATGTCTCACTTAACAACTGCAGTGATTTGCTTAACCAGTGTGGCAAAAAAAGGTTGTAAAATGCAGCACAACTCACTTAGCTGTTTTACTTAGCAATATAAATTTCAGGCTCCATTACGGTTGTAAGTCAAGGACTATCTTTAGTACAAGTAGGCTATTTCATCTGATAGAGCAGTATTTTAACATTCGGTATAGAAGCTCTGCTATCTTCTTATCTCTGCAGTGTGAAGCTACAGTTTGCCACTTCAGATAAAGATAATTCCCTGATGATACTATCAAAGACCCTTATTAAACAAAGACCAGAAGACACTGAATTTCAGCATAATGTGCTTCCTCAGTGACCAAGACAATCAGATCCCACGTTATTTATTTTAGTTATGCTATACCCAGTATTAATAGGCTTTTCCAGATTTAATCCCCTTCCTTCTGCAATTATGGATGGCAAATATAAAGAAATTCTTGCCGTACTTAAGTGGACTTAATGGCAGCTATAAAGGAAACCCCTGGTGAGCTTCAAAGCCTGGAGCATGTTTTTTCCTAAAAATGTTAAATTCTGTGAAGAACTATACTCCCAACTAATTCATTGTCAGATGGAAAGACTGTCCAGCCTCTCCAATCAATGATATCTAGAAATTTTGTTAAACGATAGGGGTCTGGAAATGATATTTTTAATTAGGCCTAAGTTACATTGCATAGGCCTTGCACTAGAATGTAAAAAATATTTTGTTCTCTTCTGTTCGCCCTGAGTAAAAGAAAGCCAGAGAACATCATAAACACTATTCAATTTCTGTATTCCAGAATTTTCATTCTTTGACGTTTCCCCCCCACATCCTTTTATAGATTCCTTAATTAGAGAACCAGTATATTTTGGCACAGAATTAACAAGTCACTATCCTTCTTTTCCTGAAGTATGTGGATATTATACGGTATGAAGCTTCTTCTGAAACGCAGACTTTACGGATGACAAGATAACAAATATTGTCTGTTCTAACCAATGGTTCATAAGAACTAAAATGACCCAGAATCCTCTCCTATACTAATAACCCCCTCCCTCACCCCAAAACGTATACGTACTTTAAAAGCAGATGTCCACTTGCTACTGGTGGTAGTATAGCTCAGTGGAAATAATGCAAAGAGGCAAAAAGGAAACAAATCCTATAGTGTGCAATTCAACTTTCAGAGAGTTTACCTTGTGCAGCTCTGGGTCGTAGAAAAAGTTAGACCAGTTTGGATCAGTCTGCATGTACCTGAACTCAAATAGCTCCCGCAGGCACAAAACCAATATGTTGTGGCAGATCTGCAAATAGAGAGTTACAAAGGAACACAGATTACCAAAGATTACACTAAGCTAAGAAAAGGTAAAATTTAGAAAAGCAATGCATTTCAACTCTGGCCCCATCTAAAATAGAAAGCCAAACACATTTTTTTCATTCTGTTGCTTAACTGCCTTCTAGCAAATAACCTGTGCATTTTATTACAACAGTGAGCAACTGTGCTCACACAACACGGTTCTGGTAACACTACATAGTTACATTCATTCAGACAGTAATGGAAGCCTGCACTGATAATATTACCTGATTACTAATATTGATGCAAATATGCATCCACGGTTAAAAGGTTAACCTGTCACTCAAGACAGTTAGAACTAAAACTTACAAGTTTAACTCAGTATTAGTACATAGTAATATATATGAAAAAGATTCTAGATATTATGGTTACAAGAAATATCTTCCCCAGAAGATTACTAGTCTAGAACACACAATTCACTAGGCTAACAATTGGTACATGTTTATATGCTTCCTACAGGATATGTTAACACACCATGACAACTCTGTCTGCCAATGCGGGAGTAGCTACAATTTCAGACCTAATGTTAACTCTCTAATCCTTGCCATATTCAGTTCCAGTTCCCCCTTTGTCCATGCTTCAACTCTCCTCTGTCTCTTGTTTACTGACAGTACTTTTCCATCAGCCTTGGACAGCCAGAATTGCCCCTAACTATATTTGGGTGTTTATGCAATAAGAAGATGATGCATTTCACATTACTTGGCCAAGGAAATAGAAGGTGAACTTTTCTGGCAAGCTGGTCGTCCTACTCACAAGGTCACAAAGCTGTTTGGCAGGAACAGACGTGAGAAAAAGATTGTTCAGCAGCAGAGAATTGTCTGCCCAGAATATTATTTGCCCTGAATTCAGAATTATCTTTGGGTTTTTAAGCATTTCCAATAGCTGGAAAAGAGATTTCTTGAAAACTTCAAAAATATATACATTCATTCTTGATAAATGAATAAAATGCAACAGATAATAGCCTTCACTTTGCAGATAACCTTCCAGATGAATTTCAGTGTGTTTGAAATGCAGAGCTTGGAAAAACTTGAAGTACCCCAGAAAATCTTTTCACTGGAGACACAGATTTAAAGAGTAAAATCAACAGTTCCAAAAAGACTTCCATATCTTTTTACCTGAAAACTGTTCCAAGCAAATTACTAATCTGGCTCTGTAATATTGTTCCCAATGAAACAAAAAGGTCTTCAACCACATAATTTGATTATAACCCTTACCAAAGCTCTAACCTATAGACTTCACAAGAGTCTCTTATACAATGTCTGAGAAAGAAGTCAGACTGTGGTCATTTACAGGTCTTCCTTTTGTCATCATCAAAGATGAGAGTACCTCATTCCGAATTTCCTGGCTTAGATCTTCAGCCTGATCCAGTGGAAACCCCGGCACAAGTTCTGTTGTAAGGACACGCTGACCACACAGCTCATCCACCACAGCAGGGACATAAAAAAAGGGATGATCCTTGAGCAGCTCCCTGAATGGCAACAAATTGTGAAAGATCTTAAAATTTCTGTGCAATCTGACCAGCAAATATTAAAATGTTTTACCAGCCTTTTATTTTAGCTTCAGATACTTCCTACTTCCATAAGTTATATTGAGATAAAATTGCATTCACCATTTGCAGCATTAATGATATGTTACTGTACCTCCCCAATAATACTTCCTAAAAGGGGAAGATCAGGAACAAAGAGAGGCAGAGGATCTCACCTGAACTTCTTGGCACAGGCAGCTTCTCTCTCGTAATCACATTCCAGGGCCAGTTCTCTCCTTATAACTTCGATCAGGTGTTCGGGGAAAAGACCTAGATGCAAAAGAAATGGGGAAAGAAGTAGGTTTAAGCTGACATCTTGGCTTATATCTACCGTGAGATTGAAGCCACCCTTGACATGGCATACACAGGGTAAGTATGAGAAGCCACTGGTCATCATCTCCATAACTAGTGAAAACAATACATACAAAAAGCTGGAAGTCATTTTACCCCATTCCTTTCATTATCAAAATTAATGAAGACTAAGGTACAAAATTGTGCTCAGTGTTCTTTGTCCTGTTGGCAGTTTGTGGCCTTTTTCTACTTGAAAGGAGAAAAGTAGAAAAGCACTTTGTGGCCTTTTTCAAGTAGGACAGAGTACTATATCACACAACAAGCTAATCTTTCTCTCGCCTTCTCTCTATGTATACTCAAAACTAAGCACAAATTCTGTATTCTTCTACAGATGTGGTCATATTTCAAATATGTAAAGCATAGCCACAGTACACAGAGGCTAAAGCCATAAACGGTGCATATTAATTTTTATGCTAAAATTGTCTTTTGAACATTTTATATGGCTGCCCATGTCACAGTGATTATTCTGGGCAAAAAATACTAATTCACATAACCAAAGGTCAGCATCGAGGATTTTTTCCCCCCAATTTATCACAAAAAACAGCAGGATTTATTACAACCAACCAGCAGAGTTCATTAACATCCCCACCCAGATGCCTACAGGAATAACCAGGTTTTAAGTTTCTCACAGAAGGCTAAGAGTATGGGGCCCATCCAAATCTCTGTTAACAGTGGAAAGCACTTCTCAAGAACACAGAGGCTTCCCCAACTGCACAATATGTTCTGGGAGTGCTGCTGCTTAGAAGAGGAAAACAGATGAAGCTTTCCATCAACTCTTTCAACACAAACCTCTGAAACTTAACATTCCCTTCTTGAACCATTTTACCTTCTGGAAGAACATTGCTCATGCTCAAGACAGTCATCAGATTGCTGACATCACTGTTAATGCTATGAGCCACTCCTGGATACTGCAAGACAGAAAAGGGACAATGATGAGCAGAGAATTGATTCCGAGACTTAATATCCTTTAAATTAGTGGAGGGGAATCTGTAGTGTTCCTGATACTGCAGAGCTACATGTCACATGCCATATACCAATAAGAAACGGAGATGTTTTTCCAAATATTTCTAAGGTCATTCCTGTTTTCTTGCCCAGTTAAAGCATCTCATTATCCATCTACGTAACTTAAATATTTTTCTTCCCTTTAAGTCTAAAGCAGGGCTTTTCAACCTTTTCACCCATTGTACCACTTTTAGGGTATGGCAACATCCGAGTACCACCACTCGCCTAGCAAGGTGTCAAAAACTTGATGACAAAAAAAAGGAAAAAAGTGATGAAGTACAGGTAGTCCTTGACTTACAACAGTTCATTTAGTGACTGTTTGAAGTTACAATGGCACTGAAAAAAGTGTCCCCCAAGCCACAGCCGAGCAAGACACCTGCCTGCCCACCCGGTGGTGCTCTTCTTCCTGATTGGCAGCGGAGGTGGGGGTGGGTGTTTGGTTTTTATTCCCCCCATTTGCTGGGTAGTTGCAGCAGGTTTTGGTCACTTCACATGACCCTGGGTCACTGTGGCCATCATAAATATAAATCAGTTGCCAAGCATCTGAATGTAAATCACAAGACCCTGGAGATGCTGCAACATTCCAGCTGATCGGTGCTTCTTCTGGACTCAGAAGTGCCAGGATCAGCGTCGAGCTCCAGCTGGAGCCTGGCACTGATCCTGGTGCTTCCACTGAGCCCTTACAGCCTCGAAGAAGCCCTGATCCTGGCACTTTCGCTGAGCCCTGACAGCCCTGCAGCTCCAGCCATCTCTCGCTCAGGCTTGTGAAGTGCTGCCACTGGTGCAGCTCATTCACCCTCCCCCGCTACCACTTTTCTAGGATGGTCGTGTACCACCTGCCAGGTGCCAATGTACCACAGGTGGTACCCGTACCACTGGTTGAAAAGCTCTGGTCTAAAGAATATAATAATATTTTGGGCCTGGTATACAAAAGAGAACAGGATCTTAAGAGGCTGCTTTCAATCTAGTTTTATAATATCTATACTGACTGCTAGCAGACTTAAAAATGAAAGTCTTTCCCACTATTTTCTGGAGAGTTATATAAAGGATAGTAAGATATTTGCTTGCATGTTATCATCTGCAGGTGGGGGTGAGGGGAATGGCCTTTCAGATTTAGTATCAATTAGCAAAAGGCCAGCAAAAATCCTTTATAAGTGGCTCCTTATATTCAAAATAATTTCTTTTCCATTATGCAGTTTTCCAAGTAGAAATGCTGTGTTTAGAAGTATAACTAATCTCAAAATCCTGAAGTAGAAAACCCAGATGGATCCATAACTATGCTACAACCTCTTTTTAAAGAAAGAGTGAATTCACATTTCAATATTTTTGCTCCTGATGGTTGACTGACACAAACAGCTTAAAGAACAGTTCCATTCCTCCTATCCTAACTTAAGATTGCTAGATTAAAACAAAAATACTCTTGAAAAACAAGTAGCAGTGTAACCACTGACAGAAATGAACTCCAAGAGAATCAAGAATTATGCCAACTGCAATGCCAGGATTTTCTTACGAAGAATGCTTTCCATTAATTATTCTCAGAATTAGATACCAAATGCGGTTTCAGACAGTTTGATCAACAGACATGGAAACTTAATACACATGAACCAATCAGTTGCAATTGTCATATCCAAAGAATAAATCTAAGATCATATCTCAGTTGATCTCAAGCTGTGAAGGCATGAGCCTGACGCAGTCTAAGCTGCCCAATAAAGCAGCTTATTTTCCCCTTACCCACTCTGACTTCACCATAAAAGGAAAAGGCAAATGCAGTAACTATGCTCAACTGGCAACAAATAATTATTGCCTTATATGCAAAGAATGCTCAATCCAATCGCTTATTCTAAAGTTAAAGATTAAATATGTGACAGTTTTTAACAAAGTGGTTTAAAAAAAATTATTTATTTTTTTAGTATTCAGACTGTTTTAAATGAAATAATCATCAAGTAGAATTTAGGTTCTGATCATTACCAGTGCATGTTTGTGTATTTTTTTTTAAAATAATACAAAAGTGTTTCCCCATTATCTTCATCTAGAATGTTTTTTCAACTTCCCATTTCATTTACTCCTTTGGGATTTTTGGCTTATTTCATTGGAGGTATACAGATGCACACGTCTTTTTGAATTCTGATTTCTAATATGAAATTTGTATGGTGTTATTCCTAAATATCAGAAAGCTAAATAATGGCAGAAACTCAGGAGCATTGTTAACCTCCAGCCAGTGGGCCCATCAAAAAGCTAGAAATATTATCCCTAGTAGCAGTATTACTGCAAAATACATTATCAGAAAACACAGTTGGGATAAACTTGATGACACTGAAGCTACGAACCCCACCTGGATTTTCATGGCAACTTCTTTGCCGGTCTTCAAACGAGCTAAGTGAACTTGTCCAATAGAAGCTGCAGCAAAAGGTCGCTCTTCAAAAAACTCCAATTTATCACGCCAGTTAGGGCCAAGATCATTGTTCAGAGTTTTCTATCAGCAAAATAAAAACAAAAAAATTACATACCTAAATATATATATTAGGCTTTCTTATATACTATATTATAATGTATGGACTATTTTAAAGAAACATCAACAATATGTTTCAAAGCCAATGGCTATTTACTTGCACAATATGCCCCACAACTGTTCCTTACAAAGTACAGCTAATCTTAAAAAAAAAAATAGCAAACTGAGCTTTTACGGCTACATTATAGCAAGAATGGGCCCTGTGTTTTACCCATTTGCCTAAGAATACCAGAGTCTGAACAAAGAGCCATTGTATAAATTATAAGGTCTGATTTCCGTTCCCAAGTTCTCACCTCTCATGTTCCTAAACCAGTGACTTACTATCATTTGCTTTAAAGGCATGAAGTCTGCACTCTGTCGAACGCGTTCAAAAATCTTTTGCAGATGTGGGTTGATGAAAGCATCATCTATCGAGAAGAATGGAAACAAAAACCCAAAGAAGGGTCAATCATACAATGACAAAAACATGGTGCAGCCCACAATTATAAAAGGCTTTATTTCCAATGTCTATTATTGCTCTCAAGTCACAGCCAAGCATTGTAACTTGTTCATTATGCGATAGGAACATAATATATAATCCTCAGCACAAATAACGCCACGGAAGATCATGCACATTCTATGTGTTAAATCAAAATACTGAGCAACAGTTAGGAAGCTATTTTGTTACCAAGAAGGATGACCAATACAGAGTATATAATGTATATATTTTGCACAATTTGTGCTCGTTATGCTCATCATAGTGACAGGATCCTTGCTTCTGAGCTCTCCCTGGGTTTCGTTTTTATTGCATATTCATCGAGCTGTGTGTGTCTTTCTGTGTGTGTCTGTGAGGTAGGCAGAGCTGGGCTGAGTGACAGGCCCAAATTCACTCAGTTGGCTTTCATGCTTAAAGGAGACCGGTTTAAGAACCCTCCTTTCTAACTATTACAACCAAATCTTTGCTAAAGAGGATTGGGTAAAGTTTCTTAAACAGAGGCTGCAATTCAGACTCATGATTTTCTGGAAGAACACAGGAGGCAATGCAGTCTGATGATGTTATGACATCCCTCAGAAGGGGTGTGGTCAATTTTTTTAAAAAAAAATTATGGGAGGGATTAAGGATGAAAATAGGACCAGGCAGTCACCCCATTCCCACCCTTAACTTCCCACATTCCAAAAGTGGGCTCAACGTGCACAACCAAATTCAAACATTTTGGCACTTCCATGCAGGAAGGCCACAAATAAAATAGTGGGCATGCAGGCCAAGGATTTGCCGCGTATTAAGAGCAAAATTTGGGGTGCTAGATTTTATATATGCTATTTTTAGAAGCATACCGAATGTAGACTGTCCCACAATATTACTGTGTCATCTGCTCTTAAGAAACAAGTCTGAGATTCTCAGAGCTGAAATAATTTATTCCAGAGCTGTCCTCACCGAATCTTATTAAAACAGCTCGATTAAGCAGATTATTCTCATGATGACAACTGCTTCTTAAGTCTCAATATCTGAATTGTCTCAATTCTGTCTTTCACTCTATCCAAAAAGCAGAATGTAAATCTTAACAATGTGACCAGATATGTCTCTTTCTGGGTATATCTGCCTTGCTTGCAATATACGAACGGGTCTGCCAAGCCTTCAAGGACTTCTGGAGGAATCATTCCAAAGTGGTATTATATAAGAAGAATAATCTGTATTTTCCATCTAGCAGAGGTACCCAAAACATAGCCTACGGCATGTGCAGATGACAAAAGTCTCTACGTTGCATATTTATAAGAGGTGGTGGAAGGTTGTGGGGGAACCATTTTAAAAGACAGGAGACAGAACAGAGAGGAAATATAGTTGGGAACTCACCTGCTAGGGTTGGTAAATCAGGAAATCAGTTGAAAGTAAGGTCACGCAAACAGAGTGAGCAATGAAGGAGAATAGATTAAGAAATTGAAGCAGAGCTACCACAAAGCATTATGCATTCCCTACCACAACCCTCCCAAACTTGGTGGCTTCCAGATATGGGTGGGTGGCAATTCTTGTCAAACATATCTGGAGGACATTACATTGGGTAAATTTGTCCTGCATTATGTAGCATACTATTCAATCCATTTTCTAGTTTTCCTGTGTATCAGACAGACTTTTTTTCAATTGCCTCCAACTGAAGTACATGGAAAAATGAGTTCTCTTCTTGATATCCATCCCTTTATAAGTATAGATAATCCATAAAACTCAGCTGGCTCCTTTTCCCCAGTGAGTTGTTATTAACCATATTAATCATAAAATAGAGTTAGCAGTTAGTTTTAGGGCATGAAACAACTACAAGCAGGCTGCAGCAACCCATTGATCGATTCTAGGCAGCTTACAACCAATAAAGGCAAAATGATAAAACAATATTTATACTAACATTGACTTAAAAATTAACAAATATTACTGACAGTAGACTGAGCTAGATGTCTGATGTTGGCAGCCAGCCAGTTTCCTGATTCTTTTCAGAGGAAGAAAAACACAAAACTCAGCAGGAGTGGCAGAATTCAGAGAAAGAATACAAATTGTACGTCCACAGATTCTGTTAATATTGCCTTCATTTAAGTTTCCTTTACCCCTTTGAAACCACCCACAACATTTGCAATGCTTTGTTAATAATAGAAAAATTGTTTAATTTTAAACAGGATAGGCTCAGCTGGGCTGCCAGCTGTTATGGAAATATTTCTCCTGGCTTCACAATTCTGGTAACGTTAATATTAACAATTCCACTTTTGCATGGTCTGGGTATGCACTGCACAATTTATATCTAAATTCCATTTTCTTTTACAACACACTCAGTTCTATATTTGACCTGATGAACTGCTGGATTGAAATGGCATAATATACATATATTAGTCACATAAGTGAAATATTTTCTAACCCAATTTTCAGAAAGGGACTCGTGTTAGTCTATTATATCAATACATTAGGGTGTCTTAAAGGTTAACAAATAATCCCATTAGCAATCTAAAACAATCTTCTGGGGCAAAGACTGTGAAGGATTGTGTATTCTTAACATAAACTTTCATAGCTAACACTTCACATCTGTGGGGCAAACGCTAGTAATTCTAGTAAAAGCTTATGTGGATATATCTACCTACCTAACCAAGCTGCGTCAAATAAATTCTTTGTTTACAGGATCTGGATAATAGACATCACATATAAGCAACTATAGTAGAGAACTACAAGTCTAAGATGTAGGGGCATCTCTTGATATATCAATCCCGAAGAGAACAAAGATTTAACTTGTCCAATAGCCTGCTTCTCACAAACCAACTAACTGTATTTGGAAGTACCCCAAACCAGGTTGCAGAGCAGTATCACTTTCTTGTCATTGTTTCTAAGAAACGTTTGCCTTTGTTTGATTCTGAAAGTATGACAGCTGCCTTGACCACTAAGCCATTCAATTTTCTCTTCATTTTATTGTTTTGAAAAATGGAATATGTTTTCTTTTTCTTCTGATATGTAAATGTTTCTGAGACGTTTTCATTTCTCATATACTTTTAAAAATGCAACTTTCTTTTAAATATGAGGTTTTAGTTATGTTATTTTAATCAGAAAATGAATGACCAATGACCAAGGGTTCATGTTTCTCAGAAGCCTTCATCAGGCTAGATGTTTAGCAACATCTAGGTTAAACAGGAGAAGGAAAAGGGGCTAGTATGACATCAAAACTACAAAAATTCTACTTCAATTTTGATATATTGATTGGATTCATACACCTTGCAAAGCAAAAGCAAAAACTTGTAATGGCTTAGTATGTGATATAAAATCCGCAAATATAATTCCCAAACATGATTTATAACTTAGCACTATATGTAAGCCTTACCAACTATAGCTTATTCAGAGTTCTTAGTCAAACAATCCATGGTTCAGCTTGATATATGAACCCAGCTATTATAAACAGACATGGGATGCAATCCTACACTCAATATCCTTACACTGTCAACAAATTCCTATTCCAAACTTCCTGCATTGTGGGATAAGTCTGAGAAAGAATTTTAATCACAAATTTGCAACCATATTCACCTAGATGTTCTTACAAGTCCTTCCAGCAACTGGAAATCTAGTCCACTCAGCAGAGGACAGGCTATAAAAATGGATTAGATTGATCCAGCGTTCTTTTTGAAAAAATGAGATTAATAACTACTTATCAAATCTAAAAACAATCCAGGTAGAGATCTGCAGTCTTAGCAAAATCAACCTCTAGTTGGTTCTAGAAGGGATGAAACTTCAACAAGACTTCTCCCTTGAAGAGAGGGGGAAACCCTTTAAGATTTACTGAGAAAGGCATTTTCGCTATATATCATCTCTGAAACTACACGTTGTATGCCCTCTGGAATGATGGAGTCAGGTGGCAAATACGTTTAATAGATTATTATCCAGTATTGTTGAATGTGCTCACCATCCTTGCTTTTCCCAATATGTACTTCATTGCAGTAAACTTAAGGGTGTTAAGGGGGAGGGGGCAAAAGCCTAGATGAGTTATATTTACCTTGAATGCTCAGCATCTGTCCCAACTTCAGTGCAGCACCTCGAACCTTGCACAGGGTACTCACAATTCTTTCAGCATTTGCTTCAGAGAGAAATGGGCTGGAATCCAAAACAGCCTTCTTTCCTGGGGACCAGCAGAGTAGAAAATATTTAGAAGATTAAAAGAAGGGATGCTAATATGGGTAGTCCTCAACTTACGACCACAATTGAGCCCAAAATTTATGCTGCTAAGTGAGAAATTTGTTAAGTGAGTTTTGCCTCATTTTATGACTTTTCCCACATTTGTTAAGTGAATCTGGTTTCCCCTTTGGCTCTGCTTGTCAGAAGGTCACAAAAGGGGAGGTCGTGACCCTGGGGCACTGCAACTGTCATAAATGTGAGTCAGTTGTCAAGCATCCAAATGTAAATCACATGGCCCTGGGGATGCTGCAATGGTCGTAAGTATGAAAAATGGTCATAAGTCACTTTTTTCAGCGCTGTTGTAACTTTGAACGGTCACTAAATGAACTGTTGCAAGTCAAGGACAAACTATATACATATTCCCTTTGTACTAGCACCATTAACCCATTGTACAAACAGAACTCCCTATTTTTAAAAAATAAATAAATAATGTGCTGACATATCCTTAGGAGCTAAAGATAAATCTGTTTACAGCCTGTTTACCCCCATCTCCTTGAATTTATCTTTTCTGGTCACAAATGGATCTCCAGCAAGTAACATATTAAGGAGAAAGTTAATGATTAAAGAAGTCAAGAGCCCTTTTCTGAAATACTAAACAAACAGAGGAGCGTACAGTATTCGTAATGTGAGAAATGAGAAAACTCAAGCATACAGTTCCACATATTTGCCAAGAGCCAAAATGCATATTATATAGTAAGATATATACTTTAAATCCTGTTTAAAACAATTCTTAACTACAAGCAATTCTTAACTACAGAAATGTGGAGAAGATGCTAACTTGGTTAAGGAAACAACGTTTAATGCTGCAAACAGTAGAAAGGGAATGATTTAATTTTACACAAAAATATAAGGGGAGGGAGAAGCTAAATGTCTTTTTCTACCCTGCACAGGTTTTGTTGCATTTAGGTTTTATTAAATATGAGAAATATATTATTTTCTAATGCAGCTACGTTCCAGGCCAATCAGCAAATTATGAAGAAATTCATTAGAAAATTAGAAATTTTGATCAGAAATTTTGAGGCGCAAATGGGGTAAAATTCTTCCAACTTGGCAGAAAAATATAAATAATGAACCAAGTTATATCTAAAACTCCAATTGTGACTTGTCAAATGATCACTTGTTTTTACTACTCTTCAGTATGCTAGGGCAGGAGTCCCCAACTCCCAGGCTATGGCCCACTAACAGGCTGCAGCCTGATCAGAACCAGGCTGTGGAAGCGCGTTGCAGCTCCATTTGCGAGTGGCAGGCATGTGTGCCAGCTGCTTGCGCAAATAAGAGCTGCACACACATACTTGGCCACCAGTCACACAGAACCATCCCTTTCCCCTCCGCCGGTCCGCAAAGCCAGAAAGGTTGGGGATCGCTGTGCTAGGGGGCAGTAAGCTGTACTTTTTAAATTTATACATATATAGACAATAATCCTTACAAAAACTGAAGAGAAATATTTTGATTCCATTCAGATGCCCAAGTTTGCATTTATTCACCAGGAAAAAATGGGAATGCCAGGATATAATGCTGGCTATTAAATATAATTTGCCAATATGAACATCTATAAAATTATATAATCAAATGGTATAAGAATAAAATTAAAGTCAATGAAAAATAAAGCAAAGACTGGTTTATTCCTATGCTATGACTCTATATGCAGCCAAAACATTTGAAAGTATTTTAGCTTATCAACTTGAAATATGATCAGCCAAAACACATGCAAGGCTACACAGGCTTCCACTGTAACTCCAGGACAAACTGAAAAGTCAACCAGTTGAGATATTCTACCAGTTCTTTAGGGACTGTGATTCAAAGACATATATTATTATTATTATTATTATTATTATTATTATTATTATTATTATTATTATTATTATTATTATTATTATTATTATTTGCGTGAGTGCACGTCCATGCACCAACATAATGAAAACACTCCTTACCTATGCAAAGAAGCATAGTCGAGAGGATACTATTTTTCTTGGTTAATATTTTCAGCTTCATGCAGTAAACAAAACTGCATAATCTGGGACCGCATTCATCTAAGCAATTTTTCTAAGTATTCCAAGGCAATGTACGTAATCCATCATACTATGTTTTTAATCAAATCATAAATACTTCACAAAGTGTTTCTCTGGCTCAATAATCATGTACTTGTTTTTTCAATACTGAAAGTTAAATCATGCCCCTGAACTTTTAATAAAGCTAGTCTTCAAGTTCATTCATCTCCCAACACAAGAGGGCGTATCAAGATTGAATTTCATTTTATATTCCTGGAAACACTCTCTTTTCACCTAATGTGGCTTATATATCTCCCACCAAAACCACTACAATGGTTCTGAAAGTCACTGTTAATCAAACAAACACATTGTTTGTTTGGTAGTCAAACCACAACTTGGTATTAGAGTCAAGCCAATAAGCAGTAGTGAAAACTAATTCGTGTTTTTCATCAAATATTTCTAGAGAAAATAGAGAAACCACTCAACAGACTGAGATTGTTTACTGTCTATATTTACAAATATCTATATATTTGTGCAGCAAAAGAAATGAATTTGGTTGAGCATTAAAACTGTTATTGTAAAATATTGCAAAACTAAAGTATATGCTTCATTGGATCAGTGATGATTAAAAATGGGAGGGGGAGACATTTATTTAGATAAAAATACATAAAACAATCTTCACTGAAAAGAGAAATTCAATCAAAATTGGCTCCTTTTATTAGTTATAATGTCATTTTAAACAGAGACACTGAATTTGAATATGTGAAATATTATTTTCATCAAGATTACACACATTTATGTGTTCTTCAAATGAATTTGGTCTTTTCTAAAATATGTTCCCTGGAATTAGACAGTTGTTGATTTAATGTTGCATTATTTTGATATTTGTTTTATAGCATTTTTGTTCTGTGCCTCTTCTGTCTGGCAAAACTCTTAACAAGTTCCTGGGCTATAAACATGAGAATCTGGAATTTTATCATTCAACTTTCCAATTCAGTGCCCACAAGACAATATTTAAAAAACAACATTCCTAAAAAAAAAAAACACCAGACTGAGGAAGGCTGCCTGCCATAACTGATGGCAAAAATGTGGCCTTCTCTGAAGCAAATACTGCACTCTTTTTTTTCAGCATCTAGTTTCAGTAAAAGCTGCACTATAAGTGCGTTTTCTCATTTAAAGACTGCTTTGTGGCTCTTTAACTATACACTGAGGAAAAAAGGTTATTAAGGAATTCAAATGGGGGGGAAACATATCCATTATTTTAGCCCCAGGCCTGAAGCTTCTATGTCTTAACCCAGGGGTAGGCAACCTCGGCTCTTTTATGACTCATGGACTTCAACTCCCAGAATTCCTGAGCCAGCCAAGCTGGCTCAGGAATTCTGGGAGTTGAAGTCCATGAGTCATAAAAGAGCCGAGGTTGCCTACCCCTGTCTTAACCCAACGATAAGCACAAAATAAGCCTGCTGCTCTTGTTGACAAGGTGACATCAACTCTAGGAAAGAAAAAAAAAGGGAACCACAAAGCTCTAGTTGCAAGCTCTCTGGAATGAATGACTGGGTTTTTTTATTTTTTGCATTCTTAATTTTATCTTTGGGGTTTTATAATTGTATATCAATTGTTTTAACTTGGGCAATCATTTAATTTCTTTTTAATGTTTGTATTTTGTATTTCACTTTTGCCCTGTGAACCGCCCTGAGTCCTCAGGGAGAAGGGCGGTATAGAAATATTATTAAATTAAATTAAATTAAATTAAAACACACAGGTGGAAAATTCAGCTGTAAGACTGAAAAGAGCTAAATGGAAAAACAGGCCTCAAAATGGATCCTATGATATTCATTCATAGTTCTTTCATGGGCATTATGTTGTGTTATGTAAGCTATGCATAACAGTGGGGGGGGAGTTGTCAGAAAAAGTAAGTCTTTGAACTTGAAAGTTGCACAAAAATCTAAGGCACTTCTGTATTAAGGCTCTTCAAATTAGCAGAAAACAAAAGCCCTTAACAATTAATTTCTCTTTTTACTTAAACTCAGAAAATATGATCAATCTGTCCTCATTTCTCTAGCTTTAAAGTAGTTAATAGCCACAAGCTTAACTTCTTATAATTAGTTTTGTTCTGCCTGTGTTCAGTTCGGGGAGTGCCCCGTTAAACAAAGTACTGTTTGAAAACAGGAAAATGTAAATAGAACTATTGCACAACCAACGACCTGGGAAAGGTCTGCTGAAACCAGACTGCAGCAAAGGCATGCTTTCAAGGATTCTGCCAATGATGTGAATATACTCACACTGAATGCCTCATCTTTCTATCCATGCAGTTTACAATACAGCAGATTCTGTATTTATGAATTTGTCACTTTTTTCCCCGACCATTTTCAGATAGACCACAGATAATTTTGCACCATTTTCTGAAGCTACTATTTTATTTATGTAGAGTGAATATGTACAGAAGTACACAAATATGCATGCCTGCTTCTCAAGACTCTTTCAGATACCATAATAGTAATAAATACTCTACTCTGTCCTTAGCTTGTAACTATTGCCCCAGAAGTCCTATTGTACAAGTTAAAAACTCAGCATTTTGGACAAAAATTGGAATCCATTGTCAAATTTAAAGTGCCATTTTATTGCTATTAATTCAGTGTGCTTTTGTTTGATAATTATATATCATATTGGGAGTATACATGGAAATGCAGCATATAAACACCATCACTGATAACTAATTAATTTAATCATCATCAGGGAAGCAAAGAAATCAGCCAAGTTAGCTATGAATCTTTAAATTCTATTTAGACAGAGAATGGCCGGGGAAACAGTAAATTTGAAAGTGATTTAATTAATTTGTGTGTGTGTGTGTGTGTGTGTGTGTGTGTGTGTGTGTGTGTGTGTAGTATTGGAAGGCAGCTATCATGTCACCCCTAATCCTTCTCTTTGTTAAATTAAACATACCTAGTTCCTTGTTACCATACCTAGCATAATGACTATAAAAGTTAGCCTGTAAATATTAAACACCAAATTCTTGTCAAAGTCACATAAGACTAGCTTAATGGTCAATCTTGCTATGAAAATATATCTTTTCCCTTCAAAGCTAAATGGCCAGGTAACAGCAGAAAACATACTCTTGTTGGAATTTAGAGTTAGGTTTCAAGCAGAGGTATAATTACAAGTTACTTATGTTATTTAAGTTACTCTCCTATAGGCATTCTTCAAGAAGCTGTTGCAAAGATGACAGCTGTCCATTATTTAGTAGTTAAGACCCCAACATTGAACTTCTTGTCAATGTTTGGCATAGTCACACTTGGCCACTAACAATGTTGAAGTATTCTTTGTTGAAATAACTGAAAGTGCCAAATATGTGTAAGCAGCCCAAAATGTGGCAACAAAATGTCTGCATGATACTCTTCTTCTTGCCCAAGTAAAGATATCTTATCTATGCCTGTCAAGCATGAGTGCCTTGGACAGAATAAAGCCCAACCTCCTTCACAACCCCTTACCTTAATGAACTTTAATTGGGTAAGTTCACTTTTAAGACAGCAATCTGAGTAAAACAATGTCCTCTTGCTACAAATTTATGTAGAATAATTCTGTTCCTTTATCTTAAGATTCTTTTTATGTAACCTTTATTTCAGCACCTGACTGTTCATAGACAAACAAGAGAGCTTTTAAAAAGAACAGCTATATTTTTAATCTGTGCACGTGTGTATGTATACACAGAGAACATACTGTATCAATATAAATACAAATCTAAGAGGGAAAATATAAGTCAATTTTCAAAATAAAGTTCAAAGATCGCAATAAAACAAGACAATCCAGCACAAAAGTTTTGTTAAACAAAGAGGTTGGACATCTGCATTGATCAAGTCCAAGACACAGAAGGTTTCTTCCAAAAGATGAACACCTCATTCTCAGTTCGTAGGTCAGTTTTTCCCCACAATCCTTCCTAAGGGACAAGATGCAGTCTTTGTCTTCCTTCAATGAACAGCATCACCACCACCATTATTCTTAAAATATTAATTCAAAATAAATAAGAAATGCAGATAATGTCTGGAGAAAATAAAGCTAAAAGCAAAAGGTATGCTCACAACTATATCAAAGAGTTTTTATTCTCTGTGTTTGCATAACGTGTCATGCTCAAAAATAAGGATTGTTCAGAAACTGGGAGCCCTTATTAACAGCAGACAAAGAAAATCTCACCACTGCGCTCTTCAGATCTAAGACTCTTCTTTGCAACCTCTGCCAATGCTCCAATGCCAAGACCAACAGCTAAGCCTTAAATGAACAAAGAAAGAAAAAAGGAGGAAGAGGAAGTTTGTTAAAATGACAATGGCATACAGTTACATCTTCATGTGTATTCATATGTATCAACACTGAAATTCTTTCTAGGACACATCACTGAAATCTGAAACATTAATTTTCCTCAATTTCCAGTGTTCACCATTATGAATGTTGGAGATAAATACAATCATGCCATGTTTACTAAGCAACATTTACACAAAATAATAGTGAACATTAGACTAAGTTCTAAGCATTGGACGATCCACTTAACTATGAGCCAGCAGTGTGCAATAGCAGCCAAAAAAGCTAATACAATCCTGGGTTGTATAAACAGAGGCATAGAATCCAGATCACGTGAAGTATTAGTACCGCTTTATAAAACCCTAGTAAGACCATACCTGGAATACTGCAACCAAGTTTGGTCTCCATACTACAAAAAAGATGTTAAGACTTTGGAAAAAGTTCAGAGAAGAGCAACTAAAATGATCAAAGGCCTGGAGACTAAAACATGGGTTTGGCTAGTCTAATGAAAAGAAGAAACAGGGGTGACATGATAGCATTCCAGTATTTGAGGGGCTGCCACAAAGAAAAAGGTGTCAAACTATTCTCCAAAGGACCAGAGGGCAGGACAAGAAATAATGGTTGGAAACTGACCAAAGAGAGAAGCAACCTGTTCCATTCCGTTCCATTCCATTCCCAATTCCAATTCCATTCTATTCTATTTATTATAGGAAATATTTATTTGTACTTATAAGGCCATCCAATTCTACAAAGACTTTGGGTGGCACACATTTTATTTAAATTTACATTACATATTTCAATTGGTTTTGTATATGCTGAAGATTGCAGCCGAGCATGCTCAGTTGCCAGACAATGCCTTAGTAAAATTATCAAGCTGTTTTTTCCTTGAGTTTCATAATGAAAACTTCTACATGGTACACTAGATGAACTGCTTACTCTTTTTCCTCATTTCCTCAGCTTCAATATAAATTCTAGCCATTTCCTTTTTATGGGAGCCAGGTTGGTATAATTGTTAAGGCATCCGGCTAGAAACTGGAAGACCGTGAATTCTAATCCTGCCTTAAGAATGAAGGTGACCTTGTTCCAGGAAGGAGGCAATGGCAAACCACATCTTAAAAACCTTGCCAAGAAAACTGCAGGGATTTGTCCAGGCCATTATTAGGAGTCAAAAAAATGACTCAAAAGCAAACATGCAGACACACCATACACACACAAATAATAATTTCAGAAGAGTACTTTTCAGGGAGGGAAAATATATACAATACTTGCAGGATGTTTACCATACTCCCAGTACAGTTCTGAAATATTCTGAACCTTCTAGGTTCTAAAAATGTGTCAAAAACCTTCCATTGATGTCACAATCCGCAATCACTGATCGCAGGGTACTGTAACTGGTTGTAAGTGCAAGCCAGTTGCCAAGTGCCCAAATTATGATCATGTGACCACAGGGGCAGAGCAAATGTCATAAGTTCCAATTTAGGTTGTAACTGACTTGTTTGGAAGCCATTAATTCAAACCATTATTAAACAAACAGTTGAAAGTGGAGGGCTACCTATATCTATTTATTATTTCTGTTAAATGTTTATGCTGCCCATCTCACTATGAAGAAATTCTGGGAAGCTTACAATGCCACAAATAGTCATACAAAACAAAAGATTTAAACAAGCTAAAACATTAAAATTAACAACACTTACTGCCCTTAAAAGAGGACTGAGAGCGTTAGTACGGTACTCCTAGAAGACCAACTAGAATTCAGTTACCAGAAAATTAAAACATGGCATTTGCCAAAAGGCCCAAGAGTCATTCTTGGAGCACAGATGGCCACAAGATTGCACAGGTTTCCTGGGGTACTCCTTACCCATTACCTAAGGTAATCCTTCAGTAGGAAAGCCTACTACTTTGCTAAAAAAACACAAATGACCTCATCTTAAATCCCTCAAATTCCTTAAGGCAAGACATTGCCACATGGCCATATATCTGCAGATCTCAAATTATTTGGAGACCAAAGAATGTAAAAGGGGATGCTTAGAGAAAAATCTAATTGTTTTGACTCGGTGGTTTAAATGTTAAGTCTATTAATGTGTATAAAGAAAGGAATCAATCTGATTTGGATGTTTCGATGAAAGACTGAGACAATCACTGAAAAATAAAAGGATGATGAGGGATTCTCATTGTAACACAGGCCAGCCTTTCCCAAAAAAAAAGAGTGAATCTTGAAAGAGAAAAAACTGATTTTGGGGGGGAAAATAAAATTCTACAAACCAGAGTAAAAACAGAATGAATATAGAAACAGAACGCGTAAGTCCTCTGTGAAAAAGTTTTAGAAGATTACCAACACATAAAATGAGTTAAAAATGGATGCAAATGGAACATGAAAACTGCTTGGGATAAAGTAAGAATTATAAGGAATTACAATAGTAGAAAGTAAAGAAGCTTAGTAAAATGAAAAACAAAAGATGCTATGGATGAGAATGCACATAAAAAATGATTGCTTCAAAATAATGTAATTGTATTGTACAGTACAATGTGCAATAATTATTGAAGATTAATTATGTGCTATCAAGTTGTTTTCAACTCGTAGCAACCACATAAATAGTTTTTCTCCATGATAATCTCCCTAACCCAGGGGTAGGCTCAGGAATTCTGGGAGTTGAAGTCCACAAGGCATAAAAGAGCCAAGGTTGCCTACCCCTGCCCTAACCTATTCTTTCAGGTCTTCCAATGGTGCACTCATTTGCCACTGTAACAGAGTCCATCCACCATGCTGGTGACTGTTCTCTTCTTTTTCCTTGTGCAATGTGTCTATACAATGTGTACACAGAGAAAAGGAGCATTGCAAAGAATGTAATCATAAAGAATAAGGAAAGTTTACCTTTTGAAAATGGGTGAAAAGGGCTAAATTATGAAGCGCTTAGTGCTCCATGAGCTTGGATGTTTGCTTGCAAATATTTCATTACCAGACTAAGTAGCATCTTTAGGGCTAAACTAGTTCTCACCTGAAGCATATCACAATTTTCTACATTTCTGAATCAGGTAAACTAAAGCTTTATGCTGTCCTGAAAATCTGGTCAAATAATAATTCCAACCTATTTGTGTGGCTATTTCCTCTCCCCAGTTTGTAAATTCAAGGTGCTGGTGATGACCTATAAAGCCCTACATGGCTTGGGTCCGGGATATCTGAGGGAACACCTGGTGCCGGCATCAAGTTCCCTTCGTCCAGTGCGCTCCCACAGGGAGGGTCTTCTCAGGGTGCCACCGGTAAGAGATTGCCGGCGGACGACACCCAGGGATAGGGCCTTCTCAGTGGGGGCGCCTGCCCTTTGGAACCAGCTGCCAGTGGAGCTGAGGACTGCCCCCGACCTCCGTTCATTCCGCCGGGACCTGAAGACCTGGCTCTTCGAGCTCTCTGGCCCAGGCTGAGGATTAATTTTATTTTAACTGGGGTTTTACTTACACAGGGATAAATTTAATTTTTTTAAACTTGGTTTTTTAACTTTTGTATTTTGGTTTTTAATTACCCTGTAAACCGCCCTGAGTCCTCCGGGAAAGGGCGGTATATAAATGTAATAAAATAAATAAATAAATAAATTGGTTCAGACAAATCAGCAGCCTATGTTTTGTCTAAAGCAGTGGCCCCCAGCCTTTGTGGCTTAGAGGCCCAGTGGGTGGAGAAAGGAATGTGCGTGCACGTGCAACTCAACTTGCAAAAGGGGCGGGCCAGCGCACACACGCATGTGCCCTGGCCCACCACTCATGGGCCCAGTTCCAAACAGGCCACAGCCCAAAAGTGGGCCACGGTCTGTGGGGTTGGGGACCCCTATATTAAAAGAGAATATGGCCATTGTTGTTCCAGTACAGTGCTTCATAAATGTTCCTCTCTGCCTCTAATTTTATTTAACACACTAATGTATTCAGAAGAAATTACCATTATCAGGTCCTCGCCCTGCTAAAAGGGGTAAAAATCCAAAATAGGTGAAGAAAGTATATTTTCATTAGCTAACTCTAAAGCACAAACGGTTTAGGAAAAGATAGGGCAACTAGGACCAACATGAAAACAATTACAATTCTAGATGTTTTTTAGGGCACAGCAGATGCTTTTTTTGACAAAGTGCTTTCTACGTTTGAAACAGATATAACCCCAATTTGCAGAATGTATGGACAGAAAAATAAGTATTAATATAACCACAAGATCCACTACTGAATGAAATAAGATGCATCTGAGCACACTGTCAGTCTAGGTCAGGGCTTTTCAACCAGTGATACGGTACCACCTGTGGCACATTGGCACCTGGCAGGTGGTACGTGACCATCCTAGAAAAGTGGTAGCGGGGGAGGGGAATGAGCTTAACCGGTGGCAGCACCACACAAGCCTGAGCAAGAGAGGGCTGGAGTTGCAGGACTGTCAGGACTCAGCGAAAGCGCCAGGATCAGCACCAGGCTCCAGCTGGAGCTCGGTACAGATCCTGGCACTTCTGAGCCCAGAAGAAGCACCGATCAACTGGAATGTTGCAGCATTTCCAGGGTCTTGTGATTTATATTCAGATGCTTGGCAACTGATTCATATTTATGACGGTCACAGTGTCCCAGGGTCATGTGAAGTGACCAAAACCTGCTGCAACCACCCAGCAGACGGGGGGGAATAAAAACCAAACACCCCCCACCCCACCCCCACTGCCAATCCTCAACAGAAATGCTCACAACAATGAAAACCTCGGACAGGAGGAAGAGCACCGCCGGGCGGGCAGGCAGGTGTCTTGCTCGGCTGTGGCTTGAGGGGCACTTTTTTCAGTGCCATTATAACTTCGAAAAGTCACTAAGCAAACTGTTGTAAGTAGAGGACTACCTGTACTTCATCACTTTTTTCCTTTTGGGGGGGGGTGTCATCAAGTTTTTGACTCCATGTTAGGCGACTGGTGGTACTCGGATGTTGCCATATCCTAAAAGTGGTACAGTGGGTCAAAAGCCCTGGTCTAGGTATTTGTTACCAGAATCAAAAGAACCAAATATTTTCATACAGAAAGATATTTTTCATTCTCTAACTACTTTCATTTTCTGGAAACCAAATATGTAGGACAACATACAGTTTTAAACTGCTACTGTTGTTAGATAACAGTAACTTAGCCCAAGCTAACAAACCTCAGGGATCTCTCAATATATCCTGTTCCACCTTCTTGCACATCCCTGCATGTCACATAAAAATCGGGCCAAAGTAAACACAGTATATTTTTAAAAGAGCTATAAGACTCCAACGGACACAGAATTTATTTCTGATGCTGTATCAAACATCTTACAGACTGGTTATATTCAACAAACAGAAAGTATATACTACAAGCACAAGTGGTAAGAAACAAAAATGGCACTCATGCAGTCCTTTCAACTACTGGCTCAAGGAAATGTTTACTCTTTTATGTTTCATGGGATAGTATATAGTACATACAGTGGCCTGTGGTGACTTGCCTAGTGAAAGCCAAGCTCCTTATCACTCTGTTATACAAACAGAAATGTTCAAAAAATATACAGAAGTTAAGTCTCATTTGGGAGAAATGAAAATAAAGGATAGATGCCAACTCTGGCTATAAAGAGGAAAGGTCATAGAGAGACTTCTCTTTTAACTAATATGTGCTCGCTTCACACTGGCTGCCAAAAAGGCCTGGTGAAAGGTGACATTCCCTCCCTGCTTCTCCAGCCTATCAACTTCCATGGTATCAGACAACTTTCAATTAATAGATGAAAAATCTCAGAACCTTTTCTCCTCTCTAAACATGAGTTGATATAGAAAGTATTGGTTGAAGTATTATCAATACATTATTTACAACTAATTCAAAATCCTCAAAAGACTGGCATTGTAGGGGGGAAAAAGGTGGCCAGAAGTGATCTATTAAATGACGTTAATAAAAAAAAGTTTCCTTAAAAGAGATTTTCCTGAAATTCAACTGATTCCTAAAAGAAATCTCAGTAAATCTTGGGAATTACATCCAGTGGAACTCAAAAGGTTGGTCTTCTCTGCCACAATGCAGAAACTCTGCCACAATGTAAAAATGAAATAAGCTCCAAGCCCCTCAAAACCAGGCCATATTGTGGCTAATATTATCCTCTTCTGTTTTCTGTATTTTTTTAAACTTGTTTTTTTAATTGAGGCTATGGTGTGTGTGTGTGTGTGTGTGTGTGTGTGTGTGTGTGTTAGTTATATGAAATAGGCAGCAATACCAATAAAATAAAATAATAAAATAAAATACATTTTAAAAATACAATTTTCATGAAGGCTTATTACTGAATGAATGGTTAGGAACCTGGCTTCTGTCAATACATTAGTTTTAATTCAATACAACTTTTTACCCATTATATTTAAATATGTACATGTATATTTTTTTGTTATTGATGGTTACTTGCCATTTTTTTTCTGGCTTTGAGGAGCGGTTCTCTCTACCCTTCATTACCCCACCTCTTTTGTGTTTTATCAAAGACTGTGAGCCAAAGCCCAGGGCCATCTAACAACTAAGCAACTCTTTCTCTGAACGTAACACGCAGACTTTTAGTCTTTTCAGAATTTTCCATCTTCAGATCATTTTTTTAAAAAAAATTAAGAGACTCACCTCCAAAGTTAGCAAGTCTTCCAATTCGAGTAACAGGCACTTTTCGCTCTCGGGCACGTTCACTGAGCTGCAAGATTTTTAAAAAAGCATAAACAGATGCCTGATCTGCTAATAAACAATAAAACAAATCTTTCACAAGAAGATGGTCTATTATAGTTTTCTCACCAAGTGCTAGGAACTTCTGCCACATAAATAACATTATTTCAAAATTAAAGCAACACACAGTTACTCTTATCTACCTGATTTCTACATCTGTTCACCAATTCATAGGACTATTAGAAACTCAGCCATTTATACGAATACTTTGTTTCCCCTACTCTAGTACCTTGTTTTATGCACATTTTGTTCTGTAAAAAACAAAGTGAACAAGGTATTATGATTATTTGCCTTCACTTAATCAGAGTAAGCACTGCTGTCAACTTCAAATTCCATTTTAATATGTATCCAATTTAGGCAGAACTTGGCCTTTCTTGGCTGTAATTTGGCCAACTGTATGTCCTGTTTTTTTCATTTTTCTTTCTTTCTGTGGGATAAAAAAATTGCATTGCCCCCCAAGTCTTCATTTCATATAGAGTAGACTAAAACATCAGATGAGCATTATCACAGCCAGCGCTGAGAAGCCAGGAGAGTTAATATTTAAGAGAATTTTCTCTAAAACTGTTCTTCATACATTTTTAATTTTTTTTCCAATTCAGTCAAATAATATTTTTGTTTCAAAGTAATGTATATTTCAGGTCATTTCCTGAATATCATAATCATCCAGTTCTTTGCAGTGATTATAACATGTTCTATTCAACGGTGTCCTTAATGTGCTCCTTCTTTGGACTATTGGACTTCAATTCCCATGATTCCAACCAAGCATGGCCAATGAAATTATAGGAACTGAATCACAATATATTTGGGGGCACAGAATAAACAGAATTGTCTCTTCTAAAAAAATCCAAAGCAAAAAGAATTATAAGCAAACTTCGCTGCACCTGTTTGATTTTAATTTCAAGGACAAAAGAAAACAACTAACAAATCTTAGCTTCTTAACCATTCCAACAATTTGGCAAAATATCAAATGTCCAGCAAAGGAAAGATGAACACCTGTTAAATGTTAAAAAGAAGATGTCTATTTCTAGGGAATATCATGACCTTTCTAAACAAATGTCTGGTTGTTAGGAAAGTCGAACTAATTTTGAGAGGACATCCACATACATCTAACTTAGAAAATCAGAACTAAATAAAATACTAAATATTTTAAGCTCTCCCTATTCTGAGGTTTGATTGCCAAGACTTCAAAAATAGTATACCACAAAAACATCAATAAAAATATTTTTTAAAAAAATTCCAATTCAAGATACATTAATCAGCTGTTTAGAGGGTTTTTTAATTAAAAAATTGTAGTAAGAATCTTAGAAACGTGCATGATTCATGTGTGAAAAAGCTAGGAACAAATCTGTGAACATTTATCTTAACCTAAAATCTGTCAGTCCATTCCAGGAACATGCAATCAAAAAGAAAATAAACTCATATAAATAAGCAACAAGCAGATTCACACATCATGTTATTTCCCTAAAAAGGGCAGGGCACACTAGAGTTCCAAGATAGAAACCAGCTAGGAATTTGTCAAATAAACCAATAGGTTAATAGGACCTTTACCTTAAATAAATAGCAATATCACCTACTTGTACTACATGAATATAACAAAGGGGTTAGCTTTCCTCAGTATATTTCACACTATATGAATGGGTCTATAAGAAAAGCCAAAAGTTTGTTAATTAAAAACAATAGTAATTACCATATATCTCCCAGCACAACCCAAACACCAAGGAACTAAGAATTAAACAGGGAGACTGGTCACATAAAGGTTGCTGTACCAGAAGCTTTTCCACTTCCCTGAAATAGCTTACTTACCATCTGTTTGTGAGGCTTTTGCTGTCGATCTGCTTTAGCTTGCCTAGCTTTGTCAATGTCTTCAGCTGTTAATCCACCAACAGGGGAATGGTCTTGGTGAAAAGGCCGGATTTGCCCAAAGACAAGAGCAAAAGGATTCCCGGGGTCCCTAAAGCCTTCAAATAGCTTTGTATTTATTTTGGATGAAATGGGATTCTGACTTGCAGTAGCATCTCCAGTCCCACCACTTTGAAAAAGTCCTTTGGCATCATAAGAATAAGATGGGCCCTCTGTACCACTGTGCTTGTGAGGCTGGTCTTCAGGAGGAGGAGAGAAGTCCCTTGTAATGCCTCCCAGCTCTGACTCTGAAAAGTTATATTCTTCACCAATATCTTTCAAGTTTTCCTGTTGTTTGCCCAGTTCCTGCAAAAAAAGCATTGCAATGAGGTCTCCAGTAAAAAAAACCATGGTTAGCTATCAAAATAAAACAATGAACATGACATAATGAGCATGAGTGTGGACAAATCTGGGAGACAGTGGAGCACAAGGAGGCCTGTTGTGCTATGATCCATGGGGTCACAATGAGTTGGACACAACTTCTTAACTAAACAAGAAAAACAAAAATCCTCACACTAGCTGAAAACACAAAAATAACATGAAAGCAAATATACTGAGTAATCAGTGCCTTTTCAAAGAGGCAAATTTGTAGTCTTCAGATAACTACTTCTGTCTCTGATATTTATGCTGCCTTTAGACTCACTGCCTACAAGAAAATGTCTCAGCCCAAGTGAACTCTGCCAATAGCATGCTAGAACTTTCTTGTTAAATGTGCCCAAAGTCACTTCCCTTGAGGCCCTTAGGGCTTTCTGCCCCAACTGACTTTTTCTTTTGTTTTATCAGTGATTACATAACCAGCCATTCAGTTAATGGGCAAATTTCATCCTCTCCCCCAAACAGTAACCATAACATCAAGAACATATCCTTAAATTTTAGAGTAAAATATTTCATCAAGTGACGCGGTGGCTCAGTGGGTTAGGACACTGAGCTTGTCAATCAGATGGTCGGCAGCGTGGCGGGTCGAATCCCAAGTGCCGCGTAATAGTGCCTGTTACTCATCCCAGCTTCTACCAACCTAGCAGTTCGAAAGCACGTAAAAATGCAAGTAGAAAAATAGGGACCACTACGGTGGGAAGGTAACAGTGTTCCGTGCGCCTTTGGTGTCTAGTCATGCCGGCCACGGAGACGTCCTCAGACAAGCGCTGGCTCTTCGGCTTTGAAACGGAGATGAGCACTGGCCCCTAGAGTTGGAAACGACTAGCACGCATGTGCGGGGGAATCTTTACCTTTACCTAGTATGGGGAAATATGCAGGTATTTTTAGGGAGACATTCTGAAGAAATCTGGGTTTAACAAACTTCACTCTTGATATTATTTTATTATTATAAACATAAAAATGTGAATTCACATCTGCCAGTTCTTCAGCTGGTATTGGCCTTCATATTCATTGAGTTCTTCCCAAGAACCTAGGAAATCATAATGTATTGGCATAATATATGTGCAGATCCAAGCAGTGTGGCCTTGTGCACACTGGAAATTTTGTCAAGGTGTAGATTTTCTAATGCCATCCAAGATTTTTTGTTATGGCACGCAGTATGATGATGACCACTGGGACCACCATGGCCAGTTTTGCCATAATCTTTAGTTTCAATTTTCAGCTCTCCAATTCTTTATCTTCTACTCTACTATCCCATAGTATTGACACATCAATTATCCATACTTGCTTCTTTTCAACCAGAGTTATATCTGGTGTGCTATGAGCCAAAACATATCAGTCTCTTCAGAAATTTCAAAATATTTTAACCTGCTCATTCACCTACTTTTTAAATTCTATATCCATCAGATCTGCCCCAGTCAGCCCCCTCAGCAAAGTAAAACTATCAAATCCACTGAGTTGAATCAAAGTGGAATCTGAAGATCCCGTCCAAAGCATAAAGCAATTCTTTTGGTTTCCCAATCTCAACCCCCTGACCAGTTCACCGGCAGACAATAAGATGCAGAGATGTTTTGAGAATGCTGATGTGCTCAGCAGATAATAGTTCACACTCAGGGCACGACAGCCTTGGAACCTGGCGAAAACCGGCTTGGAAGGAGTTCATCCTGTCTCTGAAGACAGTCTGCCACTAATTCAGCAGAAGCAAAAATCCCAAGCATGCCATCCCCCCTCAGCACGACAGCAGGATACTAGAGAACGATGGTGGACCTGACAATCCCAACCAATTTTTCATTACTAGTACATGATCATTTTTATAGATGTTCCAGTGAATCATTTTAGAAACTGTATTATGTCATTTTTTTATAATCAGTTTGTGCAATCTTCTTGCAAAAGCTGGGTATACGATCTGTTTGTTCTGCTTCTTTGAATCATTTGATGATTTTCAATTCTGACCTTGGTTGCATTAGCTCTAACAGCTTATTCTTGTGTGGCCAAAATTAAGCCTTCAGTTTCATTTTTAATGTCCCAGCTGTAAGCTACTGCCAGATGTCTCTGGAGATTCTCAGTCATCCAGGTCATAGTTATCACAAAGATGCTTTTTCACAAGGCAATTGGACTTTGTTTTTTCTTTGAAGATGCTTCCCTTCTCATCCAAGAAGCTTCTTCAGCTGTGACTGGATGGTGGGGAATAGAAAGATTTATACTCCTGCAGACAGCAGTTCATTTGCATTCTTTTAGTGAGTCTTATCCATGTCTTCAGGATCACCAGAGTAGTGCAAATTTGTCAATGCAACATTATAATAATTCCCAATGCAATGTAGCTATATTATTTCCAAATGCATTTTAAAAATGTTTCAGTATATATTAAAAATCCCAAGTAGGGCTGAATAACAAATTCTTATGCTTTTAACATGCAAGGCATGGGAAAAAACAACAACAAGTATTTATCAATTGAAGGGGAAGAGACAAGCAAAATCAAACAAACACATAGCAATATTTTTACCTGCATTTTCCCCATAGCAGCACTGAACTGTTCCTCAGCAACCGCCTGAAAGCTTCGGACTATGGTTAATGTATCCCCACCAAGTATTACTTGTCGGAGCTGTCCTGCCTGGGTCTCTAGGACTGCTTTACTGAGCTTTGTCAGCCCCCGCATCATCATGATGGCATCACTTGCCATGACTGATCACCTCCAGCACTGAAAGACATAAGACATCAGGCAAAACCCAAATTATGAGAGTCCATGAATATATACACATTCTATTGATTGCTTATTGCAGGGTGATTGTAATGGAGCATGGAAATGGCCTTGGGGATAGCAGGGAAGAGATGCTGCCTAGGAAAGCATCAGACAAGAGAAGACCCAACCTAATGGATCAAACAGTTAAAAGTGGGGATGAAAATATTTCATTTTCAGACTTGTGAGATTCTGTTAATGTAGCTTTACAATAAAGCAGATTTAATTCACCTAGTTTTGTTTCCTATCTTATTTACCCTGGAGTGCTGTCAGTTATCTACTTAAAACCTTTACAGAGCTAAATGAAAAATTCCCTTCTCAAGTAAACAAAAAACTCATGCATTACAGGGATTCTTGCCTATGCTAAGTATAAACATGATCATGATCCTATTTGTCTATACGAGACCTGTACATAAATGTCTAGGCTGAAAGTAATGCTACACATGTTTTGCCTAAAAAACTGAAGAAACTAGTGGCAATATTCTTTTGTACTTTGTCTGTTGCCTGTGTATATTCTAACCTACAGCACACTTTCTGCTCTGAGCTGCTTTTTTTTAAGAGTTTTTAGAACTCCTTAAAGTGATATTGTTGAAATACAGCAGAAATTATCATTATAGAAAGGCATGACTTTGGTGGGAAAGTACACACTGTAAAATATTAATTTCAAAAATGCCATTCTCAAACTGCAAAAAATAAACGAAAACTCCAATATCACCTCCTTCTATGACATAGTCCCATTAGCACTTTTTTCTGCCTTGCTCACTGCCATGTCTTCAGCACAGTTTTTTCTTGGCTTCAGAAAAGGGTTAATATAAGTCTCATCCCCACCAAAACCATCTAACCATACTTGAGAATCCAATTAATCTTGAGGAACCTTTCCTTTTGACTCAGTGCACAACTAACATATGAACACACTACATAAGAACAATGAAACCACTAATTGTATACTCAAAAGGAAAGACATCTTTTTCAGCACATGGCATATGGTTTGCTGTTTTGAAAACACAAGCCACTCGGAAGAAGAAATTTATTACATGTTTTTCCAAATGTCGGCCAGGATGTTGAGTGAAATAACTGGTATTTAAACAAAATATTAAGATAGAAATAGTGAGTAAGCATTGTTTTGGCTAAAATATTTATTAAATTTCTACACTGCTCATCTCACCTAAGTGACTCTAGGCAGTGCATTAAGGTCAAGTGCATTAAGGTCACGTTAAGTAGTGATTCACCCAAGTTAGTTAAACATAGCAATTGTGTCGAAAAAGGTCATATAATTGGGCATGACTCATTTAACAATCACCTTGTTTAGCAACAGAAATACTGGTCCCAACTATGGTCATAAGTCAAGGACTACCTGTAGAAAAGTGAACTGAACTGATTACTTTATTTGACCAAGTGTGATTAGACACACAAGGAATTTGTCTCCAGTACAACAAGCACTCAATTAAATAAATAAATGTTATGCCCAACAGAACCTTGGAATAATGACAAGCATGACATAAGAAATTAACCATCCCTTAAAACAGGGGTGTCAAACTCAATTTCATTGAGGGCCGCATCAGCATTGCGGTTGCCCTCAAGGGACCGGGTGGGTATGGCCTGGGTGGGTGTGGCCTACTGGGTGGGCATGGCTACAGTGCGTATGGCCTGCTGGGTGGGCGTGGCCAGCTCTACATCGTTCACATCAAGGGTGCCTATGGGGGCCTGGGCAGGAGTGGGACAGATCTGACGGTCTCTGGCAGAAGGAGGGTCTCTGGGCCAAGGCCATGGCAGTGGGGGCCGCTCCCTCACTGTTTCCAGGATGGCTTCGCGGGCCACATGAAACCACTTTGCGGGCCGGATCTGGCCCCCAGGCCTTGTGTTTGACATGTCTGCCTTAAAATGTAGAGTTTGGATTTTGCAGATTATATTTGAATTGAACTAATCCAATGTCCACGTTCTACTACTCAAATGCTAAAGGAAGAAAAAAGAATAGCTTCAACCTGAGTAACACACATAAATAGCAAAAATCATATCTCTACATACCAAGAATATTGGAAACATGCCTCTACACAATGATAAAGTATGTATTATTCATGCAGACCTTCCCATAGCCAACATTCAGTATCATCTAGCAACATTTCAACATACTACTTGAATTGTTTGCATTCAAGCTGATCACAGTACTGTAACTTTAAACGCTAGTGGTTATGCTGTTGACCTTTCCTCTCTCCACACATCTTTGCTGTTTTATATCTTTTAAATTTTTATTCTATTCTATTCTATTCTAAATCTACAGAAAGGGACCATCTGACTAGTGATATGCATAAGCTACTCTGCTTTTTGTTTCAGTTATAAGATCTGGACAAAGATATTTTAAATCATTGCCATGGAATTGCCATGAAAGCAGAGCTAGGAATGCTCTTTCTGCTTGAATCCAGGGAGGCCACTGCTCAGAACAGAAAACACTAGAGAAGGTTGATGAATGATCTAACAAACTCTAAAGCTTCCTTATCCAAGACCTTGTGCCAGAATGCTCTGTTCAGCATAACAAAGTCAGGAAAGAGAAAACAAGTTAAGGAGCCAAGCAGCAAAGGAAAGAGTCAGTCATGGTGGAACAGCCTCTTTACATTTTCCCAAAATAAAGTTAACGGATAAGCTATAAAGGAAACTACTGACACATTTATATTGCTCAACATCCACCAAGTTTTTAAAAAGCTAAACATATTGCATGAAGAAATAAGGTTAGTTCCCTTTTGTTAGTTTTACATGCAAAAGCAAATTAATTAGACCATACTTGTTATTAGCAGTGTTCCACTGACGCTCCCAATCTATTTATGGCTCAAACTGGCTTTGAATGAAAAGGCCAATGAACACAGCCATGTTTTAAATCTACTTAACTACAAAATGTTGCCATTATGAGAAAATCAGAACATTTAATACTAGAATGAAAGAAAAGTTACTGTAAGTCAAGCTTTTAATATGTGAACTATTTAGACTAATCTACTTTATCTATTACAGCTTGGAAGACAGTGAAATAAAAGATAGAATCACACATACTATGATTTGATTGCTTTTGATGTATCATGAGAACTCAAGAGGCATACTCATCATGATTAAAACAAATGACTTGATATAAAATGTTTAGTAAGTCTATGAGATTCAGATTTAACTATGTACTCAATTATCTCCCAATTTAATCTACCTCATATGGTAGGTTAGGGAGATAAAGCAGAGAGAGAACAAATGCAGAAATATGTACCTTAAAGAAAAGGTAAGCTCTAACGAATGGGGCCTGAAATATACACTGCAGCACAGAAGAGTCAATCAGGCCTTTTCCAGGACGCTCCATGTCACTATCTGCTGTCTCACCACTTTGTTTCTCATCAGGCAATCTACTTTTCTTCATTCAATTATGTCCGACTCTCAGAGACTGCCTGAGAATTCCTGCAGTTTTGTTGGCAAGGTTTTCAAAAGATAACCCAAATGATCTGACTTTGTGCCTAAAGGAGAACTAGAACCCACAGTCCCCCTGGTTGTCTTAACCACTATACCAAACTGGTATCCAAGATTGGCAGCTGAGGAATCTGTTGCAAGACATTATGAGCCAATGGAGTAGGTTTGACAATTGTTCAGCCTAGCGGTTTTCAATCCTTCTTGGTCTCTGATCAAGCTCAACCCAAAAGATGACTGCAAGGGGGAGCATCCTGATTTAGAAGAACCATAAATTGGCTTTATGGCACTGAAGAACTCTCTGGTGGTATGTGTGCCGCAGAGTTTTGCATTAAACACACCTTGGAAGCATTGGACTTGGCCTGGGTCTTGCAGGCTAATATTGAATGACTTTTTGACAGTTATTGATTGCTTATGATATAAACGGGCTGTGTGTAGGTTGAGGAACAATCTGGATCTGTCCAGAACTCAGCACCTTGTAAATCAATGAGTGATGGTGACAGCTAACTTTTTACAAGTATTTTTTTCTACAGCCTTCCAGATTCTTCTCTTCTTGTGGAGTATGATGTCATTTTGTGTACATATGACTCTCAATATCAGAAGAACAAGTTGTAATACTGAAAAATAAAAGAACCTTGCTAAACTAAAATATTAAAGGGAGGTATAACCAACACACTAAGAATTGCTTAAGTATTTTAAAGCCAGACATTTTAAAAACTTTACCTAAATAAAATATAGTAAGATTCCTTTCTTCTTTAACATGTGCATACCCAGGATGTGTGTGTGTGTGTGTGTGTATTTTGTATATTTGTGTAGGTTTGTGCACACGAGAATTCAAATTTGTTTTAAAGGAAAGTTAAACTTTCACACTACAAGGAAAAACTGTACTATGAGAGCTTCAATTTCAAAGCAGTAACGATGTGCCTGAGTTCTTAGAACACCATCCCTTTCCTGTGCTACGGTATAGGGATCAAGTCTAACAAGCTACATACTAGAATAGGGGTCCCCAACCCCTAGTGCATTACCAGGCCTTGAGCCATTTGGAATAGGGCCATGGAAGTGGCAAGCAAGCAAGTGCACATATCACCACTTACATGAGTAACAGGCAAGCACATGCACACACACTCCATTTGCACAAGCAGTGGGCGTTTGTGCCTGCCGCTTGTGCAAATAGAGCTGCATGCACTTGCCTGCCATTCACTTGGAAACATCCCCACTCCAATGGTCCACAAAGCCAGAAAGGTTGGGGGACTCTGTACTAGAATTTTACTCCTTAAAGCAGACATGTCAAACTCGTAATATCACATGTTGTTGCGCAACATAGCAGTGTTTTTTACCATTGCCAGCAATGGTGTGGGCGTGGTTTCCTGATGATGCATCCAGCCCAGGGGCCGGCAGTTTGACACCCCTGCCTTAAAGGAAATATATACACTAAAAAAAACAGCTGGTAGTTTTAAAAACATCTCTTTGGTTCACAGAGTTGTTTTGGCAATTCAATCTTTATAGGGGTAGGAAATAACTAATATTGTTGAATCTAACCAACTGGTTATATTTATATTAATGGGAAGACTGCCTTTTCCCACCCCATTTCAACTCAATAGGGTTTTTTTCAAGCATAGGCTTACCTTTTCCCCTCCTACACTTATGTGGGCAATGTACATTTCACATCTTAAAGCAATTCTAAAAATGCTTCCCTTATCTCAGTTTAAATGAATAGAGCAAGGGGCATATTTGAACTGGCACCAAGTTCTGAACAAAGCATTTATTTTTGGCTTTGAAAATACTAACATCCAGAGAAGCAGCAATTTTATCCTCCTAGCACTATCTTCTATTTCAAGGCTGACTAAACCAATGTGGGCTAGATCAAGCAATACAGATGGAATGGCTTTGACTCACAGGAGCCACTGAGCAGGCAAGTATGCTGCAACCTTTTGAGTTCACTGTCCTGAAAGCTGAAGTAATGATTTGCTTTTTCCTCCCTGAAGTACAGGTAGCTTCAAAACAAAAGTCCCACTGAACAAGAGGGCTTTTATGGAATCACATTTTCATCCTTAATTTACTTTCATATTGAAGTGTTTATTACAAATCATTTAATTAAAACCAAAGTAACGGAAGAATTTCTGCACAAATACATATGTCCATTCATTATTTTCCCAAGCCTAATCATTCGTACTATAATCAGATCTTTAGAGGGAGTGCACATCAAAGATAGAATAAGAAATGTAAGAAAAACTAGGGGAAAATACTATACGTACCCAAAGACTTTACACAACAAACATATCTCGTTGAGCTATCTGGTCTGGACTGAGGGGTTTAATGTTTTTAAATTGTGATTTTAATTTTTGCAGCTAGACTTAATTTAATTTTAATTTTATATTGTATTGTTTTTAAATTTTGCCTTGTAAACCGCCCTGAGTCCTTTGGGAGTAGGGCGGTATATAAACCGAATTAATAAATAAATAATAATAATGTCAAAGCTGAGAACAATGGAATGAATGAAAAATAGAAAATCATGCATGAAAGCAATGAAGATAACAGAATGAAGACCAGGTAAAGAAGCAAGACATAGTACGAAGAGACAGAAGGAGGAGGAATGATTCACAGACTGGGAATCATAAGGACGACATGCTCTTCAACTTATTTTTTTTAAAGGTTGAATATGAAGTTTCCGAGGGAGGGAAGTCACTGAACATAAATTATAGAAGGAATTCCTACTATTTATAAAATAAAAAACAGGGGCTGCTTAAAAAAAGTTTGAACATAAAATGTCTAAAAACCTCAGCAAAAATGCTGAGGGTTCCAGCTGCAAAGCCAAATTCTTATAGCTAAACCAGGGGTAGGCAACCTTGGCTCTTTTGTGACTCGTGGACTTCAGTTCCCAGAATTCCTGAGCCAGCCATGCTGAGGGGAAAGGGAGAGGTTTCCATCCTTAGACATGCTGGGTCAGGAATTCTGGGAGTTGAAGTCCACGAGTCACAAAAGAGCCAAGGTTGCCTACCCCTGAGCTAAACTAAAGAGCTCAGGAGCAGAAACCCCTTCTGGTACAGTTTATCAAATTCTGCTTCTTCCCACTTATTGTATATACATTTAGCTACAAAATGAGATTAAAAAATATACAAGGCAAAAAAAGTGTACTAACAGTTCAGATACATACAGTAGCTGCGTATCTTCTAACTACAGATTTTTGTTTCCTGTGATTAAGTAATCATTTGACACAAGACTATGATAGCATTGCATTAAAACTATATATTTCCTTCTTTCAGAAAGAAACCAGAAATATGTTATTCCTAGTATAATGAATTATTATGTGTTTTAAGACTACATTAGTTATTGTTTTTTCTACTAACAATTATAAATGAATCAATGTGCTTCTTGATAATATATTGTATGCTGCTGGTGTCTATCTCGTATGTGTGTGTTAATGTCAACTGCAAGGTAAGAAAACCAGATGCCAAATTAGTATTTCTGGAAAGACCAGGATTGAAAAATCAACATGCAAAAACCCCATAATCTGGGATGCAGAGGATGAAGTGAGTTTTAGTCAGTGCTTTTTTTGTAAAAGAAAAAGGTGCCGGAACTCACACATGTCATACAACCCACCTTGCCTACCCTACAAGGTTCTATCCAAAAAAGGTGCCGGAACTCCGTTCTGAGCGTTCTATGAGAAAAAAAGCCCTGGTTTTAGTTAATATACTTATATAGCATTGGGTTGGGGGAGAGAGGGTTATTATATCGTACAGTGTTTTCTGGTACAAGAAAATCCACCAGTAAGTCAAGCAAGCCTAATAAGCATATTTGTTAAATCAAACACAAGAAAAAAACTGCATTATTGAGTAGGGAAGCTATCACCACAAGTGAAAATCTTTGGTCAGCTCCCTCCAAACTAAAATGATGAATCCCTAACTTCAATCCTTTCATACATAAAATACTACAAAGTAACTTTGTACTGAGGCTGCTTAAATGACAATTATTTTTCCACTGCTAAAATAACAGGTTAGAAGGACTGCACCACTTTCTCCTTAAAAAAACTTCAATAAGCAAAAACCAGGGGTAAAATTCCAGTTTTGATTAACTCTGACACCTTTTTTATTTTAGGAAGAGATATATCAGCAAATTAATTATAGAAGTTCTAGCCTAACAATTCTATTTACATCAGTCTGACTGGGTTAGACATAGTCTAGGCTAGGAACATGAAAAATTCTAGCCATCAACTGCATCTGGAGGTTAATGAAACCTCATTTATGATGGTTCTAGAATAATTTGTATTTATTATTAAATTTGTATGTCACCCATCTCACCAGAACTTATCCAATTAAGTTCATTATTATTAAAAAACTGTTAGAGCAGGGGTGTCAAACTGGCAGCCTGTGGGCTGGATGCATCATATGCAGGCCACAGCCACCCCAGCTTGGCAAAGGCAAAAATGTCACAGTATGTCTCACGTGTAGCCATTGAGTTTGATTCCTGTGTGTTAGAGTATTAATTGCATACTACTTACTCCAGACAGCAACTTGCATATTCCCTACAGGGATAATGTTTACAAACCAATTACTGCTGTTTTTTTCTCCAAAACATTGGTTGTGGTTTGATATAGTAAATGGCAAAGTAATATAAAAATATCTGTGGTCCAAAACCTGACAATTTATAGTACTATTAGGAGACAGGAATGGGCAGTTAGAAATTATAAGAGATTAGCAGAAAATTCCTTTCAAAACCACAAATGCTTAATAGTTTTAATACATTGATTTTGTTCACAAGTCTGCAAATAATTAATTCATATAAGATTCCAGTTCTCCCTCAATGTCAAATAAAGCTCAATTATTTGCAGAAAATGTGTACACTATACAGTATACAATACTCACTACAGAGCATTTTATCTTTTAAAACTAGAAACACAAGTGTTTTATAAAAATGGGCAACATGTAGTTTTCTACTCTCACTATAGTATCATATGGTTAGGGTTGTGACCATAGTGCTAAAACCCATGGAGAATATTTAACAAATTATGCATTAAAACCCCACAGTTGTTAGATACTGCGGATGCGTGCTTTTTTTAAAAAAAGGTTTTACAGGCAATGTCATCACCAAAACCATTACAATGTATTCTAAAACCTGGTATATAACAATATTTGCTTATGAACACTGGCATCTCTAGACCAGGGCTGTCAAACTACCGGCCCACAGGCCAGATGCATCACATGGAAGTCGCACCCACTCCAGCTCCGGCAAGGGGAAACAAGTCGTGATACGTCATGACGTGTCACGTGACATGGTGAGTTTGATACCCCTTCTGTAGACAAATGATAAAGTGTATAAGTCTGAGATGGTCACCAAATGTTTAGTTATCAGAACAAACCCTGTCAAATCCAGTTATTAGCAACCAAAATTCCATACATCTGATGAAATGATCTGCAGTTTATGAAAACTTATGCCTTTTATTAAAATTAGTCTGAAAAAACCCTACCAGACTCCTATGTTTGACTACCATTGACTAATAGAACTCTCTTCTTGCAGTAAGTCATTCTAATCCAACAATATTTTATGTTCAGCTACCCCAAATTTTTTGACTGCTAATAACTGTAGATGTACAGAGGATTGTAAAATCATATATATTTTAAATTCCTTTTCATTCTCAAAAATGTTTTGCTCCCTTATATAATTAACAGCCACTTTGCAAAGTTCCAAGGACATTCTGCAAATCTTTAAGCAAATTACTTTGTGCAAGTCACTTCATTTACCAAGTCATGTCTATTAGCCTTCAAGCTTTTGAAAGACAGATGGAAATCACAAGTGCACCTGCCATAGTGCAATGGGTATGTCTTTAAGCCATGAAAATGATTCAATACTATGTCAGCTGTTTTCATGTGCTCCCTCTGTCCGCTTTTCTGACCTTAATGATTGAAGAAAGTACATGTGGGCAGTTGCCAAAGCACTGATCTATTTTCTGGTTAAAGTATTGCAACAGCATTGTGGCAGCTGCTTTTATCACTAGGAGAGGGACTATTGGCATCTCTTAAAAGAGTAACACTCTATTTTTGTTAGGAGGGGAGGAACAGTGCTATTGGGGCTATATGTATTTCTCTTTTGTGCTATGAGAAGCACAGGAAGAAACGGCCAGTTAAAATGACATTTATACACAAACATTCTACCTTGGGAATGAGGAAAGTGGGAACAGCATAATATTTAGGCCTACTTTCATTACTTATTTGTTACTCTGAAATGTACTCTATATTCCAGGAGGTGGGTTGGTGGGTTTTTTACTGAAGCTTGGTTTCAAAGAAAGTAATTCCATATTCAGCAATATCATTTATATTTTGCCACTGCCTCTTCAAACATGGCTTATTTTAATATAAACATATAGGGCAAAATTATCTGCCTCTATACAAACAATCAATAAGCCCTTGGAGGAATTTGTTAAAGTTTGTCTAATGGCAATACTGTGAGCACATAAAGCAGTATATATCTCATCAACAGAAGTCATCTAGACCATGGTTTCCCCAAACCCTGGTCCGTGGACCGGCACCAGTCCGCAGCATGCCAGAAACCGGGCCATGGAAACAAGTGAAGCACCATCCGTGGGATGCAGGCAGCATGCAAAACCACACCCCCTCTGGTCTGTGGAAAAACCTCTCTCCACAGAACCGGTCGCTGGTGCCCAAAAAGTTGGGGGCCGCTGACCTAGACAATGTAGATGTTAGTTCCTACTAAACACTTAGAAAGAAAAAAAAAATACTTTCTGCTGTAATAAATCCACATTTGCAGAAAATAAAATAGAAGCCAGAGAACAAGACAAACTGAATTTGAGCATTTCTTGAACTAAGTCAGCATCCTACAGAACACTTAATCTGATTTAAACACAATTAACTGGCAGAAGGTACAGAACCTATTACTGTTCTTCCTAAAGAGTCAAGCAGATACACAGTCAACTTTATGACTTCCTAAACCATCAGCATTTTTTCACAATCTAACAGAGGAATACATTCATATATTTTATTCTTCAAGGATGTATGTTCAGTTACCATTGATATGTCACAAAGCAAAATACTAAATCTACTTTTCTCCTTTCGCAGCTTTTGTCAAAGGTATGTATTCAGTCCGAGCCTATTTTGATTTCTTCCTAATTTAGGCAGCCTGCACCTAAGATGCCACATATCTATCTGAGTTAACTTGGAAGATTGACTGTGACCACAGCTGCAGTCCCTTGTAGGGGACCAGTAACAGAAAAAATGGTATTTTGCTTCACGTTCAGTGGCAAGATATATCATGTGTTTTGTTTTCTCTTCCAGGCTGTAAATGTCTGCATGCAAATGCTAGTAGAAATAATTCAGAACTTTAGGCATAAACATTCTAAATCTATGAAATTCAATTTTACCATCCATTTACTTTTCCCAGGAAGACTGAAATTTTTGAGCTCAGGGAGACATGAGGGGAGGGACTGGAAAAAGCTGAAAGATAATCTAAATGAGACAAGAAAGAAGCTTTTCTCTGGCTGGAGAGTTATATCTAGATAAAAATGTTCTTTTCCTCCTCTCCCAGAAAAACCAAACTGACAGGTTTGTGAATTCAATTAAAATTTACAAATGGAGAAAAATGTCAAATGATAGGAATGCCCAGACTGGACACTTAAAAAGATGAAGGAATGTTGAGAATTTGAGCTGTCAATTAGTCTTAGTAAAGCTATATTTAAAATTATAAATTAGAATATTTATATCTTTGCTGCAAGAAACTTTATTGCTTCAACTGTACTTTTAAAATAATTTTTGTACTATGAATTTCATTTAAAATGTTCATTTTAACAATTTTATAACTGATGTTTTATACAAAGAAGATGGATGCAACAGTGGTCACAGCTGGGTCAGTAAAGCAAAATTAACAGGAGATAAGTGGCCAGATGTATACTCAGAAAAAGCAAGAATTTGGGGACTTCTGAAGAACTAGTAAACTTCTGTATATATCTCAAGAACTGCATGATGTGAATCTGTCTATGCTTCTCCTAACTTTATAATCAGCTCCCAAGGAATTTCTCTGCATTTCAGTGTGGCAGAAGCAAGGGACTATCCTAGAATTATGAGATACACATAATTTAACCAGTTATAAGTTTAGCCAAAATAAATTACACTTTAATTTTCAATATAACCCACTCTATCATTCACAGGAAAACTGATAGGTAATTGAAAATGGATGTATGTTCTACAGCAGGCATGTCAAACTCACAACGTCACGTGGTATCGTGCAACGTATCAGAACTTTTTCCCCATTGCCGGCAATGGGGTGGGCGTGGTTTCGGCATGATGCATCTGGCCCACGGGCCGGTAGTTTGACATGCCTGTTCTACAGAATCTGAACTGGAATGCTCTTAATTCCAATTTCACATTAATCAGTCATGTGAAATTGTCTCCTGTGATTTAATTATCAAGATCCCTGTACTCACTTTTTAGATACAATTGCCAAACTGGGATATTCATTTTTTCCCATTTGAACTGCATGGAGCAGGCAAGTTAAATTGGATTTTTAGAGCCCACTAGAATAATAATCAGTTTCTTGCAACTGCACCTAAACATCCAATTATTTCTCTTTATGTGATGTTCTACTTTGAAACTTAGTATTTGAGGGAAAGCTTCTCCATAAATAGATCTATCCCAAATGTGAGCAAATACCAAGGGGGGCTCTTCACTCCCTCTACTGGAAGCTGTACGTTATGTGAGACGTGACAAAAAGCCTTCTCAAGTATGGCACACCAATTATAGAATGCCCTTACATTACAGGCAAGGGTGACATTAATTTTAGTTATTATAAGATGACAAGTTGCTGGATGTCAGTGTCAATAGTCTGGTATGTGTTTCTGGTTTACCTAAATCATTTATATTATGCTTTGCTTTTTAAGCATCCCACCCTTGGATACAGTGATATTGAGAAGGCTATGAATATTTAAATAATGATCTCTTCAAAGTTTTGCAAATAAAGCTAACGAACATAATAGCTACAGTTAATCACCGATTAAAAAACATGGAAGTGCTTACATATTGCCATTATTAGCTATTTTCTACAGCTAGTCAAAGCATAAACAGAATTATAGAATAAGTTTATTAGTCAGCAAAACTCAGGAAAGAGAACAGGAAATTATTTTAAAAAAACACTTCCATATTTTGCCATTTTTATTCTCTATAATTCTTAACAAGGCTTAAAAAATGAAAACTCTTTATACTGTCATGATATGAAAATATATCCCATCACCACCTGCATGGATACAACTGTTCTTGGAAAGGATAAGTCCTCCCTCCACCAAATACCAGTAGTTTTGTTTTTAAGGTCTTTCCAAGGTCATGTTTTTCTTAATTCATGTATAATAGTGTTAAGATAAAGTCTTGCAGATACGATTTGTTTTAGTTTTCAAAGTCACAAGGATCATTGCTCTCAATGCTGGTGAGTCAAATGAAGATGGTCCATGTTTGTACAAGTCTGGCAAGATTAGCTTTATTACATTCATCCTTTGCTAATTTGTAAATACAAATTGCAGTATTAAAGCCATGTTGTTCAAAGCCATTATATCTTTTTCTTGCACTGACACAAATAACATTTTCTGATTCCCCTACTTTTTGAATTATTTTGCTGTATTAAAACAGCTCTATCAGTGGTCCATCATCAATGACAGCTAGCCAATAACTTGTTGGAGAAAATAACAGTACAAAATGAACATTTATCCCAACATGTAGTATTTAGATATAAGTCTAGGATGAACATAAGGGATGTTATTTGGTTATTTTAGCTAATGAATGAATATCTAAGTTAGAAACACCACAAAAGTTTCAATCCTTGAATTTGATTTTTTTTAAGCTCAGCTGTTATTGTTCAACAAGACTAACCAACGGTTTTTAGCTTTAATGAAAGCTAAAAACTTACAGTTAGTCATGAGAGCATGTGTGTCTCTTATATTTAAGATTAAGGATGCCATGTTTCTAAAAGTTGATACCTATTTTGAGGATGTGTCTTTTCCTAGAAAACAATAACCAAGCTCCTTTTTCCACGTAACTTTATTTTTCCCATTTATATGTAACCAAAAGCTAGGACAGTACAAAGGAAAGTAAAACCTTCAACATATTATTTACTTCCAAAAATATATTGTTAGAAAATAAAACTGGTAGCATTCTAGGGCTCAGTGCTTTATTTTGTAAATTATCAGTCTTCAAGGGAAAAAGCAAATATAAGCTACATGATAGAACATGTTATACACGGCTACAGGGATCCCAAAGAGCATCCTCACCAGCCTGCCCTTCTGGTAAATGAGTGCTCTGTAACTAGTTTGTCATGCTCTTTCTGATATTCATTTTGTAAATGAAACACCTGGGCACACCATTAGCCTTTCTAAAAGAATATTGACAGCATGCTCTTACAATTCTAAATCTGCCAACTGGACAGGAAGCTAGAAATCTTGTTCCAGAGACTGTTAAGTCAAAGCAAGTGAATAACTGGGTTAGCCACTGATAAAGATGAGGAGTTGTTATCTTCATGCCAAATAATCTCAAATTGCATAAGTAAAGAGAAATCTTCCAGGTGACTACAAAAGGATTTCAACCAGGCAGATTTCTATACGCTACCATTTTGGATGCAAGAGGCACCTACAATTTTTTAGCCTGACCAACTAAGCTGCTCAAACGTTTAAATTTGTGCTGGAACTTTTAGTAGTTTATGTTTCCTTGCACACCTGGAGTCAGGGATTAATGAGTGTTTTTAATAAGCAGTCACCCAGTGTAAAACTAATTACAGTAACTCTCATTTAAAATATTTAATTTTATCATTCACTGCTAGCTTTTTATGAATACAATTCACTAGTGTTTTAATCAAGGAGTGACCAGCCTGCAGCCCTAGAATTCCTCTGACCAAAGCACCAACATTCAACAACAGAACTGTAACACTTTTTCTGTTAAGAGTTAAATTTATGAGCACTGAATGGAAAGATTAAGAATTTGGAGCACTGATTTCACCCATCATTCAGCAGTTGAGTGTCAACACAAGTCAGCAATAAAACTATTAATAATTTTTTAAAAAGTAAAAATTCCAATCCTCTAAACAAAATTGAAAACCAATCTCTGCAATGTAGCCTTTTTTTTACTGAGTATTTGTGCCCTGGCCACAATGGCTTCCACACCCACAAAACATTAAACTTCATTCAAATGACACACTACAACTTATCTCTTTAAAAAGTGTTATGTTTTTAGATTAAATTCATGACAGAAATCTAAATGTTATTTCATTCTTTAGAACTGATTTTACTTTGTTGACAGACCAGCAATTTTTGGGGATAATGTTGCTCTTTTTGAAGCCACATAGTCTCAGAAGAAAAAGACCAATGGGGTAGATAGAAAAGAGAATTATTACAATGGCACAAATAGCACACCCTTACACCTACCCTATTCTGAGACTCTAGGCACATCAAGGCAGATTCCACACAAAATCATACCATGCAAAATCTCTTTTAAAATAATTTTCACAGGATCAGAAGGAAAACAAAGATAAAATTAATTTGCGTTATCAAAAATGAGGAAAGATTAACCCAAAATGAGAAAAGCACATGCACACGGAACACATTTTTTTTCCCCATTGAGATAATTTGCCCTACAGTGTGGGGCTTTAAAAAAAAAAGACTATTTTCAAAAGACAGTTTCCGAGTGAATATTCCCCACCAACCTAACTTACTGCCCCAACCGCTCAAAATCTAGTCGCTGCCTTTAAAAAAAAAAAAAAACCTCCGCCAATTCTTAAGAGTTTATTTGTTAGCATCCAATGCGGAAACAGGATGGATGGCATTTGATTTCCTACGGAAGCAAAATATACTAGTAATATCGAACATTTTATATTAAAATTCAGCAGGGGGGAGTGAGCTAGCGAGCTTGGGGCGGTGGGCATAAATAAATATAAGGCAGGGAGCGTAAAAAAGAGCCGCAACTGCCGCCCAGGCGGGAAAAAAAAACCACAACCCCACGAAGGCTTAGCACGCCTCCCCCCTTCTGCTCTGGCTTCTCTAGCAAGCTCCGGATTTGCCACCCCGCGGTAATTAAGCAAGAACAATCAGGTTCTTGACTCAAAACGTAGAACAGATGGAAACATTTATCAATCCAATGCCGTAATTAATACCGCGCCTCAAGGAAAACTGGCGAGCCAGTGGGCAGCCCTACCCACCCAGCCAGCGCCCGCCAGACGGATTATGCTAGACCAGGGGTAGGCAACCTCGGCTCTTTTATGACTCATGGACTTCAACTCCCAGAATTCCTGAGCCAGCGCAGCTGGCTCAGGAATTCTGGGAGTTGAAGTCCATGAGTCATAAAAGAGCCGAGGTTGCCTACCCCTGTACTAGACCTTTCCCTGCAGGCTCAAGACGGCTGGGGTCGATGGGACTGAAAGAATCCAAACACCTCTCTCAAAGGCCGTAAAAGACTGCGGTTTCAGCGCAGCCCCTATTTTTTATTTCCCGGAACCCCGTCCCTTCTCTCACGCACAGCGCCACGGACGCCGTAATTCGCAGAACCTCGTTGTTGTTTTTTTTTCCGCCTCCCCCGTCTCCCCAGCAGGCACAGCCGACGACCACTTTGCGGGAGCCGGCAGTGGCAACGTCGAGGAAGAGACGCTCTTCCCAGCCCGCCAACCGCGGCCACTCTTTCCCTCTTTCCCCGCTGCGGGACACCATTTTCCCCTTGGCCGAACGCCTCAGCCCGCCTTACAGGACCGACGCGCTTGTAGAGGCTAACGGGAGGCGGGCGGAGATTTAGAGGCCTTCCCAGCTCCTCCATCGTAAGGGTGCCAGGCCGCGCCGCCTGTCACCAACGCTTTAGCTCACCTCGGCCCGCACGGCGCCGCTCCCGACCCCGACTGCCTGCTTGCCCCCGACACCCGCCCCGTGGCACCACGAGGCGCGGAGCTTGTTTACCAACTCGCCCCTGCCCTCTCGGTTTGAGGCCCGGCCCTCCAGGCTCCGCCCCTCTCCCGCTTTCATTGGCTCCTCGAAAGCCACCTCCTTTCCGTTGTCCAGAGCTTAGCGCGAGAACGGAGGCGTCCGTCCGGGCAGAGCGTGCTCGACTCGTGGAGTTCGCCTTCCGCCCAATGAAAAGCCGAGGCGGAAAAAAAAAAGTTTGGGCCAATAGGAAGGCCACGCTGCCTTCACCCTGCCATGTTGCGCTGGTAGTTTCTCAGCTTTTCGCCTGGTGACAGGAGAGGCCCCCTGGGTGGAAATGGACGGAGACTAGGCTTTGGGGGGGGACGGGGGGGGGGCGGGGAAAGCAGCATTGCTGGTGCATGTGCGGGAGGGCACGTTCAGCCTTCCTCACAAAGCCCGAGGCTTTACGGTGGGTTGCGCTCAGCCCTCCCCTTTGGATGATTAAGCAAAGCTGGGATTCTCTCTTTTCAAAGGACGCCTTCCCAGAAGGTGGGCTTCAAAATCTGAGTTACGTGCCTTCCTGCACGTATACGGCAACAACTCGGTGGGCGTTAAGGGGCGATGCTTACGTTGCTAGGAGGAACCGGGATGCTTAGACCAGCGTTTTCCAACCTTAGGAACTTGAAGATGCGTGGACTTCAACTCCCAGAATTCCCCAGCCAGCATAGCTGGCTGGGGAATTCTGGGAGTTGAAGTCCACGCATCTTCAAGTTCCTAAGGTTGGAAAACGCTGGCTTAGACTCTAATGAGTGAACGCGTCCTTCTTCTTGATTGAATAAATGGTGGTTAAGCTGGGAAAGAAAGTTACGGAGGGGCAGTATGTAATCTTCTCGATTCAATTCGTAATTTATATAGTGTATTTTTTCAGATCTCTTCATTCCTTTTGAAATTTAAAAGGGATTTTTTTTTTCTAAAAGTCACCACTAATCGCTTGAAGTAGGTAAATTATATAAAATATTTCATTTCATTCAGCAGCCTTGCTATTGTATGAACTAAAAAAAACCCCTCACATTTCCCAGCTCTATAGCATCCAGTTGTCACTGACCACGTTGCATTATTGTGGCTTGTTCCCTTGACCTAGAATTCCCTCTTCTCTTGTAACATGATTATTTACCCACAGCTGAAGAAAAGCCAATAAAATTAAACTGGATATTTAACATTGGGACTTGAAAAACTCCTACCTCTGAAACTATGGTTAAAATAAAAATATGTGACTTTCTATTGTAACATTTAAGTTAAAAAAGTAAATTTTTATTTATATTGTAACATCATTCCTAGGGAACATGGGGAACAAATAGTAATTTTGCATTGTTTTTAAGTTTTAGCACGAACATCCTCCCCATTTTTATATCTTCAGGTGACTGGGAATGTTTGATGTTAATATCCAATATTAACAAGATTGGAGAAGACAGGAATTTGTCCCATGGAGTACAGTATATAATTAAGATGCAGTTCTATGTTCACTTATTTCACACTCCATTTTATTCAAGATACATTTCTGATCATAAGATTGCTATTGACTGTATTCTTGTACTTGTTTACCTGAGAGTTAGCCCCATTGAACTCAGTGATTAGCTGAAGTTATATAGGATTGTACTCATCCAACATACACAATAATAGTTCAGATTAAATTATTTTGAGCTGCAATTAAATTGTAGCAGGAAAAGAATGTGTCATCTTGAACAATAATGTACTTATGATATGAACTTTGGTTTAAGTCCATGTGTTTATTATTAACCAAATTTATAGAGCTGCCCATGAAAACTCTAGGCAGCAAACAAAAGATAAAAACACAATAAACGAACTAAATCAGTTAATAGTAGAGGCCCTAAAAAATATCCTAACCACATTAACAGCCTCCACTAATATCCCAGCCCTAGGGGAATACCCAGGTCAAGGCTTTTCAAAAAGCCCATAGAGTTAGGGCTGAAACTCAGGCTGGAGTTTGTTTCATAAGGCAGACACCATGACAGAGAAGGCATGATTTCTTTGCCCCATCAGGTGATGCTGCTTTACTGATCTGGTGGGATAGACTAAAAATACCAAAGATAGGCAGTTCCCTGCACCATGTAGACCAGGGGTGTCCAAACTTTTTTCAAAGAGGGCCAGATTGGATGAAGTGAACATGCTGGAGGGCCGAACATTTTTCCGAACATTCTTTGAACAATTACAATTAAATGCAAATGAATTATTTTATGCCAAGTTAATTGCAAATAGCATACTTTTCATTTTATAACATAAGATCAACTGACAGCTGAGTTTTCACAATGTATTTTAAATAAATTTTTAAAAAAACTTACCTGCACTAATGTGAAGGGTGAAACTGATTCAATTCAATTCTCCGTGCTATAGTGTTACGAGCCAGGCAAATGTTGGCAAATGTTATTTGCTTTGACAAGGTCAGACTCTCTGGTAACAGCTCACACACTTCCACCACTTCACAAATTCTGCTAGGCCAGGGCCCTACCTACCCCTGTCCAGCTCCCCACATCCCAGCCCATAAAATGGCTGTGAAACACAGAATGCGCGCACGTGCACACACACACACACACACACACACACACCCGCCCTTCCCTGGACGTCGCCTTCGCCCAGGGGAGGCAGAGGGCTTCGAAGCCGGGGCAGCTCCGGCGGCAAAGAAGGCGCGCCCTCGCTGCACCGGCACAGCGCCGCGCCAAGCCCGCGGCGGGGGGAGGAGCGTGGCGGTTCGGCCAGGCAGGAAAAGGTGCGGGAAGCGACCGCCGCCTGGTAACGGCGCCCGGGCTCACAACGTGGAGGCGGTGTAGCGAGGCTGACGGTGCGCGCCTGGCCTGGCTGAGCGGGAGAAGGGCCTGGCGGGCGGAATCTCTGAGCTGGCGCCAGGCAGAGCAAAGCGGGCGCCCCGGCCGAGCTTTGCTCGAAAGCAGTGCAGCCCGGCCGGCCACTCCCTCGGCGCTCTTCCCTCACTGGACCGCGGCCGCCTCGCCCTGAGCGCGCGCTTGCTCGCCACCTCCACGCTGTGAGCCCGGGCGCCGTTACCAGGCGGCGGCCGCTTCCTGCACCTTTTCCTACCTGGCCGAACCGCCACGCGCTCAGCCAGGCCAGGCGCGCACCGTCAGCCTCGCTGCACCGGCACAGATGCCGCACCAAGCCCGGGGTGAGGGGAAGGAGCACGGCGGTTCGGCCAGGCAGCCGGCCCTTCAACCCACCGGAGGAGCGGCAGATCAGCGCGGCCAGAGTTGGGAAAGCCACTAGAAGGGGGAGGGGAGTCACCTCTCCCCGCCGGGGGGTCGCCCAGCCCATCCCGGGAGGCTGACATTTCTGCAGCCGAAAAAGTCATCTCGGATTCCATGGCGGAAGGTCACCCCCGGGACTCCAGCGCCAGGCAGGGCTGAGAGGGGGAGGGGGGGAGAAAGGGAGGGAAGGAGACAGGGAGGAGAAAGGACGAATGGGGGGAGGGAGGGAAGGAGAAAGAGAGAAGGAAGGAAGGAAGGAAGGAAGGAAGGAAGGAAGGAAGGAAAGAAGGAAGGAAGGAAGGAAGAAGAGAGAATGGAGGCAGGAGATAGGAAGAAGAAAGAGAAAAGAGAGAGAGAGAGAAAGAAAGGAAAGAAAGAAAGAAAGAAAGAAAGAAAGAAAGAAAGAAAGAAAGAAAGAAAGAAGGAAAGAAAGAAGGAAAGAAAGAAAGAAAGAAATCGGAGGCTTGGACAGACCCCGCTCCGGGGCCGCCGCCACGGAATGCCCAGCCTCGGGGGGGAGTCTTCTGCAGGCGCGCCCTGGCCCCTTCCCCTCCCTTCCCTCCCTCCCGCGGCCCGTCCCCAAGGTGGCGCCCGCGGGTCCCCGGACTCACAGCACGCAGAGGGCGAAGGCGCCAGCCACGCTCTCGCTGTCGCGCACCAGGAAGCTGCCGGCCCGCCCGGCCCATGCCAGCAGCTCCTCGGCCGCCGCCCGGCTCAGGTCCTTGTGGTACCAGAGTGGCCAGCCCAGCACCGCCGGAGCCCCCGCGCCCGGGAGCCCCAGCGCCGCTGGAGCCGCCGACATGGGCAGCCGCGGCGCACAGGGAAGGTGCTCAGCGGGATGGGCGGGCAGGCCGAGACCCCCGCCGGCCACCCCCGCCTCGCCCACAGCGCCGCATGGCCCGACCGGAGACCCCCGGCCGCTCAGGGCATGCCCGGCCCAGCGGCTCCTCTGGGCTGCGCTCCGGCCGGGATGAGGGCGCGATCCGCTCTCCGCGCGCTTCCCCTGCGCACTGGAGCCGCCCCGGGCCCCGAGAAGGCCTGGCGGAGGAGGAGGAGGCGGAGGAAGCCGCGTGGAGCCCCGGAGCCTGGCTGGCGTGGTGGGGGCGGCAGCTGGGCCGGCCTGCGCTTCCTGGGGCAGCCCCTCGGCGGGGGAGGCAGGAGCAGCTCCCGAAGGGGCGGCCCTCAATCAGAAGGGAGGGCCGTGGGAGGGCCGCATTTACATACAGCAGGGAGGGCTGTTGAGGGCCGTATTAAACCACCCCGCGGGCCGCAAATGGCCCGCGGGCCGGACTTTGGACATCCCTGATACGATTGCCTTGAATCGTATCTGGAAGCCCACTAAGAGCCAGTGTAGCTCATGTAGCAGCAATGTCATATTTATTACATTTATTTATTAAATTTACTTGCCACCCACTTCTATTTGAAACAACTTGGGATGACTTACAACATTACATGTGGTGCACTCAATATTGAGCATGCTGCCATATTTTGAACTAGCTTCCAAATGCTTTTCAAGGGCAGGTCTACGTAGAGCAGGCATGTCAAACTGGCGGCCCGCGGTCACGTGATGTTGCGAGTTTGACATGTCTGATGTAGAATGTATTTATTCAATTTATATGGCCACCCATCTCGTACTTATGGCCAATAATAAAAACATAATTAACAAAGCAATTGAGATTAAATCAATCAGCATACTCAGCATAACTATGGTAGGTGCTCAACCATACGCCTAGGGTCTCAGTCTCATCAAGAACAGAAGTAAAAAAAAAGACAACTTCTATCTTCAGTAGATTACATGCATTGTTATTAAAATAAAACTCTTTTGCAACCTAATTGCACTTACTCAGGAGCTGATCTTTTAATTAGGTCTTATCCTACTATTGTCATTTGTGTTAAATTCTCTGTATGACTTTTGAATGACAATTGGTTGTAAAGGAACTCATCTATTCTATTGTGCCAAGAGGATGCACATAGTTTAAACCTGATAGAACATACAGTACTTTTTTCTCCAACTGCCTTTTTAAATGAAAATATAGATTTATTAGTACTGTGCTTGTCATGATTGAGGGGAAGTCCTAATTGACTGATTAATTACGTACCATTAAGTCAATGTCAGTTCTTAGCAACACAGATTTACGGTATATTGTTCATTCATATGATTTTCTTGGTAAATACAGAGTGCACAACATGAAATTGCCCATGACTGTTGTTATTAAACAGATCTCTCACCTCCAGCATCTTCCTGTATCACTGCTGCCAATATAGATGTCTGTTTGCTTTAGCTAGACAGCTGAGATGACCTTCATGCCTTAGATGACCCTGCTGGGATTATATATTTGGATGACCCTGCTGGGATTATATACTCTTAGATCAGACATGTCAAACAGAAGGCCCGGGGCCGGATCCAGCCTGTGAAGTGGTTTCATGCGGCCCATGAAGCCATCCTGGAAACTGGGGGAACGGGCCCCGCTGCCTTGGCCCCAGCCCAGCCCAGCCAGGAGCCAATGTACAATTTTGTGGTGGCCATCTATGCTGAAATGCATTCAGTCTTAGCTCCACAAGGCCATCTGGAAACAGTGAGGGACTGGCCCCTGCCATGTTGGCCCCGCCCCCTGGGCGTGCACTGGGGAGGTGTCACCCTTTGTGAGGAATGAAGAAATGCACCATTGCCTGGAAGTGGCCAGCAAACGGCCCTTACCTACTTCACATATCCAGCTTGATGGGCTCTGGGGGAAGGGTTTTGGCAGACAGGGGGGCGCTCTCCTCACAGCACCAAAAGGCTGAGCCAGGCGGCGCAAATCCAAAAAGAAGCGCGATGCTGCCCAGCCCCCAGCCTGCCTGGTTTCAGCAGGCAGCAGGGTGCTCTCCTCACAGCGCCAAGAGCTGAGCCGGGTGGCACAAATCTGATGAGAAGTGCAGTGCTGCCTAGCCCCCAGCCTGCCCGGTTTCAGCAGGCAGCAAGGTGCAAAGCTGGTGAGCTTCGCACTGCCCGGCTCAGCCTCTCGGCGCTGTGAGGAGAATGCCCCGCTGTCTCCTGAAACTGGGCAGGCTGGGGGCTGGGCGGCATCGCAGTTCTTTTCGGATTCACGCTGCCTGGCTCAGCTTCTCGGCACTGTGAGGAGAGCCCCTCACTGCCTGCTGAAACCGGGCAGGCTGGGGGCTGGGCATCATTGCGCAGGTAACGTCGACTCTCCCGCTGCTCACGGCGTCCCCTTCCCCCAGAGTCCACCAAGCCAGATATGTGAAGTAGGCAAGGGCCATGTACTGGCCACTTCCAGGTGATGGTGCATTTCTTCATTCCTACAAAGGGTGACACCTCTCCAGCTGCGTTTGTTGCCTGTTTTTCTCCCTCCCTCATCTCAAATATTTTCCCACCACTCTATTCTAAGGAAGGAAGGAAGGAAGGAGAGGGAGGGTCTGAGGGAAGTCCTGCCTTAGTCCTGCCCTGCTGCCCTTTCACCATCCCCTTGCCCCCTCCTCTGGCCTATCCTGGGGGTCTCCCATCCTATTTGCTAAGGAAGCTTTGGATACAAAGCCGGGTCTCCTCCCATGGAGAGGGAGTGGGCCTCGCTCTGACTTTGCCCTTGTACCCATCACGAGCAACCTGGCTAAGGAGAGCAAGCACAGCAGCAGCAGCCTTGAGGAGGAGGTAAGTGCAGCTGGGCACCCCCTTGGGGAAGTGGGGCTGGCCTTGGTGCTGCGGGTGCTTGAGGGCCGGGCTGGGCATTTGCTACCTCGGGCTCCGGGGCAGCCCGTGGCACCATCCAGCCCCCCCCCCCCCGCATGGCCTGAGAGGAACAGTGAGGCTCCTCCAGGGGACCATGCCTTGGCCCTTGCCCTGGTCCCACCCCCTTCTGCCAGAGACCCTCAGATCTGTCCCACTCCTGCACAGGCCACCACAAGCACCCTGATGCGAATGATGTAGAACTGGCCATGCCCAACCAGTAGGCCACACCCAAGCAGGCCATGCCCTCCCTGGCCACACCCATCTGGCCCTCCGAGGGCAACCACAATGCTGATGCGGCCCTCAATGAAATTGAGTTTGACACCCCTGTCTTAGATTATACCTTGAGTATGTTGGGCCATGAGCCTAATAAAGTTCCAGATAAAGAATTAGGTTCATAACTGATTAGTATATATTTTTGTAGATAATGTCCTCAAGAAGCAATTCTTATACCAAATAATAATGATAGTTTTCAGCACCATTTACTATTACTAATTATGCATATATTAAAATTACTGATACTCAGCTTTTCTTCTAAAGAATCAACTGTCTCATTTGCATAACAAATAAAAATCTGCTTCTCTTACATGACTGCTTGAGTGGATTATGTTACAAACTACTGTGAAAGCTTAATGGAATTTCATGAGCAACTAAAAGCAATGCACACTCACGCTTCTTCACATAGACACAACCAATTTTCTATTGTGAGCTTTGCCTGTTGATCAGGGCTTCTGTGATTTTTTTTTCTTTTTTAACTAACAAGTTCCATGTACTGAAAAAGTTTGAAAATCCCTACTGTACTTTCTTGACCTCTTTGGTTGCGAGATGTTTGTAATATTAAGATTCCAAGCAAATGTAAAATAAAATTATTGTGATAGTGGCACTGGGAAGGTAGAAGCTGGTATCTACAATTTTATTTCATTCCAGTCATCTATCCCAAATCTTTTTTTGTTCAAATATATTTCATTTTATTTTTCCAAATATATGTGATAAAAGCAACTAATAGCAATGAAAATTATCAAATATATTTAAAAAATCATTTGAAAAGTATCAATAATGGAATGTAATTATATAAAGAACTTGTAAATAATGTGCAATCATACCAATAACATGAGATTCAAGGGTATTTACTCCCAGATACTCATGTTAATGTAATCCTAACATTTTTAACATTTTGAAAAGTATATTTTAGATGTGGTCCAATAAATCATAATTAGAGGTGTCATGTTAGAATAAACCCCAGTTATGAAGCCGTAAAAAGTTCTCCCTCTTACATGCATGTGTTGTGATGCCACCTGGCATTTACAAGATGGACAGTTGCTGTATGCATCCTCTTATTTCAGGCAAGATATTTCTGAAGAGAGAACCTTACTTTAGTATAAAGCAAAAGTAAAAGTTCGCATACACTTAGTGATTCTCCAGGTGGATTTTTTTTCCTGGAAAACTGCAGACCATTCTCTTTCAGGAGACTAATGATGGGAAGGAGAGAGTTAAGATTCTCCTCCAAGTTCTGATTAAACTTGGAATTTACAGCAAGAAAAGTATTCCAGGTAATAAATTGGCATAGAAATAAGGTCAGTCCTGGGAGCTATCTTTCTTTAGTGTCAGGGTCAGCCACAAGAAGGGGTCAAAGTGTCTCAGATGGTAGAGATGACAGTGCAGAAATCTTACCCTTTTGTATTAATATGCACATACAAAAAGAGTGAGACTTTGAATTTAATAAGGAATTTTTAGGATTCTTGCTAGACCACAGTATGTATGACATATTTGTAGATAACAAGATCACTAATAAAAATGTCATTAAAATTATTAACTTTTTTCACTATGTTACTTTATTTGTGAATTTATATAATTTTAGTCTGAAGTGGATTTCAATATTTTCTATAGCAGAAAGTTTTCTTTTCCTCCACTTGGAATAAATATTATTCAGATATCTTATTTTACATCAGTATTTTTATTAGCCTTCTGATTTGTTTGAACTGGCCTTCAGCTTTGTATGGCCTAAGATAATTTACACTGACTATGTTTTAATGATGGGATCTTTGGCCTGCACTGAATGGTTTCTGTCCAATAAAATAACTGTATTACCACACTGTAAATTTCTCTTCTTTCTTTTTTGTGCTTTTCTACCAGACCTACTTAAGACTTTTGAAGGTTCTTTGTCACAGATTTTGAAATGATGTAAATGGAGGTGGAAAAGAGTCTCCCTGAATAAATAACATTGGATTCAGCTTCCTTTTTAATTAATGTATTTATTAACAGATTTATATAGCCCCTCCCAACTCACACACAATGACTTTTCAATGTACATGACCTTGAGATTCTTAAAGTGAAACCATACTGTTACGTATTGGGCTTGTGGTATTACACCATGTGGGTTGCTGGAGGAGCTAATGGCTCTCCAGCAACCCAGACAGGCCGTCTCCGGTCCTGCAATTGGTCAGCCCCAGGCGGCAAGCGTGGGTTCAAACCTATTGGCTGCCACCTAGGGGCTAGGCTATATATTGTGGCTGGGTGCGGCCCAAGCTTCAGTACAGTTCCAGCAAGAATAAAAGAATGAGTTTCCCTGTACTCAGTCTTGTGTCATCATTCCTGCTCACCAGAGCCCATGACTAAACAGTGGCGACAAAGGTGGGATCCTGCTTCACCGTTTAAAGGGCTGAAGTCAATGAGGGGTCGGCAGTACACGCTGGAGGGAAGAGGCATTTCCCCCCCCTCTCTAGGCTGGCTAGTAAGCCATGTTAGCGGCCGCGTGCTCAGAGGACGCATTCCCTGGGCCTAGAAGCAGGATCCAAGAACGTAGGAATCTAAGGAAGATGCTGAAGGTCGGCAAACTAAGAGAGTTTGATGTGAAGCATCCACAAGAACGGCCATCTTACCTCTCACAAGTAGAGAACTATCTACGAGCAAATCAAATTGCAGAAGAAGGCCTAAAGGCCGCCACATTGCTGTGCATGTGTGGCCCAGCAACTTTCGACCTAGCAGAGAATCTTTTCACGCTGACGCCTAGCGAAGCAGTATCATATGCAGACCTTAAGAAGAAGCTGACCGGACACTTCCAGCCCAAGATGTCAGAGATGGCGTGGTGTTTTAAATTCAACCAAAGAGTGCAGCTACCCGAGGAGACAGCTTCAGAGTTTATGGTGGGCCTAAGGCAGGCCGCACGCCTTTGCAAGTTCTCAAACTTAGAAGAACGACTAAGAGACCAGCTCGTCTGTGGCCTTTGGGACAAAACCCTTCAGCAGAGACTGTTTGCTAGACCCAATCTCACGTTCTCTGAGGCACAGGATGAGGTCATGGCCGATGAAGCCACCGGGGGTGCAGTGCAGACAGTTCAGCCCACCAAACCTTCAAAGGTCGAAGATTCCATCCATCTTGAGGTTGCCAAATGCGTCGGAGAATCGTCAGAAGATTTCAGAACCTGAAATCAACAAGCTCCAAAGGCAACCAAACGTGGAAAACCACGGCAACCACCAGTGAGAGAACGATTACAAGGCAGTTCTCTTACCTAGATGTAAGGGGTGCGGAGGCAACCATCTTCGCGCCAATTGCAGATTTCACTCGGCCACGTGTAGAGCTTGCGGAAGGACCGGCCACATCGCAGTGGTTTGTAGAGCCCGCCAGAGAGACAGGCCACTCAAACACCAGTCGGAGGAACCGACTAGGAGAGGTACTGGGGCCCAGGGTCCAGTTAGTGTGGGGTTCTTCAGAAGCCGGAGAAGCGTTTGCCGCACCGGGGCTCGATGCCCCCTCAAGCCTAAACTTAAGCTCTTGGTAGAGCTACAAGGAGTTCCATGTAAGATGGAGTTGGACTCCGGCTCGGCAGTATCGATCATTTTGCAAGACACATTTGAATTCGTGTGTAGGCGCAGTAACAATTGGGCTAAACTAAGACCCTCAGATATCATTTTAACAGATTTTCAGAACACTCATGTTAAAGTTAAGGGTGAAGCCAAATTATTGGTAAAATTTAAAGGGGTTTTGGGGCACCTGGATGTAATGGTAGTAGGGGGCCAAAGAACGAGTCTTATTGGACTTGATTGGTTTGATGCTTTAGGTATTCAGATTACTGGCATTAACTAGACACAAACTGCAGACCTCATCACTGTTTGCGAAGAATATGCGGATGTTTTTGATTCAACCATGGGGACTTACACTGGCCCGCCAATTTCTTTTAAATTAGATCCTAACATTGTTCCAATTAGGATTAATCCTCACAGGGTCCCCTTTGCCCTAAAGCACAAAATTGATTTCGCAATCGATAAGCTTGTAGAACAGGGCGTGTTACAGCCTGTTGATGGGGGGAGTGGGAAACTCCTATTGTCACCCCACTGAAGTCCAATGGGGCAGTTCGCATTTGCGGTGATTATAAATGCACATTAAATAAGGCCCTCAAACAACATGCTTACCCAGTTCCTGTAGTCAACCATATTTTAGCCTCCTTGCAAGGGGGAACCATTTTTGCTAAACTTGATTTAGCGCAGGCGTATCAGCAATTGCCGGTCGATGAGGCCACAGCTGCGGCTCAAACAATAGTAACTCACAGAGGCGCATTCAAAGTCAAACGCTTACAGTTTGGAGTCAGTGTTGCACCGGGTATTTTCCAAGGGATTATGGAACTCACACTTTTAAGGGTATTCAGGGTGTCTGCCCTTATTTTGATGATGTTCTCATTGCCGGGGAATCCCCAGAAGTGTCGGCCAGAAGGCTCAGGGCTGTTTTGCAGAGGCTTCGCAATGCGGGCCTCAAATTGAAGAACAAATGTAGTATTGGGTTCTCATCAACGTAATTCTTGGGGTTCCATATCGATGCTAATGGTATTCACCCCGCTGATTCTAAAGTGAAGGCCATCAAAATGGCTCCAAGGCCAAAATCAAAAGGAGAGCTGCAAGCATTTTTGTGCCTCCTAAATTTTTATCACACATTCCTACCTCATAAGGCAGCAATAGCAGAGCCCCTCCACAGGCTGCTTGATAAAAAAAAGCCCCTTGGAAATGGACTAACTTACACAAAAAAAGCTTCCAGGATTTGAAAGCCCTTCTATCAGAAAAGTCCACTGTAACTCATTACATAGAGTCTAAACCTGTATGTCTTGCATGTGATGCATCTCCCTTTGGGGTGGGACCAGTCTTAAGCCACATAGAGAAAAATGGGAAACAGGTTCCTATTGCATTTTACTCTAGGACCTTATCCTTTGCTGAGCGCAACTATGCACAGATTGATAAAGAAGCCTTGGCCATAGTGGCTGGAGTTAAGAAATTTCATGATTATTTATATAGCAGGGATTTCACTGTCAACACTGACCACAAACCTCTGTTGGGATTGTTTACAACAGACAAAAAACGCCCCCACATACTGTACTATCTCCAAGAATGTCGAGATGGTCTATTTTTTGTCTGCACATGGGCGATTGGGTTTGGGCCAGAAACTATGGGCCAGAGAATTTATGGGTTCCTGGTCAAGTAACCAAGGCATCTGGACCCCTATCTTATGTAGTGGGGTTGGAGGGAGGGCGACTGGTCAGAAGACACATCAACCAACTCAGGAAAAGGTTTCCAGAACGGTCACTAAGTGAGAACTGTGGCATAAGTCCCTCCCAAGGTCCTCAAACTGGTAGCCAAGCCAGCCCACACCAGAACCACCAGGGTTTTTCCTTCTCAGCAGAAGTGGAATCTGAGGAAGAACCAGGAAGCTCGGAAGTGCAACATGGAACCCATGACCAGGCGAGCCAGCCGAATCTCAGCAACCACTGTGCCTACTCTGCAGAACAGACTGACTCTAAGGTAAGCCAACCTGGTGAGGCCAGCCATAGCATTTCCATCCCCCTGGACGCTGGAGCACAAGGGCACATGGGTCTACCCAGCCCACTGGGTAAGCTGGTAGACCACAAAGTGACGGGAACTCCAAGACGTTCTTCTAGGCCACACAAGCTTCCTGTGTACCTCACAGACTATGTTGTAAAATAAGGTGATGTATAGTGTTGTGAAACTTTACTACTATCTACAGAAACGGGGGCATTTTGAAACTGTCAGTACTGCTTTGTAAGCATGTTCATGAGATGTTGTTTAATCTCATTGTAGTCTTACTGCCTTGGTAAACAGTTCAGACATTATTTAATGTCATTGTAGCCACAACAAATTTATAAGTATTATTATTTATTATTTTTGTTATTATTTCATTATGGTTGCTGGGAGTGATTCATAAGTCTTGACTGTTGTTAAGACTATTTTATGGGTATCATAGTCTGATCTAAGAATGGAGGGGTGTTATGTATTGGGCTTGTGGTATTACACCACGTGCGTTGCTGGAGAAGCTAACGGCTCTCCAGCAACCCATACAGGCTGTCTCCGGTCCTGCAATTGGTTAGCCCCAGGCGGCAAGCGTGGGTTCAAACCTATTGGCTGCCACCTAGGGGCTAGGCTATATATTGTGGCTGGATGCGGCCCAAGCTTCAGTACAGTTCCAGCAAGAATAAAAGAATGAGTTTCCCTGTACTCAGTCTTGTGTCATCATTCCTGCTCACCAGAGCCCATGACTTAACACATACTTTTTCAGGATTAATCCATAATATGTACTTTGAAAAGTACTCCTTTCATATATCTGTCTTGAAAAACAGTTATACCATTTTATGAAACTTTTGTTTTTGCAAAAGGGTTTTCTGACATGTAAACAATCAAGTTTTATTGTTTGATCTCAATACCAGAAATGTTCCAAAGCAGGTCACAAGAAAAAAAATGGGGCGGGGAGAGAATGAATCTAAGTGCACCAGATAGAAAGACAACTGGTTGATATAAATAATAGCAATAAAAGAAAATGACCAAAGAAAGTTTAGTTAAAATTATGTAGTCCAGTACTATCATTTCTGAATAAAAATAAGTTTTTCATTCTGTTCAGAATGAGACACCACACATGGGCTACAAAAATCCCCGCAAAGAAAGTGCTTGTATTCTCTTACAATGATATAACCTATTACATATTTGCAAGAGTTTCTTTCTCGTCTTGCCTCATGTTGAATGCTTGTATGCAGTGCTTTTTTTGTAAAAGAAAAAGGTGCCGGAACTCACATATGTCATACAATCCGCCTTGCCTACCCTACAAGGTTCCATCCAAAAAAGGTGCCGGAACTCCGTTCTGAGCGTTCTATGAGAAAAAAAAAGCCCTGCTTGTATGTATGTGTGCACTAAGAAGCACAAGGTGGGCTATATACTCTCCACTAAGGGTTATGAGACCAAGAGGGAGAGGCTTGGAATGGAACAGCCTATATCGTTCTCCGCTGCTGCTCAACTATCTCTCCCACAGACAAGAGAATTTTCTTTGAAATGATATTCTCCACCACCTCTGGCTTGATCTGAGCCATTTTCAACTTTTCTTTTTCTGGCTTCTTTCCCCATATCAAATTTGATCTGTTCTTTCATGTTTTGGAACATTATCCTGCTGGCATACAGATAGAGTTAAAACCATTTTTATATAATTGTTTCCTAATATTCTGTTGATTTGCAAGAAATTATAATTTTGAAAGCATTCTGGGTGCTACATCTGAGGTCTAGTGAGAGGCACAGGTTATGCAGCCCGTTTTAACCTCACAGATTATTTCATTTAATCTGCCTTCACAATAATGTTCAGCTCTTGACAGTAATGGGATTTTATTTTGTCAAACTAATCACACTTATAGCGGGAATGCTATAAGAATCTTGGATAAACAAGCCAAATAATATTTTAGCACACCTGAGCGGAGATTATGAGATTATGAGCTCATCCAGACAACCAGCTGAATGTGTTTTCCTTCCCTGAGATCACACAAAATATAAAAGCAGCAGAGTGTTCTCTCGCCCTATAGTCAGTTTCTGTTTAAGCCAGAGCATGTGGGCCAAGTTAAGGAACACTAAATGGTGAATGCATCTCCCTCCCACAAGCAGTTCTGCCATCAGGCAAGAAAAAAAGGCAACAATTGCTCTCCTTATGGCATGGTGGACTAAACCTGAGCTATGGGAGACTGCAAATCACAGGTCTTGCACTCCTCCTCCTCTGCCAGTGACTTTCATGTTGACTTCTTGACCATCATAGTTGTCACCTTTTAGGAACTAGTGATCGCTTCCATTTTTAATGAGCTTTCATCTATCTATCTATCTATCTATCTATCTATCTATCTATCTATCTATCTATCTATCATCTATCTATCTATCTATCTATCATCTATCTATCTATCTATCTATCTATCTATCTATCTATCTATCTATCTATCATTTCTATATCACTTTATTACTCTCTCTAGGGATTTTGCTTCGGCTACAACATTCCTGGTGGTATATCCTTGGTATAGCCTTGGTATAGCCTTGGTGGAGCAGTGGGCTAATGCCTCCTTAAGTAACCCCAGCTGCCTGCAATTAGTGCAGGTTCGAGTCCCACCAGGCTCAAGGTTGACTCAGCCTTCCATCCTTCCGAGGTAGGTAAAATGAGGACCCAGATTGTTGGGGGCAATAAGCTGACTTTGTAATAATGCCGCTTGGGGTGTATGTGAAAGCCCTAATAAGCAGGCATATACATAGAATGAAGGCTACTGCTAAGTTTGTAAGCCGCCCTGAGTCTTCGGAGAAGGGCGGGATATAAATGGAATTAAAATAAAATAAATAAATAAATAAATATCCAGCAGCATAAACCAAAATGTGCACACCATAGCCAGAAGCAGTCAACAGAAGTTGGGCAAATTGCAGCCCCCGGGCACCACCACCACAGCCATACCGTTAATGAAGCCCCTGGAATCACACTCATAGAAAGTATGTATCAAGAGGAGTTGGGAAACATCTTTTTAATATCAGATCAAATAAACACAAGGTTAGGGGTCCTCAATTATAGCCTGGGAAAGGGAAAAAGTATCATCACATCCTATCTTTAAAGAACAGTTCTTTAAACAATTCAATTCCACTTAGAGCAGTGGTTCCCAACCTTTTCTATACCCAGTGTTCTGTACCAGCCTACTACCAGCCCTGCAGAAAAGGCAGGGACAACCCCTTTACAAACGGCAAGAGGCTGGAACTAAGCCTGCCAAATTTATTAACATAAAACAGAGCAAAACAAGACACGAACCATGAAACAGGAGCTATTCAAACGGTTGCCTTCAGCAAACCAGCCCTCCCACACATTCCCCTTTTAAACAGTTCAGGGCGTGGCTTCTCTCTGCCTCCTTCCGAGGTGCCCCATTGCCTTCCTCTGTTTACTCCTGATTGACTGCCTCCTGCGTCGGGTGTCCTTGAACAGGGCCAGCTGTGGGTCATCTTCATCCACGCTGTCAGGCTCACACAGCTGGGTCTTCGTCATAACCAGATGGGAGGGGCCTGGCTGAGGGCTCTGCGGAGCCTCAGGCCGTCATCAGCAAGCTCTCCAACACCCTCAGCAAGCTCTCCAACACCCCCCTCCTCCTCCTCTGAATCGTCCGACCCAACTGCCGAACCCACAGGCTGACCCTGAATCACAACACCCAGCACCCCTAGAACACTTCTGATATATTCTCGCAGCCCTTACAAAAATTCGAAATAACAGCAACGAATTATGCTTATGCACTATAATTTTGAAAACCCAAGTTTTCGCACCCCTTGAAATATCATCTCACACCCCTGGTTGGGAACCCCTGACTTAGAGGTACAGCATCTTTAAGTTCCAAACAGAGGTATAGACGAATATGCTTTAAGACTCATAGAATTAAATAGGACTTGCTTCTAAGAAACATATATTGATATGTCTGGATTGTTTATGCCTTGGGCTAGCTGTGTGCTTTTATATTTGTATACAAAAAGGAGAATCACATGAAACATCTTGGAAAAAACATTCGTTTGAAAAGGCTTCTATTTTGAACCAGCAAGAGGAGAATACTTCAAATTCTGATGTAAGGAACACTGGCTACATTCACGTGACTGTTGAATTAATCCATTTTTTAGTTTGTACAATGCCCTGAAGCCTAAATAAATTAAATAAGCTAGGTTTACTGCTAAAAGCAAGACTTAAAACTACATTTAATATGCTGTATGACTGCCAGTTGTTTCCTTGAGTGATTATGCATTTGGTGTGAAATTAGCCACAAATGTCTGATGACTATCACATCTCTGTACCGTCCCCCTCCCCCACCCAATAATTGGAACGGAGTAGTCATATCTCAATAACATGTCTGTAGAAACAGACAGGGATTTTTAAATTCCATTCCTCTTTATGATAGAGGCCCATATTTTCTTATGTGCGATTGTGCACCTAATTTATAAGTAAAATACCAAAGTAGATTTATACTGCATTAGGCAATCAAAAAGAGGATAAAAAAACAAAGTTGCAAATCTTTCCCTCAACCTCACTTTCATCACTGAATCTGTTGACTCAAACAGAGCAAGAGGCAATAAACCTGTTCTTGCCTTCTGCTGAATCTGATCTATATGTTGTAAAGATCATTTTGCAATGCAGATATTATATAACTGTTATCAATATTTATTATGATTTCTGTTTACTTAATAGTTTTTCACCCTTCCAAGATGGGCAGCAACCTGACTAATAGAACAGCTAAACAATAACATGATCAACTAGTGCAAAGTGGCTCTTGCATTAGGATCAGGAAGTAATACTGTCTCTCAGCCTATTTATCTTTGGAAAGTTATTGTGATAAATTAGAAGAGTTATGTGAATGCAACCTTCACGATCCAAAAGAGGGATGGGGATAAATCTAGTAATTTTTAAAAAATCAACTTATATTAATGTTATGCAATGTTATTTAATAAATCTTTATTATTTAACTTTATTGCAGTCATTAACCATCACAAGAGAATTGGTATTAAACTGTCCAAAATATCCAAAACTAAATTCATAGTGTCAGGATAGTTAAAAAAAAGTACAATCAGGAAAAAAAATGGGTAAAAGACAACATTAAAGTAAAAAATGCTAAAGGATTTGCTCAGGCTACTTATGTGCAACAAAGAGAAAACAAATTAAAATTAGCTATTTGGATCATATAAACTTCGAAATGGTATAAAATACAAATATAGTACAAACACACGCACACACAAATGCATTCGAAAATAAAAACTAAAATTATCCAAAATGGATTTAAAAATTGTAATTTCTCTTACAGACCCGTCATATCTGAGAAAAATATAGTACAATAGCTGACATGGCATGTATACCCCAAGGCCAATCGTTAATGCTCAGCCTAAGTGATTTCTGACAATTGTAGCCATTACCCAGACAGGTTCAATTGCTCTTAATTATTCTTTACCTGATTTTGCATGCCGCCACATAAAATTTGGCAACCATGTGCGTTATCTCAGAGTTGATGTCAGAAAGTAGAAATTGCTTATACTCTTGATTGTTGTATCCTGTTTTGGAATGGGATAATTAGTGTGTTTCAAGGCTTCGTATGAAACTGGCAATAGTTTCTGTAGTTTCTACAGAATCACAAGGGTATATATTGGTAATGAGCTTCTCTGGTCCTTCTCTGATTTGGGATTTTAAGCTCTGTGAGATACATACCGGTAGTTCATGCCAGAGTGTATCTCTGGCTGTCTGCCATGGTGTTTAATAAATCAGTGAAACCAAGAAATTAAAATAAGCTAAAAGTGCTCTATACAGTGCATAGAACTCATTCAAAAGTTAAGAATTTTATTTTAAAAAATGCAAGACTTTTTTTTTATAAGCCCACAGACATTGCTCTGAGAAGAATATTCAACAGAGGGAGAGCCAGTGTAGCACAAGCTTTGTATGCAACTGATGGCTGTCACTCATGGGCCATATAGCTCCCAGTGTGGAGTTTTCAGTTTTCAAAACCCACGATGATTTGGAACCAGTCCAATATCAGCAATATAAATTAGACAGGAAATGACCCCAGTTTGGTTTACAATATCTCCTAGTTTTGCACTCTAGCGCAGGCAGTGTAGATACTTGACAAAAACATTCCAGAAAATAGGGTTACACAGACTTGGAAAGAGAGAACATGAGCTTAGTCATAACATATTCCTCTTTCTGCTGAAAACCAGCAGCCATGTGAGGACAGAAATGAACCAGGTTTTATCAGATAATCTGGGGGATTGCTGGTTTAGCCATTAAAATTGGCAATTTCCTTTGCCTGGGCAAGCCCACTGAACAGTACCTTTTTCTTGCTTTCATTTGGAAGTATGGTAAGCCTAATCATGAACCCTGTACAGCTGGCACAGGTTAGATGTAATATGTAAAAAGTTCTACAGGCACCAATATTATTCCATTCTACACGTAGCTTCAAGGATAGTTCCTCACAGAGAACATTACAGACATCCATGTTATCCATCTTATCATATTGATGTATTCTAGCTTTCTTTTTCATTGTTTATTTTATTGTTCTATTATTTTACTTCAGTTTTGCTTACATTCTTTTCATTTCTTCTTTTTTTTATTGTTGTAAGCTGCCTAGAGTAGCCCCATTGCAAGATAGGCGGCAAATAAATTTGACAAATAAATAAATAAATTCCATTCTAGATGAAAATATTGCAAGTGTCACTGAAATAAGGCATGTCCTGCCCAGAAAAGGCTACCAGTGATAAATATGATGGTTAAATTCATTACACATTTTCCCCCAACATTTTTAAAGAAATACCCCAGGTCTAAAAAAAATGTTAATGCAATGAGAAAATTATTTTTTTTCAAAAGCAAACAACACCAAAAAGATAGCAATAAACTGAGATACAGAAAACTAACTTTTAAAAGAGTATTGAAAAAGGCAATGGGACCCAGAGAGTGTCCTAATTCTCAGAAGATGCTCTGGAAATATTTGAAGGAGAGGATAGGGGGGAAAAAGTCAGACTCTATCATCTTTCCCATGAATATTTATCTAGTTGTGCTGTTGTATAATTGTACAAGGCTTTCAGTTATCTATTAATTTTAATTTTTTGGAAATTATTGTATCATTTAAATATATGTATATATATTATAACATATATGGATATTTTAATTTTGTGCTGTATGGACATTTTAATTGTGTGTGTATCCTATGTTAATATTAGGGGCCCTTATAAATTATAGCAGATTAAGTTCAGAGCAGACACAGACTATTTACAAAGGATTGTGCAAAAAAGGGATAATCTTAATTGCTGTGTTAATGATATGATGTTTATTGTAGTACAGTGTATACCATGATGATATATTATTTTGTAATATTCTATGAGTCTGTTTACACAACACATTAAAGCATTCCATCTGTTTAATGTGAGAACATACTGGTATATTTGGTTCCTTGTTTCAGGCTTCTTCTGTTTAGTCACTCCTTTGATTAAGTGTAATATATGAATAGCAAATGGCTTCTATTTCTGGTTAATACTAATCAGAATTTGGATTCAATGTGTACAGGGGATTTAAAATTCCACTTATTATTAAGTAGAAGAAACAGATGATCCACTTTCACTAAATACATTTTACAAGAGAAGGCACCAATCAGAGTTAAGTTGCTACACATGGGGAGCAAATAAACATGAATCCTTATGTGGACAGAGATGCTGGAATCTGATATCAGGATGCAAGTAGGAAAAGCTGCAGTTTGCATCATGATATCATGGCACACGTTTCATAATTTTCAAGAGATCATAGTTTGTACCCAACACCTATTGATGACAGTAATAAGACAATGCATTCACATTAAGCCATTGTTCAAAACATTAAAAACATGCCCATTATTGAATGCTAAGGTTTGTGTGAAAAGGGCTAAATCTTTCCATCACTGAAGTTTTTCTGGCTGCCTACATTTTCCAATCTGAAAAATCCAATGGAAAGTGTGTTTTCCCCCCCCCCCCCCGCCTCGAAGGAGGAGAACCAAGAAGCCACATGTACTGCAGAGAGCTGGAAAACTGATTGTAAAATGAAAAACAGAGCATCCTTTTGGTTATCTTCTAATTAAAGTGTGCATAAAAATACCACCGTTCACTTACAAGTATTTATCAACACTCACTTTTCTTCTGAGAAAAAAAAAACCTGAAAGAAATTTTCATTCAGCAAAATGAGTAGAGAAAGCTGGAGGGAAAATCTTTTCTGGACAGCATTTGTTCACATCTCCAGTCAACCATAGAGCTTGGTGCTGACCTTCAGACCAATCATTCTCTCTCAGCCTAAAGTACCTCACTGGGTTGTTATTGTGAACATAACATGGGGAAAGTTATTTCAGGTTCTTGGAGGCCATGCAGAAATAAATATTCTGTGACATCTCTTTTTGTTTTGAAGCCTGCTAACAGAAACTATTTAATTTTACTGATTGCAAATCAACCCTGTTTTGGGAGACCTTTTGGGGAAGAGAGCTGTAGAGCTATGAGTGTTTTTAAAAATACTGTACAGAAATAACTCTTCTCTTTTATCTCATAACAATAACTGGAGACAACAAAGAAAATATATTACTTCATAACTGAAATACTTTCCTTTCCCTGTTTGCTTGGCAAGAGCTCTAGGCAACTATAATCTGTGATTTAAAAATACCACATTCTAAGGTGAGGTTTTATTAATACTCGTACTTTTCCAGTTTGTGCATGGGAATTCCTAAAAGCATCTCTTGACTATGGTGCATATTGACAGGTCTGAGGGAGGCAACCAACATTGTTCTGCAGAACTCAGATAAGCCTGGTGCTACTCCTCCCTTAGAAACATTGAGGGGCATTGTGTATATAGTAAGTTATGTGCAAAACAAAAGTAGATTTGAAGGCTGAATTAAAGCACCTGTTCAAACTGGAAGATAGCTTTGGCAGGAATGACAGAATAAAACATTTGACTGGAGCTAAGAAGCTATTTGTTATTGAAGCCCTAACATTCAGACTGTGATCAGAATTTTTCCTCAGCTAAAAACAATGATTAAATATATACAGCAAGAGAAGATGAAACGTAAAAGAAGAAAGGAGGGAACAAGGGAGAAAAGTAGTAAATGACTGTGATGCTCACCATCTTCACCCCTGCTTCCTGAATTACTACCTACAGGCAGTTCACTTATGTTGTGCATGAAATGTGACTTCAGAAGAATATTTTGTTCAGATTTTCAAGCAAGGGTGCCAGACTGAGGAAAGCTATAGTAGACAACTGCAATCAATCCCCAAACTGTTTTATACCAATACGTATTTCTCAGTGTTGGCAACTTTTAAGCCATTTGGCTTTCAACTCCCAGAGTTCCCCATGTCCCATTTGACATTATGTTCCAATCAGCTTTTATTTAAAATATTTCCTATCTACTCTGTACTATTTCTCTTTCATATAGCTATGAAGATTGCAAGTGCTGAAGTACATTTATATAATAAAATAAATCTCAGTTGATCAAGGCAAACAGCACAATGGCATATGCTCTTTCCTTTTGCTTCTGAATATCTGAACTTTATTAATATTGTATGCCACTATTTAAGTTGGGGGGGAGGGGAGGTAATGTAATGTAACCTTTACTGCAAGAGGATCTTGGTGTCAAGCATTGAACCGTTATAAAAACCTAGAGTTGCTGATGAAAATATTTGGGCAGTTAAGGATACTTTGCCTTGCCAATAGTAATGTGGAAGAGAGATAAGAACCTACAGAAGATTACATTAAGGCAGTTGACATTAGTTGGGAGAAATAAGCTCCAGCATTTGTTATGGAAAAGTAGAAGAAGAATAGCAACAGAGGCATTCCATTTTTTCTGGAATGTTCTACCAGTACCCTCTCTTCAGCGCAGATGCTCTTCCAACTTGCTTTCATGGTCTCTTCTACAGCTCCTTCCCTCTGCCTGGTCCTCTTAATAATCAAAAAAGCTTGTGTAGGATGCACTTGTTACTTCCTAGGCTGCACCTTCTCAGTATGTTTTATAGTTAAGTTAATAATTTGCCAGATCTTTTACCCAACATCGACTAAATACTAGGTGGACTTAAACACAGACAATCTGACCCTCCAACTTTCTGAGAAGGAAGAAACTTTAGCCCTCCTGGAAGGAGGAAGTTACAACCCAAAAGCTGATTAATACATTGGCTACTTACTTCTTATTCTGACTTTCTTCAAAGTTTACTCATTTCTAATATTTGGACAGTGGTATTTACACTGCATATACGCACATGTACATACACAAACAAATTAGGAAGAATCCTTCAGCTCACACAGTTTGTGCCAGAAGAGAATCTAGTCTGCAATACAAGGATTGATTTAAAAAACGATCTGCTGCCTCCAAAAATAAAATACTTACTTAGAGCAGGGTTTTCGACCTTTTCACCCATTGTACCACTTTTAGGATATGGCAATATCCAAATACCACCAGTTGCCTAGCAAGGTGTCAAAAATTTGAGGGAGGACCAAAAAAAAAAAAGAAAGGGAAAAAAGTGATAAAGTACAGGTAGTCCTCAACTTATAACAGTTCACTTAGTGACTGTTCAAGGTTACAACGGCACTGAAAAAGTGACTTATGACCATTTGTCACACTTATGACCATTGCAGCATCCCCAGGGTCATGTGATTTACAGTTGCATGCTTGGCAACTGATTCATATTTATGATGGTCACAGTGTCCCAGAGTCATGTGATCCCCTTTTGCAACCTTTTGACAAGCAAAGTCAATGGGGAGCCCAGATTCACTTAACAACCGTGTTACTGATTTAACAACTGCAGTGATTCACTTAACAAATATGGCAAGAAAAGTTGTAAAACACCTCTCCAAAAGCCTTTCTCCTCTCTCCCTCTCCCCCTCCTCTCCTCTCTCTCTCTCTCTCACGCACACGCACACGCACACACACCCCGCTTCTCTGACAAAAGCCTTTTCTGCCTCTTTCTCCGGAGTCTTTTTTTCTCTCCCTCTCCTGCCAAAACTGCCTCCTTGTATAGCCTCTCTTGTTTCCGCCCCCCCTCTTCCTTTCTCCTTCGGGTGTGCCAGAAGTGCCGATCCTGGGGCCTTTGTCTTGTCCCAAGCAGCCCTGCAGCTCCCAAGGAGTCTCTCACAGCAAGTCGTGAGCTATGCCACTTTGGCTCGTTCCCTCCCCCACTACACTTGGCTGGGCTGGGCAGGGCCGCGTACCACCTGACAGGTGCCAATGTACCACCGGTGGTATGCGTACCAGTGGTTGAAAAGCCCTGACTTAAGAGTTCTTAGATGAGTCATCTTAGATAAGGGGATGATGACTAGGGAAAAGGGACTTTTCAGGAATATTCTGCAGAAAACAGTCTGCAGAGACTTTTACCTGGCACCTTCTTTGTCTAAAAAGATAACAATTGAGCTCTGTCTTATCTACCAAAGCTTTCAGGAAGTGGATACTATAGAAAGGGGGAAATTGTGGTGACAATCCTCTTTCTCTTCCCCCCCCCCTCCAAAAACACTGGCCATTCTACTGCAGGTTGAATCAAGTCAGCAACAAGCAACAATATTTGCTTGCTGCTAACTTGACTCAACCAACCCAGATTCCTTTGTTCATTTCAATCCATTGGGAAAGTCCAGTGACTGAAGAGGCAACTGCACCTAATCACTTGAAGAAGCTGTGTACCTGCTTCCCTCTGCTCATGTAATGTCTATTAAAACTGTCATTACTGCATTGCAACATTTTGAGTGGATTGAAAGCAGGTGCCAGGCAGACCAGTGAGCACACAACAGCAAAGTGTTGAAAGACTAAGTGATGTGTATCAGATAAACTGCCTTATTCACCATAAATTATTCTGCTGCCCTCCAGTACAGTGGAAGATGTCATCTCATCACTAGTACTGAAATAAGATTCATGGCTTTTCCGTTCGGTATCATTGGTTTTCCCCAGTTTCTCTAAACTGTTTTGAAGCTGCTCACGTTGTTCTCTTTACTCCTGTTGACTTTGGAATAGAGATCTGACAGGGAACACCACAAACCAGTCAGTGCTCTCTCGCCAGCTGATGAAAGGAGAGTGCAAAAAATGTAATTCAGCCAATAGCTTGCCTCAAACTTCTGCCAGTCCTGTCAAGGGAATAGGTTTCTCACTCTTTCCCTAAAAGTGAAAAAGTAATAATAAACTGCAAGCCCCCACCCCATGTTCCCAAATATGTATGGCTTTCTAGACTGGTTGCAACAAACACCTCCCCTCCCCATGCAACTTCTATAAAGGAAGGATTGCAAAGCTCATTGCATAGCGCAGCCATTCTTTGGGTGGGGGGTTATATTCCTGTGATAAATTACAACAGCTAGCAAAATAGTATGGCAGTTATTTTGCAACCACACCTCCCTCTCCACAAAACAAGGAAAAACAACAATTAGTACACTGGTGCTTAGCATTTTTGCTCCTCCCAGTAAAAAAAGAGGGAAGCAGAAGTGTTTGTTAGTTTCTCTCAGCTCTCTTGCACTGTGCTACTGTACAATACAGGTAACCACTGCAAAGATCAGTGATGAGTCGATACAATCCAACTCAATTCAAACTATAAGTTAGAATCGGCAGTGATGGGCTTAGTACTAGCTGTGAGGAGACCTATGAAGATCTCAAGTCACCTGTCATTTTTAATGACATGTGAATTAAATGCAGTATCTGCTGAAGCCCTAGAGCTACAAGATGGGCTGAAACAGGAGTTTGGCCCCCAGAAGCAATGCAAAATGTTATTGTCCTTTTAGATACAACACAAGTAACTCAGAAATAAATCAACTCAACTGCTGAAGACAGACAGCATAAGAATACAGACTTGGAGGTAATTCTAGGGCAGGACAGAGTATTTGTACTAATTTTATTTAGTTTGTGTTTATAACTAAGTTGGGTAAATATGGAAGTGCCTTCCCCTACCAATTTAAAATCCAATTGGTACCTGTGTTGAGTGAAGTTGGGTAGGGTAGCATCTAATCCTTCTTCGCCTCAGGCAGAAAAATATCTCATAATGGAAAAATTTAATTACTTTCTTCTGCTTTTTAGTGTTGCTTATCTGTGGGTGCATTCGTATACCTTTCTTGCACTGGCTTGAAGACATCCCACTTACATTTGAGGAGGCTGTATTGTCATAGTAGACCATCCATTTTGTGACTAGCCTATGACTGATGCAGGTAAAAGCTGGACCAAACATACTGGCAGAAAAGTGGTGTTTTCAATGGTGAAATGGAAGAAAACCTATGTGAACATTTTAAAGTGCATGGAGGTGGAATCTGACTTTTAGGGCTCCAAATGGCCTGTTGCTGAACTATCCCTTTCCATGTAGCTGCTGTGCTCTGGGTCTTGGATGGTAATTTTTGCTTTGGCTGCTGGAGAGACCAGAAACTTGCCCAGCAAGTTTTTTTTTATTTGCTTATTCAGGAATATCAAGCTTGTGGAAAAACTTCCATGAGGTTAGTGTTACTATTGATAAGCCCCTAGCAAAGATGCACTGAGGACATTTGGTAGGAAATGGATAACTATGGGGGATTGCTATACAAATTGCAATTCCTCCGTGTGGGGATGCACTGCACATTGCATATTCTTTCCAAGCTGTGCCTTTTATTCCCAGCATTTTGGGCAAGGCTATGAACAGTACAAGGCTATATAATCTATTAGTTTTTGGAGTTTTTCATATCCTGATGAGCAAATGCAGGAAGGGATATCTAGAAAAGCTAATATACAGTATATAACCATCGAAAGTGTGATGGTCTGAGTTTAGTTACCAATAGAGGATTTGAAGAGTCCCAATAAGGACGAAATCAGTCATGTGTTGTCTCCTGGTACTGGGTCCACTATTGTCATACATAGAAGCTCAATGCACTGCTTATGACCTCACTAACTTTCAGGCTGATTTCTCCTTATCTTGAATTCTTCATGTGAGCATCCATTTTGTTCCTTGTTCTAAAACCTGTAAGCTCAAGGAAATGCCAGCACAACTGCCTCCCAGGCTAGAATACAAATGTCCCCAGTTGGCATCACTTCAGAGCCTCTGGTTATTTATATCTCTCTTTACATAATTCCAGAAATAGTGCAGGGCATTGATACTCCTGGAGAGGCCAGCACCCTGCCTCCCATTTGTGCTAGCTTTAATTGTTGTTATCAGCAAGACTGGTATGTAGTAGGAGATAAGTGATGTGGTGCTGAGGGTTACTTCAGTTGCAGCTGCCTCCCCCACTCTGGGGAAAAGATACAACAGATGACCCCTAATAACTTTGGTAACCAGAATGATGTGCATACTGGAGAGAGAGAGCAATTGGGAAGACAAGTATCTTTTGTATGAGGCTGATTTTCATAAGATTATGTACAAGTACTTACCTTTTCTTGGAGGTGGGGCTTTTCAGAGGTACAGGCTTGAAGGGAACATTATGTGGCAACACAGAATACATGTGTGATTTTTCCCCTTGTGAATCTTGTTTTGAAATTCTCAGCTGACTCAGCAAAAAGACCAAGTACCGTATATATGCATTATAAAAATAACCTGGTAAATAACACAATACCAGAATAACAAAATGATCTTGGAAGTCTTCTATTCCAATTCCCTCCTCAAACAGGAAACCTATACTATTTCAGACAAATAAATAAGTAAATAAATAATATAAAGTAAATAAGTATATAAGCAAACCATTTGCTAGGGGAAATACCAGTGCTATTCTCCTCTTCCCGATAGTTACTTTCCTGAAGCTATTGTCGATCGTTCAATGCAGATGGGCAACATGGTGCCAGAGACACATTGGACTAATTCCCATTAGCCCCAACCAGTACAGCCAATGGCAAGTGGAGTATCTTCCAAAAACATCTAGAGAGCACCAGAGTATCTTTTCTTATTTTATCCTGAAGTCCTTTCTTCTGCCAGTATCCGCTGATAAAGCACAATCCATTTTCAGTAAGTGTGTCAGTTTCCGGCCATGGTATGTCACCCACCTACCCACCCACCTTTATCCTGCTTGTCATCTTTTTAAACATAGGCAAGAACTCAGCTGCAAATCTTTGTTCACTGAAACTGAACCCATAATTAGCCAGTGAGATCATTTTTGAGTTCAGCTAAGTGGCTAAAGAAAGGCTTCGTGCATTAGATTCTGAGCATGGGACAGAAATGTCATAAACAAAATACTATGGATGCTCTATAAGAGAAACTGCAGGCCTCTCCTGCAGGAGCACATTGTGCTCTTTTCACACCCTCCTCTTGGGCTTGACATGTTTCACTGCTTAAGAGCGAGGGTAACTTGAAACTATATTAAAACAACTCTGTTTTGGGGAAGGACATGATTATTTTTCATAGGTTTAACACAATCCTTCCACTCTGGCTGGGGATAACGGAGTTACAGTCCAACACATCTAAAGGACACCTTGTCCTCTAGACATGATCTAGACCAGTTGGCTTCTTGTTTAGGCAGTGCTTGATCAATGGTGAAAACCTGCACTTTTCATTTAATGAGAGGAACTGTTATTTGTTGTGTTTTCCTCTTACAATGGTGTGTTTGTTCCGTTTCGTTTGTTAGCATACGCTCAGGGCTGGAATGCTTTTCCAGCAGTCTGTCTTAAGAATGCTTCCTGAACAGAACGTTAATAGGTCTATTCCTCATCATTCTGTTTTAACTCTTGTCTTCCATCACTCCTCTGCTTTATTATGCTACCTATGTGAAGACAATAGCAACATAACTTTAAAAAGTAAAGGTTTTAGAGGTCTCATACAACTACAAAGCTCCGAAGACAGAGTTTGAATCTTCTTAAAAGAGAAAAGTTACTCTATCGCCACACTGCTCTCTAGTGGCAGATGGAGCTTTCTGAAGAGCGGAGAAAAATAGTTGGTTACATGATGGGTGGCCATATAAGTTTTAAATAAATAAAAAATACATATTTGTTAAAAGAAAACTGCACTAAACTGGTCATTCTCTAGCCCTCAGCAACAGACAAAATGCGAAATGTTTCACAATACTTCGTTTCTTTGATTTTTTTTCTAACGAAGGGCATTTCCCCAAAATAGGAAATTAGCCACTCGGCCTCAAAGTGGAGGTATCTATTGCGTGAAACATTTTGTGTGTTATCATGTGCTGAGAACAGATGGCCAAAGAGTGGCTAATTTAGTGCAATTTTCTTTTAGACAATATTCAACTTTGGAAGCACAGAAATTGATTTAGCTTTTATTGCTAAAATTGGCGCACTATACGAACAAGGCTATTTAGTTTTCTGAACTTTAGTTGTGTAAATAACATATAAAATCCAATGCAGAGGAAAATGTGGCACCTGGAAAAAGTGGAATGGTTTTAGTATTTTGACTTTATTTTTTCAAGTTAATGAAAAAAAGTTTTCATGATCATTTAAAAGTTATCAATTTTTTCCTATGTCAAAATAGATAAATGAAACTTGCCAGTTCTGCGTCTAGTTACTAAAAAAATGGTATCTCAAATAAATAAGGAAAATGAATTGTAGTTGAATACAGAAACTATTTTTTTCTTGCTTCATTGTCTTCCTGGTAGAATGGCACAATTGGTACAATCTAAATGACCTTAAATAAATCCAATTTTCCTGCCTGTTAGCTATTCCCACCAGACTAACTCCAGTATACAAATCAGTAGTGCTTAGTAGTTATACCATCACTTTATTGTATTTATTACATTTTCAATAATCATATTTTAAGAATAATTTCCTGTACATATACTGTATATTTGTACTGTCTCTGCACACATACTATGTCCATCTTGAGAACCAGCAAATTAGAAATGCATTCAAAGGGATTTTTCGTTGTTTTGTTATCCAGAATTTACTTATTAATTTATGCAAAAATAATATAAAACATTGTTATTAAGCACATTCTATTTTTCTTTCATTGTGGAACATATATATATATATATATATATATATATATATATATATATATATATATATATATATATATATATATATATATATATATATACATACATACATATATACATACATTTTCCTAGTTATTTCTCACCCAGCCTTAACTAAGCCCACACTTATTTTTAAGCAAAAGGCTGCACTGGATGCATTCAAATTCTGACCTATATTAAAGTCATTCTAAAGGAAACAAATGAGACATGTACTGTATTTCATGGATTTGGGAATAAAGATTTTAAAATGGTAGGGAAAATCCTGTTAAAACATTTTTAAAAGCATTGTTTCACGAATGTATCAGGAAGTGAGCATTATGTAAGCATCTATGTCAGGCATGTCAAACTCGCGACGTCATGCCGCTGGGGTGTGTGTGAAAGCCCTAATAAGCAGGCATATACATAGAATGAAGGCTACTGCTAAGCTTGTAAGCCGCCCTGAGTCTTCGGAGAAGGGCGGGATGTAAATGGAATTAAAATAAAAAAATAAATAAAAATGTGATGTTGCGTGACATATCGTGACTTTTTCCCCATTGCCGGCAATGGAGTGGGTACGGTTTCAGTATGATGCATCTGTCCCGCGGGCCGGCAGTTTGACATGCCTAATCTATCTGTTCATATTCTATTTGATATATACTTGACTTTTGGTCACATTTTCTCTAGGCCAGCAAAGTCTTGCAAAAAGGTCCCAAGTCTATTGAGAAGCAGCTAATATGTATATTAAACTGGTGCAGCTTTATGAAGAAGCAACAAGAAAAGACCTAGATCATGGATGGGCAATGTTTGAGGATCCTAGGGCCACGCCATGCCTTGTAAGCTGCACTTGCAGAATATAAAAACACACATGCTTAGATATACCTATGCCCTCAAATACTTCCACATACCGGTCAACTGTAAAATCTTTTCTCTCAGCAAAAAGATAACACATCTTAATTCTGCTTGCATTGGCAATAAGAACTTGCAGGGATTTTAAGTGCAATATTCATTTGATTGGTTTGTTACTTGGGATGCGAAACAGCCCTTGTATAAATATTGCTATACAAGGAATAGCCTTCTGGTTGAGGCTGCCGGAATTGTTTCAACATATAAAGGCTCCAACATTCTCCATCCTGGCCCTGGACAGAAGTATTTAGCTAGATATGCATCCTTCTGTACCAAATAATTCTGGTTAAGCTGCTATAGGGTTATAGAATTAAATGTGATATATGCTAATCTCTGTAGAAGATCAGGCCATGTGTAAAACATATCAGATTTGGCTCAAGGAGGGCATTTCACATTTGCCAACTGGTGCCCTTCAAATGTGCTTGGTTATAGTTCCTGTTAGCCCTAGTCAGTATCACTAATGGTAATGGAATTCTTCTGAATATGTGAAATATAAATTAAGATATAGAAGAGTAGGGTGTACTATTGGACTTTTCTATCTTGAACTGGCCCCAAATCTAGTTTGTTACCTATAAAAAATTAGGAAATATTTTATATTTCCTAATATATTCAGGGTCAACTCATTATTCCCTTGCACTTAAATCAAGCAAGTTTTTCCCCCCCACAAATAGTAACAACTGAAAGAAAAACTCAGTTTTCTAATGCCAAGTATAAAGCACCAAAAAGCAAATCCTCCAATGATAGATATCCCTAGAAAGAAGCTTGAATTAACAATTTCTTATTTAGACTAATTTTTATAATACACCCAATGTGACCTTTCAATTTTATCATGAGCTGTAACAATTGCAAAATAATTCACTTTTAAATTTAAAAAAAATATAATATTCCTAAAAACACTTCTAAAGTGACTTTCTCTTCCCATACACAATTCACCGGAAAGCCAATGCTAAGTTGTTTTTACTAAGAAGATCCAAAGTGGAAAGTGAAATTCTGACCTCTACTGCTTGGCATTTTCCCCCAGTTGAACAGATTAACCAATTATGCAGTTATTTTATCTAAAACAATAAAATATCTACATCTTCCTGAAGCAAGAAACCCAAGTCTAGCTGGTCAAGAGTCTCCTTTTAAAGTTCCAGTTTGCCCAGCATTAGCTCTATGTGTTACTACTAAGGTAAGAAATAATCTGATGTAGGTGGGTAAAATGCTCATCTCCCCCTTAAAATAAATACTTTATTTATGCAAAGAGATATCTAAATGCACTGACTTGTCAGAAAGGAGTCTGTAGGGGAGAAATGAAGGAACATGAGTTGCAAGGAATAAAAAGCAAGCACACAATAAGCTAACAGAGACGGTGTACTGATCCTCACAGTTCACTTCATAGTAGCTATGTAACGTATCTATCTACATAAGAAACCACTGGAAGTGAACTGCAATCTACTTTAATGTATCAAATCTCCTTATAACTTTCAATATCACTGAAGCTTCTCTGGCTCTATTTTATATGAGACTGCATACCAAAATGAAACGGAATAAAACTTCCTGTGCCAAGCTGGCCTAATAAGGTGTGGCAGAACAATAGTTCTGATGCAACAGAATATTAAAGGGATTTGGTGGGAGAAATGAAAGGAGTCAAAATGGAAATGAAAGTATTACTTTCGTAGCCAATACTATTTTCAGCAAGAACTCAATTTTGAGAACGGTAACAAGTTAACCTTTAATTTCTTCCTTTTTTCCTGGTGATAATAAAGTATTGATCTGGAGGGAAATTATCTTTTTTAATGAAAAAGATGTTACTAGTGTATGTACCACAATAAATACTTTAGCCTACTTTGCATGTGGTCTTGTTCTATTTTGGAGAAGAGAAATTCAGTGAATTAGACCCTTTACATATCATGCTTTATGCATAAAAGCCATTTACTCTAAGCATAGGACTTTCTGAAGATCAGAAACCAGGGAAAGACAAACTGTCCGTACTTCCAGAATACTAGCAAAAACCAATCTAGTTTTATCAATAGGCATAAAAAAAATCATCCTTTGATGGAGTACAAGATAAGCCTCCACAGAATTCATGATTAAGGAATAAAACAGTCCAAACTTTCTCCACTGATCAAGTGTCAACTCTTTATTGAATGGCTTCTTGGTCACATTATTGCTACTCAGTCTAGGAAGGGAAGAGAACCTGCTTGCTGTTAATTTATGGGGTCATTATGGGGTCATTCATGAATGGAATTAGAACTATGCTGTGAGTTCTCCTTTCCTTGGGTCATTTTTCATACATGGTAAAGGTAACGGTTCCCCCGCACATGCGTGCTAGTCGTTTCCGACTCTAGGGGCCGATGCTCATCTCCGTTTCAAAGCCGAAGAGCCAGCGCTTGTCCGAGGACGTCTCCGTGGTCATTTGGCCGGCATGACTAGATGCCAAAGGCGCATGGAATGCTGTTACCTTCCCACCATAGTGGTCCCTATTTTTCTACTTGCATTTTTACGTGCTTTCGAACTGCTAGGTTGGCAGAAGCTGGGATGAGTAACAGGCGCTCACTCTGTTACGCAGCACTCGGGATTCGACCCGCCAAACTGCCGACTTTCTGATCGACAAGCTCAGCATCCTAACCCACTGAGCCACCGCGTCCCTGAGCAATGAGCAATGCCAAATAAACTGTGATTACAAAATGGGCAGATGAGAATGAGAGAGTGACATGGTTTCACACATTATACTCATAATGTGATTTATTTGAATTTTGGCCTAGTATATTATGCGAACCCAGTTTAAGGTCCACATTAATCTCTGTGAGGTGCAGTACATTTGGAAGTTTGAGAACAGTTTACAGGTGCTCCTACAAATTGTTGCAATGGTGGACACAGGCAGTCATTTAACAGAAGGCAAACTGGCAAGATTGTGTCCCATCACTATAAAAACCGACATGGTGTGCTTTGCATCAGTTTACCTCTCATTTTGTTTTTAGTTGAAACGGTATTGATAGAAAATAAAATCAGGGCATGTAACATGAGGTCGCTAAGCATATTGAACCCATAAATATTAATCACGATTTGTGGCTTAAATACATGAAAACAGCCAATTATTCAGCAAATCATAGTTACATGAAATCTGGCTAAGAATGACATAGGAACCTAGCCAGAGATTCAGATACCTTCATTTAGAGTACATGGAAGGTAAGCTAATCTATATCAGCACTAAGCTTCCCAGTGGAACAAACAATCACTAAACAGCTCTGCTGTTTGCGATTTGCTTCTTGCTGATTTTACTGCGGAAACCAGGAATGTCAAAAGTTCCATGATAGCCCATGGTTAGCTGTTATACTAGAGTTTTGAACAGGCCACTTTTAGTGGTGTAGCTGTAGAAACCACAACTCCCTATACTCTGTTCTCCTTTCAGACAGTTCCTGTACTTCACTCAGAGTGCTTTTTCAATGTTAAAAAAATACCCTGTATTATTATTTTTATGTGTGATTATATAAAGTGGACTTTAAACTTCTCAATACCAATACTCTCTCAAGACGGATTCTTCATTTTACTTTAAGGTAATGCAATCAATCTACCTTCTACACAAAGTAAAAAATTAATATATTGATGAAGAATATGAAGAGGAAAGTCATCAATAATAATTCTATGCTCCAAATGTTCTGGGTGAACTCAGCTCTGAATATGTGCAAGTAAGTTCAGGCTGCATAGATCCTAATACCTGAAGCATTAATAGTCTGAAGAATCGGCTGTGTAGTTCCAGGGGAAATTAGCAAAACTGGTTTTTTTTAGTGTATCCTTTGAAAAAGATATGGAATTAAGTGCAAAATTCACAAGGTTTTATCCACTGAAAATTGGCCTGCTCTTAAACAGGATCACCATTATTCTTAAATATATAACTGATGAGCTGCAAGGGTATCCATGAAAGGCTGCACAAGATAATCTGTTGAGAAGTAGAAGATCAGGCCAAAGGTGATGGAGATGGGAAGAGCCGGTAGTGCCTTTTTAAAGACTGCAAGCAATAGAAGAGTTAAGCACAGACCCTAAGAGAAAGAAAAGGAACATGATCAGCAGGAATATACCTAGCTGGAACATTTTTTCATACAGATAAATATTAAAAATATTAATATCCTGTGATACTTTCTGAGTTTTGCCCAGAAAGGTACAACAAGAAATGAATTAAATATTATTTCATCTGATGATATTCATATATTTGCTATTACTCTGCTGGATTCCTGCAAGTTGGCCTACATCAGGCATGTCAAACTGCCGGCCCATGGGCCGGATGCATCATGCTAAAACTGCGCCCACCCCATGGCTGGCAATGGGGGAAAAGTCGCAATATGTCACGCAATGTCACGTGATGTCGCAAGTTTGACATGCCTGGCCTACATGGCCAACTACCATGAAGATGAACCAAAGTCTACAGCTGGTACAAATTGTAGCTGCTGGATTGCTGATCCATAGAAATGGGTTTAACAAAACAAAACGGGTTTAATTCCTCCTCATGTTATAGGAGCTGATCAACTACTGGGCCCAATTCAAGGTTCTGGCAGCATACAGATAGTGGTATAACTAACTAAACACCAGGATTTATACATTAACATTTCACTTTCTTTGCTGCCTTTGAATATCTTGGAAGAGGAATTTCTGGTAGCAGTGCCTACTTGGCTACTTTACTTGAATACTTGAGGAAATTGAAACAATTACACAATAATCATTAATTATTGTGTAATTTTATTGTCTACCTCTTTCAGATATATATTGCAATATAATATTTACTTGTTAACAGCAATACAGCCTGATTTACAACTGCAAAACTGTGGAAAACCTTTGCTTCAGCAGTATTCAGTTTTTAGCAGTATTTAAAACTGGGAGAAACAGCACTGGGTGAAAAATTCACACAAAAGAAAAAGTCCTTAAGAATCTTTAATCTTTAATAGAAATATAGAATATGGATGTTAAAAATTTTGTAAGTTTGCTTAAAATTACAAATGAGTATATATTCCCGAACTATACATTCTTCTGTTCTTGCTTCTGTGTAGTTTGTTTTTAATTCAGGGCATTTTTACTATCTGGTTGAGTACCAAATATTTAAATAAATATTTAAACCTGTGCTAAATGTGCGTTTAAACAATGGCTGGCTGGGAAATTTGGGAAGTAGAGGTCCAGATATCTTAGAGTTGCTAAGGTTTTAAATAGTTAAAAAAGTTAAAAAAGAAAATAATGTTTAGGTTATCATCACCTTTCTGATCTTAATGCTGGAAGCTAAACAGAATGTCATATCACCGTAAAGATTCAAACTGATCCTCTTCAAAAACCCACTCATTATCATTTGAGTAAGCCCCCCAATTAAGTCTGATCCCAACCGTATTGGGATTCACTCTTCAGTCCCAGGTGCTCAAATGTCTAGGACCCAATGCTGATAATCCATGCTGTTATCCTAGTTTTATTGTATGCCGAAGGACAAAGCAGAAGAATAGGTATTTCTTATCATATCTGTCTTTTTTCCCCATGTAAAAAAATAATCCCAGAGAGGTCACAATTGCGAGATAATTCTTATCCTCAGGTTTACAATCAAAAGGAAACACAGCAGGGAAAGAAATTGAAAGTACAATGGTATTGGGCTTACTGTGTTAATTTTACTTACTATAAGGATGGCTACAAAACAAGCCAATGTTGTATTCCAGTCCCCACTAGCAGTGGCAGCTGCTTTGCCAACAAGCACGCTATAGAAGATAAAGTCTCCTAGACCCAGCTTGACTCCTCCTATTAGAAGTAAACATAATTCCATCAGATAGCTGCATCTGTCTTACAATACACATTTTAAATTGTATTTTAAGGAGACATGACATTTATGAACATGAAAGGGCGCTCAGAAACTTTCCTTTGTACACCAAATCTTCTGCCTTTTAAAACTAAGACCTCTTTTATTTTTATAGGTGCTATTATCTCTTGTAAAGATCTACATGGCGTAAGATCAGCCTCTTTGTGAGACCACCTGTCTCCCATTGTTTCTACCCACCTACCAAGTGTAGCACAAAGGGCATGCTCTGTGTTCCCTCCATGAAACAATGCCATCTTCTTGGACCCTGGAGAGATGCTTTCTCTGTGCCATACACACCTTGTAGAAAAGCATCACTCCAAAGATCAGATAACCCCAACATTTTCAGTCTTTCATAAAGCTTGGAAGACATGACTGTTCCTCCAGGCTTTTGTCCAGGAACTTGGACAATATCTGCGCGGTTCTTGGTGCTCTCTGAGCTTGGTGGTTTTCTTGCAGACATTTCATTATCGAGCCAGGTAACATCATCTGTGCTACAAAGGAGTGGGGGAAACTGTGAGCCTCTAGACCAGACATGTCAAACTCGCGATGTCATGTGATGTCGCGCAATGTATCGGGACAGTTTTGCCATTGCTGGCAATGGGGTGGGCACGGCTTCCAGATGACATGTCCAGCCCGTGGGCTGGCAGCTTGACACCTCTGCTCTAGACCAAACTAAGTCCAAAAACACTAGAGAATTCATGAAAGTCTGGCACTCAGACAAATCAGCCATCAATAAGCACAAAGAGATAAACAACATCTACATTGAAAAGAGACAAAAAAGCTAAAAAGGAAACCTCCTTACCAGTAATCAACATCCAGATAAGCAAAGAGTAACACTAAGATTAATACTAGACCAGGAGTAGGCAACCTTGGCTCTTTTATGACTTGTGTACTTCAACTCCCAGAATTCCTGAGTCAGCATGGCTGGTTCAGGAATTCTGGGAGTTGGGAGTCCACAAGTCATAAAAGAGCCAAGGTTGCCTACCCCTATACTAGACCAACAATCAAGTAGTAAACAATTCCCTAATCAAGAAACAACTCAGACAAACAATCACATAGTAAACTAATCAAGAAATCACCAAGAACACTCCCATCAACACTGACAGGGCAAGACATTTATAACATAAGAGGAAACCAGGCTCCCTTGTAGCACTGATGTTGTTATCTAGTTGGGTAATGAAACATCTGCAAGAAAACAACCAAGCTCAAAGAGCACCAAAACGACCACAGTTCAACTCAGACTTACAAATATTCGTCCATCGGTAACAATATCTGTTCGTAATGTGATTTTATTTGAGAGTTATTATGTAACCAAGACCTCATGAGTTTATACAGTTGTTGTTGTTGATGATGATGATAATAGTAATAATAATAATAATAATAATAATAATAATAATAATAACAACAACAAGAAGAAGGAGAAGAAGTTGTTGTTGGAAGGGACCTTGGAGGTCACCTAGTCCAACCCCCTGCTCAGGCAGGAAATATATTGTTAAAATAGTGCATTATACTATTTTAATGTTTGCATGTTATCCAGAGTAATTGCGACAAGATGGGTGGCTGTATAAATCATTTAAATAAAATAAATAAATAAATTTGCATTAATCTGTTTTGGTCCTAAGGCTCTCTCTGGAATGGTACAGGGTGCCTGAAATACTTGTTGCCTCCTGAAAAATGGATGTTTTGTGACTTTCATACTAACTGTTGTGGCCAAGTGTACTCATTAGCAGATCTTAAGATTTAAATGAGTCCTCATCCCAAAAAGATTACATACCCCATGTTGCAAGGTAATGTTTTAGTTATTTCCTACATACAGTGTAGCATTTCTTTGTGGCTCCAACTTAAGAGCACCAAAGCATACAGGGAGTGCAGAATTATTAGGCAAGTTGTATTTTTGAGGATTAATTTTATTATTGAACAACAACCATGTTCTCAATGAACCCAAAAAACTCATTAATATCAAAGCTGAATATTTTTGGAAGTAGTTTTTAGTTTGTTTTTAGTTATAGCTATTTTAGGGGGATATCTGTGTGTGCAGGTGACTATTACTGTGCATAATTATTAGGCAACTTAACAAAAAACAAATATATACCCATTTCAATTATTTATTTTTACCAGTGAAACCAATATAACATCTCAACATTCACAAATATACATTTCTGACATTCAAAAACATAACAAAAACAAATCAGTGACCAATATAGCCACCTTTCTTTGCAAGGACACTCAAAAGCCTGCCATCCATGGATTCTGTCAGTGTTTTGATCTGTTCACCATCAACATTGCGTGCAGCAGCAACCACAGCCTCCCAGACACTGTTCAGAGAGGTGTACTGTTTTCCCTCCTTGTAAATCTCACATTTGATGATGGACCACAGGTTCTCAATGGGGTTCAGATCAGGTGAACAAGGAGGCCATGTCATTAGATTTCCTTCTTTTATACCCTTTCTTGCCAGCCACGCTGTGGAGTACTTGGACGCGTGTGATGGAGCATTGTCCTGCATGAAAATCATGTTTTTCTTGAAGGATGCAGACTTCTTCCTGTACCACTGCTTGAAGAAGGTGTCTTCCAGAAACTGGCAGTAGGACTGGGAGTTGAGCTTGACTCCATCCTCAACCCGAAAAGGCCCCACAAGCTCATCTTTGATGATACCAGCCCAAACCAGTACTCCACCTCCACCTTGCTGGCGTCTGAGTTGGACTGGAGCTCTCTGCCCTTTACCAATCCAGCCACGGGCCCATCCATCTGGCCCATCAAGACTCACTCTCATTTCATCAGTCCATAAAACCTTAGAAAAATCAGTCTTGAGATATTTCTTGGCCCAGTCTTGACGTTTCAGCTTGTGTGTCTTGTTCAGTGGTGGTCGTCTTTCAGCCTTTCTTACCTTGGCCATGTCTCTGAGTATTGCACACCTTGTGCTTTTGGGCACTCCAGTGATGTTGCAGCTCTGAAATATGGCCAAACTGGTGGCAAGTGGCATCTTGGCAGCTGCACGCTTGACTTTTCTCAGTTCATGGGCAGTTATTTTGCGCCTTGGTTTCTCCACACGCTTCTTGCGACCCTGTTGACTATTTTGAATGAAACGCTTGATTGTTCGATGATCACGCTTCAGAAGCTTTGCAATTTTAAGAGTGCTGCATCCCTCTGCAAGATATCTCACTATTTTTGACTTTTCTGAGCCTGTCAAGTCCTTCTTTTGACCCATTTTGCCAAAGGAAAGGAAGTTGCCTAATAATTATGCACACCTGATACAGGGTGTTGATGTCATTAGACCACACCCCTTCTCATTACAGAGATGCACATCACCTAATATGCTTAATTGGTAGTAGGCTTTCGAGCCTATACAGCTTGGAGTAAGACAACATGCATAAAGAGGATGATGTGGTCAAAATACTCATTTGCCTAATAATTCTGCACTCCCTGTATGAAATGGCCAACATTTTATTTCTGCATTAAGGTAAAGAAGCACCCAATGTTCCTGTATTTTGTAACTATAACCACAAGGTAAATTCAGGGCCAAAATGAATGAATAAACAGAACTAATCTCAAGCAGATGTGCTGTAATCCAGGACTTTCCTAGAACTTTTCACAGATGGTACATGTCAAAAACGAAACAAAGGATGACAATATTCTTTCATACTCAAAATCCTAGCTCTTTCTCTGACATCTTCATTTAAATGCTCAACTGAAGAAAACTCCTATCCAACAGCAAATGACTCTTAACTGTATAAAACAGTTAAATAATTCTTTTTAGACAGCTGTTCCTATTTTAAAGCAGGGGTCCTCAACCTTGGCAACTTTAAGACTTGTGGACTTCAACTCCCAGAATTCCTCAGCCAGCAAAGAATTCTGGGAGTTGAAGTCCACAAGTCTTAAAGTTGACAAGGTTGAGGACCCTTGCTTTAAAGGATTAACAATAGTGAATTTTTAATTTAAGTGACTACAGCTTACTTTCTTCCTCCTCCTGGGTTTCCTCAAAGTTGCGGGCAATTTGACCAAGTTGTTGGCCACTTTGATCGATAGTTGAGTTTCTCATTTCTGGAACTTCATGCTCAGCATGTGAAGAACTGTCATGGGTCTCTGCTTCTTCAGTCAATTAGAGGCATAACAATGAGAGAAACATAAGCAAAAAAGAAAAAAAATCAATTTACATATATATTACATTTTAAGAAAAAACCTTGTTAGAATAAAAGTTCTCTCTGTTGTAACAGGACTGTGCAATAATATTGATTTAAACCAGTTGTCATGGAGAAGATAATTGATTTGTTCTCTGATGTGGTAGAGCTGGGGTGTAGAATTTACGATTTTCCTAATGTTGTTTACAAGGTTCACAGATTCATATGACTAGTCACGCTGGATCTGAATCTTACAACCAAATAAACTACTCTCAAATAAAGCTTGGCAAAATCTTTTTTCTGTACATAAATTGTCAAAGAATTCAGAACGTTATTCAGTCAGTAATTGAACTTACTCTTTCAATGCAGAGATTTCTAATGTAGTTCCCATATAATTCTCATGGAAGCTTCCCTTTATAATTAGCTTGCAAAAAGCAAGAAATCCAGTGAATATAATACATTGTAGATTCCATTTCAACTTTACTTAACAACAAAAGAATGACCCTTGTTATATCAAGTGCATCAATTACCTGGATTCCATATCTCCTGAGAAGTCCTTCTCTCTGCACTGTCTGGCTTTGCCATTCCAATTGTCCACATCATAGCAGCTTAAGGAAAGGACAAACAACATAAAAACTTATGAAACAAGACTGATGGGTTGTTCAAAGTTACAATGTACAGTGTAATCTGAAGCCCACCCTACATTTCTCAATTGTGATATATTAAGAAAATGTGCCAATGCTACAGTTACTTGCATTTGCCTATCAGTACACAATGTTCTGTGTGCCTTGGCATATAGTCACGCTGCCCACATGACCATGAAATCATTTTCATACAATGTTAGTTCCCTTAGCTAGGAAACAGATATATATGTTATATATATTTGAGGGAACACCTGCTGCCGACATCAAGTTCCCTTCGTCCTGTGCGCTCCCACAGGGAGGGCCTTCTCAGGGTGCCGCCGGAAAAAGACTGCCGGCGGATAACACCCAGGGGGAGGGCCTTCTCTGTGGGTGCGCCTGCCCTTTGGAACCAGCTGCCCGTGGAGCTTAGGACTGCCCCCGACCTTCGTTCATTTCGCCGGGACCTGAAGACCTGGCTCTTTGAGCTTTCTGGCCCAGGCTGAGAGTTTTAATTGGGGTTTTTATATTTTATTTCAGGGATCGAATTTAATCATTTTAAATTGTTTTTTAATTTTTGTATTGTATTGATGTTTTAAACACCTTGTAAACCGCCCTGAGTCCTACGGGAAAAGGGCGGTATATAAATTTAATAAAATAAAATAAATAAAATAAATAAATATATATGAAATCTGTAACCTGGGCATTGTGCCCATACTTGCAAACCTAACTTTACAAGGCCAGAAACTTTCCTTTTAAAAGAATGCTGAGATAATCAGGAAGTTGAATTTTATATCTATTTCCACGATCTGGGCATATCCAACAATACCTCTGAACAGGATAGAATTTCTATTTTCCTTCTTTTTCATTCCGAAATAATATTTTCAGTTAATAAGGCATCAGTAGTTGCTACAACAGGGGTAATCCTATAAAGGCCAGTCACAGAAAAGAAGCCTGTATTCTACTCACAGGAATAAATAAGTGCAGGAAATATTGGCTCATTTCTCTCTTGTGCTGTTTCCACCAACATTCGGAGAGGTCCCTTTGGACATAAAACTGCTATCAAGTCTGTGGACAGAAAAATCTCAATTTAATCCCAAGCAGCATTCTGAACACCTAATTTTCCTGCTGCTACATGGCAGGGAGTTTTTTCAAACTTTTCTCAAAAGGTACTTATGGCTTTACTAATAATAGCAATAAAATATAATACAATATACAAAGAAAACATTCTGAATCTTGGAGAGCTTTCTTTTTGAAATAAGAGAGAAGATAAACACAATTTCAGAACCTCAAATGAGGGAAAGAGAAATTCACAGAATAAAACTCCCATATAATATAAGGAATCCAGGGAAATAAAAGCACCAAACTTTATTTGGCGCACAGAATCTAATGCTTCTTGACAAGCGCAGTCCGTCTTTATGATTAGGCAAAGCAAGGTAATGGACTCATGAATAAATGTTGATATCACTGAAGAGATAACAATCTCTTGCTTCATTTATATCCCGCTGCAAATTCTTCTGTCTCTTAATTACCCCTCCTTTGCAATGAAAATATTGTGAAGAAATGTAGCCAATATAATAACAGAAAGAGCAAAAAAGACAATTCAAATGGAACTAAGAATTGGAGAAACATTTCACTATAAACGTATTCTTAGACTTGTAGCTTTGAGAAGCATTTGTGTATACAGGTAGTCTTCGACTTACAACCACAATTGAGCTCAGTATTTCTGTTGTTAAGTGAGACATTTGCTAAGTGAGTTTTGCCCCATTTCGCGACCTTTCTCGCCACATTTGATAAGTTAGTAACCCGATTGTTAAGTGAATCAGGCTTCCCCACTGACTTTGCTTGCCAAAAGGTTGTGAAAGCGGATCACATGACCTTGGGATACAGTAATGGTCATAAGTATGAACCAGTTGCCAAGCATCTGAATTTTGATCATGGGGATGCTACAAAGGTTATAACTGTGAAAAATGGTCATAAGTCACTATTTTCAGTGCCATTGTAACTGAACAGTCAATAAATTAACTGTTATAAGTTGAGGAGTATATACAGTACTTCAAAACTTGGTCACAGTCTCTTAATATGTATTTTAGAACAGTTATTGGATTAAAAAAAATCCATTTAAAGCTTTGCTGTGATTGCCGTTTCAATGCATATGACTTCGGGCCACATTCCAATGTCATAATGAACAATGATGATAATAAATCAGTTACCACAATTTGCTCTCCTTGTGTCTGCATGGGGCTACACAGAACAGTTAGAATAATTCTGGTTCCATTTTTTGACAAACTATGGCTTGTCAGGTTTGGAAAGTATTAGTGGCTATTATCAGAGTGGAAGGTTTGGATCCCTTGCTTGCAATCAGAATAGAACAGACATGTCAAACACAAGGCCCCGGGGCCAGATCCAGCCCGCGAAGTGGTTTCATGTGGCCCACGAAGACATCCTGGAAACAGTGAGGGAACGGCTCCCACTGCCTCGGCCCTGGCCCAGAGACCCTCCTTTTGCCAGAGACCCTCAGATCTGTCCCACTCCTGCCCAGGCCCCCATAGGCACCCTTGATGCGAACAATGTAGAGCTGGCCACGCCCACCCAGTAGGCCATACGCACTCTAGCCATGCCCACCCAGTAGGCCACGCCCACCCAGGCCACACCCACCCGGCCCCCTGAGGGCAACCACAATGCTGATGCGGCCCTCAATGAAATTGAGTTTGACACCCCTGGAATAGAACAAAACGCAAACCCAGCCTGGAGAAGACCACAATAAATCAAGGTGTATTGCAATATGTGAGTGCAACTTTCTGAATACAGGTTTCAAAGCTGAAATAATCTCTCTGGAGTGAAATGCAAAGATTTAATATTTATCATTATTTATTCTTTCTAGGACATGGTATTAACTTGGTTTAATCTCCTCAAAAAGACATGTTCAGTTTCAGAAGAGGATCACCATACAAATTCTGTTGCAGACATACCATAAACAGAGATGCCTCCCAGGATGACCCAAGCTGACCACTCTGGCAGGTACTTAATGAAAACTAGAGCCATCAAGGCACTGATCATAATGAGATAGGCTTGCTGAAGTTTCAAAGGCCCCTTCCAATGGATGCAAATCATCCCAACAGCTCCAAAATTCCAGATGACAAAGAACAGGGTAGGGTAATCCATAGCTACATTGTAAGTCTTGAGTACTTCGCTGTTAAAAAAAATAAAAAATAAAAATAGTTCACTGCTATGATGTAGTAACTGTGAACTAACAACATAAGGAGACGCTGCACTATTTCGGAGAGAGGAAGAACAGGGAAGTTGCAGGTGTACGACCAAAATCATGTGCTGTATAACTGAGCTCATAGGATCAAATTAGGATCCAAATACCGTATATACTTGAGTATAAGCCGACTCGAGTATAAGCCGAGACCCCCCAATTTCACCCCCAAAAACTGGGAAAAGTTGTTGACTCGAGTATAAGCCGATCCGCAGTTCTGCAAGCCTCCGCCGCCGGCGGAGGCTGGATCCGCGCTCTGCAAGCCTCTGCCGCCAGCAGAGGCTCGATCCGCCATTTTGCAAGCCTGAATACACAGGAATACCCTGTGTGGCCGCGGCTCTCGGGGAAGCCCTGGCTGTCCGCTTCCTCGCTCCACGCTGCCATTCGGGGCCCGCGCGTTCCCCGGGCAAATCGCGGCGCCCAGCAGGCGAGGAAACACGCCCGTTCCAGTCGCCCCCCCTTCCTTCAGGAGACGCGAAGCAAGTGACCGCCCGGAGCTTACCGAGGGCTTGTGCGCGGCCGAGGCTTCGGTGCTTCCAGGATCGCGCGCACCTCTCCCAAGCCACCGCCGTCCAGAGACCTGCCGAAGTTTGGGGAGGTTTGGGGAGGTGCGCGCGCACCTCCCCAAACGCCTCCGCGCAGACCTGCCGATGTTTGGGGAGGTTTGGGCGCCTCCCCAAACCTCCCCAGGTCTCCGTTCCTCCGCGCAGACCTGCCGACGTTTGGGGAGGTTTGGGCGCCTCCCCAAACCTCCCCAGGTCTCCGTTCCTCCTGCCGACGTTTGGGGAGGCTTGGGCGCCTCCCCAAACCTCCCCAGGTCTCCGTTCCTCCGCGTAGACCTGCCGACGTTTGGGGAGGTTTGGGCGCCTCCCCAAACCTCCCCAAACGTCGGCAGGTCTCCGTTCCTCCTGCCGACGTTTGGGGAGGTTTGGGCGCCTCCCCAAACCTCCCCAGGTCTCCGTTCCTCCGCGCAGACCTGCCAACGTTTGGGGAGGTTTGGGCGCCTCCCCAAACCTCCCCAGGTCTCCGTTCCTCCTGCCGAAGTTTGGGGAGGTTTGGGCGCCTCCCCAAACCTCCCCAGGTCTCCGTTCCTCCGCGCAGACCTGCCGACGTTTGGGGAGGTTTGGGCGCCTCCCCAAACCTCCCCAGGTCTCCGTTCCTCCTGCCGAAGTTTGGGGAGGTTTGGGAGCCTCCCCAAACCTCCCCAGGACACCGTTCCTCCGCGCAGACCTGCCGACGTTTGGGGAGGTTTGGGCGCCTCCCCAAACCTCCCCAGGTCTCCGTTCCTCCGCGCAGACCTGCCGACGTTTGGGGAGGTTTGGGCGCCTCCCCAAACGTCGGCAGGTCTGCGCGACGTTTGGGGAGGTTTGGGGAGGCGCCCAAACCTCCCCAAACGTCGGCAGGTCTGCGCGGAGGAACGGAGACCTGCCGAGGTTTGGGGAGGCGCCCAAACCTCCCCAAACGTCGGCAGGTCTGCGCGGAGGAACGGAGACCTGGGGAGGTTTGGGGAGGTGCCCAAACCTCCCCAAACGTCGGCAGGAGGAACGGAGACCTGCCGACGTTTGGGGAGGTTTGGGCGCCTCCCCAAACCTCCCCAGGTCTCCGTTCCTCCTGCCGAAGTTTGGGGAGGTTTGGGCGCCTCCCCAAACCTCCCCAGGTCTCTGTTCCTCCTGCCGACGTTTGGGGAGGCTTGGGCGCCTCCCCAAACCTCCCCAGGTCTCCGTTCCTCCGCGCACATCTGCCGACGTTTGGGGAGGTTTGGGCGCCTCCCCAAACCTCCCCAAACGTCGGCAGGTCTCCATTCCTCCTGCCGACGTTTGGGGAGGTTTGGGCACCTCCCCAAACCTCCCCAGGTCTCCGTTCCTCCGCGCAGACCTGCCGACGTTTGGGGAGGTTTGGGCGCCTCCCCAAACCTCCCCAAACGTCGGCAGGTCTCCGTTCCTCCTGCCGACGTTTGGGGAGGTTTGGGCGCCTCCCCAAACCTCCCCAGCTCTCCGTTCCTCCGCGCAGACCTGCCGACGTTTGGGGAGGTTTGGGCGCCTCCCCAAACCTCCCAAGGTCTCTGTTCATCCTGCCGAAGTTTGGGGAGGTTTGGGCGCCTCCCCAAATCTCCCCAGGTCTCCGTTCCTCCGCGCAGACCGGCCGACGTTTGGGGAGGTTTGGGCGCCTCCCCAAACCTCCCCAAACGTCGGCAGGTCTCCGTTCCTCCTGCCGACGTTTGGGGAGGTTTGGGCGCCTCCCCAAACCTCCCCAGGTCTCCGTTCCTCCTGCCGAAGTTTTGGGAGGTTTGGGCGCCTCCCCAAACCTGCCCAGGTCTCCGTTCCTCCGCGTAGACCTGCCGACGTTTGGGGAGGTTTGGGCGCCTCCCCAAACCTCCCCAAACGTCGGCAGGTCTCCGTTCCTCCTGCCGACGTTTGGGGAGGTTTGGGCGCCTCCCCAAACCTCCCCAGGTCTCCGTTCCTCCGCACAGACCTGCCAACGTTTGGGGAGGTTTGGGCGCCTCCCCAAACCTCCCCAGGTCTCCGTTCCTCCTGCCGAAGTTTGGGGAGGTTTGGGCGCCTCCCCAAACCTCCCCAGGTCTCCGTTCCTCCGCGTAGACCTGCCGACGTTTGGGGAGGTTTGGGCGCCTCCCCAAACCTCCCCAGGTCTCTGTTCCTCCGCACAGACCTGCTGACGTTTGGGGAGGTTTGGGCGCCTCCCCAAACCTCCCCAGGTCTCCGTTCCTCCTGCCGAAGTTTGGGGAGGTTTGGGCGCCTCCCCAAACCTCCCCAAACGTCGGCAGGTCTCTGTTCCTCCTGCCGACGTTTGGGGAGGTTTGGGCACCTCCCCAAACCTCCCCAGGTCTCCGTTCCTCCGCGCAGACCTGCCGACGTTTGGGGAGGTTTGGGCGCCTACCCAAACCTCCCCAGGTCTCCGTTCCTCCTGCCGAAGTTTGGGGAGGTTTGGGCGCCTCCCCAAACCTCCCCAGGTCTCTGTTTCTCCGCACAGACCTGCTGACGTTTGGGGAGGTTTGGGCGCCTCCCCAAACCTCCCCAAACGTCGGCAGGTCTCCATTCCTCCTGCCGACGTTTGGGGAGGTTTGGGCGCCTCCCCAAACCTCCCCAGGTCTCCGTTCCTCCGCGCAGACCTGCCGACGTTTGGGGAGGTTTGGGCGCCTCCCCAAACCTCCCCAGGTCTCCGTTCCTCCTGCCGAAGTTTGGGGAGGTTTGGGCGCCTCCCCAAACCTCCCCAGGACTCCGTTCCTCCGCGCAGACCTGCCGACGTTTGGGGAGGTTTGGGCGCCTCCCCAAACCTCCCCAGGTCTCCGTTCCTCTGCGCAGACCTGCCGACGTTTGGGGAGGTTTGGGCGCCTCCCCAAACGTCGGCAGGTCTGCGCGACGTTTGGGGAGGTTTGGGGAGGCGCCCAAACCTCCCCAAACGTCGGCAGGTCTGCGCGGAGGAACGGAGACCTGGGGAGGTTTGGGGAGGTGCCCAAACCTCCCCAAACGTCGGCAGGAGGAACGGAGGCTTGGGCGCCTCCCCAAACCTCCCCAGGTCTCCGTTCCTCCGCGCAGACCTGCCGACGTTTGGGGAGGTTTGGGCGCCTCCCCAAACCTCCCCAAACGTCGGCAGGTCTCCATTCCTCCTGCCGACGTTTGGGGAGGTTTGGGCACCTCCCCAAACCTCCCCAGGTCTCCGTTCCTCCGCGCAGACCTGCCGTTTGGGGAGGTTTGGGCACCTCCCCAAACCTCCCCAAACGTCGGCAGGTCTCCGTTCCTCCTGCCAACGTTTGGGGAGGTTTGGGCGCCTCCCCAAACCTCCCCAGGTCTCCGTTCCTCCGCGCAGACCTGCCGACGTTTGGGGAGGTTTGGGCGCCTCCCCAAACCTCCCAAGGTCTCTGTTCATCCTGCCGAAGTTTGGGGAGGTTTGGGCGCCTCCCCAAACCTCCCCAGGTCTCCGTTCCTCCGCGCAGACCTGCCGACGTTTGGGGAGGTTTGGGCGCCTCCCCAAACCTCCCCAGGTCTCCGTTCCTCCTGCCGAAGTTTGGGGAGGTTTGGGCGCCTCCCCAAACCTCCCCAGGTCTCCGTTCCTCCGCGCAGACCTGCCGACGTTTGGGGAGGTTTGGGCGCCTCCCCAAACCTCCCCAGGTCTCCGTTCCTCCTGCTGAAGTTTGGGGAGGTTTGGGCGCCTCCCCAAACCTCCCCAGGACTCCGTTCCTCCGCGCAGACCTGCCGACGTTTGGGGAGGTTTGGGCGCCTCCCCAAACCTCCCCAGGTCTCCGTTCCTCCGCGCAGACCTGCCGACGTTTGGGGAGGTTTGGGCGCCTCCCCAAACCTCCCCAAACGTCGGCAGGTCTCCATTCCTCCTGCCGAAGTTTGGGGAGGTTTGGGCGCCTCCCCAAACCTCCCCAGGTCTCCGTTCCTCCGCGCAGACCTGCCGACATTTGGGGAGGTTTGGGCGCCTCCCCAAACCTCCCCAAACGTCGGCAGGTCTCCGTTCCTCCTGCCGACGTTTGGGGAGGTTTGGGCGCCTCCCCAAACCTCCCCAGGTCTCCGTTCCTCCTGCCGAAGTTTGGGGAGGTTTGGGCGCCTCCCCAAACCTCCCCAGGTCTCCGTTCCTCCGCGCAGACCTGCCGACGTTTGGGGAGGTTTGGGCGCCTCCCCAAACCTCCCCAGGTCTCCGTTCCTCCTGCCGAAGTTTGGGGAGGTTTGGGCGCCTCCCCAAACCTCCCCAGGTCTCCGTTCCTCCGCGCAGACCTGCCGACGTTTGGGGAGGTTTGGGCGCCTCCCCAAACCTCCCCAGGTCTCCGTTCCTCCTGCCGAAGTTTGGGGAGGTTTGGGCGCCTCCCCAAACCTCCCCAGGACTCCGTTCCTCCGCGCAGACCTGCCGACGTTTGGGGAGGTTTGGGCGCCTCCCCAAACCTCCCCAGGTCTCCGTTCCTCCGCGCAGACCTGCCGACGTTTGGGGAGGTTTGGGCGCCTCCCCAAACCTCCCCAAACATCGGCAGGTCTCCATTCCTCCTGCCGACGTTTGGGGAGGTTTGGGCACCTCCCCAAACCTCCCCAGGTCTCCATTCCTCCGCACAGACCTGCCGACGTTTGGGGAGGTTTGGGCACCTCCCCAAACCTCCCCAAACGTCGGCAGGTCTCCGTTCCTCCTGCCGACGTTTGGGGAGGTTTGGGCGCCTCCCCAAACCTCCCCAGGTCTCCGTTCCTCCGCGCAGACCTGCCGACGTTTGGGGAGGTTTGGGCGCCTCCCCAAACCTCCCAAGGTCTCTGTTCATCCTGCCGAAGTTTGGGGAGGTTTGGGCGCCTCCCCAAACCTCCCCAGGTCTCCGTTCCTCCGCGCAGACCTGCCGACGTTTGGGGAGGTTTGGGCGCCTCCCCAAACCTCCCCAAACGTCGGCAGGTCTCCGTTCCTCCTGCCGACGTTTGGGGAGGTTTGGGCGCCTCCCCAAACCTCCCCAGGTCTCCGTTCCTCCTGCCGAAGTTTGGGGAGGTTTGGGCGCCTCCCCAAACCTCCCCAGGTCTCCGTTCCTCCGCGCAGACCTGCCGACGTTTGGGGAGGTTTGGGCGCCTCCCCAAACCTCCCCAGGTCTCCGTTCCTCCTGCCGAAGTTTGGGGAGGTTTGGGCGCCTCCCCAAACCTCCCCAGGTCTCCGTTCCTCCGCGCAGACCTGCCGACGTTTGGGGAGGTTTGGGCGCCTCCCCAAACCTCCCCAGGTCTCCGTTCCTCCTGCCGAAGTTTGGGGAGGTTTGGGCGCCTCCCCAAACCTCCCCAGGACTCCGTTCCTCCGCGCAGACCTGCCGACGTTTGGGGAGGTTTGGGCGCCTCCCCAAACCTCCCCAGGTCTCCGTTCCTCCGCGCAGACCTGCCGACGTTTGGGGAGGTTTGGGCGCCTCCCCAAACGTCGGCAGGTCTGCGCGACGTTTGGGGAGGTTTGGGGAGGCGCCCAAACCTCCCCAAACGTCGGCAGGTCTGCGCGGAGGAACGGAGACCTGCCGAGGTTTGGGGAGGCGCCCAAACCTCCCCAAACGTCGGCAGGTCTGCGCGGAGGAACGGAGACCTGGGGAGGTTTGGGGAGGTGCCCAAACCTCCCCAAACGTCGGCAGGAGGAACGGAGACCTGCCGACGTTTGGGGAGGTTTGGGGAGGCGCCCAAACCTCCCCAAACGTCGGCAGGTCTGCGTGGAGGAACGGAGACCTGGGGAGGTTTGGGGAGGCGCCCAAACCTCTCCAAACGTCGGCAGGAGGAACGGAGACCTGGGGAGGTTTGGGGAGGCGCCCAAACCTCCCCAAACATCGGCAGGTCTGCGCGGAGGAACGGAGACCTGGGGAGGTTTGGGGAGGTGCCCAAACCTCCCCAAACGTCGGCAGGAGGAACGGAGACCTGCCGACGTTTGGGGAGGTTTGGGGAGGCGCCCAAACCTCCCCAAACGTCGGCAGGAGGAACGGAGACCTGCCGAGGTTTGGGGAGGCACCCAAACCTCCCCAAACGTCGGCAGGTCTGAGCGGAGGAACGGAGACCTGGGGAGGCGCCCAAACCTCCCCAAACGTCGGCAGGAGGAACGGAGACCTGGGGAGGTTTGGGGAGGCGCCCAAACCTCCCCAAACGTCGGCAGGTCTGCGCGGAGGAACGGAGACCTGGGGAGGTTTGGGGAGGCGCCCAAACCTCCCCAAACGTCGGCAGGTCTGCGCGAAGGAACGGAGACCTGGGGAGGTTTGGGGAGGTGCCCAAACCTCCCCAAACGTCGGCAGGAGGAACGGAGACCTGCCGACGTTTGGGGAGGTTTGGGGAGCCGCCCAAACCTCCCCAAACGTCGGCAGGTCTGCGCGGAGGAATGGAGACCTGGGGAGGTTTGGGGAGGCGCCCAAACCTCCCCAAACGTCGGCAGGAGGAACGGAGACCTGCCGACGTTTGGGGAGGTTTGGGGAGGCGCCCAAACCTCCCCAAATGTCGGCAGGTCTGCGCGGAGGAACGGAGACCTGGGGAGGTTTGGGGAGGCGCCCAAACCTTCCCAAACCTCGGCAGGAGGAACGGAGACCTGGGGAGGTTTGGGGAGGCGCCCAAACCTCCCCAAACGTCGGCAGGTCTGCGCGGAGGAACGGAGACCTGGGGAGGTTTGGGGAGGTGCCCAAACCTCCCCAAACGTCGGCAGGAGGAACGGAGACCTGGGGAGGTTTGGGGAGGTTTGGGGAGGCGTCCAAACCTCCCCAAACGTCGGCAGGTCTGCGCGGAGGAACGGAGACCTGGGGAGGTTTGGGGAGGCGCCCAAACCTCCCCAAACGTCGGCAGGAGGAACGGAGACCTGCCGACGTTTGGGGAGGTTTGGGGAGGCGCCCAAACCTCCCCAAACGTCGGCAGGTCTCCGTTCCTCTGCGCCCTGCCTGCCTGCTTCTTTCCGCTGCGGGAAGAAGCAGGCAGGCAGGGCGCGGAGGAACGGAGACCTGCCGACGTTTGGGGAGGTTTGGGGAGGTGCGCGCGCACCTCCCCAAACCTCCCCAAACTTCGGCAGGTCTCGGACGGCGGTGGCTTGGGAGAGGTGCGCGCGATCCCGGAAGCACCAAAGCCTCGGCCGCGCACAAGTCCTCGGTAAGTTTTTTTTGTTGACTGGAGTATAAGCCGAAGTGGAATTTTTCAGCCCAAAAAGTGGGCTGAAAAATTCGGCTTATACTCAAGTATATACGGTACCTGATCCCATGTCACATTATGTGTCCACCTAGCCAAGCATATACTAATCTAATCACAGCTCTTTGGAGATCAGCATATTTTTTCCCCAATAAGTTATTATGTGATATCAAAGAGAAGAGAACAAACTACATTAGAGATATTCTACAACTACTTAACCAATAAGCCATCATCCCCACTACAGGTCCCTTGGAAGTGGGTGGGAAAGCTGATATTTTAATTCAGAATACAAAATACATATGGGGCAAGCTAGGTTAGGAAGGAGATATTACACATCGCCCAATAATTGCCTAACTCAGCCTAATTTTAAAAGTAACGAACAGAAGTAAGAGCCATCTAGTCTTGTCTATCATAAATGTACTTCAAACGCTACCCGAGATTTTGCTAATGCAGCCAAACTAGGTTCCACACAATTATACAAAGGCCGCCTAATGACCTGGCATAGCTAGTAAGCAGTGACTGCTTTATCAGACTATATAAGAAATATGAGAATGAAAGCAAAGCTCCAACAGGCAGACTATTCCTCTTCTTTAACTACATAAAGACCCTCATTATTTAAGAATGAACATTCTTCTTTAAGGAACTTGCTTTTTTCTTCTTCCCTGTTCATGCTATTCTCTTTTTGTGTCATGTTGCTTCATCTTTTTTCGCTGATCATATATGTTTTTCTGTTATTCCTCAAAAATCCAAATCTAAATGCAAACCATTTAGCAATCCCAAATCATTTAGCAATCCCTACACTAAACCTGTGTCTGTCCTTATTTAAAGAATACTAAGTGGCTTAGGATTCACAGTTCTCACTTACCCAAGGTAGATGTAAGTGAAGAGAAACAAAAGCATCAGCGATGAGAGAATCAGCCACCCATGAATGAACTGCAAAAGATGACAATATGCTAGTTAGGTGTCTTTCTTGCACGTTCCAAAGATAACTGCATTGACCTGATTTCTGCTATAGACCCGATTTTGCTACATTGACCTGATTTTGCTATGATTTCACTTCATAGGTAATGGAAGCCTTAGCAGCACATGATAGCATACCTGGAGAGAGAGGGAAAGGCTGCCTTAGGAAGACAAAGAAGAATAAAGAAGGCCTCCAACTCTAAATGAAAGTCAAAAAATTCACAGGAACTTAGAAAAAAAAGTTTTTACTGTGAAATGCCAAAAGTTTTTCAGAGAAAAATTACTTCCGAGAGATCAGGTATTTCTATGCAACTCTGACAAGAGTAAAAAGCTTGATTTCACCCTTCATTTATTTTGCCACCTAATCCTCTTTAAAGTTTCCCTGAGGCTTGTCAAACAGTCCCCTGTCCCAAATGTCTAGTACATTTTCCTCCTCTACTCCTGCCCCTCTCTAAAACTTCTGTTTTTCGAATATTCTCTGATCACATCAGCCTGATTTAATTAGCCTTCTACTTCCCTTTTAAAATCTCATTATATAAATAGACTATATAGCCATTCAAAAGCCTGCAAGAAACATGAGGATACTAAGTTTTGAATTTATCACCAGAAGTAGTTTATAAGTATTCCCTAAATATTAGGCTAGACTTCTCTAACACTGTGCCCTCCAGATGTGCTAGTCTGCTATACTCATAACTCTCAATCAGTTGGCTGTATTGCTGATACAGGAAAAGGTAAAGGTTTCCCCTGTCCAGTCATTTCCAACTCTAGGTGGAGATTGCTCATTTCTGTTTCCTAGTTGGGGTAGCCAGTGTTGTCCTAAGGTGCTTCCATGATCATGTGGTCAGCTTGACTATATGTCAAGTTTCTTGAAACGCTGTTACCTTCCCAATAAAGTGTACCTATTTATCTACTTGCATTCACATGCTTTCAAACTGCTAGGTTGGCAGGTGCTGGGGCAAGAACAGGAGCTCACCCCATCATGCAGTACTTGAGTCTTGAACCGCCAACCTTCCAGTTGACAAGCCCAGCATCTTAACCGCTAGGTCACCGCGCCCCCTATGTATTGATAAATGGTGGGAAATATAATTTCAACATAATCCAGCAGCAGGCTGGAGATGTTTTTATTGTGTTAAAAACTTCCCCTCTAGAAGAATTCATTTTTTGATTAAATGCATTATCAGCAACACAGATCTGTTTAAGAATGCAATTTCATGACTCAACACTTTTCAACCTATTTTGGAATGAACGATGCCTTATTTTGCCCGTAGAATCACTCTTAAAATAGCATGTTGAACATATAGAGAGGAACCTTCTTACAATTTTAAAATGTGTCAAGATAAACCTATAGAAAGATCTTACTTGTTTACCAACAGTTTGAATAATTTAAAATATTGAAAAATAATACTGAGGTTCTTCTAAATCCTGCAAAATTCTTTTAAGATATTATTTTTCTGCAGTCAACACTTTTAAAAAGATGTAACAGTATCACTTCTGAATGTTTCCAATCCGTGGAAAAATGCAGAATAATTGCCTAAAATGATGTGGCAAATGTATACCATATGAATCACTGAGGATCATGCCTAAAGAATGCCTATCACCAGGGAGTGAAAGTATCTGATAGAATTAAATAAAAGGCTTCTATAATTTGAGACCCTTCACTAACATATTCAAAGCCTTGCCTTATAGCAACGATATTTGTACAGCAAAACCAAAAAGATGGTCATCACTAGAATAACACTGATCATGATGATGGTATTCAACACAGAGCTCAAGAGACGCTGGCCCACATAGGGGGTATCTTCACTGAAGGGGGTATAAATCCTGAAAGAAAAGGCAAAATATCTTAAGAGAAGAAGCTCATTGACTATCAAGACAAAATCCAATCCCTCCAAAATATATGTATTACAGAATGCCAATCTTTAGCTCAAATACAGAGGCAATAGAAACAAAAGACATTTATAAAACAAGCAATGTAGCTTTTGAATTTATCCTATCTTTAGATACAGTATCATCCCGAATCAAGATATGCTGAATTTCCACTCATTAATTTCCATCCAGTATGGGCAGAACACCAAAACATCTGAATGACTCCAGGTTGGAAAAAATTGAGCAACTTGTTATGCACAAAAGATTGTGGAAATATCACTGAAGTACAGGAATTTTCAACTTGTGAAATCCAGTGCTGTTTGTATTTGAATATATATGATTTCATGTGGACTTACAACAATACGGAATGCATGAAAAAAAAATTAAGCGCCTTTAAAAACTTGACTCCTGGATCTCTTCATGCTTTATCACAAATTTACTATTTCCACTTAGGAATTATGGGAGTTTGCAATCCAAACACCCCTGGAAGAAACTAAATAATAGGAAATAATCTTAATGTAAATAATGCATTCATTGTCTATGGAGATTCTCATAGTTATTTCAAAAGTGCTTTTTCAAGACGTTTTTCTTTGACGACGTTTCACTTCTCATCCAAGAAGCTTCTTCTTCCTCAGAGCTGAAGAAGCTTCATGGATAGGAAGCAAAACGTCTTCAAAGAAAAACAAAGAAAGTCCAGTTGCCTCTTGAAAAAACACTTTTGGTACAATGCATTCATTGTTTTAAAGTCTGTGAAGAATCACTTACAGTTGCCCATTCTTCTCAGTGTAGAAACGGACTGATTTAATGGTTGCAACAACTACAACCATGCACAGTGTTACAGGCACAAACAGCATGATCACATGCTTTGCTCCATATTTTAAGGTCAACTCTTCCTCCTCATTATCCAGCACAATATGTCCTTTTGCTGCACTTTCTGGATCAGGCCCGTGTCCCTGTGTTTTATTAGAACTGTCAGTGCTGCCAGTACGTCTATTCTGCAATAACAATAAACAGAAAGAGTTAGCAACTGTTGTGCAGATCTACCTTCCCAGCAGAGTTCTTCCTGAACTGCTTAATGCCTTCAGAACCTCTTGCCAAAAGTGGTCATTTCAGACATCTAAAAACTGAGGAGACAAAAATATTGTAGCAAACTGAGTAATAAAAGAGTCAAAAGTCCAGGAAGTTGCCATTGGTGGAGCAGTGGGCTAATGTCTCCTTAAGTAACACCAGCTGCCTGCAATTAGTGCAGGTTTGCATCCCACCAGGCTCAAGGTTGACTCAGCCTTCCATCCTTCCGAAGTAGGTAAAATGAGGACCCAGATTGTTGGGGGCAATTAAGCTGACTTTGTAATAATGCTGCTTGGGGTGTGTGAAAGCCCTAATAAGCAGGCATATACATAGAATGAAGGCTACTGCTAAGTTTGTAAGCCGCCCTGAGTCTTCAAAGAAGGGCGGGATATAAATTGAATTAAATAAATACATAAATAAATTTCCAGAGGCCAAGGAACATGCCCAGCAACCATAATGCCTCAGTTGACACAATGTGACAGAAGAATGCAAAAAATAATCCAGTTCAATATTACTTTCTTTCCTTCCTTGGCTGAGAAAAAATGGCTGGCCCAAGGCCACCATGCTGGCTTTGTGCCAAAGACAGTACTAGAACTCATGGTCTCTTAATCAGTTCAACTGGCTATGAACCTTATAGATTCTATGTAGTAACTATATCTCTATAGATTCTATATAATTACTATAGACTCTTGTTTTTAAAATTTATGAGAGAAGTTGGCATATTTTAGCAATTAGTAAGGATAATCATGTAATTGTGAGGACCCATATTGTATTTTCAGAATTTGATTATAGGGATAAAGGATGGGGAAAGAAGGTAGTATTGAACTGGATTATTTTCTGTATTCTTCTGTAACACTGTGTCAACTGAGGCATTATGGTTACTGGGCATGTTCTTTAGCCTCTGGAAACTTTGAGAAGAAAATTGAAGGAAAATTAACAAGAAAAGTCCAGGCAGTTTCAAAGAATCGGACACAATTGAATGAAAGAGAAAAAAGAGAACTTAATTGAAAGCATACAGATATGCTCAGTGACACCATATCTTCATTTGTGCAGTCTGGCCATGTGAGGCTATGGTAAGAGGAAGGCTCTTTGATTTCTCAGCCACTGGCTGACCTTAAAAATTATTGTGTCGTCTTGGTGGTGGCTGAGGCTCAAATACTTTAACACAGCCAGCCCAGTGCTTTGGATGTCAACTCCATACTCCCAAGCAAGGATATTAATAGTCCTACTTGGTTAGTACATAGTTCAATCCATCTGTGATGGGGAAACAGTGGGAAAACTACCCTAATGTACTTGAACATACGAAATTGCCCATTCTAGCCTTTTGAAAGATACAAAAGAAGGACTCACAGAAAATGAATTCACACAGAGAACAGGATCACCATTATATACTATACTTGGATGGTAGTCAGACAAAGGAACAGAATTGTTTTCTATTTATGCATGACAGACAAATCTGATTCTAACTAAATTTAGAAGTCTCCTAATAGTATGGTTCAGCATTAGAACTGCCTTGGGATATAGTGAGTTCCCCTTTGCTTGAGTTATTTAGGTAGAAGTTGAATAGCCATCAGTCAAGGACATTGTAATAGGTACTGTACTGCACTGCTCAGGAAGTGATGTACATTAGGGACCTTTTTCAGGGTTCAGACAAAACCTGATTTAATTTAAGTGCAATTAAAAACTAACTGTCATTCATTAAATACAATGAATACCAGTATCTCATTTGGTACATATTAATGATTTTAGACTCTTTCCAACCTAAAGATTGAACAATAACTTTCAGAGAGAGTCTAGTCCTAAGGTGACTAAATGACTTCTACAATACCTGCCAATTCTAAGCAAAGCAGCACATTCTTTTCCAAAGACTCCTACCCTGTGGGAAAGTGTTTCTGCAGCTTCAGATGGTTGTGCTCCATCGTGATAAGAAGGTAGAAGGGGGCTTTCAGCTGACATCAACGATGTCCTTTCAGTGCAGTGTTCCTCTTCACTGTCAGAATTGTTCATAAAGGCGATCATGCTTCCTTCTTCATGGAGAATCTTAATCACACCCGACACTGTAGAAATAAGTAATGTACAAGAGTAAAAGCAAAACAGACTGCCCAGAATAATTACAAAATTAAAGAGCCTTTAACAAGGTAGCTGATAGCTTCTAAAACTGGTGATTTTTTTCTGCAATAACCAGTATTCTAGAACTATTAAAAAGCTTTCACATTTATTTATAAAATTGATTTTTTTTGCATGGTGTATGTTTTTTTAAAAAAAGAAATGTATTGGAATTCAATTTTTAAAAGACTAACTTTTTTCTAGGGCTCTCAAAAGCAGTACCTTCTAGCTGACTTAGGTTACATTTTGGGTAATCCCAGCCACTTATTTAATTGGCACTAAATTTGAAGAGCATCAGATTGGGAAATGGTACTGTTATATCCAATTGTACCCAACAGAGAAACAGGTTTAAATGCTTTATGTTACCAATAACAGATCCTCATCATCTAGTTGTCTTGTTACAGTTTTCCCCGCAAAAGAGAAAGATGCAGTGTATTTCTTTTTCAATTGTACTATAAAAACTCACCTGTTTCTTTGTAACCTTCAGTTGGGCAAAATGGTAGATCGTAGGGCAACAAATTTTGAATCAACGTTCCTCAAATAGGCTAACCTAAAGAATGCATCCAAAGTCCAGGATCCACTATTCCCTTGGGATTGAAATGGTATAGGGTTTCCTGCCTGAGCAGGGGGTTGGACTAGATGACCTCCAAGGTCCCTTCCAACTTTATATTATTATTATTATTATTATTATTATTATTATTATTATTATTATTATTATTATTATTATATTTGGCAAAGTTATGGCCGCTTTAGCCCTGTTGCACCTAGCCACACTGACCATTTCTAATGCTCCCTGCCAGCTTCCCACAAAGATAATCAATGGGAAAGACGGCAGGAAATCAGAAGCTGCTACTGCTCCTACTGCTTTTCTGCACGATCATTTGGTTTCTCTGTTTAGGTACAGAAATGGCTCTGAAACGACAACCCAATGGTTCATTAGTTTTCTAGTTACCTCTAAATACAAATTAGTATACTGCATGCACAGTTCGTGCAGAATTGCATTCTTTTACGACATTCTTTTCATGGTGCATTTTCCCTTTCCCCTTCTGAGTTAATTTATGTGAAAGTTATAGACCATGGTTAGGATGAATGATACATATTAACATATTAACTGAGCCGTGGTGGTACAGTGGTTAGAACGCAGTACTGCAGGCTAACTCGTTGCTCACTCCAGGTATTCAGTTCTGAACGGCTCACGGTTGACTCAGTCTTTCAACCTTCTGAGGTCAGTAAAATGAGGACCCAGATTGTTGGGGGGCAATATGCTGACTCTGTAAACCCCTTAGAGAGGGCTGTAAAGCACTATGAAGTGGTATATAAGTCTAAGTGCTATTACTATTGCTATTAATATAAAAAGACCCTCAATTGTGAAGAACAAAGCAGGAAAGAATTAGCATGTATGGAGCCATACAAAACTAGTGGGAAAATCTGTTTTTGCTGCTCTTCACTGTCTATAAGTACTGCCAAGATATTGCAATGGAGTTTGAACAGGACAAATGTGCACCAACAAAGGAAAAATAGTGAATACTGAAGGAATCAAGATGGAAATAACATCAAGAGTCTGGATGAAGATTATCACTACAAATATCTGGGTATTCTTCAAGCTGACAACATCAAGCATACTTAAGTCAAGAAGGTTAGAAGTGAATACATCATGAGAGTGAAGAAAATCTTAAAGTCCAAACTCAGTGAAGAAAATACCTTCAAGGCAATTAACACTTGGGTAATTCCAGTCATTACGTAAACAGCTCGAACAATGGCCTGGACTCAAGCGGAACTAAAAGCTCTGGCTAGGATGACCAGGAAAATAATTATAATGAATCATGCCCCTCATCCTCACAGCAATGATGTCAGACTCTACTTACCAAGGAAAATAGCTGGACATGGAAAGTTGCAAGTACACAGACAGTTGAAAAAGAAAAAAAGGGCATTGGAAGAATATCTGAAGGACAGTGGGAAAGAGAACAAACTAGCCTACAAGAAAGACTAAATAAAGTCTAGAAAAGAGACATGGCAGGCAAAGTATTACTTGGCCAGTACACAAAAAATAGCAGGCAAAGCAAATAACAAAAAGACCTGGCAATGGCTAAAAGCAGGAAAGTTGAAGAAAGAGACAGAGGGCTAATTCCAGTTACATACAGTAAGACCAACCTTAAAAACAAATGCATATAGAGCCAGAATTGAAAAAAAAGGAGGAGACAGCAAATGCCAACTCTGTAAAGGAGGTGAAGAAACAGTGGACCACCTAGTTCAGGGGTAGGCAACCTTGGCTCTTTTATGACTCGTGGATTTCAACTCCCAGAATTCCTGAGCCAGTCTGGCTCAGGAATTCTGGGAGTTGAAGTCCACGAGTCATAAAAGAGCCAAGTTTGCCTACCTCTGACCTAGTTAGCTGTTGCAAGAAGATTCCACAGACTACCTACAAATAACAGTATGACAAAGTAGCAATAATGGTGCATTGGAATATCTGCAAGAAATACCACTAGCACTATTTAAATACTATTGGCATTGATAAAATCATTATCAGTTAATTGCAAAAGGAAATGTTTGCTTGTAATAGCTTATATTCTATGACAATAACACATCTTCATAAAAACCCCAAAGGGATGACAGAAAATCAGGGGAAATTGCTAACATTTTGGAAGATAAAGAGTCAAAAGTCAGAAAGATCTTGACAGACTTGAGCCTGGGGCCCTATCCAACAAGATACAGTTCAGTGGCAAAAAAAAGGTCCTGCACTTATAGAAAAAAAATCAGGTATAGAGATACAGGATAGGCTCAACAGTAGTACCTATGAGAGCATTCAAAGTGTCCTGGTGGACCACTGCTTAAGGATGAGTCAGTAGCCAACTTAGTCCTGGGCTGCATAAACAGAAGTTAGTATCAAGATCAAGAAAAGTACAGTACCACTCTAGACCAGACTGGGGAGGTTCTATCTGGAATACTGTGTCCAGTTCTGGTCACAACACAAAAAAATATGCTAATGTCCTATAAAGATTACAGAGAAGAGCAACAAAGATGATAAGAAATCTGGAAGCTAAAACTCATGAAGGAACTAGGTATGTTTAGCTTCATGAAGAGAAGACTTGTGCATGATAGCAGTCTTCCAATACTTGAAAGGCTACACAGGGAAGAGAGCATTGACTTATTGTCTATGGCACTTGAGAGTAGGACAAGAAACAATGGGTGGAAGCTTGTCAGTGGGAGATCCAATCTGGAATTTCCTGGCAGCAAAAACTATTAAGCGGTGGAACAGCTTGCTTCCCAGTGTTGTGGGTGTTCCATTGTTGCGAGGTTTCAAAAAAAGTTTGTACAATTATTTATCCAAGCTGGGATGAAGACTCCTGCCTTGAGCAAGAAACTGGACTAGACAACCTCCAAGGTCCCTTCCAACCATATGATTCTAACACCATCAAACAACATCTGCTTTTCCCAGGTCTTCAGGAAGAATTCAAAAGGATAAAAATGCAACATCCAGTCTAAATATCTGGCTGAATATGCAACCAACAATTACTTTACTTAGGCATTGACTGGTTCCAAAAGGCTCTGGGAGGTGTACATTTTAAAAAAGAATAAAATAAAAAAACAATACCTTTTTATTGGGGGGAAAAAGAAAATATAGCTTAGATCCAGGTTTGAATTGAAGAATTGTTCATAAGATACAGCAGATACCTAGTTCCACCTACATTTTTGCTTTTTCACCTCGTACTTGTTAGCAACTCTTGGAATTCTAATAAAAGTAACACAATAGTAAAGTCTGAGTTATATTCATCCCTGGTTTAAATCAAGTAGAAAAAAAGTATTAGTGGGTATTGCCAGAAGCCAAATTACTACTGAAAATATACTGGTCTGATAAGAATAAAATATTACATGAAAATTTTTAAAAAAACATTTAGAGTGAGCAGATCTGAGCAGATCTAGTTTATCTATTTAAAAACACAATAGAACTTCTCTGTGTGCAAAGATAAACCACATCCTTTCTCTGTAGACGTATTTTCCATTAGCTTTAAATTCCAATATACAGGTGGCCTTGTCTGAGCCAAGAACAATGTCAAGCTTGAAAGATTTTTTTTTAAAAAAAGCAAAACTAATAAATGTTAAGACTGCAAATCTTTAATTCATGTTTATTTTAAGTGGAAAGATAAAGCCTAATATCAACACCCAAAGATGAGTGTTTGAAAGCAAATATTATTACTTTCAACAAGGCTTACGCCACATTTAGTGAATACAATTCAAGTACCTGTGTGGCTTGCAGTCAATGTGCCTGCCAGATTCCTTGTCCCACTTAATTTTGTACTTTTCTAACAAACGAATCTGATTAAAAATGGGGAGCTAACCAGTAGCAAATTTCAGTATTATCATTACTATCCAAAATGCCTTGAGTCACAAATATGACTTCACCTTTCTTAAGATTATAGAAAAGTTGTTTCCCAATACTGTTTGAAAATTTACCCATCTATTCAGAAATAGCATAACTGTGTGCTCGCTTCGGCAGCACATATACTAAAATTAGAACGATACAGAGAAGATTAGCATGGCCCCTGCGCAAGGATGACACGCAAATTCGTGAAGCGTTCCATATTTTTTTAAAAAAAAAAAGAAATAGCATAACTGTAAGAAGCATCCTTCAGAAAAGTAGGTAGAGAAGGTAGCAAATAACATTCTGATTGATATTTGTTAACTTATTTCACATATGGCAGCCATTTTGTGAATTCAGGCTCATTCCAGTAGTCTTTTGTTAATATATCCAAAACATGTTTCAAAATTCCAAATGTTGCCACTAATCACCAAAGGTTGAGGAACTCAATTACATTGACCTGTAGCCTGAAAAAGCTCCTTCTCATGATTCTGTTAAAGAACTATTCACCAATCCTTCAGCCATCAGAAAACAATACCAGCATAAAACCTACTGTTTCCACTGTCAGTCTATATCCTGCTAAAGCAGGGGTGTCAAACTGCAGGCCAGTTTCATCATACTGAAGCTGCGCCTACCCCATTGCCGGCATGTCACATGACGTGGTGAGTTTGACACACGTGTGCTAAAGGAAGTGTCCCACCTAATGATGATGCCCTTGTTTATTGTATACAGGGCATATTAAGGAAATAGTGGATTCCCTGATTTTGCTTTCCTCTTCCCTCAATAAATGTCACCAACTGGCAGGAAAATATCTACCAGATTCTCCTTAATCAATGATTCTCCTTAATCATGAATGGAACTGTAAAAGAAGCAAAGTTTGGCTAGACCTGTTCAGGCATCTTCAAACCTTCCTTAAAGCTTTGAGAAGCTCCAGACAGTTGATTCCCAGGCTGGAAGAGTAGGCAAAATACCAAAGTGGCTGGGTTACTTCAAAGCCTTGTTTATTTGGTGGGTAAAGAGTTGCATTCCCCTCTGCCACTGCTTCCTCTTTTGGACCTGTAAGCTGTTACATTTGACTAGGCAAGGGAGTGAGGCTGCATGGTGTACATACCTTGGTGCCTATCAGCTGTTAAGTAATCCAGCTGTTTTAAACATGAGTTTAGTACTCTTCTGAAAGAGCACTGGACTTGTTTTACAATAGCTCATGGGAGTGTTTCCAACCACATGGGAGTGTTTTCATAGTGTCATAGTCTTCCTGATTTCCAGGGCTCGTCACTTGTTAGTTGCAGGAGACCCTATACCAGGGGTCTGCAACCTTGACAACTTTTAAGACTTGTAGACTTCAGCTCCCAGAATTCCTCAGCCAGCACAGGAATTCTGGGAGCTGAAGTCCACAAGTCTTAAAGTTGTCAAGGTTGCAGACCCCTGCCCTATACCATTTCAGACAAGTGGCTGGCCAGTCTCTTCTTAAAAAACCTCAGTGATGCCACAACCCACAACTCCTAAAGACAAGCTGTTCCACTGGTTCAATTGTTCTCATTGCTAGGAAGTTTCTCCTTCATAACAGTGCGAATTGCTTCCAATCCCAGACTTCAACTACTGCCACTTCCGAGGGCTGCAGCCCTAATCTTAGTTACCTCCTAAGAAAGGCCCCATTAAGGATGCTCGCAAGAAGACCCATTTTCACACCGAAAGCTCCCCCTATCTTCTTGAGTGAAGACCTTTCTCTACGGATTGCACCGTATGCGCCCCAAGGCGGCAATTTTGCACTGATTCAGGCAAGGTGCCGAAATGCAAAACGTCCCGAGTCAAGGTCTCCCAGAAGCCGGCCCAGGAAGTAGATGCAAACGAGAGGCCAGGCTGCTTTTTAACGGAGCGCGCGCCGACAGCTGCTCCTGAGGATCTCTCACCTGCGTGCTCCACACTGCTCGCTGCCCAGGGTCGATTCCACAGGGATGCCAAGCCCTGATTATCGGGGCTTGTTTACCAACTCCTCTTTACAGAAAGCACGACAACTGGACGCCCTTCATTAGTTGCAGCACGACCTATTTCGGAAGGGTGAGTTTTGATTAGCGCAGCGTACTATTGCTCCAGCCGGCTGTCACTCACGAAAACGCCTCCTTTAAGCAATTCCTCACCCAATAAAGAAGAACGGCTGGAGGAGCAATTTGCCAATGAAGAAGGAGCGCTGTTAAGCAAAACCAGAAGGGGAGACCGGGATTAAATCAAGCCGGGTGGATCAGCGGTTTGCGGGCTTTACTATAGGAGCTGCGATTGAGGAAAATCCTATTAATGTATTTTTGCTGGAAGAATTGCGATGTTCTCCTTGCGCTTCTTAAACAATAGCTTGCTATTACGTGTGTAATTTTGAGATTTTGGGTGATGTATGCAGCCATAAATATGCTCAGCCATATTTCCTTGGAGAAACTCGCTAGGGTACCTTAAATATGACTAATTCAGTGTGCAAATATGTAGAAACTAATCTCTGTAATATTGTATGGCTGAGCTGACTATTGAAAGGAAAGTAAGGAAATTATCTGTATACTGTTTCTTGTGATGTTATCTTATTTGGAAGAGTTGTGTTTATTTATTAACAGTCCAAAATCAAAAAAGTTACAGTTATCCAGCTTGTGTGATTGTGATTCCACATACATCAGTATTTATTATATTTTACCAAATCATAAACCCTGAAAATAATGACAGTTGAAAAAAGTTAGCAAACATCTCTACTTTTTCACACTAAATATACTGTTACAGCAAAAGTTTTTAACTGATAAAAAATTTTATTTCAGTTATCTGCCCCAAAATGTTTTCAGCTGTGCAATTGTTTTTTTTTCCAGAAAAAAATATGGCAGTTTAAAGCTTTTTCTATCTTTAAGAGCTATTTAAATGTTTGCAAGCTTTGTGTGCTACTATTTTACTATCACATCTTAAACATCTGACCCTAGAGGAAACTTAATTATTGTTTCTAGTGATTCTGTTTTGTATTGTTGAATATCTTGGGAGAATAGACTGTTGAAGTGAATCCAGAATATTTGACTTAAGATCTTCATTTGCAGAGCAGAGAATGTCAAGGAAGGAATGAGGATCTAGTGGCAAGTACAGGAGTGTGTTTTGCCTTTGCTGTATGTTTACTTTTTAAAAATATGCATAGCTTCATACAGATGGTCCTTGACTTACAACCATTCATTTAGTGACCATATGAAGTTATAATTTATACATTTGGTAACTGGCAAGTATTTATGATAGTTGCAGGTGTCCCAGGGTCACGTGATCGATCACCTTTTACAACTTTGTGATAAGCAAAGTCAATGGGGAAGCCAGATTCTCTTAACAACAAAAATTTAACAACTGCAGTGATTCACTTAACAACTGGGGCAGGAAAGGTCATAAAATGGGCAAAATTCAACAGCTGTTTTGCTTAGCAACAAATTTTGAGCTCAGTTATGAGCATAAGTGAAGGAATACCTGTACTTTCTGTTTATATGCTCTCTCTTTTTATTAGAGAGCCAGACTAGAAACCAGGAGACTTGAGTTCTAACCCCCGCCTTAGGCATGAAAGCCAGATGGAGGATTTTGGGCCAGTTAAATTCTCTCAGCCCAACCCACTTCTCAGGTTTATTATTGTGGGGAAAATAGGAAAAGGAAGGAGTATTAGGTATGTTCACCACCTTGAGTTATTTATAAAAGTAGGAAATAAATAGCTACTCAGATTCCAAGTGGCTTGCTTCTGAACTTCATCGCCATTCTGTAAAATTTTGCTATATAGTTTAGATTGGCATTACATATTGGATCAAGCTAAAAAAAGATAATTTGGTTTTAGCTTAGTCTGCTGTATAATATGATTTGTAAACCCTGAATTATGGCTTAGTCTATTGTTTGAGATTGTGAGATCAACTGAGAATAGTTCAAGAAATTGTGGCTTAGCAAAATATAATTAATGGTTTGCAACTTAATTATGATTGATATCAAAATCTTGGTCTACAGTTACTGTACATTATTTATTTATTTATTAGTTTTTATAAACCGCCCTTCTCCCGAGGGACTCGGGGCGGTGTACAGAGGAAGGAATGTATACAGATTGAACAATAAAAATAATAAAAACAATAGTGAAAACAAACTGGGACCCCAATTAACGCTATCATGCCAGGCCGGACTGCTGGAACAGGAAAGTTTTTAAGTCGCGTCGGAAGGTACGGAGGTCGGGGGCCATCCGGATTTCGGTAGGTAAGCTGTTCCAGAGGGCTGGTGCACCCACTGAGAATGCCCTCCCCCTGGGGGCCACCAGCCGACATTCCTTGAGCGGTGGCACCCTGAGGAGGCCCTCTCTGTGGGAGCGCACAGGACGGTGGGGTGCTGACATTGGCAGAAGGTGCTCCCGTAGGTAGTCCGGACCCATGCCATGTAGGGCTTTGTATGTCATTGTTAGCACCTTGAACTTCACACGGAAGGCAACCGGAAGCCAGTGCAGCGCACGGAGGAGAGGTGTGATATGGGAGTATCGGGAGGCTCCCAAGAGTGTCCATGCCGCTGCACTTTGCACCAGTTGAAGCTTCCGAGTGGATCTCAAGGGCAGCCCCATGTAGAGAGCGTTACAATAGTCCAGGCGAGAGGTCACAAGGGCATGGGTGACTGTACGTAAGGAATCCAGGTCCAGATAAGGCCGTAGTTGGCGAACTAGTCGAACATTACTTGAGAGAGAACTTTTACTCAATCCATCTACTCATTAAAATCATTCTTAGTGGTATGGGCAAGCTTTCTATTTATAGGTTTTTGTACAGACCTATTAATTTCATTAATTTTTCCTTGTATTTGCTGATGATTTGATTGTACTGTGCTAGATTTTAATGTTGATATGAATGCTTGTATTGGTGGTTTATGTTAACTATAATTGGTTTATTATAGTGGAGGCTTTTTGAAAAGAAATTTTAAAATATATACTATTCTCCCACAAAGTCCCATCCCACTAAGGACAAAGAGTATTCATTGGCCATGGAACACAGAGCAATTGTTGGGGAAAAGAATAAAAGGAACTTGCAATGAAGTATTTTGGAAGAGATTATATCTGGCACATGGAAACACTGAATAATACAGTAGTATGTTATATTTCATTAAGCTTCTGGATGTCAAACTCTTTGTTGAAGCAGTTCTGAGTTCAGGGGAAATATAGATTATTGACATGAGTGAACATAATGCACATTTCTCTATAATATTTCTAGCAAAATAGAAAAGGATGGCATATTACTTCCTTATCTGCTAGCTTTTCTGTTGCAGGAGATAATCTTTTCTATATGAAGTGAAGTATTTAAAAGTGGCAATCTTTTGTTGCTTTTTAATAAAAAGAAAATTTTTCTGATTAATGGTTGAAAAAAATTATACCATCTGAGTAATAGCTGTGCAATCTTCAAAGTTTTAAAGAGTTGCAGATATACCTGTTGCCTTTGAATCTGAAGGTCTGTACAACCTTAGTATATACAACAACTCTTTCATACATTTGTTACATTTATTGCCTGTCTGGCCTCAGAGAGCTAAAGGCAGTGTACATTGTACTCTTTCCTCTTTGTGAAGTAGGATGGATTGGGTTAAGTTAAGATAGTGGTTAGCTCAAAGGCGAAAATGGGCTTGAATTCAAGAGTTCCTGGATATGGTCCAGTATCATAAGCCAGAGATTCTCAAATTTTGACCACTTATGATTGGTAAATGAATTGTGTGACTCTTTCTTCCCATGAATACAATTAATTATTTCCTTTGAATTGAGTTTGGGCAGGAAAACACACATCATGTCATGTGAATCATTGAATTGGAAGAAGCTCAGAAGTCATCTAATCCAACTGTTTGCTTGGTACAAGACAGAACCCTGCAACTTTAGAAAGTTTTGGAAATAATCAAATTTCAAACCATATGGCAAGGTTTAGCTTGCTTAGTTTTAATAATTCTTGAATTCTAAGTTTTACTTCTGAGAAATCCATGAGACTTCAACAGGCAAAGACAATAGCTTGTCAAACCACACTCCAAACTAGTAGGTAGTTTGGCCTTAACCAGTACTCTACGCTGGTTATTCGTAATCTGCCATATATTACTTGTAGCGTCAACATGCTGAATTTAAGGGTTCTCTGTTCCAATATATCGGGGCACTGAAATGGCAGTGAGGCCCTTTTGAGGAGGTTGAAGTACTACCTGGGAAGATTCTGGAAAAGATAATCAGGCAACGAATCAGTGAACACCTAGAGCAGACATGTCAAACACAAGGCCCGGGGGCCGGATGCGGCCTGCGAAGTGGTTTCATGTGGCCCGCGAAGCCATCCTGGAAACAGTGAGGGAACGGCCCCCACTGCCTTGGCCCTGGCCCAGAGACCCTCCTTCTGCCAGAGACCCTCAGATCTGTCCCACTCCTGCCCAGGCCCCCATAGGCACCCTTGATGTGAACGCTGTAGAGCTGGCCACGCCCACCCAGTAGGCCATATGCACTCTAGCCACGTCCACCCAGTAGGCCACGCCCACCCTGGCCATATCCACCCGGCCCCTTGAGGGCAACCTCAATGCTGATGCGGCCCTCAAATGAAATTGAGTTTGACACCCCTGACCTAGAGGCAAACAAAGTCATAACCAAAAGCCAACATGGGTTTGTTTTATATGTAATTTTAAGAAGGGTGAAACATATTAGCTTATGCTCCATGTGATGCTGCTTATTTATTCTTTGTTGCCCCTTTCTATTCTTTTTTTACTTGTTTCTGTTCTAGTTTAGTTTGTATTAGCTTTTATTAGGTTTATTAAAAACTTTTAATAAAATTATTTTAAAACAGAATCATCAGTGTGTGTGTGTATGAAATAGAAATATTGTAGTAATAAGATTATGGTAATAAGATCTGGATTGTATTTGGATCTACTTTCCCCAGGAAAAAAATGGAGATTTTAGATATTCAAATAACAAAGAAATACCTGTGCCAGCCTTTCTTAGCCAGTTGCTCTCAGATATTCTGAGGTTCCAATTTTAAGCATTCCTCACCAGCAAGCCAAACACCTAGCTGGAAATTGTATTTCCAACATAAAATATTAGGAAGCTAACAAGCTTCAGACAACATATCTGTAGCTAAGTGGCCTGGGGTTCTTTTTCTGCCCCCATAAATTGCAATCCTGAGAATGTAACACTAGGGGGTGAAAGTCTTCTATATAATTGTCCTTGAGTGTAAAATGGGACATCTTGAGTATCTGTACAATGCCTTCTGTAATTCAAGTTTCAGTTGTGCTGTTTAAAAGTAGAATATTATTGCCTGCCTGAATTGTTTGGAAACTGATGTGTTTTGATCTGAACAGGAGAATTGTTACTAATGGCATCAGAGTATCCCAGCAGACCTTGTAAATGACAGATTATTTAAAACATGGTGTTCTCTCTTTATGGATGTGGACTTGCTTTCTTGATAGCTTCCTGCTGATACTGCACTTCGGTTCAGATTAATTTATGGGGCGTTGGTGGTACAGAAATTGGATTTGAACCTAGCTGAAGAAATTAGTTGTTTCCTCTCCTCCACCCCTGATGGGACAAACACAGCTCTCTGTAATGCTTTGCAAGTGGGCTGTTTTATGATAAAGGCCATTTCTGAAAAATTCAGTGAGCTTGGAAATTATCAGAAAATTTGTAAATTAATATATTAAGAAAGAGACTTCTGCAGTGTGAAAGTTGGTTTGACTGCATTATGACACGAACATGTTGGCCTAAGAGACAAGCAAAAAAATTGCCACCTTGCAGGGGTGGGGGGGGGAATGCTTGCCTCTAAATTCTCATGCTTAACATAGAAGACAACAAGGTCTCTTCTCTGGGTCTTTGCCCCTTTGAAAAGGTTTCCTCCTAACGTTAGGGCACATTGTGTTTTCTCTAACTTGCTTTGGATTTGAATTCCATCCATCCTAGCAAAATGGTCATGTTAAGGAACTGCAGTATGGAAATTGTAATCCAAACTATATGTGTTATTTTAACCACATTCTTTTGCCTGCCTACTGACACAGCTGAATACAGTTCTTTGGATCCTTGAAGTACTACCCAAATAGAAAGCAGATTGACATGGTAATTTGTTAAAAATATAGTGTCATTTACCTCTGTAGAATGCATTATTTGGAATACTTTATTAAATTTCTATGTTAATTGGTAAAACAAAACTCCTGAGCTGCTTTAACAAGCCAGGAAAAGCACAGATCTCAGGTAGCTGAGCTCAAAGTCCCAAGGAACAAGTTTACTTCCTCAGGTTCAAAAAAGTTCAAACCATTTCCAAATGACTGGACAAGACTCCTCCCTAAGCATCTCTTCCAGACTGAAATAAGGCTGGCATCCAACTCTGAGTGCCTCAAATTGGATGTTGGGTCACTATTACATCACATTTCTCAAGTGTTCTGAAATTTTGAACTTACACTACTCTACTACAAGCAGAAAGTAGTTCAAAAGTTATTTTGTTGTCATTCTGCTTTGAATTTAACAAGTGCACAAAGTGTTTTCCTTTTGTTTGAAGGACAGATTTAAAAGTTGTCTCTGCTAACATTTACTAATCAGGAACAGCCCAATATCAGCGAGATGGTAACTGCCTTTGAGGCTGGATCTTGAGAATGGACCCTCAAAACCAAGGGATGTATTTCACTAATACACCAACAATTGTCTAAAAGCAGCTGTTGCAGTGACTATCCCACATAACTACAAAAGGACCATTGTAACTAGACTCACCCTGGGAAATATCGGGAAAACTCCCCTTCACATATCCTGAAATAATTTACTAGCTGAGGCAGAATAGAGAGGAATGCTGACCTATCTTGATTTTGACAGTGTGCTTCTTTTGAATCAGTATAGCATGTGATGTAAGTGAATCACGCTGTTTGCTCATGTTCAGCTTGTGATCTACCAAGCTATTGTGGGAAGTTAGCCCCCCCAGAGAAGGAAATATTAAAAGGGCAGAATATTATATTTCCCCAAAGAATCTTAAAAGAGGCAGAAAAGCATGCCCAGTTTTTCTTAATAGCCCCAAGTCTCCCTCCCCAAGCAGAAACCAGCTCTGCAGAAATGCAGATGTAAATAATCCAGGAAGGTTGGAGGCCCCCAGCTAGAAGTTTAGGAAGACAAAGACACCTAAAATCTACATACCCCACTCAAACTCTAAGCCAGAACATAATAGGATTAACCCACAGATGCCAAAGGGGCGCACTCAAGACAAAGGTCAAAATACATGACACAGGAAATACAAAACCTCAAACAGGAACAGGAAACAACCTCAAAAGCCCCAGAGGATATAAAAACCCACGACCTACATGTGCGCTCTCTCTTTCTTCCAGAGCCATTTTTCTGTCTGGCTCTCCTCTTCAATAAACTGCAACCTTTCTAAAGCAGTCGCCATGTTGTTTATTCCCAGCTTGGACTGAACCATGTTGAAGACTTTTCCTGCAACATTATTTAGATCAGGGGTGTCAAACTGCTGGCCCGTGGGCCAGAAGTGTCACTGGGAAACCACACCCACCCCACTGCCAGCAATGGCGAAAAAGCTCCAATAAGTTGTGCGATGTCACGTGACGTCACGAGTTTGACATGTCTGATTTAGATCCTTTCTGCATTTACATCTTTCCAATTTAAACCTTTAATTTTTCTTATCCAAATATAAAAATGTTCATACATTATTCTTTCCCTTCAAGCTGTAAGCTCTCCAGAGTCACTGGGAATCAAGAGGCCTCTAAACTCAATAAAACAGGTAAAATAAAAATAGGCAAGGAGGCTAATTAACAGACACTTAGGATCTATATAATTATATCATGATCATTTGGAGGGTTTTTTTCCCCAACTTTAGTATCCATTAACTATTAGGTACTTTGTCAGACAAGCCATAAAATAAAGAATCTAATGTTCATTTCCCATCATCTAAAATCTTGGAAAGTTTAAGGAAAGAGGAGAATCCACCTCTAGCTATAGAATGTGTTGATATTAGATCCAGTTCCTGCTCAAGTTTAGCTTGGGGAAAAAGACTTAATGTAATTTTTTATATGGCTGTTTGGATTAACAAATGAAGTATTTTATTTCACTGTAGTTCTGCCATTTCAAACAGGCAAATGAAACCTGCAGACCTGAATTTATTAAATCAGATTAGTTTGCATATTACAGTAAACCAGGGCTGACTTAACTATGAGTAAAATAAATAATTGGCTGGGAACATAAATCATATAAACCATATTATGGTTTAGCACAGTCATTGTAACCTAAGTAATAGTAATTGTAAGTTATCCATAAATCATATAAACCATATTATGGTTTAGCACAGTCATTGTAACCTAAGTAATAGTAATTGTAAGTTATCCAAAACACGTGAAAATTGGTATTTTTTCCATATATATATATATATATATATATATATATATATATATATATATATATATATATATATATACACAGAGGAAAGGAAAGTCCAATGCTGTAAAGATTTTTTCTCCATAGGAACCTGGAATGTAAGATCTATGAATCAAGGAAAGCTGGACGTGGTCAAACAAGAGATGTCAAGACTGAACATCGACATCTTAGGTATTAGCGAACTAAAATGGACAGGAATGGGTGAATTTAATTCAGATGACCATCAGGTATACTACTGCGGGCAAGAATCCCTCAGAAGAAATGGAGTAGCCTTCATAGTCAATAAAAGAGTAGGAAAATCAATACTGGGATACAATCCTCAAAATGACAGAATGATCTCAGTTCGAATCCAAGGGAAACCATTCAATATCACAGTAGTCCAAGTCTATGCCCCAACCACCAGTGCTGAAGAGGATGAAATTGACCGGTTCTATGAAGCCCTACAGCACCTTATAGAAGCAACACCAAAAAATGATGTCCTTATCATCATGGGGGATTGGAATGCTAAAGTAGGAAGCCAAAAGATAACTGGAATAACAGGCAAGTTTGGCCTTGGAGTACAAAATGAAGCAGGGCACAGGCTGATAGAATTTTGTCAAGAGAATACAATGGTCATAGCAAACACTCTTTTCCAACAACCCAAGAGACGGCTCTACACATGGACATCACCAGACGGTCAACACAGAAATCAGATTGACTATATGCTCTGCAGCCAAAGATGGAGAAGCTCTATACAGTCGGTAAAAACAAGACCAGGAGCTGACTGTGGCTCAGACCATGAGCTTCTCCTTGCAAAGTTTAGGCTTAAACTGAAGAAAGTAGGGAAAAGCACTAGGCCACTCAGGTATGAATTAAATCATATCCCTGTTGAATATACAGTAGAGGTGACAAATAGATTTAAGGAATTAGATCTGATAGACAGAGTGCCTGAAGAACTATGGACAGAGGTTCGCGACATTGTACAACAGGTAGCAACCAAAACCATCCCAAAGAAAAAGAAATGCAAGAAAGCAAAATGGCTGTCTAAGGAAGCTTTGCAAATAGCTGAGGAAAGGAGGAAAGCGAAAGGCAAGGGAGAAAAACATAGATATGCCCAATTGAATGCAGAATTCCAGAGAATAGCTAGAAGAGATAAGAATGCCTTCTTAAATGAACAGTGCAAAGAAATAGAAGAAAACAATAGAATAGGGAGGACCAGAGATCTTTTCAAGAAAATTGAAGAGATGAAGGGAACATTCCATGCAAAAATGGGCATGATAAAGGACCAAAATGGCAGGGACCTAACAGAGGCAGAAGAGATTAAGAAGAGGTGGCAAAATTACACAGAAGAACTATACAAGAATGAGCTTAACGTCCCTGATAATCACAATGAGGTGGTCACTGACCTCGAGCCAGACATCCTAGAATGTGAAGTGAAGTGGGCCTTAGAAAAGCTGAGCAACAACAAAGCTAGTGGAGGTGACAGTATTCCAGCTGAGCTATTCAAAATCTTAAAAGACAGTGCAGTAAAAGTGCTACACTCAATTTGCCAGCAAATTTGGAAAACTCAACAGTGGCCACAGGATTGGAAAAGATCAGTTTACATTCCAATTCCAAAGAAAGGCAGTGCCCAAGAATGTTCAAACTATCGCACCATTGCACTCATTTCTCATGCTAGTAAAGTCATGCTTAAAATCCTACAAGCTAGACATCAGCAGTATGTGGATCGAGAACTACCAGAAGTACAGGCAGGATTTCGAAGAGGCAGAGGAACTAGAGATCAAATTGCCAACATACGCTGGATCATGGAGAAAGCTAGGGAGTTCCAGAAAAACATCTACTTCTGCTTCATTGACTATGCTAAAGCCTTTGATTGTGTGGATCATAACAAACTGTGGCAAGTTCTTAAAGAGATGGGAGTACCAGACCATCTTATTTGTCTCTTGAGAAACCTATATGCGGGCCAAGAAGCAACAGTGAGAACTGGACACGAAACCACTGATTGGTTCAAAATTGGGAAAGGAGTCCGGCAAGGCTGTATACTGTCGCCCTGCCTATTTAACTTATATGCAGAGCACATCATGAGAAAGGCAGGGCTAGATGAATCAAAAGTTGGAATTAAGATTGCTGGAAGAAATATCAACAACCTAAGATATGCAGATGATACCACTCTAATGGCAGAAAGTGAAGAAGAACTAAAGAGCCTCTTGTTGCGGGTGAAGAAGGAGAGTGCAAAAGTTGGGTTGAAACTTAACATTAAGAAAACCAAGATCATGGCATCTGGCCCTCTCAATTCCTGGCAAATAGATGGGGAAGAAATGGAGGTAGTGACAGATTTTGTTTTCCTGGGCTCCAAGATCACCGCAGATGGGGACTGTAGCCAAGAAATTAAAAGACGCTTGCTCCTGGGAAGGAAAGCCATGGCAAATCTAGACAGCACACTAAAAAGCAGAGACATCACCCTGTCGACAAAAGTGCGTATAGTCAAGGCTATGGTCTTCCCAGTTGCAATGTATGGCAGTGAAAGTTGGACCATAAGAAAGGCTGAGCGCCAAAGAATTGAGGCCTTTGAACTGTGGTGCTGGAGAAGACTCCTGCGAGTCCCTTGGACTGCAAGGCGATCAAACCGGTCAGTCCTAGAGGAGATCAATCCTGACTGCTCTTTAGAAGGCCAGATCTTGAAGCTAAAACTCAAATACTTTGGCCACCTAATGAGAAAGAAGGATTCACTGGAGAAGAGCCTAATGCTGGGAAAGATCGAGGGCAATAGAAGAAGGGGACGACAGAGAATGAGGTGGCTGGATGGAGTCACTGAAGCAGTAGGCGTGAGCTTAAATGGACTCCAGAAGATGGTGGAAGACAGGAAGGCCTGGAGGAACGTTGTCCATAGGGTCGCGATGAGTCGGACACGACTTCGCAGCTAACAACAACAACATATACACACAGTATATATACATATATATATATTTAATAAGATGAAAGGTGGAGATGGAGGTTAAAGATATGAAAGTTCTCCTTATCCTTCTGGGTCCGCTTTTCCTTCTTCAATGAAATGCTCCCTATTGTCTGGAGTGGGTTGAATAATGAATCTTCCCATTGAGTATAAGAGAAATCTATTTCCCGCTATAGGGATTACTGCCAGCCTCGGCCATTGTGCTGCTAAGATATCCCTGGGCAATGTGCAGTAAGGGCAGAGGTCCCAAGACTTGGCATTTGAGCTTCGTTGAGCAATTACAATAACATCACATTTACGTTGTGTTTTTACAAAGACAAGCATTCACTGTGTAAGGGTACACAATTTCAGATGGAAAATTAAAAACAAAACAAACACGTCTAACCAATGGAAACTAATTTGAATTAGGGCCAGCTATTTGCTAGTTTAGTACGTATGTAAATCCTTGTTCTGACTTTTTGACTACTGGAGCTAAAAAGAAGCAAGTATCGGGGAGTGGTGTTCACAGCACTGATCAGTGGTTAACTGTTTTTGAATTGTATCTCCCAGAGAAGCTTGTCCACAATCTCAGACAAGAGACAATAAGGCAGTTTTAGGTAGTTGCTTAATGTCATCGTTCTGGCATACAACCATTTTCCTTAATTAAATGCTGTCCAGATATATTGATCTTCAACGGGCATCATTTTAAGCTGGTTATACTAGTCTTCTCTAATCTGCTGCTGGCTAGAGATGTGAGAAATTCAAATAAAATACAACTAGAGCACCAGGTTAAGGAAGAGTAATATAAAGACATCAATATATATTAACCATTGCATGAATATGAACATTTGCTTATCTAATAAGATGAGTGGTCTTCAGTGTTCACTAGAATGAATTGGACACATTTTATCAAAGGAACCATATGTAGAGTGTCAAACAATATGGTGAGACGTAACCACAGAAACCCATACCACATCAATTGCCACTTAGGCCAATAAAAACTGTGCTAGATGTTGAAGTTCCTAGACATCTGACGACAAATGGGCTATAGGATTGAGGACTGTTGGCTGAGAACCAGGGTCAATAGCTGTGGAACCACTGGAAGAAAAGTTGCTTATATATCACCAGCATAAGCCCTTCCTATAATTATTCTGCAGGAATTACCAGAATGAATTAGATGGTCAGAACTACCGAAGTTCATACCATTTATAGATAGGACAAGGCATTACACATTTTTGGCAGAACAAGATGGATCCCAAAGGGAGAGCAACCTGTGCAGTTACAGTCTGTCTGAACAGGAGGCAGGCATCTGCCTTTGCTTCCTTCTTAGGATATTAGACAAGCAATGGGTGAGTGGGTGGAGTAGAGTGGGGTGTTCCTTGCTGGCTGAATAACTGTTTTTATGCCCAGCAAAATGGTAACCAAGCAACTGTATTTAGGACTAGGCAACCATCCGTTTTGAATTAACTAATAGAAGCATATCTCTCTGGACAAAATTAAACATTCTTTAAATGTAACAAGAGTATTTAATCTCTTTCTCTCTCCCTTTAATGATAAAGTTGTGTTACTTTGAAAAAGGCAGAATAAGAACAGCAATGGTAAGAAAGATAGTGGAACAGAATGTTCCTAAGTCTGGCTTTCTTTAGTAGATGATTAGAAGTTTATTGATGTTTTGCAATAATTTAATGTATTTAATGTATTTAAAATAACTGGGTTGAGCTAGGATGCTATTTGAGCCTGTTTTAATTAAGGGTTGTGTTAGTGTCCCTGTACTGGTATGTTTTATTGCTTCCTTTCTTACTATGCTTAAACAGTGAATAAGAAAATGAGGTTGTAGAATTGCAAAGAGGTCTAGGCATGCTGCCTTTGAAGATGACTTGTTAGCTACAACTGGTACAAAATATAGTAACCAAGCTGCTATCAGTGAAAATGGATTATTGCAGAATATACAGTCAAAGAGGTTTACAACATATAGATTCTGTAAAAACAAACATTAAAGTCCCCTCCCCCCCAAAAGAATGCTACCTAATCAACCACGGCAAGAGAGCACTTCCTTCATAATTAACACCTCAAATGCCCTGCAAAGGAACAGTATACTGCCAGTGGCGTAGCGTGGGTTGTCAGCACCCGGGGCAAGGCAAGTAATTTGCGCCCCCTAACCCTTGGATTTTAGCACTCGAGTCTGCCGCAGGGAGCCCCGCATCCTGGGTGTCCGCCGCACCCCCCACCCACGCCTCCCCCGGGAAAAGGGGGAAGGTCCGGCATCCCCTCCCTCACGTGCGGCAGAAGCGCCGGGACCCGAGGCCGTGCCAGGAGGCGGGCGGCGCAGCGGAGGATATACAGAACATTCAAATAGAAGGAAAATATGTGCATCAATAAGACAAAACCAGATTTACATATATTATTCCCCTCCACTTGAACATTCATAAATATATTGGAGCAATATTACTTTCCTTCCCTTACGAAGTAGGCCCAAAATTTATGAAGTTCTACTTCTATTTACAACCAATTTGACCTTAATCTACTTGGTAGATAGAGAGGCAAAGTAGTTAACAGGTGAACCAACAGCAAAGTTAAAATGTCAAAGCACTTTGTTAATAATCTATATTCTATTTTACTTCTATAAAGCCTCAAACAGCTTCTTATTTACAGTAAGTTGCACAGTGCCTGCTCATTTCTGTATCTGTCAACTGCCCCACTCTGATAGTCAACAAGAGAAACTCCTGGGTTTATTTTTTCCTCCAAGAGAATACGGTACTGAAAAGCCATGTGGGTACAGAAGTGGGAAATCCAGTTCTAACATTTTGCTTGTAAAAGTCATAAAACAAATTCCTCCTTTCTTCCCTGGATCTCCCACTGTCCTTTCAACATCAATCAGTTGCATTTGAGTTGTTTTGAGAACGATCTCAGAGAAGTGGAGGCAATTAGAGCTCCCAGACCTGTCACTTGACCTAAAATTATTTTTTCCTCCGAACATGGGAACGGGGGTGCCCAACCTTCCGGGAAACACCAGGATCTCCCAGGCGGGGAGCTGGGCTGCGCCAAGAGGTGGGGCTGTGGGGCAGGAGGGGGTCTTGGGGGAAGGATCTGAAGGGGATCGGAGAGCCGTTCGTGGAAGCCGCAACCCAGGAGGAGGAGAAGCGAAGGCGCAGCGCTTCCCACGGAGCAGAAAAACTCACGAGGAAAGGCGGAGACTCGGAAGGGGAGGGGGCGCAACTGGGGGAAACCCACCTGGCTCTCCCAGGAATCCCTCCTCCCCTTCCCGCCCCTCCTATTCCCTCCCCCTCTCGCGGCATCCTTGCCCACCTGGCGCCCCTCCCCCGCCACAGGAATCCCTCCTCCCCTTTCCCCCCCCTCCTGATTGCCCTCCCCCTCTCGGAGCCTCCTTGCCCACCTGGCGCCCCTCCCCCACCAGGGGAACCTCCGCAGCCCTGGCGTAAGAGGCGTCAAGAGACCAGGAAGGGGAGATGGAGGGGCAGGAAGCTGGATTCCCAGCCCCCTTCTCCTCTCTAGGTGCAAAAACTCTGCGCTTAACTCCTCCGCTGAAGCGCTGCGGGGAGGGGGCGACTGGGGCGCCGCCGAGCAATGCTAAAGTGCTCCAAGCGGAAACAGCAAAGGACCGTCACCCTTCATGCAAAGCCCCAAGACCAAAAACTAGGATCCAGATTGAAAAGGAAAGTTGCGTGTGCCAATCTGCACCTCTAAATGCAAATTAGGAATTCGTCGCCGAGCGCGCCCCCCCAGATGTTGCGCCCGGTGCGGCTGGCCCCCCCTGCACCCCCCACGCTACGCCACTGTATAGTGCTGTCCTAAAATGACAGCAAGGGAGGAATCAAGATGTTCCACACAAGAGGTACATAACATAAAAAACTATTTACTTTTGCCCTTTCTTATTTCATTTGAGGGCTGAATTCATTGGATGGGATGGTTCTCCTGAAATAGGCAGGCTTGTAGATATCTATATGCCAAGTTATAAATGCTCTATAAATTATAACCAGCACTTTGAATTGTACTTAGACACCTATTGGTGACTTAGCAGTTCTGGTATTTTGTGGCATTGGTAGCTTTTCCCATCAGTAAGCGGGCTGTTGCATTCTGTGAACTGCAGCTTCTGAGTGGTCTTCAAAGGTAACCCCATAAAAAGTGTAGTAGTTCTAGCCAAAACTCACCAGATTTCCCCAGAAGTTCCATAATTGGTATGTTAGCTGAAGCTGGGCAAAAACCCCCCAAGCCATAGCTTCCATCTGCTTTTCTGGCAACTGCCAGCAATCTAGGAGTACCTTCAGATCACAATGGAAGTATTTCCCCATCAAACATTAACACTGAGAAGAATTTCCTAATTCCAACTTCACAATAATGAGCATGTTAAGCTGCTGAAGCAGAGTCCATGAATGCTTTTAGTGAGCTTGCTTTACCCCCCTTTATCACCATGGTATAGGCTTAAACATGAACACTTACCCATGTCTAGACAATTCATTGCTATTCTTCCTGGAGAACTGCAGATATGGATGTGTACAGTTTTATGGTTAGTTTGTCCTGTGAAAACATCCAGGAAATGAAACCATAATAATTTGTCTGCACTGGAGACAAATTCATTGTGTTCAGTCACACTTTGGCCAATAAAGCATATTCTATTCTATTCTATTCTATTCTATTCTATTCTATTCTATTCTATTCTATTCTATTCTATTCTATTCTATTCTTCTAATTACTGTTAGGATACTGAAGAAAAAGCAAAACAAAGAACTGGCAAAGTCTTTTGACCATCCTTTTGAACACTATGAAACTCAATATTCCAATGCTGACTATTCCAAACACATGCTTTCTAACTAGTAATTGTGAAAATGATCACTTGGATCCATCAGAAGAGCAGCAGGTTTAAGAAGGTCTCATCTGTACTGATGAAACGCCAGTGCTTGTACCAGGAGTGCACTCAATTCAACTTGAGTCAGCCACTTTAATGCCTGCAATCACTGTTTTTTCATTTAGTGGACAAATTGCAGTTGCATTTTGTTTTTGGATTTATAACTTAGATTTATAAAATATAAGGGAGAAAGACTGGACTGGAAAAAGACTATTTTTCCAAGGCAGCATTCCAATTATATAGAATATTTCATTTTTAAGTTTTTTTTGTCTGTAACAATAAGCATTCAGAACGTTCAGTGCATCCCATGACATTTCTAAAGATGGCACCTTTATGACATAATTTTTTTCCATTAAAAGTTTGGAAAGAGAAAGGGTACATAATGTTCCTCGGAGGTCTTTCCAGAACCATACTGCGCTGCTGGTGCTTCATTTTCTGTCATAATTTCCTCCACTTTTGATTAGCAAGCTCATCTTAACTTTGGATCTTGTAGATGCGGGAGGATTACATTTGAAATGAAAAGAAGAAAATGTCATGCAATTGGCTGGTCTTGTACACTTTTTCCCAAATAAAATGTCCAAAAAGTCAAATCCCTCATCTGTCTTTAACATTCTGTCTGCTGTTGTCTGAGCAGAACTTTCTTGTGTTCTACAGACATTGCTTAAAACAGCTTCCCCCATTCAGGAGATATACAGATATGTTAGGCTCACAGCTCTTAGGACTACGAGCCAACCTGGTCAATGTAACTCAATTGCCAAAGCTTTTAGATCTGCCAAAAAAATAATCTGTTGGCAAGATGTCGTTTTGAGACAGAAGTTGTTCTGATTGTTCTTCCAAGTAAATAAAATCAATAAATAAAGCAACAGACTTACTACATTCCATTCAGTCTCCCAGGAACTGACAATTCAATGGGGGCCCGTTTTAGGCTTCAGTCAATCATGTTGTCCAGAAGTAACTCTTAGTGTTTTTATTGGGAAGACAAGGAAATACAAATGGAACTGACTCAGTAAAAAGCAAACAGTTCTTCAAACCTTGTCCAACATTGTCAAGGATGTTATATGCATCAACAACTAATGTTATTTGTGGGATATTTTTATATGCAAGCTCAAAGCAGCAGGAAGAAATGATGTCAAAATCTGTTAAAAGACATTCCTCTTTCAAAACTTAAATTTATATCAGATGTAAGGAATGTACCTGTGCCGTATTTGTGATATGATGCACTGCTGAAATTATTAACTGGACACAAACTGAACTGGACAGTTTTGGCCAAAAACAACAAAACTGATGTCTACTCAATATGCATTACATCCTCATACTGATATTGATACATTATACTTGCCTCGCAGAAATGGAAGAAGAGCTTTACTTCAAGTCAAACAAATTATCAAAGAAGAAAAGCAAGTGTTGGTAGCCAAAAATAAGAATTGATGCAAGTTAAGAACTAGACGATACTAAATGTACAGGAAACAAAAACTGAATATCAGAATAATGTAATAACACAAATAGAATACTTGAGAGGAAAAGTATTATTACATGGTCAATTTCTACAAAAGATTGAGGAAAATGGATAAAGATAAAACCTCGCAATAGTTTACAGCTGGAACATTAAAAAAAGAAACTTAAGGTATGATTTTTTAGTTGCACAAGAACAAGCTGTCAGAACAAATGCAATCAAGGATCCGAATTGAAAAATCACCAAATGATTCAAAGTGTAGATTGTGGAAAGAAGCAGAAGAAACATACACTCAGCTTGAGCAAAATTTTTGTACAAATTGATTATAAAAAACTAACATAACACATCACCAAAATGATTCACTGGAACATCTGTAAAAATGATCATGTACCAGTAATGGAAAATTGGTGGGAATGTAGAGTTGAAAAAGTAAGTGAATGAGCAATTTAAAATATTTTGGGATTTCTGAAGATGACAAAGTTTTGGCTCATAGCACACCAGATATAACTCTGGTTGAAAAGAAGAAAGTGTGGATAAATGACGTGGCAATAGCAGGGGATAATAATATAAATGACAAAGAGTTGGAGAAGATCACAACGTATCAAGATCTGGAAATTGATATTGAAAGATTATGGTATAAACTGGCCATAATAGTTCCAGCATATTGGGTGCCATACCAAAATATTAGAATTAGAATAGAATAGAGCTGGAAGGGACCTTGGAAGTCTTCCTAGTCCAGCTCCCTGCTCAAGCAGGAGAACTTTCATGACTCTTAAAAATTTACAATGGTCAATTACAAAAAGCCACATTGTTTGAATCCACATATATATTATGCCAGTGCATTATCATATCCTAGGTTCTTGGGAAGAACTTGATGCATATGAAGGCTAACACTACTTAAAGAACTGGCAACTCTGATTTCACAATTTTGCATTTATAATAATATTGATAATAAAAAAATATGTGGCTACCTACATGTAATCCTCAACTTACAACCATTTGTTTTGTGACAGTTTGAAGTTACAATGGCACTGAAAAAAATGACTTTTAACTGGTTTTCAGACTTATGAGCATTGCAGCATCCCCATAATCACATGATTAGAATTTGGGTGCTTCATAACTGCCATGTATTTATGACAATTGCACTGTCCCAGAGTCATGTGGCCACCATTTGTAACCTTTCCAACTCTCTTCCAACAAACAAAGCCAATGGGGGAAGCCAGATTCATATGACAGCAGTGATTCACTTGACAACCATGGCAAAAAGGTTATAAAATGGGGCACAAATCACTTATCAACTGTCTTGCTTAGTAACAGAAATTTTGGGGTTCATTGAGGTCATAATTCAAGGACTACCTGTGATTTATGGGAATGACCTTGGGAGACAGAAGGGAGAGCTGCAGGCTAGTCACAGTCAGACAAGCCGCAGCTGAGTCTGCAAAACCAATGTGGGTATGGCAAACTTCTTGGAAGGGACCCTGTCTAGTTTTTAGTACTATAAAGATTGAGGGGGAAAGATGTGCATTCAGATCTGCAATTTTGTTAAAGTAATCTTACAATAAAGTTAGAGTAGTACTTTGGGATGAGTTTCTTGTTTGGACTACCTCACCAGGCTGACCGTGCCTGCTGTCCAGTTTTCAGGAGGGGCCCTAAAAAAGGAAAGAAAAACCCACCAAACTCAAGTTGGGACAACAGACCATCCTGGGGGCCAGAAGGATGACAGGAAAAAAATTTGCTTGAAAAAGAAAATTATTTTGCGGTAATTTTCTGAAAATGAGCATAGCTGTCATTTTATGAATGTATGTAACCACAGTATTCTTTCAGTGTGTCTTGTCATGAGATTGTGTGACTAATGGACAGCTGTGCTATCCCAGAAAAGGATGCAGCTCCTTTAAGGAATTGCAAGCAGATGTTAAATCAATTTCCTGGGACACTCAAATCTCCTTTTCCCTGTTTAACTGAACTAATGTACACCCTAGTGCAGAGGTCCCCACCCCCGGTCTGTGGACCAGTACCGGGACACGGCATGCCAGCAGCCAGACCACACAAACAAGCCCCATCTGCAGGATGCAGGCAGCACACAAAACCATACCTCCTCCAGTCCGCAGAAAAACCTCTCTCCACATAACCAGTCTTTGGTGCCCTAGTACCTGTCCCTTGGTATATTTGTTTTTATATTTATTGAGAAGAGGAGAGCTGTTGAACTGTGTAAGTTTCAGATATTTTATTGGTAACACAATAAAATACTAAAACTATTTGAGTCCTGCAACACTGTGAGTTCTGTTTCTGGACAAGCTAATTGGTTGAAGACCTCACAACTCTACTGTCGGATGGATGGAGGTCATCAGACATGGTGACACAACATGTGAACCCATTCCAAATGGCTAACGTAAGTATACATGCTGCCTCATTACTTAGCATCCTCTTTAGCTACAGTTGGCAGCTCTTTTGTGGTTAAAAGTAATCTGCAAATGCCATACATCATTTCAAGTTAGCGCTACCTGAAATGTGAAACCTACAAATAATTATGGTTTCAAATTCTGATTGTTAACATGAGCTGCGAGCTGCTTTGTTGAACTTAATCCTGGAAGGGCAATGCCAATTAAGTAGCCAAGTAGGACAAGAGGAAGGTGATGATGCAGATGTTTACATTAAGTAATAAGAATATTTATCATGATGTTTAGACATCATAAATACTGATCATCCTTCTGTGAAAAAATAGCTGAAACTTACTTTTATCAGAATTTTTTGTTAGATCCTGAAAGAAATGAAAGCCATGACAAACTCAAAGCAGTGAAGCTAATTTCATTATGTTACAGTGATTTGGATAAAGCTTATACAAATCAATGAATATGCACAAGAGGACAGTCATTCCATATTATCTTGACAGCTTATTTCATTGCAGTATTAAGTTAGTCCTCCTGCTGGAAATTCTAATCCTTTGTAGGAAATGAAACTGTATAAAAATTATATTATTAGGAAATTAATTGATAGTCTATCTGACTACCACTGGAACCAGCAAACACTGGTTCTGAGAATATGCAATTTGTTAAGTTGTATTCTGTATAAATAAAATTGATAGCAACCCCACCCAATGTACAATCTACAGTAGCCTCAGTTTTTTGTTAGTAATCCAACAGAGAGGAAGCATTGAATGAAGAAATAACTTCCTAAGAACATATTGGGGACCCAGAGCATCTTAAAAAAGGCAATAATTATATTTGTAAACTTATATGTACACCTGAGTTTCTATATTACCTTGTATGGTGCATTTGTTGGATTCCAAATATTCAGTGTAGCTGTGGCCAGTTTCAAAAGCATAAATCCTAACAGTAGTTCTCCTAGAAAATTTTCCATATACACCAATTGTACAAGCAGAGGGTTATTCATAACAATGATTGGAAGGTATAGTAATCAAAAGGTCTCTGGCAAACAAAGCATCCACAGCGGCACAGAGCAGCTCAGTTTATAAAATATTGTAGCCTCACTTAGTTTACAGGAAAGAGATGCTGACTGTCAGGTATTCAAAGACAGTTTTGGGGGGGGGGGTTTACAATATTACACAGAGGCCTTTTGGAATATGTCAAGCCCTGGATGCCCTTTTAACCATGGCTCCTTTAAGGTATGTTCATTTTACCAGTCTAGTCCATGGGTGAACTGATGAGTTCCATAACATCTAGCAACAGTTTGCTGGTTAACTGCCATTATTGGCCAGTAATTATCTTGCGGGATCCAAGTGAACATTATTTGTGGACAACATTTTCCTCAGCATGAGTGAAAAAAATAAATGACAGTACCTACCCTGTCACTGAAAGTCTAATTTTTGTGGCTGTTTCAATCTTCCGTCCCTGGGTCTAGGACTGATTCATTTATTTAAGAAAATTTATATGGCCATTCAACTCACTCACAGTGACTCCTGATTACAAGATTTGAGTAGAAACATGACTAGAAAAGAACAAAAAACAATTCTCTTGGACTCAGATTAATAAGCATTAGAGGAAAGCCTGAAGCATTGTTTCAAACATTTGGCAAGTAATTTTGCATTTAAAAATCAAACTTACTTACAAGCAATTAAAAGCCACTAACTTTGGCATTTTTCCACCTCAGCTTTTGATTTCAGTGGGGACAACGCCAGTCTTTTTAAGCTGGCAAGGCAGTTTGACCTTATGTTTTGCTTACATAATGGTTCCAAGTCTCATTGTCAGTATAAGAATCATCTCTTACAAATTGGAATTTCTGTCTGAATGACAACCAGAAACAATATTTTGCGAGTAACCTATGACAAAACATTCTTTCCAATAGAGACTAAGGTTCCCTAAAAACAGTTTGGTCCATGATGTGTTCTAGAAACTATTATCTAATAGTTATTATCTAGACATAGCCACAAGGTGGCTTAGTTTATTGCGTACATGCAATCAGAATTCCCTACAGGCCATTGTTGATTCTGCAGCTGCCATCTCATGTGGAGGCAGTGGGGAATGCATTGTGGGGTTGCCAAGGAATATGATAAAATCTACTGGCTTAGAAGGTTCTGAAGTAGAATATTGTATGATGGTTCTCTGGGTAATGATTCCTTCTTTCCTTCCTTCTCCTTTCTATGGCTCGCTGAGGAATTTTGGGAATAGAAGTCCACACAGCTTAAAGTTGCCAAGGTTGAGAAACATTGCTCTAACCCAGGGGTCTTCAAACTTGGCCCTTTTATGACTTGTGGACTTCAACTCCCAGAATTCCTCAGCCAACATGCCTGGCTGAGGAATTCTGGGAGTTGAAGTCCACAAGTCATAAAAGGGCCAAGTTTGAAGACCTCTGCTCTAACCTAACAAAGGATTAAAATTAAACATCATGTCACACACACACACTACCCTCTTGCTGCTTATTGCACTATCCAAAAATTGGGGATTCCAGTTTGGAAGTTAACTATTTATAAAAATGGGAAAAGAAGCTGCAGCAAATGAATATGGGTAGTCAGTTTCCATGAATGTTTTTCTAGCTCATATATTTTGAAGTAGACAAAATGTGTAGCTTTTCACAATATATTTCCAAGATGATCTTCACTTCAAATTCTATTTTCTCTTCAGCTTGTAGTCTTGTGTATATTGGGGTTGCTCTCAGGCATATCAAGAACAGAAATGATAGATGGAAGTTTTGTTCTCCCAGTAGCCACTCTGGTGCTGAGGCTATGTAGTTTAGTAGGCTATACGACTTTGCAACTAACAACAACAGTTTTTATCATGCTGTGTTCTCATCTTAAATCATGTTCTTGGCTAGCTAGAGATATTTTCTTCCTTTCCTTCCTCTGACATGAACAGATTATTCTTGCGTTATAGTTCCTATTAAGGTAAAGTCTCTTTTGAGTCATAGTTGACTCCGAGTGACCATAGGGACACTTTCACATAATTTTCCTGGCAACAGTACAGTACACAACTCATCTGTGGTTGCCACCTTCTGGGATGGCTATGGAGATTCTTACTCATCCAGGTCCTGGTTGTCCCAAAGGTGCTTTTTTTCAAGAAGCAACTGGACTTTCTTGTTTTTCTTCTAAGACATTTAGCTTCTCATCCAAGAAGCTTCTTCAGCTCTGAAGATTACTCTTACATTATATTTTTATGCTGTCATCACTTGTCTCTAGATGATTTACAACTCAAAGATGGAACAATGAAAAATTGTTGAAACAATTACATACATTAGACAGGGATCATGGAGAATGCGCTTTTGATCATCTTTCTCCAATATTTCTGAGAGATAATTAATAATCTCAGAGTGTCTTGAATCCAAAAGGTTCCCATTCAAAGACCAGGTGGCAGCTATGGCCAAGATCTTCACCCAGCTCCATCTAATGTGCCAGTCAAACACATCCTGAATCGGGAGGCCCTTTGGACAGGCACAAATGTTCTAGTGACCTCAGTTTGATTACAGCAATATGCTCTACATAGGACCCAGAGTGGGAGCAAACCTCACTTCTGGGAGCAAGATGTTCCACAGGGCAGGGGCAACAGCAGAGAAGGCTCTTTTCCTAGACTTGCCAGTTCAAATTCTTTAACTGACAGGATTATATCTTGCCTGACCAGATGGAAGGGCTTGATGTAATTGGGACAAGACAGTTCTTTAAGTAACCTGGTCCCATTCATGTATGCTTCCAGATGGAATTCAAGATGCTGGTTACGACTATAAAGCCTTACATAGCATAAGGCCAAATGATTTGAGAGACCAACTTTCTCCTGTGGCTTCTGCCTCACCAGTATGTGATGGTAAAGTTAGCAAAATCAAGATTCCGTCAATTAAACAGTGCCATCTCAGGAAACATGCCTTCTCTGTCATGGTGCTTGCCCTCTGGAATGAGATCTCTCTTGGAATCCTTGTGGTTCTACTGTGTTGGCATTTCGTAATGCCTCAAATAGTGGTTTACTCTGAGACCTTGGATTAAGATGGATGGAGCCTCTTGTTAGATGTGTTTGGTCTATATTTTTGTATAGAGTGACGTATTTTGTTTTGTATGGTGTTATTGTGGTTTATTACATTATAAGCTACCCATACCCGCTTTGGAATCAGTCAGTGATTGAAATTAATAGAATAAGAAATAACAGAAAGGAATAAAATAACTTTCCAAATATCACCTTTTCTGAGAGATTCTCATAACTGTTGCTTTAAACTTATGAGCTAGACTTTGTTTATGAAAAAAATGATAAATTATCACCACCAATTAGTGTATTTTCATAATTTTATGTTTTTAGCTTTACAAAATTAGCAGTAACCCATATGTATAAACTTATAATGTTGGACATATGATTTCAGAATGATCTTTCCCATTGATAAAATTAAAAACTTATTGTATCATTATTAAGTCATCACCACATAGGGCAAATTATACTCACTCATGCAGTTTGAAATCTTGAGTATATGAAGTTTCCACCATCCTATTTTGTTACAGAGTGATTCCCTCCTCTCACAAGCCATTCACAATACCTTACTACTTTTCTGCAAAATAAACTGCAGACAATGGAAACTTTCATGCTGTTTTCTGTAATTTCCAGCTCATGTCATGCATAAAAGGTGCTGTGGATTATTTCAGTAACAGCACAAAATATACCTGTGTTATGAGCTACAAAGCTGAAGGAGAGAAGAAAAATACCCAAGGAGAAAAAAGAAGAAAATTATTTCCTGGGACATACTGTAGACTCCCCTTCTCCCTTTTTTATACTGTAATAGTTATCTGTCCAAACACAACCTTAAGAAAAAATTTTTTGCTAAGTTAACAAAGGAAACTTCCTTAGCCTGTCTTAATTGTGAATCTAAACAGCTGCCACCTTTTCCTCTGATTGCAAGAGCAGTTTTGTTCAATCACAGAGCAGATCAGCCGCCACCACCCTCCATTTTTCCCTTGCTCTCCCCAAATCTGCCCTAGAGGTTAGAGATTGAGATACAGGAAGCACAGAGAAAGACAGAATAAGGGGAAGTCCTGTTGCAGGACCAAAAACCCACTTGCATTACTTTGATGTAATTTTCAATTCCAGCATCCTGTTTCCAAAAATGAATAACCAGATGTCTGTGGAAAACTCACAGGCAGGACAGGAACAATCAGTTCTCTCTTTCTGCTTTTACCCAGCAATTAACATCAATGGCATTGTTGTTGTTGTTAGCTGCGAAGTCGTGTCCGACCCATCGCGACCCTATGGACAATGTTCCTCCAGGCCTTCCTGTCTTCTACCATCTTCTGGAGTCCATTTAAGCTCACGCCTACTGCTTCAGTGACTCCATCCAGCCACCTCATTCTCTGTCGTCCTCTTCTTCTACTGCCCTCGATCTTTCCCAGCATTAGGCTCTTCTCCAGTGAGTCCTTCCTTCTCATTAGGTGGCCAAAGTATTTGAGTTTTAGCTTCAGGATCTGGCCTTCTAAAGAGCAGTCAGGGTTGATCTCCTCTAGGACTGACCGGTTTGATCGCCTTGCAGTCCAAGGGACTCGCAGGAGTCTTCTCCAGCACCATAGCTCAAAGGCCTCAATTCTTTGGCGCTCGGCCTTTCTTATGGTCCAACTTTCACTGCCATACATTGCAACTGGGAAGACCATAGCCTTGACTATACGCACTTTTGTTGGCAGGGTGATGTCTCTGCTTTTTAGTGTGCTGTCTAGATTTGTCATGGCTTTCCTCCCGAGGAACAAGCGTCTTTTAATTTCTTGGCTACAGTCTCCATCTGCAGTGATCTTGGAGCCCAGGAAAATAAAATCTGTATCAATGGCATAGCAATTCTAAACATAAAAGTTCAATGTGGCTTACACAGCGACGGTCTTGAAGTATTTATTTTAATTTACTTATGATAAACTATTATCTAGGATGTACTGTTTTACTTTGGCTAATTGAAGGGAAAGATTCTAAATTTTATAAATAAAAATAATAAATGTACAACAGTTTTTAACCTGATATATATAGAAATCACAGAATTAATAACAACATCGTACATTAAGGCATACTATTATTTAAACTAAGAACCTGGCAAAACTTCATAATATGTATTATGATGTTTATTATGAAAAGAAGAATTATGTACAGAGAAGGGCAACAAAGATGATTGGGGGACTGGAGGCTAAAACATATAGGGAACGGTTGCTGGAATTGGGTATGTGTAGTTTAATGAAGAGAAGGGTGAGGGGTGACATGATAGCAGTGTTCCAATCTCTCAGGGGCTGCCACAAAGAAGAGGGAGTCATGCTATTCTCCAAAGCACCTGAAAGCAGGACAAGAAGCAATGGATGGAAACTAGTCAAGGAGAGAAGCAACCTAGAACTAAGGAGAAACTTCCTGACAGTTAGAACAATTAACCAGTGGAACAACCTGCCTCCAGAAGGGGTGAATGCTCCAACACTGGAAGTTTTTAAGAGGAGACTGGACAGCCATTTCCCTGAAATGGTATAGGGTTTCCTGCCTGAGCAGGGGGTTGGACTAGATGACCTCCAAGGTCCCTTCCAACAACTTCTTCTTCTTCTTCTTCTTCTTCTTCTTCTTCTTCTTCTTCTTCTTCTTCTTCTTCTTCTTCTTCTTCTTCTTCTTCTTCTTCTTCTTCTTCTTCTTATTATTATTATTATTATTATTATTATTATTATTATTATTACTATTATTACTATGTTTATTATGAAAAGAAGAAAAAAGATGTTTATTATGAAAAGAAGGCCTAGGGGTGACATGATAGCAGTATTCCAGTATTTGGGTGGCTGCCACAAAGAAGAGGAAGTCACCTTATTTTCCAAAGCACCAGAAGGCAAGACAAGAAACCTATCAAGGAGAGAAGCAACCTGGAACTAAGGAGAAACTTCCTAACAGTGAGAAAAATTAACCAGTGGAACGGCTTGCCTTTAGAAGTTATAGGGGTGCTTCATCACTGGAAGTTTTTAAGAAGAGACTGGACAGCCACTTTGTGAAGCAGCTTTCACAAGAGATCGATGGAACGTTAAGGTGCTTCCAAGCGAAATAGGCAGAATGCATAGATGCAGTCATTATGAAGCTTTATTCATCGACAGGTTATATAAAAAGAGCTATATGGCATGGAAGCATCCATGCTTGTAAGATAGAAGATAGATAGAAAGAGGAGCAGAGCTAGAACAAAGAAGCAGCCCCTGGGCAGAGGTATTTATGGGGGGTCTCGGCCCCTCCCTAGCCATAAAACTCTCTCACCAATGGGGCTGCTGCAGGGGAGCAAAGAAGCCTCTTTGCTCCATCTGATGACCTATTTAGGGAACTGCCATGGCTGGCACAAAACATGTAACAATTCCCCTTCTTGCCAGCCAATGACAGGGACCAGTGAATGTGTGTGAGGGGTAAGCAGGTGTCATAGACATGTATAAAAACATTCAGAAGGCCAAACACAAACGCTTACACAGAAGGTTGTGCCGGTCAATGGGAAGAGGTTTGGTAAACAGATCAGCTATCTGGTCAGCTGTATTACAGTGCTCTACACGTATAAAACCCTCTTTGACAAGCTGTCTGACATTTTTATAGCGTATGTCTATGTGGCGAGATCTAGAGCCTACTGCATAAGCCTCCGAGATTGCAATGGCGGCTGTGTTGTCCTCTAGAATTTGGATGGGCAGAGGAGGAGCTGCCCAGATGCTCGTTATCAGCTCATTGAACCAAGTCAAATCATTGGCCGTGTCTGACAGGCTGGCATATTCAGCCTCGGCCGTGGAGCAAGAAACAAATTTTTGCTGCCTAACATGCCAATGTATTGGGCAGCCATTTAGCAATATGAGTATACCAGAAGTGCTCCGCCTACTTTTGGTGTCGCCAGCCCAGTCTGCGTCTGAGTAAGCAGAGAGCTGGGCCGTCTCCCCCTTCTCTGGTTCCAGCACAAGGAGGGCATCGGTCGTGCCCCTGAGGTACCTAAGTACCCTCTTAACAGCAGTCCAGTGGAATTCCTTTGGGTGTTCCACATGCCTGGACAATAGATTTACAGCTAAAGCTATGTCAGGCCTGCTCCAATTGCTGATATATAGCAAGGAGCCAATCACAGATCTGTAAAGCGTGTTATCTGTGAACTCAGGACCGTCCTTGTGAGTATGGTTGTAAAAGTCGCTTTGCATTGGACTATGCGTGGGATTAGATTCTGCCATTTTGCATTTGGCCAATAACTCCTCTATCTTTTCTTTTTGAGATAGAGCGAACCCCCCCTTAGTGGCCAAAATATGCACACCCAAGTACTTATCAACCCGCCCCAAAGATTTCAAAGTAAACTTTTCTTCCAGGGCCTTGGCAAATTCATCACACCCTTCCTTGTCAGGTCCTACATATAGTAGGTCATCCACATAAACTAACACCCTTTCTGTGGTACCCTTTGAGTTGCGTGTGAAAACACATTCATCTGCACGGGATGCAGTGAAACCAACTCGTTCTAAACTCTTTCTAAGACAGTCATACCATAGTTTCCCTGACTGTTTGAGACCATATAACCCTTTGTGAAGTAACCATGTATTTTCCCCTTCTTGCTGGTAGCCAGGAGGGGCCTTCACGTAGATCTGCCGGTCCAATTTGGCGTGGAGGTAAGCCGTCTGGATGTCGAATTGGAAGACTTCCTCCCCCAGAGCAGCTGCAGTCACGAGGGCAGTCTTGACGCTCTCTGCCCGGACAGTTGGAGAGTATGTCTCGCCATAGTCTTCCATATAGCGTTGGGCGAATCCCTGAGCTACCAAACGGGCCTTATACAGGTAGAGGCCATTGGCAAGTGGTTTTGCCTTGTAAACCCACCTTGTGCCAATGACTTTCCTTTGGAGGTTGCTGGGGGGTGAAGACCTTGAGTTGTTTTAAGCTCTGCATTTCCTTCTCCATCGCGAGCTGCCATTTCTCCTGTTCTTCGATGGGCAGCTCCTGGATGTCAGAGAAGGATTTTGGGGTGACCACAACGCTGTTAACAGATGCGATGTGCCCAATGTCAATTCTTTTTGGCGGGATGCCTTTGTTGGACCGCTTTGACCTCCTTACCTTCTGCCACTCACCGCCTTTTTCTTCCGCGGGTTTCTGAGGCGTTGCTGGGGAACTGGACGGCTCATCCTCCCCATCTGAACCAGGTGGGATGACATCTTCGTCTTGTTCCACACTTTCGTCGGTGGCAGGGTATGTGGACGTCTCAGGTGATGTTGTAGTCGGTGTGCCCTTGTTGGGACGGTTGATATATGGGCTCAGATCATTGGAGTGTATCTGGGCCCAATTGGAGTCCTCTTCGAAGGAGGCAGATTGGGAAGTCACAATCCTGCCCCCTTCTCCCAGGAAACGGTAGGCCTTGGAGCCAGGAGCGTAGCCCAAGAACCTCAGTCTCTGGGAGACAGATCTCCCCTTCTTCCGCAGCTGCTTGGGGATGTGAACCCATGCATAGGACCCAAAAACACGTAAATGTCCCAGATTTGGTTTCCTACCATGAACTAGGAAATATGGGGTCTGGTTCACAACACTGCTCCAAGTGCGGTTTAAGGTATAATTGGCGTATTTTACCGCTTCTGCCCAGTATGATTCTGCGACCCCTGCGTCTGCAATCAGACTACGCATCATAGTTTGTAGGACTCCATTTCTTTTCTCTGCCACACCATTCTGAGCGGGGGTGAAAGGCGCGGTAAGAAAATGGCGGATGCCCTTACGCTTTACCCAGTCCTGGAATTTTCGGGACATGAACTCAGCCCCGCGGTCGCTCTGCAGTTGTGCAATCTTGGTTTTATACTGGGTCTCTACAAGGTTGTAGAGTGATTTTATGGCGTCAAAGGCTCCAGATTTTTCTGTGAGGATATACACATGGCCGTACCGTGAAAAATCATCAACTGCAGTGAGAAAATACTGACTTTTCCCTAGAGATGGTGTGAAAGGCCCGACCAAATCAACATGAACTAGTTGATATGGGAATTGGGTCTTACGCAGTGATGTTTTTGGGATAGGCGCAGCTTTCCTCTTTGACTTCTTACAGATTGCACAGTCCAGGAATACCTCACAATCTTTGAGCTGGACTCCCTCAGCAAACTCTCCCATCTTTTTAACCACAGAGAAGCTTGCATGACCTAATCTTCGGTGCAAAATATGGGCACACTTATCGTGGAGTGGCTTCCCGACTGACACCCTCTTGGCTTTGGTAGCCTTGAGCGGTGCTTCAGGTGACAGCTGAGGTTGGGATTTCTTATCCACACTGCCTTGCTGTGGGGGCTTGGATGCAACCGCTTCACCTTTGCGGTCGTTAAGCAGCCTTGGGGTTGTCTGTGAGGCCCCTTCTAAGGGGGAGAAATATGGCAAATCATCTATGATGGCTATATTTCCAATGACCCTCTGGTCCCGGGTGACATGACCTCCCCCTTTGCGAAATAAAACTTCCACCCCGTCATCGTCACATAACTTGATAATGCTCAACAGGTTGTTGGCAATAGAAGGCGCGTGTAAGACACCTTCAACTTTTCCAAGCCCGGGTAGAGAAACCGTGCCCTCCCCAATAACCAAAGCTTTATCACCGTTGGCCACCTTGACAGATGATTTAATTTTCTTTACCCTTTTAAAACCTTGACTCACATTAGTAATGTGAGATGAAGCTCCAGAGTCCAGCAACCATAAGTCAGTGGAGCTATCAGCTCTTGTGGTGGGGGCACAGGTAGACACAAGATTGTTAGTACTTTTGGCCCCGCCACGGCCCCTTCCTTGTCCCTTGCCCCTACCTTGATTGGGACCACGCTTGGGGCCTTGTTGAAAATGGGGGCAGTCCTTCTTGAGGTGCCCCTCAGAGCCACAGGTGAAACACTTGAGTAGAGCATTAACCCGCTCTGAGTTGCGGTGTCGTGTGTTGGCTGGCTGGCTGGTGACTCTGTTGTATTCTCCTGTATGTCTACGTCTGCTATCTTCGTCAATGAGTCTGCCCTCGAGGTAGGACAGAGGCATGGGTCCATCCCTGCCCCCTTCCAGGGAAATAATAAAATTGTTCCAACTTTTGTCCAGGGAAGCCACAATAACTGCGACCAAGTTCTCTTCAGGTATTCGGTAATTTTTGGACATTAGTTGCGCCCTGAGGGATTTTAATTTTCCAAGATGTTCTGCCATGCTGGCCCCAAACCTGAGTCTTGTGTTGTAAAACTCAGTTGTGAGTCTGGTGAGAGAACCCATGCTCTTGCTGTTGAATAAATTGTATAATAAGTGCAAGGCTGCGCAAGCTGTGAGTCCATCTGGAATGCTAGGGAACATATTATCATCAATGGACTCCATCAGAGTGGAAAAAGTCTGTCTATGAAGCCACTCTTCTCGTGAGCTCCACGGGAAAGGTGGTGGGTTCAGGGCCATTTCAAGAATCCCATCCTTTAATAGACATACCTGCAAATTTCTATTCCAACTGTGATAGTTCTCACCCCCAATTTTCAATTTTTCAAAGTTGGGATTCAACGGGGAGGCAATTAGAAACGTATTATCCCATTCTTGGAGCATTTGGGAGGTTGGCATTGAAAAAAATGGTAAAGGTACCCCTCTAGTGGGCGTTGGTGGTATATTTCTCTGATTTTCAGATGGCCCCCCTTCTGGGTTAAAAAGCCCGTACTGGGCATGTCTGGAAAACATGTGATCAGGGGGTGGGCGGAGCCCAAGATTGCCGGCCGGCACTTGGTTTTGAAAATGCTCTGGAAATCCTTCCTGGAGCCTCCCCGGCCCTGGATTGCCTTGAGAAGCCCATCGCTGTTCCCGAAGACCTTGGGGATGGCTAAAGCCGATGCTGGAGGAGGGGGCCAACCCCCCCCAAAGGCCAAGTAAGGAGAGCGCCTGGGCGGGGGCGAAGGGAAGGCTGGGGCCCCCGGAGAGAGGGTCGGGGGCCTTGGGGGGTAATGAGCAGTCTTATTGCCATCATAGGTCACGAGGGTTTCTGCTGGAGAGAGCCCAGGAGTTTGCATGTTGCTTCGGCCGTATGCGAGGGGTTGCTGGGCCTCCAGACTAAATTGAGGCCTTTCTTTGTTAGAAAATGTGGGCGCACAGGGGGCTGCCATCTTGCTTCCTGTGCCGGGCCATGCGGTCTCCCTGGGTGGAGCCATCTTGTTTCCTGTTGCCCCAGGAAGCTGGAGGTCGCGGTTAGGCAGGGGATTTCGCGCCGAAAGCCCTGGGGTCCCGGGGTTACTCAGGGTGGCAGGCGCCATATTGAGGGGCCTCGTGGTGGCTGAGGGGGGGCTTACCCGGCATCCACAGTCCTTCTGCACTGATGTCCTCCGTGGAGAGGCTTGTGGGGTCTCCTGTACTTCAAGGAGTTTTAGAAGCAGTTCCTTGCATTCTGGTGTAGACATTTGATCCACGCGTTGCTTGCGTTGGGCCCGGAGCGCTTCTGCTGCATCTTGACAGTCTTGGGCGGACTGTAAAACTTCCAAGCTTCCCTCTGTGGCATGCAGAAGGAGGCCATCTGTGCTCTCACCTGGAGCGGGGCTTGCTTCAGGGGCTAGAGCTGTTAATCTTGATTGAAGACTCCTGGTCACAATCTGCGATTTCCGGCCATCCATTTCAGTTTCAAATCTAGGCATTAGCTGCAGGCTTTGGAAGCGTTCCCTTTAACCATCCTCTCTGCTACCAACTTGTGAAGCAGCTTTCACAAGAGATCGATGGAACGTTAAGGTGCTTCCAAGCGAAATAGGCAGAATGCATAGATGCAGTCATTATGAAGCTTTATTCATCGACAGGTTATATAAAAAGAGCTATATGGCATGGAAGCATCCATGCTTGTAAGATAGAAGATAGATAGAAAGAGGAGCAGAGCTAGAACAAAGAAGCAGCCCCTGGGCAGAGGTATTTATGGGGGGTCTCGGCCCCTCCCTAGCCATAAAACTCTCTCACCAATGGGGCTGCTGCAGGGGAGCAAAGAAGCCTCTTTGCTCCATCTGATGACCTATTTAGGGAACTGCCATGGCTGGCACAAAACATGTAACACACTTGTCTGAAATGGTATAGAATCTTGTGCTTGAACAGGGGGTTGGAGTAGAAGACCTCCAAGGTCCCTTCCAGCTCTATTCTGATTAGTTTAGTATTAGTATTCAGACATTTCCAAACGAATGTCCATTTGAACTCAATGTCTTACACCAAGTGAACTTGCATTAGGATGGCAAAGTTATACCAGGATACTTGCCCGTTTGGGTAATACTTAAAAATGCAATTTTGGCTTTGTAAAATGCTTCTGATAAATTAGTTATTTTATCATATAACTACTTCACCTCTATAGTCCAGAGCAGATAAGAACTAGGTTGACGGTTTGGTGAACTGGTATAAGGAAAACAGCCTAGTTTTAAACATTGGTAAAACCAAAGAGATCATTATCGATTTCACAAAAGGCAGGCACAGCCACACTCCTCTGTGCATTAATGATTCACCTGTGGAGATGGTTACCAGCATCAAATTTCTGGGTGTGCAGCTAACGAGTAGGCTGGCTGGATCACTCAACAGCGAGACACTGGTGAAGCTGGCACAGCAGCACCTGCATTTTCTGTGTCGCATGAGAAAAGCACATCTTCCTTCCCCTGTCCTTACCACTTTCCACAGAGGGACGATCGACAGCATCCTGTCATATTGCATTACAGTCTGGTTTGGAAGCATCACTGCTTCAGACAGGAAAGCAGTGCAGAGAGTGGTAAGGATGGCTGAAAAGATTATTGGCAGTTCCCTCCCTTCCATCCAGGACATAGCATATGTTGCTTGAGCAGGGTCCGCAAGATTGTCTGGGACACTACACACCAGCATGTTATCTGGACTGAGTTCGATCCTGTGTCCCCCCCCCCCGATGACGTGGACAGGATCATGAGGAGACTGAGCTCCACCACTTGTTTATTGGACCCATGCCCCTCCTGGCTGGTTTATGCGGCCCAGGAGGAGACACAAGGCTGGTTCCAGGCAGTAATAACTGCTTCCTTGAAGGAGGGTATCTTCCCCACCGCCTTGAAGGAGGCGGTGGTGAGACCCCTCCTCAAAAAGCCTGCCCTGGACCCGGCTGTTTTAAATAACTATCGTCCTGTCTCCAACCTTCGCTTTTTGGTGAAGGTTGTTGAGAGTGTGGTGGCGCATCAGGTTCCTCTGTTCCTGGAGGAAACTGATTATCTTGACCCGTACCAATCGGGCTTCAGGCCCGGGTACAGCACTGGTGAATGATCTCTGGCGGGCTCGGGACAGGGGATGTTCCTCTGTCCTAGTCCTATTAGACCTCTCAGCGGCTTTTGATACCATCGACCATGGTATTCTACTGTGGCGTCTCAGGGGGTTGGGAGTGGGAGGCACTGTTTTACAGTGGTTCTCCTCCTATCTCCTGGGCCGCTCGCAGTCGGTGTTGACGGGAGGGCAGAGGTCCGCCCCGAGGTCTCTCGTTTGTGGAGTTCCTCAGGGGTCGGTCCTCTCTCCCCTCCTGTTCAACATCTATATGAAGCCACTGGGCGAGCTCATTCGTGGTTTCGGGGTGGGGTATCATCAGTATGCTGATGATACCCAACTTTTTCTTTCCACCCCGAACCAACCCAGTGATGCCCTCGATGTGATGTCCCGGTGCCTGGAAGCGGTCCAGGTTTGGATGGGGAGAAACAGGCTTCGTCTCAACCCTGCCAAGACTGAGTGGCTGTACATACCGGCATCTCGGGTTAACCAGTTTGTTCCATCATTAAGGATGGGGGGTGAGGTGTTACCCCCCGTTGATAGGGCTCGCAACTTGGGCGTCCTCCTGGACTCACAGCTCAACTTTGAAGATCATATAGGAGCCGTGACCAGGGGGGCTTTTGCCCAGGTTCGCCTGGTGCGCCAGTTGCGGCCCTATCTGGACCGAGATGCCCTACGCACAGTCACTCATGCGCTCATGACCTCCCGGTTAGACTACTGCAACGCTCTCTACATGGGGCTGCCCTTGAGGACCACTCGGAGGCTTCAACTGGTGCAGAATGCAGCCGCACGAGTTGTGATGGGAGTTCCCCGATACTCCCGTGTAACACCTCTTCTCCGCGAGCTGCATTGGCTTCCGGTTGCCTTCCGAGTGAGATTCAAGGTGCTGGTGATGACCTATAAAGCCCTAAATGGCTTGGGTCCGGATTATCTGAGGGAACACCTGTTGCCAGCATCAACTTCCCATCGTCCTGTGCTCTCCCACAGGGAGGGCTTTCTTAGGGTACCGCCGGTAAAAGATTGCCGGCGGGTGACTCCTAGAGAGAGGGCCTTCTCTGTGGGTGCGCCTGCCCTCTGGAACCAACTTCCGATGGAACTTAGGACTGCCTCCGGCCTCCGCTCATTCCGCTGGGACCTGAAAACCTGGCTCTTTGAGCTGTCGGGCCTAGACTGAGGGGTTTTAATTGGGTTTTAATGTTTTAACCTTTAAATTTTGGGCTCTAAATTTAACTAACTGTTTTAATTAACTGTTTTAAATTTTTAACTTTTGTATGGTATGATTTTAATTGCCCTGTAAACTGCCCTGAGTCCTACGGGAATAGGGCGGTATATAAGTTAAATAAAATAAATAAATAAATAAATAAATAAATAAAATCCTCTTCACAACTTGTTTTCTTTGTTACCTTCTGGGAGAAGGCTTTGTGGTATCTGAAGCAGAACATCCAGATTCAGTCACAGTTTTGTTCCATACAGTATTAACCTTGTGAATTCTAAAGCTTCCGCCTTCCATTATGTATTCAAGGTGGACAGTGATTAATATTTATATGTTACTTATAAAGGCTATAGGTGTATACATATGTTGTATATTGTATGTTTAAATATGTCTTACACTTTGAGAGCAAGCAACTAAATTTCATTTTTAATGTGTGCCATTGTGCCCACAGTAAAAAATGACAATAAAGGTTATCTATCTATCTATTATCTATCTATCTATCTATCTATCTATCTATCTATCTATCTATCTATCTATTGAAAAGCGATGGAACTTCAGAAATATTGAAAAGCGATGGAAAACTCTTACTCTCCAACAGCATCTGCTTGCTCTTTGTTTTGTTTCCAACCAACCACATAGGAACAAAACATCCTTATAGAAAGAACAGCAGCTTTAATTTATTTTCCTGTAATATTTCACTTATAGCAACCTTCAACTGTGAAATCCACTATATGTTAGGATAATAAAGGTTAGATGTGGTGTCCCACACAAATACTATCACAAGTTAAAAAATGTCATATTAAGATTAAACCATCTAAATAAAGAATGCATGGTTCAAAACAGCATATCTATACATCTAAATCGTTCTTTCACAGAATGCTCAACCACAGGTATAGACCAGCCAATTCCCTGGGTGTAAGGCTTGTACTAAGGAGGATCACTTGGAAATTAAAAATAATCAGAGATGGAACACATCTTTTATTTCCTGTTTTTATGTTTTCAGTATAATATGCTGTCTACTACTTATGCACAGTGCTTACAGATTATGGCTACAAAATTCCAGACAGCCACTAAATGTCATGAACTATAGTACAAGTAGTCCTTGACTTTCAACGGTAATGGAGCCTGCCCATTACCATGTCATAAGTCATGGTAGTCGTAAAGCAGGTCACCCATATGACCAACCCAATTTTATGATTTTTTTTGCATCAGTTGTAAAGCAAATGTTGCAGTCATAAAGCAAATCCATTGTACGCTATAAGGTGATTTTTGCCGGAAACCGAAAGTAAATGCTAGTTTTCAGCAAAAATATTGTAAAACGTGGTCATGTAACTGCAGGTTACTGAAAATGGCTGTAAAAGTGACCTGGACACTTAGTGCCTGACATGCAGTCATGTGACTGGGGGGGGGGGAGGAAGGCAGCCATCAGAAATTCAGAATTGGATCTTAACTGCCTTTGGGGAAGGTGGGTCTGTGTAACTTTGAATGGTGCTAAGCAACCGGTTGTAATTCAAGGAATACCTTTACTATACTTCTTTATTTTTGTTCTGCCATTCAGGGTTCATTACAAGTTTTGCAGTCCAGATCTAGTAGTTCTAATGATGCAGTGTCTTTTGTGTGAATGAGCCTTTATATCAGAGGGCATGCGTGCATGTACACAAAACCCAAAATGGGAATAGAGACAGGATAACTGTTAAGTAAATATTTTATTCTTATATTTTTAGCATATCCTTCCTTCAAAGAGATTAAGGGTTCCTCCTTTCTATTTGTTATTCTCATAAAAATGCATGAGGTAGGTTTGCTGAGAGAAAAAATAAGAAATGATAATATGTGATCTTCATAACTGTTGGATTCTATTCTAAACACTAAACAACAGTGTCCTTTCTATATAAATGGACAATGACTTCACCTCAATTTCTCCACTGCTTTGTTCTGTGTGCTTATTCTTATTCTAAGATTTTAATCTCATTTTATTGGCTGCTTTATTTATTGTTGTCTGCTGCCCAGAGTCCCCTTTGGGAGGAGATGGGTGACCATATGAATCTGATTAATAAATATTATCTTCAATCTTTTCGTTTGTTCAGCTCTACTTATATTTGCATACAGAGCCTCTAAAACTAATTTGTTGCTTTTAACCATTATCATTTTTGAAGCAATAGAGTTGAACAGCCTCTACAAAGTAGATTGGCAATGCCCATATGGTTATTCAGAAGAAACTGCACATAACAGATTGCAGTCCAAGAGCAAGCAGGAGGACACTGATTTATGACAGAAAGATATTGCTCAGTGTGCATATTCCCCAGGCTTTTTAATTTGGATGTTTTTAAAATGTCAGCTCTGATTGTTTTTGGCATTGCCTTTTTTGATGCAAACTGTTTTCCTGGATCTTATCAGCTAATGTAAACTGCCCTGGAAATGTGGAACCCAAAGACAGTTTCAACAGAAAGACAATGTTTCAACAAAAACATGTGGTTCTGATCCTGCAAAGAGTGACTTGCTAGTCATTGCAGATCCTACTCCAAAGACAAAACATGTAGAAAAACAACAACAGATCACATGACATTCGGAATAGGCTTTATGGCACAAATTTCACTGGCTATAACTCATTTCCCTAATGCATAACCCTGGCATGCCAGACTAGATACTTATAATGGAGGCAAATTTCTGAGTTCTGGATGATCATTCTTCTAACTGCGCTTTGAAAAGAGATAAGGTTTCAATCATGAATTTATTAAATAAGAAATGTTCAAAACTTGGTGTCTGGTGTGGCTAAAATAACATCCCCTATTAAATAAATATGTTGTTGTTGTCAGCTGCGAAGTCGTGTCCGACCCATCGTGACCGCATGGACAATGTTCCTCCAGGCCTTCCTGTCCTCTACCATCTTCTGGAGTCCATTTAAGCTCACGCCTACTACTTCAGTGACTCCATCCAGCCACCTCATTCTCTGTCGTCCCCTTCTTCTATTGCCCTCAATCTTTCCCAGCATTAGGCTTTTCTCCAGTGAGTCCTTCCTTCTCATTAGGTGGCCAAAGTATTTGAGTTTCAACTTCAAGTTCTGGCCTTCTAAAGAGCAAGTCAGGGTTGATCTCCTCTAGGACTGACCGATTTGATCGCCTTGCAGTCCAAGGGACTCGCAGGAGTCTTCTCCAGCACCATAGTTCAAAGGCCTCAATTCTTTGGCGCTCAGCTTTCTTATGGTCCAACTTTCAGTGCCATACATTGCAACTGGGAAGACCATAGCCTTGACTATACGCACTTTTGTTGACAGGGTGATGTCTCTGCTTTTTAGTGTGCTGTCTAAATTTGCCATTGCTTTCCTCCCCAGGAGCAAGCATCTTTTAATTTCTTGGCTACAGTCCCCATCTGCAGTGGTCTTGGAGCCCAGGAAAATAAAATCTGTCACTACCTCCATTTCTTCCCCATCTATTTGCCAGGAATTGAGAGGGCCGGATGCCATGATCTTGGTTTTCTTAATGTTAAGTTTCAACCCAAGTTTTGCACTCTCCTTCTTCACCCGCAACAAGAGGCTCTTTAGTTCTTCTTCACTTTCTGCCATTAGAGTAGTATCATCTGCATATCTTAGGTTGTTAATATTTCTCCCGGCAATCTTAATTCCAACTTTTGATTCATCTAGCCCTGCCTTTCTCATGTTGTACTCTGCATATAAGTTAAATAGGCAGGGCGACAGTATACAGCCTTGCCGAATTTGATCTCTAGTTCCTCTGCCTCTTCGAAATCCTGCCTGTAATTCTGGTAGTTCTCGATCCACATACTGCTGGAGTCTAGCTTGTAGGATTTTAAACATACTAGCATGTGAAATGAGTGCAATGGTGCGATATTAAACATATATACTTTGAATCAATGGATTTCAAATATAATGAAAATAATTCCTATTGTTATGTGTCACTATGCAGGTGATGTGAAATTATGCATAATGGTATTATGGTTGACACATTCTGATTTAACCAACAATTTAGGAATAATAGAACATCTCCCCCAAGCAATCCATTAAACTGAAGTGTGTACACATACAGTATATGTAAGTATGTATGTATATGTGTGTATGTATGTGTGTGTATGTGTCTGTGTGTGTGTGTGTGTGTGTGTGTATGTGTGTATATCATAGAAGTGTAGCTTGTAAGCACCTTGTAGACAAAATATTACAGGCTATTTGAAGGGATGGAGAACCTGCAGTCCTCCAAGTGTTATTGAATTGCAGCAGTTTTACCCCAGCAGTCCCAAGTTATAATAGCCAAACCGTCCCTCTGGATGTATAATTACTTTTAACATTATTTTTGGTATGGTCAATTCCCAGAATTTATTGTTGCTTTATATTGTATGATCTTGGTTTTAGTTTCTGGGTGTTACATATTGGTAAATTTTATTTATTTAATTTATTTATTTAATAATATTTATATACCGCCCTTCTCCCGAAGGACTCAGGGCGGTGAACAGGGCAAGAATAAAAAATACAAAGTTACAAAAGTTAAAAAAGGATTAAATATATGCCCACTAAAAACAATAAATACAAATATTAAAATAACAATAAAAAACCCCACCAATCCCCCATCAGGCCAGGCCGGCTTGTTCGAATAAGAATGTCTTTAGACAGGAGCGAAGGTCGGGCGCCATCCGGAGCTCAACCGGTAACTGATTCCATAGCTCCGGGGCGCCCACAGAGAAGGATCTCCCCCTGGGGGCCACCAATCGACATTCTCTGATCGGTGGCACCCTGAGGAGGCCCTCTCTGTGGGAACGTACAGGGCGAAGGGAAGTTGATGCCGGCAGCAGGTGTTCCCTAAGGTACTAAGGTCACCAGTTGAATGTCACTGACTCCAAATTATTTTAACTTTTGGTTTTTGTTTTTTTTTAAATGTCAAAATCAGTGGATTAGCTCTTCAGTATAACAATTGCTCATTACAGAAAAGACTTCATTGCAAAATGCAGTGCTTTGTCCATAAGGATATTAAATGTAAGGGACTTTGCCCTTGAGGCTATGGGAGTCTGAATTGCTAACAATTATCTTCCTAATCTGGGAATCTTTAAAGATATATGGCAATTTCTCATTACTCCAGTTTTATAGTACCCCCCCCCACACACACACAGTGTTACTATAATATGTCATAGACCAGTGCTTTTTACTTACTAGTTCAGATCTTGAGAGATAGATAAACATGAGCACATTTTATGTAGTAACCTGGAGATACAGGGCATCTTTCCTATTTCTTTTTAACTGAGAAGGCATGTTTCATGATTTTAAGTTTGGGATTATTTTAGGTTAATGTATACCACCTTGCACATGTGTATATACAATTTGACCAACATTTTCTGATTTGATATATACATCAAATGTCATACGGAGATCATTCTAGGTCAAATGGAAGTTTTTTCTAAGCAAAGCTGATCAAAGAAATTTGTAATATCTCTTTTCTTTCTTTGAAATAGCAAGATGGAATCATTTCTAACAGAAGAACCAGAAATACATATTGTAGGGCAAGGTCCCATTACTTAGATTCCCTAAACAAAAGTATATGCCACACTAGCCTCTTCTGCCCTAAGCATATTTGACCTGAAGTGAATCATACTGATAGGACTTTAAGATATATGTGTTTAATTTCTGGTTTTTAAATTAATAATAATTCAAACGTGAAAAGTGCCTTATGCTGCGGTAATTGTAGCGTTCCAGCTGCAGACAGAACAGGGGAATATCTTTAAACATATTTATCTATTTCTTAGACTTACATCTTGCCTTTTGTGTAGGAGATCATGGTGGAATACATAAAACTTCATTCTCCTGGTTTGCTCCAGAATGACAACCCAGTGAATTAGGTTGGGCTAAGAAAGAGTAACTGGCCTCCCCAGTGTTTAATTTCATTCAATACTGTGATAAAACATATTTGGAGTCTCCTTCAGCCCCCTGGGATTTGACTGGTTTAAACAGAGTGGACACATTCTCAGAGGGCCACTTTCCCTTTTAAGCGTGTAAATAGTCTGACTACCTCCCTCATAAAAATTAAAATTTGTCTGAAAAGTTTAGATAAACTAAAGGGAAACTTTAGATTTTTGATAGCTATACAGATATATAGTCACTATACCTGAAACATATCCATGTTCTCACATGGGGTCACATTTTTTCACTTGCTCTTTGAAGGCCTTTGGAAGGGAGATCCGGTCTGCAGAGCAGTAACCCCAGCATCTCCTCTCGTTCCTGAAAAAGCTGGAGCATTTAAAAGGTTTTAAATAGCTGAAGCAAGTTATACATAGTAAGGAGGAACAAGGAGCCGGGGAAAGAAAAAAAAAAGGACGGTGTATCTTTAACCCACAAAGGGTGGAGCAGATTTTGTTCTGAGCTCGCTAACAATGGAAACTTTTTTTTTAATGTTTCCCTCCATCAGTCCTGCCAAAGCAATAGGAAAAAAAGAAAAAAGAAAGAAAAGAAACTTGTTCCGCTGAGTTCAACCCCAGACAGGCTCACAACTTCCTTCCTGCTTTCCGACCCCCTCCCCTCCCTACTCTCTCTCTCTCCCGCACATTCAACAAACACCGAAGAAACAGCCAACGACACGGGTGATGTTGGAAAAGGCGAGTAACGATCACGGCGGCTGAGCAGTTTAAAATAATAGCAGGAACAATAAAGTTACAGATCCAGCCGACCATCGAATTCGCTCGTTTTTTTTCTAGTTACGCGCCGCAGGCGGGGACAGGAGAAGCGTCTGAACGGTTTGACCCAGGAGGAAGAGATTATTTCTAGAGCAATTTTCAAGTCTGCGCCTCTTCAATGGCTCGAGCTTTTCCCGAGGCAATTGGATAGTCAAGGTGCACCAATCTCTCCGGGACAGGTATGACCAACCTCTCCGATTTCGCGCTCTTAATCCTTGCTCTTTTCTCGGCGCATCCTAAGCCTTGCTTATGTTGTCTCTTCCTTTCCTGAGCTCCAACTCTTGCGTCAAAATCGATCTCTTTTGCTGGAGACCGGGTCGGAGAACAAGACCCGGTTTTAGGCTGGGATCAGTAGAGGGCGAGAAATCAGGTTTTACGGGCGTGGATCAGTCGCGAGAAACCAGCTTCCAACCGCTCCTACTTCTGAAGTGCGCCAAACTCAGATGGGCAGTGAGCTTTCGTTACTGAGGGCTACCGTAAACCGCACCTTGGTTTTGCGGGGGTGCCTCTGATACGCTGCCTTTTTCGGATACGCTCCACCGGTGCCGGGAGTTAGAATACATAAATACACACACACACGCACACACACGCACACAAAATATCATACCAAAACTATCCTGGAAGCAAAATGTATTTCAGCTGGCTTCCGTAGAAAGAGAAGCACTTCAGCCAAATCAACTCTTGTTGCAGAGAACAGCGAAAAGAGCCCTGATCTTCGTGTCTCCACAGAGATTGCCATCATTTGTTTCCTCCATATAATATGAGGGCAAGACACGCATCACAGGGTTCAGCTTGCACACAAACCGCACAGCCGTGTCCAGCATGTTTAGAAAATATTTAACTCGCACCACTGCCTTCCTGCTTTCATACTGGACGCACGATTTTTTTTTTTTACAAACTTAGCGTAATTTTAAGAATAATTCAGGGACAGAGGTCCAGAAATTGCCCAGTGTGCAAGGGGCCGAATATGATTGCTACTTCTTCCAGTAGATAAGCCATTACCCTAAAGAACTACATTCCATTTGAAGCACACTTCCTATTTACTAGATCCACAAATAAATTACTCTGTACACCATTATATGCATAGAAATGATAACTGTTGGAACTGTGAGAAATAGTTGTTATTTAAAACATGAATAAAGACTCCCAAGATAATGAACCCTTTTCAGAAATTTAAGAAAACTTTTTAAAAATGGGTCAGAGAAAAGCTGAAGAAGTGTGCATGAAACTATAAATACAATGCTATACAATTGTAAAACATTGCCTGGAAGCATATATCATAGAAACTCACAGAAATAAATGACAAACAAGCATAGTCTTGGTTCAAAGAACACCTTTACGAACTCATATGTAGCTGCACAAGATTACTTGGTGGGATAAAAGAAAAGCAAATCACTAAATTAAAGTAGCAAAACAATTAAATTTATAGCTAAAAATTCATTCCCAATTAGCTTACTATATAAAAAAACCTGGAGAAGTCACACCTAGCCTTAGAAATCTTAAGAGTAACACTACCAATGCTAGTGTTTACCTCATTAGAAAGAGGCTAATGCTGTGGATTCTGTACTGTGTGTGTTTCTAAGATATAGTATGATCCCAGCATTTAAAAAATCTTATAAGTTTGGTAATAAATGAGGTAATATAGTGTTATTTGAGATGGATGGAAAAAAATTAAGGGAAGAATGGTATCAAATTTATTGCGGCCCACATCCACTGATAAGCTTCAAGAAGCCAAATTAAAGAAAATACTGGAGTCCAATTATTTTTATCTTCAAGAGTTGTTAATTATAGCAATGAAGTTATTGTAACTTGCTGCCTGGACTCACTCAGTATAGGGAGACAGGAAATGTATAAATTAAACAAAGGCAATTTCAGTCAGGACCATAGGACAGGATGAGATACTGTTAAACCTGTTTGTCTTTCCTATTTAAATTGAATACCACATTACAGTTTCTTCATGGAGATACTGATTGGGAATTGAAAAAAACAATAAAAAGGGGAAATGTTAAATATTGTTTTAGCATCTTTACCTTATTTAGAATCATCCTCCACTACAGCCAGCATATCAGCTATTAAGACTTAGCAACAAACAAAAACTTAAAAGGTACACATTTCCATATCTACCTTGGTCATCAAGGGTAGAGAACATAACATGTTTCTGATAAAAATGTGTTCAGACCCATGATAAATATAGTCCCCTTCCAAGTACTACAATATATTTAAAATTACACAATTTTGATTACAAAATGAGTGCTGTTGTGGTATAGAACAAGCATTATAGAAAAAGTGCATAAACCAACAGTATATTACATATTATCCCTACATATGCTTATTGTCTTGTTCATTTATTAAAAAACTCACATCACCTCGTATTGGCTAGATGTTTGACCAGGTGACTATGGATGATGTGAATACATATTGGGCTAATCCTGTATTCAAAATTCTATATGGTTATTCTTGCCAGCAATTATGGTGTGCACATTATATAATTCTACTTCAGTTTCAACAGTGTACAAACTTAAATTTCAAAGCATAGTAAATATTTAGGCAAACTTATTAGCAAATAAAAAAATCTATACTTTATTCTTGTATGCAGGTAGATGGATAAGTTCCAAAGATTCATACAGAAGCATAGCACACAGAATGACAAATAATTACATTTGCCACAGCATGAAGGGCATTAAGTTACACCAGAATCAAAATTCTTAGCATATAACTGATAAGAGGTGTGATTTCATTTGGAGTAGCAGTACTACACAGATGTGTAAGGTTATAAATTTGTCTACACTAATACAATACATAATAGCATAGCATATATATAAATGCATGCTTAAATATGTAATACTAATAAAACTATATATCCTTGCAGCAGGAAATAGTTATATATTGTGCTTTTTCAGATTTTAGAAATAAATCCCACTCAGTTCAATAGAGTTTAATCTAAATAGTTTGTTTTTGACTTGCAAATAATTGAGCATGAAATTACTATTGTAAATTGTGCTACTCATTAAGTGGGTCATCATGTGACCATGCCTGATTTTACAGCCTTTTTTGCAGAAGTTGTTAAGTGAACTTAAAGCAAATTCTGTAGTTGTTAAGCAAAATCTGCAGTCGTTAAGAAACCCTTTGTCAGCAATGAATGTTTTTTGCTGGAAACCGAAAGTATATGCCTATTTCAGGCAAAAAGTCATCAATTGTGATCATGTATACACTTTAGATGGCCATAAATGCAGTACACTTTAGATGGCCATAAATGCAGGCCAGTTGCCGCATTCCCAAAATACAGGCACGTGACCCTGGAGGGAGCCCAATGGTGCCAGGTCATAACTACCCTTTTAGGTCCATCATAACTTTGATAGTAAATCAAGCACTACCTGTATAATCTCAACAACTTTAGTAAAGAGACAATTTACTGAACGTTTCAAAAATTAATTAACCCAACAAAACTGTAATGTGCCTTGTGACTTTCAAGATGACTCCAATTTCCATCACTCTCAGTCAGTATGGCAACCAGGAAGAAGGCTACACATTTTGTATCTTCCCATAAGGCAATACTGTATAAGGAGTAAAAATGAGCACAAGTACAGCTTAAAGTGATGTAATAAGAAATAAAGTAAAAGAGCAAAGTGTTGATGCACAATACTGTTCCACAATAGAAAAAATGAATTAAGGGGAAAATCTACAGCTCTGTTTCTAACTTTATGTTTCAAATATTTATGAATACTATTGTTTTAATTATAACATTATTTTATTTTTAGTTTCCTCAGGTGCAATTTCTAGAGCATATAATGATGAGCCTTCCAGCATTACTTCTCACAACTTCGAGGCCAGCATTTAAGGCCTTCTATCATTCCTTCCCACTGTTACTTTCATTTTAAAAAGAAAAATTATACATATTAAGTTTTGGTTTTCCTAAGTCCCATGACTTTTCCCTACCACTTTCCCAGGAGAAAACCCATGTTTAGGTCCAGACTTGCTCCTTTGTTTTCATGGAAGGACTTCTGATACTTGGCTATTTTCTTCCTATCTGATGATTTTTTTTCTGACCCATGGCCAGAAGGTGGATGGTTGGCATCACTAGCTACTAATTTATTATAATATACCATCTCAAGCTTTTCCATTTCTTGACCCTCTCAGTATCTTCTTGGGGCTTTGCCTGAGAAGCAGAACTGGTAGCTTTATCAGTACTTTTATTCTTTTATAAAAAAACTGAATTTAAGACCAACTCAAGGAGACCAAGATCAATCTTCTTGCCATTAAGCTTTTTTTTCCATCATAGGAAATACTGATTGTGAGATCGAATTTGGATGGGTCACCGGGACCAGAGATTTACTCTTCCAAGCTTTCGGACTGATGCTGGAGCCCATCTTCAGGGAATTATAGGAGCTGAGGGTTTGGGAAACAACAGCCAATTGCCAGCCATCAACACACCAATCAGCCAATAGAAGGCACCATATAAACACAACTCATAGAACAGCCCAAAGCATGAATTCCACAAAGAGAAATTCCCTCAAGATGGGCTCCAGCATGAGTCTGAAAGCTTGGGAAAGTAAATCTCTGGTCCCAGTGACCCACCCAAATTCGATCTCGCATCATTATCCTTCAATATTGATTGTGATTGCTAAGAGATTTTTTTTGCACACATTCAGAGCAGTGGTGGGATTAAAATATGTGAACAACCGGTTCTTTGTGTGGATGCCACTTCTGGAAGTCCATTCTGGGCCTGGGCAATAAAAAATTAGTTACCGGCTCTGCCGAAGTGGTGCACATTGGCTGAATCCCACCACTGATTCAGAGGCATTCTTTTAATTTACCTATCAATTGTGTTATCTGCTTATTTATTCTACTGGGAAATAGATGTTAATCCTTGGCTTCTAATTTATGTTGCCAAAGTCTTCACAGGCCTGATCTCTGTTTTCTCTTTTCTTCTTCCTCTCATTCCTTTAACTCTGTAGAAAATGTAACAAGCTTATTTACCTATATATGGATGTAAAGCAGCTTACTTCAAAGTTGATAAGGTTCTCGTTTTTGCAGCCAAGCGTTGCATTTAGCATTTTACGGGAGTTTAGAATAGATTACCAGTGAGCGGGGTAAAGCTTACAACACGCGATGCGTTTCTCACCGTTAAAATGACGAGAAACTGTATTGTCAGTTTTTAGCAGTCCTGATCAAACGGGATTTGTGGGCTTCCTAAAGGATCCTTGGGGCAATCTGGGGATCATCTTTGCTTTACTACTCACATAAAGGATCCTTCTTTATTATTCGTGCATTCTGGGACTGAACCTTAGCACTGAAATGAGAATCTGAATTGTGTAAAGATTCGGGTTAATAGGCTATTCCTTTTAAAAGAGGCGGAGCTGGACTCCGCTGAACCTTTGCGTTTCTGGCAGCAAGGGCTTCAGAGTGAGAGCTTTGCAGCCATTGGCCGAACTCTTGTCTACCGCAGCCAATCGGCAGGGCCGGTTTGAGCCGTCTGCGTTTTTCGCGCGCTCACTGTCTGCTTCTCTCTTGTCTTTCCATTCAGTTTGCGGGTTTATGGAGCTGTGGAGCCGGGTCCGCTCATCGCCCCGGCGCGTCTCCCGTTCCCTGGGCAATGCTGCAGCCGCCGCCGCCGCCGCCACCCCCTCCTAAGAGGACGTGGGCTGTTCGGCAGAAACTGACCTGGGTGAAGGAGGAGGAGGAGGAGGAAGCGGAGCCTGTCCCCCGGCGGCCGGACCCATGACTATGGCCGTCTTCTGCTATGCGCTCAACAGCCTAGTGATCATGAAGAAGAGCGGCGAGGAAGAGGAGAAGAGCGGGGGCTGTCGAGGAGGCAGGAGCAAGACCCCGCCTGCCACGCGCAGACAAGCGCCGCCTGAAGTCGTCCGGGGAAGCGGGAGGCATAGCACCTATTGCCCTTTGCCTCTGGGCGGCAGCGGCAGTTCCACTGCATTTCTCTTCCCTCCGGCCGAGCCGCCGCGGGCCACCGAGGAGGCTCCCGTTCTCCGGAGCCCTCGAGAGCTCGGCGGTCCTATCTGGATGAGCCCCCAGAGCCGATCTCCTCCGCCCGGCTGGAAAGAGTCTTGCGGGACGGCGCGGCTCCTCCAACGGGAGCTGCAGAATGTGCAGGTGGTTGAGAAAGTGGGGCTCTTCGAGGCGCACATCCAGGCGCACAGTTCGGGGGGCGCCGCTTCCCCCCGAAAGAGTCCCCGCCTGCCCAGGAGAAAGTCGCCTTCCCCGAGCCCACCGAGCCCCCTGCAGCTGGCGGAGGATGCCCCGTTGAGGCAACGAGAGATAGAGGAGGGAATCAAGGAGCTCGACAGACTCTGGTTCCGACTGGAAACTACCGGGAAGGCGGCAGAGAAGACTTCCGGGGACCCCCGTGTATTGCAGGTGGCGGGCAAGGGAAGAAAGGACTGTGCGTCTCCCTCCACTGAGAAAGAAAACGGGCTCTTCCGAGAACAGCGCCCAAAGGCAAGGCAGTGGGCCAAAGAGAACTCTGGAGCACAGGATTCAGAAGAGGTGGAGAGCAGGAGCCAAACTGGGATGTGGAGTTCAGATCAAATGGATAAAGGACTTGCCTTGTCGAAAGGGCCCACTTCTAATGAGATGGGGAGGGTCAATGGGGTTTCCAGGGCACAGGAGCCCAGGCAGGCGGAAAGGGGTCCGTGGCCTATTGGGAGGCAGGGCTTTGAGGTGAGAAGTGAGCCTCTGGAAGACAAAGATTCCAAAGGTATGGAGAGCAGGGGAAGCCGTGAGGAAACTCGGGGCTCTGATGAGATGAGCACTGTGATGCAGCCAGGTGAAGGCAAGGCACAACTTTTGGAGGGGTCAAGCAAGGTGAGCAGTTGCTATGAGAGTCTAGGCTTTATAGAAATTGGGCTCTGGAGGAGGGACTTTTCTGGAGGGCAGGGCTCAGGAGCCATAGAGATGCCCCTTGGAGAGCTGCTCCCTTCAGGAGATCCGCCTTGCCTTGCCAGAACTGACAGCAAGGAGGGTAGCAGCAGCCTGTTCGCTTTGACATTCTCTGAAAAGCAGTCTTGGTCTGAGACTATGGCTGAAGCCCATGCTGTTGGGCTGCAAGAACAGCAGCTTCCCTCAGGGACCTCTGCAGCTCTATCACAACCTAGGCAGTCCCTAGTGGAAGGGGGGAACTGCTGTGGAGGTGCAAGCATTCCTGCTGTTATTGTGACAGACCTGGATGCTCAGGAGGAAGAAAAAACAGGAGCAACCCCCCCAAAGGACATGCCAATCAGGAAGCTGTCGTCTTCCTCAGCTTCCTCCACTGGCTTTTCCTCATCCTGGGAAGAGTCTGAAGAAGATATCTCCAGTGATCCTGAGCGATCCTTGGACCAGAGTCCAGCCTTCCTGCAGACCCTGGATAAACCCAGAGTGGTAAGTTCTGAGTAAGCGATGTCTCAGATGATTAGGGGAACCAGGCGTCTTCTCAAGATGCGATAAAATTTCCCTGACCATCTCTTAATGGAGATAGAATACCCTTATGTTTTTTCAAAGAATGTTTTTTTTAAATAGTTCCTGTGATATTAACTTTTCCTGCATGTGAGTTATTCTGATCTTTCTTTGTTAAAAAGTAAAAGCATTACGTCTGCAAACTGAGCCATAAAATTTGTATCTCAGTTCCAGGTGACTTTAAGGGACCATTCCATCAATTATGGAAACCAGAAACTGGCATGGAATTTATTGGTGGGAAGAACTATAGCACGATGAAATTAGATCGTGGGGGGGAAAAGCATAAATGGACTACATCTAATTTTTGTGGTGAAACCAGATGTGGTGATTAACTCTAACAATTTAATGCACAGTTCTGTGTATATTTGCTGAGAAGCATTCTGCACCCAGTGGGATTTATTCCTAAATAAGTTTGTAATGGATCTAAACAGAATCATAAGCTTCAAACACTCCAGAGATCATCGAAACTCACCCCCTGCCCCTTGCAGAATCTGCTAAAGAAAATTATTAATAATCACTATTTAAATCACTAAAGTTAAATAACTACTGATTTAAATCAAAATTCCTTGATGTTCTTGTCATTCTAATTCTTCTAAACAAGCATCCATACTGACTGCTCTAACAAAGTGTAGCATTGTGCAAGCAAAAATATCATTTTAAAAGTTCACATGTCCTGCAGAAGTCTATTTGGACATCAGATACCTACTTCCATTGTCATTATCTGTACATAAGTCAGATGGCTTATTTGCAGACTAAGACTGCAGTGTAGATTTTTCATTTGAACAACTAATTTATATTAGGAAAAAAAGTGATTTAAACCTACTTTCAGTATAAATAGTGGTTTTGTATGAATCTCACTACAGTGCTGAAAAGACAGATGAGATGGTGGTGTACTGTTTGCAATGGGTATGATGGTTTTGAAACTCATGTAGGCCTATAATTGCTGTAGGTTTATCTTTTCATAATCAAATACCACATGGGTTGAACAGAAAATAGGACAGATAATCATATTGTATTACTACCGGTAATTTGAATTTTAAGGCCTTGCTTAGAGCGGAGAGTTTCAGCTGTTAACATTTATCCCAAATGAATAGAAAGAATGACTATTTGTCACTTTTTTAAAAGTTGCCAATTTGCCACACAATGTTATTTCATTATTAAGAAATGTATCAGCTGTTGTTAATTGGGTTGTTTCATGCTGTAATTCTGAAATAAAAAGCCAGAACAAGTGCCAAGCATTCTCCAGTTCTTTTAGCTATGGCTTTTTATAAACAGCTATAAGTAGCATATAACTTGGGCATCTTGTGATATAAGAGTCATATAAATAAGTAGAGATGATGATGATGATGATGATGGTGATGTTAACTTTTTTCATTCTGAAAAGTGCTGTCCAACATTCCGTGTCACAGTGCAAAATATGTATTGGGAAACTCAGTCTTCAAAGTTGTCTGAGCCTTTATATATCTGGAACTCATCACGTTGGAGAAAGCTATGTTATAGTTTCTTTCTAGTGTTTGTTGATAGGCAAATCATACTAATTTAACTAGCACACCCATTTAGATAAAAACCCTTATATGAGTTCTCCCTTATAGTCAATCTTTATTTGAACAGACAGTCCATAATACCTTATTAAGCTTTTCAGAATGAGGTTCTGAGATTTTCTGTGCTATTGGTGTATTTTACTAAATTTTACAGTACTGAATGTTAACATTTAACTCTGGTTTATTCCCTTGCTTTTCTAGTCGTAATCAAGCATTCTTATGTGGAAAAAATATGCCCTAATATCCTCATCCTGCTTCCTGATTTCTGGTTTGTACCAGGAACATATGGTATATAAATAAAATAGACAGATTTTCAAAATACACATTGTAACTTCTGAAACAGCTTCCTGGATTTCTGATTTGAACATACACCAGATTTTCTCTTTAATATATTTCTAAGTTCTACTACAAATAAACAAAAAAATATTGTCTCTGTGCTCACAGTTAATGGATAAGTGGTTTACATATTATATTTAACCATAATGTCCCTGATTTAGCATAATATGCTAAATACATTGTAACTGCTAAGCTTGTAAGCCGCCCTGAGTCTTTGGAGAAGGGCGGGATATAAATGGAATTAAAAAAAAAACCTTAATATTTGTGAACTAGGCCACTGCTGCAAAGATAGGCATTACTGTCAGGGTAGGAGCTGCTTTGCTTAGGCATGTAATTCCTTAGCTTAGACAATGAAATTTATTCTGGATGCTTTAGTAAGAGCATGATCAGATGATGGCATATTTACTACTTTTAAGATGCCATAGGACTTATTTCTGTTGTGAAGGTACTGTAATTCACCATTTGGTGTTTTGGGGAAATTGCATAATATATATCTGAGATAACATGTTAACAAAATATAGTTACCTCACAGCTTCAGGAAATTCCTTTTGCAACCATGTGAACATAATGTGAAAGCATATGAGATTTTCCCCAAATAGAAATTTGCTAATATTCATTTTTCCTTTGGGCACTATGTTGGAATTTTGATTTATCAAGACATTTTGAGATTTGCCTCTTTTTTGCAAAAATGTAGAACGAAATCAAAATAGAAGAATTTTTTTAAACTTTTAAAGGGAAGAAACTGTAGTCGTTATCTTGTGGGTAAGAGAAGAAAGCTAAAAAGATTATGCAGATGCTAGACAACTGGACATTTTAAAGTACAAATACAGGGATATTGGATTGCATACTCATGGATACCACTGTGTCTTAGGGCAGAGCATTGCCCACCTATTACAAGAGTTAATGGCAGGGTTCATACTAATTCACGTGATTTCTTGGTTTTAGTTTAGAATGCTCTATAAATCTAGCAATTACAGTTTGTAAACTATGGTTTATGGTTCAGTATATATTGAAAGCTTATCCAGTTGTGGTTGATTCTGTAAATTATGGTTAAATCATACAACATAATATTTGAAATCTGGTCAGATGCAGATTACCAAGATTGCTCTGAGAAAGAAGCTTTCTAATGGGCTAGTTAGATTTTCTTTTTATACAGTGATTGCAGCAAGGGATATTGTTCAAAATTTTATCTCTAAAAGGTACTATGGAGTGTTAAAATAAAGTTTCTTCATGATGCTAGAAAAAGTGCCATTGGTGAAACAAATATGTTCTCCTTTACAGCTTGAAGCACTTTTTAGAGATTGAATCTATGTGCTCTACAACAGAATTAAACAAGCTTTTCCAAGTTCTAACTATGCTGAGATTATAATTTACATAATTCCTATACAGAATTGCTAACAGGTAGCTGAGAATTCTGAATATTGCCATTCCAATACATCTGGAAAGTGTCAGACTGAAGAAAGCTTAAAATTATGGGAAAACTGAACCCGCAGTTTAATCCACTCAACTAATCCCATCTGGTCTTTTCATATGGCTAAGCACAATACCTGAGACACAGTTTTGATGATAGTTTGATATACATTCCCCAAATCTTTGCCTCTAGCTATATTCTGCAGCTATATTTTAATGCTTGAAAAATCAGTCATGTTTCCAAGCAAACCAATCTTCTGTCTGAATGTATGAAAGCACAAAATATAAAAGGGACTGAAAATTGTTCTGATTTTACCTCAGTATTCATATCCATGGGTTCTGCCACCTTTGCCTATTAGTATGAAGAATTTTTAATATATTCTTCTAAAAGCACTTCATAGTATTTTCATGATTAAGAAGCTGCCTCATTAATTATCTGCTAGAAATAATTTCATGCATCCAGATCCTGAGAACAATTTATACATTATGGTCTGTACAGAAATATAGCAATCTCCCAATTGGACTATTGCAACATGGGGCTACCCCTGAAAAGTTTCCAGAAGCTTCAGCTGGTGCAGAATGCGGACATGGAGCCATACTGGGTGCATAAAAATTGCACTGGATACTAGTTTGTTTCCAGGTCCAGTTCAAGGTGTTGGTCATCACCTATAAAACCCTTCATGGGACCAGGAAAGCCTCTGATCTCTTGGCCTTTTGCAAAGGGGTCAAAACTTAGCTCTGCGGTCTTGCATGGGGGATACAGAGGACATTGCAAACATGGGGTTGGCTAGTCCCCTGAGAGCCTCCCCACCTGTTACACTCCAATGTTAAATGGCCATTTTAGGTGGTTTTTTTTGATGTTTAATTGTCATTATTTTATCATTAATTGTTTTAACCCTAATTCAATTTTTAATTTTAATGTTATTTTTATACTTTTTATAGGTTATATTATATTGCACACTGCCCAGAGCCTCTTTTTGAGGGACCTGAGCAGTTTAGAAATATGAAATAAAAATAAATGCATAAATAAATATAAACTAACCAAAGCAATATCTTTTTAAAATTTGTAGTTTAGCATTTCCTATTAGCATTTCTAAAACTAGTTGTCCAAATATAATTTTTGCTTTGTAATTTTCCCCTTTAACCAGCACGTCTACTAAAACTTTTAAATAATAGTTCCCATCATTCAATGAAGGAGTGAAATATTTGTCTTTTTATTACTCAACTGCATGTCCTAATAAGGACATAGAATAAGTGATGGCTTGAAGTAGGATACACCTTATTTAAATACTTATAACTGTAGGCTCTGGTGATTGTCCTTTTCTTAATCAACACTGAATGATGAGGAAATCTTTCAGGAACATCTGCTTGTCTTATTGTAACTCATGTTTTTTGTGGGTAGGTTTCTGCATTGATGTCTCAACACAATAGTACTTCGATATATTTTTCAATCCATAGTTCCTATTTGAACTAGAAAGTTTTAGATTAAAATTAATATATTTTTCTTCTAAAAAAGAAAGACACTCTGAAGCAATTCCCATTTTATTGTTTCAGTATTGTATCAAAATATACTAAATCACTATCTTTAAAATTGTTCTGCTTAAATTGTGTACAATACCACATAGGAACACTGTGTAAATTAGTCCTTGTCTAGATAAGAACACCAAGCAACATTATGTTCTATGCCAGTAATATCTGTAGAGCATTTCAGTTACTTTCAACAAGGTTTCTCTGTCACTTTCTAATATCCTATTACAGGATAATGTCCTGTAACTCTGTGGTCTGGTTCACACATCATACTAAGGAATATTAATGCTTGTGGTTTGAATTTAATGTATTATATGAATTGTGCTTCGCCCATAATTTTAACATAATAATTTTGCTATGTATTTTCGGTGGAATTGTAAGGCTTTTCATCATTTGACTTAGTATTGCCTTGGGCCAATGAAGTTTAGTAATTTTTGAAGTATATCACATGCTATTTTTCCTCTATTCTAGAAACCTACATCACATACTGTTTCAATTCATTCTCATAGATTCACAATTTACTTTTTCAAAGAAAAAGAATTCTTTTCAAAACAGATTTTGCACAAAAAAATCTAATGGATTAGTATAAAAATGTCAGATATCCATTTGTAAACACAGATATAAAAGAGATGATATAAAGTCAATATATTGTAACAACTAATGCATAAACATAGAAAAACCAGAATGTTTACTGAAAAATAGATATAGATTAATATTTACAAGTATTGCAGGATAGGATTATTAAAAATTCATAATTAAGGAATAGGCATCATAGCTATCATATACTGCATTATGCTCTTGGAAACATAATTTCTGTGCAGTGTGAATTAAGGTTTATTGGCTGAAGCTGTTAATAATAGACTCCAGGAAGACAAAAATGCATTTAACAAAGTTATTTTATAGAATTACGTATCATAAGATATGGTAATGCAAAGAATTTTAGAAGATTATGAGCAAGGAAAATAAACCTGTCAGTAGCTATTTAATATAATAGACAAGAATGGGAGATCATATGTTTAAAAGCAGTAAATGTATATATACTGGATGTCTGAAATAATTAGATGATGGTTGTCATCTTTATGCTTTGCCTATGAACTTGCAGAAATATCTTATTGGTTAGTTTTCAAGTTAGATTGCTAAACTATATAAATGAATGTTGTGATCCAGCAAGTTGGTTTTAAGTTCTTACCCCACACAGCATGGAATTCATGGAATGTAACATTACTCTGAAAATTTCAACTTTCATTTGTTTTTAACAAATCACATGTTTCATTCCACTTAACTAAAGCTGTTACTAAAGTATAGAACTCTGATGAAAAGATATGACTTGAATACTTTCAACTTTTTTGCAGTGTTGGCTCCTAACAACCCACAATATGCACTTGTGTTGTTTATTCTTAGTGTGATATATATCTTTGCTCAATTTGGATATGAAGCAATTAATAAAACATTGCTTTGAATTCGCTAGCATAAATGCATGTTTTTAAAACTTACTCAGTTTTAAGTTCTATTGCTGTCACTCAATTTTTTTTTCTTAACCCTCTTCATTTGGAAAAAAAAGGTTATATAAGGCTACCTTTGTGAATAAAACATTCATGATTGATGTATTTTGAGTCCAGAACTTTCCTAATAATGAGATAAACGTAACTGGGCTTATTTTGTGCTTTTTTTTCTTTTGCACAACAAGTTTGATTTTATCCATAATGCTTTAACAATTTTTCTTTCCTAATGGAAGCCCTCTCTTTCAATCTCATATTTCATACTTGATTCCATCTTAATTCTATAATCTTTTGTTATAGAAGATGATTATACAATGTAGGAACAATTAGTCCCTGAAAATGTAATTGTAATGTTGGTCCAGGCTTGTACTAAAATATTTTTGATCCTTGAGAGGAAGCATCTCATACTGTAAATTCAAGTCCCCAAACAAAGCATGCAAGAAATTAGTATCAAGAAATATTTATCACAATAGTACATGTCAGATAGTTTTTTTTAAAAAAAATACAGATTCCTGTTTCAAAAATTATATCTATAATAGAACATGTGTTTTAAGTTAAGTGTTACAATTGTTTTAAGTTAAAGCATTACAAACAATATGTTTGTCTTTGAAGGAAGATCCATATATAGCAACATTTCAACAACAGTTTCAGAATTTGCAAGGTTTCCCCAGAGACAGTTAAGAATGTTAACTTTTCAGTTCAATTACGTATGTGGCTTTGAGAGCACGCTCTTGTAAAAACAATGCAAAAAGTCTCTTATGAGATAAGAATATACATTTGTGTTACATAAAGCCTACTATAACCCCTAATTGTGAAAATTAATGATGTTGATAGCATATTTTGCTAATTTTGCATCTTGATAAAAATATTATTGTGTCTAGTTTACTCAGTGATTGTAAAAGTTATTTTAAATAGGATTTGAAGAGAACAAGGAATTAGTTCTTCTCTTTTTTCACAAAGAAACTGTATACAGTTTTCTAGTTCTTATGAGAATAATCTATTCTCTCTTTGGCAAAAAAAAGCAAAAGCGCAGCACTTTTAAGGTACTTTTTCTGGTTTTAAATGCAACATTTTCATAAGAGCACTAAACAGGATGCCTTTAGAATTTAAAAATATTGAAGTGGTAAATGTGCTTATTTTTGACTTGAAAGAGTTAGTCTATGCATAGGTAAAGGTAAAGGTTCCCCCGCACATGCGTGCTAGTCATTTCCAACTCTAGGGGCCGGTGCTCATCTCCATTTCAAAGCTGAAGAGCCAGCGCTTGTCCGAGGATGTCTCCGTGGTCATGTGGCCGGCATGACTAGACGCCAAAGGTGCATGGAACGCTGTTACCTTCCCACCGTAGTGGTCCCTATTTTTCTCCTTGCATTTTTACCTGCTTTCGAACTGCTAGGTTGGCAGAAGCTGGGACGAGTAACAGGCGCTCACTCTGTTATGCGGTACTCGTGATTCTCGCCAAACTGCCGACCTTCTGATCGACAAGCTCAGCGTCCTAACCCACTGAGCCACCGTGTCCCTTTCAGTCTATGCATAGTTGCTACCAAATTGTTTCTGTTGCTCCTGTTTGACATAGAAGGCTATTCTGCTTGCTGAGGTTAGTTAGGCCATGAAGGTGAATCTCTCTTCTCCTAGCTGGTAACCTCTAGATCACTTGTGAGACCACTTGCTGCCATTGTCAACCTCCCATCGCCTGGTTCGCTCCCACAGAGTCGGCCTCCTCAGGGTGCCGTTGGCCAGGCAATGCTGGCTGGTGACCCCCAGGGGGAGAGCCTTCTCTGTGGGCGCGCCAACCCTCTGGAGTGAATTGCCCCCAGAACTGCGGACAACCCCTGACCTTCGGTCCTTCTGCCGTGACCTGAAGACGTGGTTGTTCCAACAAGCGGGCCTGGACTGACTACGGTTTTAATTAGCTTTTTACTGGTTTAAAAATTGTCATATAATTATTGTATTTATTGTTTAATTCTTTTTAAAATTTTCTATTTTATGTTTTTAATTTTTATTGTTGTGCGCTGCCCTGAGTCCTTAGGTAGAAGGGCGGCATATAAATTTAATAAAATAAATAATAAATAATAAAAGATCAGGGGTGGCAAGCTGCTGACCTGTGGGCCGGATGCATCATGCCAAAACTGTGCCCACCCCATTGCTGGCAATGGGAAAAAAGTCACGATACGTCACGTGATGTCGCAGGTTTGACACCCGTTCTCTAGATGTACTAGAATTTTATTTTCCATATTATCAAACCATTATGGCTTTTTATGAAGGAAGATTTGCCTAACTTTTAACAGAACTGTTGAAATATTATCTTAATAACTGCTACTAGGTTCCTAATATAAACGTTTTATTAGAGCAAAGTATCAGTGACCTCCAAAATATTATGACAGGAGATGAATTTGTGGTAAACTATTTGCTACATAGTCACAACAGTTCATGAATGCTGTGTTTGTAATAAAAACATTTTGAAAAGTTTTACTGACCCATCACCTTTCAGATCTGCTGGACCCAGCGCTTGTTTAGTTTCTCCAACTGGCACAGTGTGATGGCTCCAGGTGGAATGCAAAATAGAAAAAAGGGTTATGTGTTACTATTGAATTGCCTCATACGTTAAGGTCAATTACTGAAAAACGTTTCTTAGTACTGAAATAGAACAATCACTTTTATTTTTCTGTGTGCCCAGGGCTAGCACAGGACAAAGCATTCTAAAATTGTTGCCTACTTTGAGCAAAAAACATTTAACATAAGCAAAAGATTGAGAAGTGTTGCATGTGTTAGCTATTAAAATGAAAAGTTTATTCATTTCTTTGATTGGCAGTAAGTGAGAAGTAATGTTGAAATGTGCTTACAGTAGTTCATAATAATATATTTTATTCAGGCACTATGAATAGCCCTTGGTTTTTTTCCCCTGAGGAGTTCAAAAGCAGTGGATTATAACAGCAAGAGCAAAAAAGATTAATTTTCTATATAAACCACTCTTATTTCTTCTCTAGGAACTTGGGAATGGGAAAACAAACATTATATAGCAAGAGCTAGTTGTTGTGAAAGAAAAACAGCAACTAGAATTAAATATAGTACATACATAAACAGCATGCTATTCACTTTCAGAGTGTGCAACATTATATAAAGCACAGAAAAGGAATCAGAATCAGAATAGATCTGGAAGGGACCTTGGAGGTCTTCTAGTCCAGCCTCCTATTCAAGTGAGAGATCCTATACCATTTCAGACACGTGACTGTCCAGTCTCTTCTTTAAAACCTCCAGTGATGAAGCACCCACAATGTCTGAAGGCAAGATGTTCCACTGGTTAATTGTCCTCACTGTTAGGAAGTTTATCCTTAATTCTAGGTTGCTTCTCTCCTTGATTAGTTTCCAACTATTGTTTCTTGTCCTACCCTCTGGTGCTTTGGAGAATAGTTTGATGTTCTCTTCTTTATGGCAGCCCCTTAAATACTGGAACACTGCTATCATGTCACCCCTGTTTCTTCTTTTCTTTAGACTAGCCAATACTGTTTTTCATATCTTTTAGTCTCCAGGCCTTTAATCATCTTATTTGCTCTTCTTTGTACTTTTTCCAAAGTCTCAACATCTTTTTTGTAATGTAGTGACCAAAACTGGATGCAGTATTCCAGGTGTGGTCTTACTAAGGCTTTATAAAGCGGTACTAATACTTCATGTGATTTTGATTCTATGCCTCTGTTTATACAACCAAGGACTGTATTAGCCTTTTTGGCTGCCGCCGCACACTGCTCACTCATGTTTAAGTGATCATCCACTAGGACTCCAAGGTCCCTCTTACAGTTACTGTTTTTGAGCCAGGTTTGCCTAATCTGTGCTTGTACCTTTGTTTTTTTCTGACCAGGTATAAAACCTTGCTTTTCTGCACATTAAATTTCATTTTGTTGGATAGGGCCCATTATTGAAGTCTGTCAGGACCTTTTTGGATCCTGAGCTTGGCTTCTGGGGTGTTGGCTATTCCTGCCAGCTTAGTGTCATCAGCAAATTTGATGAGTTCCCCTTCTATGCCCTCATCTAAGTTATTTAAGAAAATATTGAAGAGTACTGGGCCTAAGGCAGAACCTTGTGGTACCCCATTGCTTACTTCCCTCCATGTAGATGTAGTACCATTGAGGACTATTCGTTGAGTAGGGTTTTTCAGCCAGTTACAAATCCATCTGGTGGTGATGTTGTCTATCCCACATTTTTCTAGCTTACCAAGAAGTAGGTTGTGGTCTACTTTGTCAAATGCCTTGCTGAAGTCTAAATATACCACATCCACAGCATTTCACTGGTCTATTAATTTAGTCACTTTGTCAAAGAATGAAATAAGTTTGGTTTGGCATAATCTGTTTTTAACAAACCCGTGCTGGCTTCTAGTTATAACTTTGTTTGTTTCTATCGTTTTTTTATTATATTTTCAAGTATCTTCCTAGGTATTGATGTTAGGCTGACTGGTCTGTAGTTTCCTGGGTCTGTTTTTTCCCCTTTTTTGAAGATGGGAACCACATCAGCTCTTTCCAATCCTCTGGTAGTTCCCAATGCTCGAAGATTTATTAAAGATATGATAGAATGGTTCTGAGATAACATCTGCCAGCTCCTCTAGAACTCTGGGATGGAATCCATCAAGTCCCAGTGATTTATATTCATCAAGGTCAAACAGTGTTCTCCTACCATTTTCTTGCTTATTTTAATTTTTTTTTACAGTTATGGTTTTGGTAGGTTGGCCTATAGTTTCTTTTTGCATGAAGACTGATGCAAAGAACGAGTTAAGCAGCTCTGCTTTCTCTCTATTGCCTGTTACTTTCTTGCCATCTTCTCTCTTTAGTGGATTGACTGTTTCTTTGACTTTTTTCTTGTTATTTATATTTATCTGTTAGTATCTATTTTTGTTTTCCCACATTTAGTAAGCATTTTTACCAAAAAATACAAATCTATTCTACTTGATTTAGTTTTCACCATTTATGTATAATTTTCAATTATTTCCATGGCAAATCCAATTGCCTTGCTCCTTGGTACATTAATTTTCAAATCCATACTTCATCTTGCAGTATATTGGGTATCTAATATTTTGTTGCAAATATGCTGGGCTATCAGTCAGTAACATGACAGTTTTTATACACAAAAATGTATATATACGTCTTATCCAGTGATGGGATTCAAATAATTTAACATTCGATTCTCTGCCCTAATGGCCGTTTTAATCTGGCTTTGCAGCAAGCAAGGAGATTGGAGGCACGTGATGCATGCTAATCTGGCATCTCGAAAAAATGGGGTTTTTTTCCATTGCTGCTGGATTTTTGCTGCCATTTTAAAGTTTACTTGATGGCAGAATGTGGATCCTTCCCATTGTGGATCAAGTAAAATTGAAAGAAAATTAAACAGTCTGGCAGCGAAAAGCCAGCAGCAGAGAAAAAAATCCCAGTCTCAAGTACAGGGAATCTGCACCGCCCGCCTCCCCCCTTGCCTTCACTTCATTTAACTGATCAGCTGGCTACCGGACTGTTGAAGTGAGATTTAACAGGCCGAGCATGCAGGCAGAGACATGGGGGGGTGCGGGGGGTGCAGATTGTGTACATCTGCCTTAGTGTTTTCAGCGGCTCTTCAGTGCTTCGGTGCCTGGCCGGCCACCTCGGATCAGCTGCAGCGTGCTGTGGGGAGGATGGCTGAGATTTGGGAGATGGTCTATCCCCATTTGTGGCTTGGCCGTTGACCAATCGCCGTGCTACCTCTTGGGAGGGCAGGATCAGCTGCCAATGCAGCGGTGGGGAAGGCAGAAGGCAATCTCGCCCACCAGATCAGCCTGGTGGGGTTGCAGTAGGAAACCAAGCAGCACCAAAAACAGTGCTCGGAGCCTCCAGGAGTTGCAGGGATGCACACGTGCCCTTTGCAGTTTTTTTTCTCCCACCTGGAAGGAAGTTGACTAAAAACCAGACGTGTTCTGGAAAACACAGATTTATCATAACCAGTTTGCCGAACTCAACAAAAAATTAGGTATCGGTTCTGCCAAACCAGTGCAAACCGGCTGAATCCCACCACTGGTCATATCCTTAACTCATGCACCTTTGGTATCACCACAGACATTCCTTATGTATTTAGCCATAAATACATTAAATAACGTATTTATGGCTAAATTTATAAAGCTTTGTCTTATTCCCATTTTAATGTTGAAGTTTTTGTTGGAATGTTAGTCAAAAAGATATGAAGTCACAATGAACAAAACCAAAGGTACTTTCTGGAGCATCTATAGAAACTTGCTAATGATATGGTTGCTGAGGATGGTTGGTTGGTTATTTATTTGTTTGTTTAAATAAGACAGCACATTCTAAGTATCAAAATAAAATTCAGTTTGTAGTCCTTCCACCAAATAATTTATTCCTAATGACCAGAGCATCCTCAGTTTTTTTCAATTCAATTGGGGCATAAGTATGCTTCTGAGAGTTATAAATATATCTGAATAAGAGACTGAGATCAACTACAGATAGACATCATATAGAGATCTACAAGTAGATAACATTTATATATTCTTCAACAGTCTGAAACTCAGGTCATGTTTTTACCTGAAACTGAATGTATAGGTCCCAAGGCTGGATTGAAGAATTTGGCTTTCTGGATCTGCCAACTCAAGCTATATTAAAAGGAGTTGAAATCTGAATTTCCTAAGCAAAATTTTTTAGAGGGACAGTTCAGCAACTGAAAAAGCTACTGTTCATTAGTTTAGTTTTTTTTTTATTTAAATCCTCTATTAAAATACCTGGTGCAGGTAGTCCTTGGGTTATGGCCATTCATTCAAAAACTCTTCCAAGTAATCATGGTGCTGAAAAAGGAGAATTTTCCCCGTTTCCTGCCAGGTTACCACACAAAAAAAGCAATGCAGAAGCCAACAAGAAATCACAAGTTGCTCCTCCCATACATGCATATACACACATACACCACCTTTATTATTTTTAAAAATAACTGGTCGCAAATATAATACTCCTTATCTCTTCCCATTTTCACTACAACAACAATCCTGTGAAATGTGTTGGATTGAGAAAGACAGATTGGTCCAAGGTTACCCAGCTGGCTTTCATGCCTAAGCAAGAGGAGAACTCACAGTCTCCTGGCTTCTAGCCTGGTTCCTTAACCACTATACCAAACTACACATTCACAAATATACATACTAAGATAAGGCATATTTTTTAAAGAAAAATCTGCTTGCTTTAATTTGAATAAATAAAAGGTTCTGAAATTATAGACAGTTTCAAGTTGTGAGAAAAAAATTAATAAACTCCATTTTGATTCAGTTTGGCATAAGTTTATAATCCAAAATCTCTAGGTTTCAGGGTTCTGTTATTCTACTTTGCAACAAGAAAGAACATTTCAGGAAACCCCACTGAAGCTGTGGCTTGATCTTGTCTACCTCAAAGGTTATATTGATCTTGAAAGCCTCATTATTCTCACTACTTTCTTGAAAGAAATTGGACCTTGCCTTTTAGACCCCGTATAACAGTACCAGAAGTATGTGGGGTTTCCTGAAATGTTCTTTCTTGTTGTAAAGTAGAATAAATTTTTTCTCACATTTTTATAAGACCGAATAATCTTTTCTAAAAACAGTCCCCTTTACAGTTTGCTCATTCCTTCCTCATTCTCAAGGCCAGTTCTTTCATAGTTTTTGTACCGTTAAAACAAATTACAATGTATTTGGTTGTGTATTTGATATAAATGGGTTGTCAGTGGCAGCTCTATGGTTTATTCAACAATAAAGCAGAATCTGATATAAGGTGTAAGATTCAGGATTGTGTAGTAGCAGAACATAAAATAATAGCGTTTGTTGATACATGGTTTAAACATTGTAAAGATAATATATTTTTGCACTTAGAATAATGTTGTATAAAGTGTCACTATAGTCTACATACCTGAAGAATTTATACTTTGCATATTGTATCATTAGGTTTTGGTATTTATTTGTTTATACCAAACAAATAGAGCAACTTGAGGGGCCCTTGGTGCTCTCTGAGGTAACATCATCAGTGCTAATAAGGAGTGCAACAAACAGCATTCCTTACTAGCACTGATGATGTTATCTACTGTAGTTTGGGTAATGAAACTGCAAGAAAACAAGCAAGTTCAGAGAGCACCAAACACCCCTCATGTTAACCTTGAGCTACAAATATTGTCCTTTATTAAATAGAGTGACTCTGGGCAGTGTACAAATAACTAGGTATAGCAAATAGGCATCCATTAGAAGCCATGGACATCACAATGACATCATATAAATGACTTGAATTTGCATCCTTTGTGGGATGTTATGACACACAGTTTGTCACTGTCACTTGTTCCCCTTCACATACCCATAGTTTAGATTGTTACAGGGGTCTAGTTGTTTCAGTCAGCTGTGGGCAAAGCTTTGTATCGTATGATGTCTGTATCCAAGCAAAATTCTGTTTTCTGTTTTCTCTGCTTATATGATTTCCTTTCAGACTTAATAGCATGACTGGAAAATGCCTGAAATATTATAGAAATTTTCATTTTATTGAGATTATTATAGATATAAATAATGCCCATAATAAGTATTGCCTTTTTTCTCTTTCCCAAGAGTAATTTTCAGTGTTGTTTTTTTCTAAAAACATAATATGGAAATCATAATGAGCAACTATTTAGGTGCCAAGCATCAAAAAATATTTTCAATAATCAAAATATAATGAGATTACAAATCTCACATGATTCCAGCATATTCAGCCTGAAACCTTATGGGGTTTCACTGTTCTTACCCAGAAATGTTGCTGCCCAGAAAGATTGGCATCTCACTGCCAATCTTTGGTGTAGATCAGGGGTGGGCAATCTTGGCTATTTTATGACTCGTGGAGTCAGGAACTCAGGAATTCTGGGAGTTGAAGTCCACGAGTCATAAAAGAGCCAAGGTTGCCTACCCCTGGTGTAGATAAATACATATTTCAGATAAGTATTTATCAAAATCCTGTTGAAAGAAAGATTTTGTTGAGTGACTTCTTGTTGGTAAGATGGTGCAAATTCCATAAAAAAATACTTGAAAGTCTTTTTTTTAAGACAGCCTTTCCCAGTCAGGTTCCTTCCAAATATACTAAGCTGACAGCTTATACTTCAACCAACCAACATGGCTACACATCCAGGAAGTCTAATTTCTTTGTTAAAAAACTCAATTGTAAAATCCACCACACTTTGGTGATTTCTGTACTGAGGTGATGCCGAGGAAATAATTAAACTTAGTTGCTTAAGGGTTTGGAAAGATTTAAAAGTTGTATCTTAATATTTATAAAACACCATTTGAAAACAAGTTTGGTTCTACTTTAACCTAAATAAAGAATAAAGAAGTCTACTTTCATCTTGAAAATATGTTTGTGGCTAAATTCTCATCAGAATATGTTGATTTCAATGATAGTTTGCTTCTTTAAAAACTTTTTACCCTACAGATGTACCTTTAGGCTATAATGCATTTCTTTTTTTACATATTTAGTTATTTACAAATCATTATCCATACTCCTATTTTACCATGCGAAACTATAAACATCCTAAATTCTCCACGCTGCAGTCAACAAGAAAATCTTGAAAATAGCCTATGTCTCTTAACTTATTGTTCACGTGAAACCCATGTGGCATTTCATGATAACGAAAAAATTTTAATGAGAAAACAAAAGACCTAGCTGACTACATCTCTCATCAGGCAGAATACAAAGCAAAAGTGAAGAGAAACTAAAGTGAGAAACTTTTTCTAGACATGCGCACAAAACAGTCTGAAACCATAACATAGCTGGACATGTGATTCACTATGGTTACATGATAAGATAATAACACAGGTGCAGAGAGCAGTGGAAAATGTACAGACAGAAATGAGTGAAGCTGGCAAAACTAAAAAAACACGCAGTGACATGGCTGAGGATGAGTCCTTTAGCCATTCTGTAATCGGAGGCCTAGGGAAAAAAACAGAATACTTCTGGTTTCTTTTGAAGATGTGTTTTTCATTCTGAACAAACCAATGATTGAAAAGGTTATTTTATTGCATTATTATATTTCTTGAAAAAGGTTAGGCATATAATACTGCATCCAGTTTTGGTCACCACGATGTAAAAAAGATGTTGAGACTATAGAAAGAGTACAGGGAAGAGCAACAAAGATGATTAGGAGACTGGAGGCTAAAACATATAAGGAACGGTTGCTGGAATTGGGTATGTCTAGTTTAATGAAGAGGACGAGGGGGGACATGATAGCAGTGTTCCAATATCTCAGGGGCTGCCACAAAGAAGAGGGAGTCAAGCTATTCTCCAAAGCACCTGAAGGCAGGACAAGAAGCAATGGATGGAAACTAATCAAGGAGAGAAGCAACCTAGAGCTAAGGAGAAACTTCCTGACAGTTAGAACAATTAATTAGTGGAACAACCCACCTCCAGAAGCGGTGAATGCTCCAACACTGGAAGTTTTTAAGAGGAGACTGGACAGCCATTTGTCTGAAATGGTATAGGGTTTCCTGCCTGAGCAGGGGGTTGGACTAGATGACCTCCAAGATCCCTTCCAACTTTATTGTTGTTGTTGTTGTTGTTGTTGTTGTTGTTATTATTATTAATTACATGGCTGGTTACAGATTAGTTGGATTCTGTTATTGTGATTTAAAGGCTGTTCCATTTCCCATATGTTAATAGATAACTACCATTATTACTAGTAGTAACTAGTTAAATTTCACATGGACATTCTTATCCTTATTGGAAGCTTTGTAAACACTAACCGTTTGTAAAAATTATGATGTTGTTTCTATAGTAGGATAGTTTGTTGAGTAGTTTCCGCTAAACACATTGTCTTTGTGTTTGAATCTATAGCGTTAGGAAACCAATCCCCAAATACAAGAGATTTGCTTTTATGATCTAGAAACTAAAGAGCCAAGTCTGCAGTGTTTTGGTATGCTTGCACAGCTTGATTTACTTAAAGTACAGTGCTACTATACCTGTATGCAACTCACATGAAATATTTTTCCAATTTTAGCAACATTCTTTCCAGGCTCAACTATATTTGTTTTATTTTTATCTATAGCAATTTGATGACTTCAATCACACAATTCTGTAAGATCTCTTGCTATGTATTTCTTCCACTGCTGGAGTTGAATCAGTTTGCTTAATCCAATAAGATACTGAAGTGTCTTTGCTTTTTTAAATAAATACTAGATTGGAAAAAATCAGCAGTGTTTGCATATGGAAAGCAATTATTTTAACAGGCTTAATGGTAATAAAAAGGAGCCTTGGTGGAGCAGTGGGCTAATGCCTCCTTAAGTAACACCAACTACCTGCAATTAGTGCAGGTTCGCATCCCACCAGGCTCAAGGTTGACTCAGCCTTCCATCCTTCCGAGGTAGGTAAAATGAGGACCCAGATTGTTGGGGGCAATTAAGCTGACTTTGTAATAATGCCGCTTGGGGTGTGTGTGAAAGCCCTAATAAGCAGGCATATACATAGAATGAAGGCTACTGCTAAGCTTGCAAGCCGCCCTGAGTCTTCGGAGAAGGGCGGGATATAAATGGAATTAAATAATAATAATAATAATAATTTAAGAAGCAGCCTGAGTAATGATTTTGTTTCCCAACACCTTCGTGCTACCACTAGAACAGTAAACAAGAAAGATAAATGATATAAACAATATACTGTAATCCTTTAATATCTTGACATGAAAATCATTGTTTTGGCATTGATCTGCAAAAAGAAACAGTAATCATGATTTTAGGCAGGACTATACAATGTGTAAATACTAATATATTTTTTAAAAACTGAAGAGGACTCCAAAGCTTCTTCCACAAAACAGTTATTTTGTTTTATTGAAGCAATACTTTTTCATATAATTGAGGGAATTAGTAATCAAAATCTGCATCTTTTTCACAAATAGGAATTAACAAAAATGCTATTCAATGGAGAACTAGCGATCTGCTCATCAGAATTATAAATAAAAATGTTTTGTATTGTATTACACTTCTTTTAATTTAGTCCACATTAAAATAGTTACACCTATTTTGCCATTGTCAGTGTATGGAAAATTATTCTAAAGCAACTTTTAAAGATTTAACTGAAATAGTTTTTTAAAGTTCCTAATAAAAATAATAGCCTTAACTTTTCATTTTGTAATAATAACATGGTAATTCAGTGTTGTGTATTACATGTTTAGTATATTAATAGCAGAGTTAAAGAGTTAATGACTAATACATTTACACATTGAATGCATGAGTTTACCTGTTGCAGATGTATCAGAATTAGAAATCTAATGTTCCTGTTTGTCATTTTCAACATTAACTCAATTCAGTTGATTGAGTTAATGTTGAGATCCTATGACAAGTGTCTAGATGCAAAAGCAAAATACATAACTTAAGGTTTTTTATGCTTCTCATGTTTTAATATCAAAACCCTAATAGAAGCACAAACATTGGACCAGTTAAAATGGATTCTTTCATCAACATCTGAAAAAGATGTTAGTGGGGGTTTTGAAAAAACCTCCAGAGCTTACTCTAAATATTTGACTTAGTACCCATTTTCTGCAGCTAGACCCACAAATATTACATTTTCCTTCAATATACCATGTTCAGTTGAGAATTTGGAGAAGAATTCATAAACCAAGACATATGAGATGCCAGACACCATTTATACACATATATTTTTCAAATATCTGATGATATACTTCTGTATGAATTGCTGCATACATTTATTGGCTTTAGGAAGCAGTAGTATGATATGGCAGAACAGTATAAGTAAATACTAGGGCTAAGCAAATGCTTTAAAAGAGATATTTTCAAAGAGCCATGGTGGCACAGTGGTTATAATGCAGTACTGCTGGCTAACTTACTGCTCACTCCAAGTGTTCAATCCTGACCAGCTCAAAGTTGACTCAGCCTTCCATCCTTCTGAGGTTGGTAAAATGAGTACCCAGATTGTTGGGGGCAACCGCTTAGAGAGGGCTGTAAAGCACTGTGAAGCGGTATATAAGTCTAACTGCTATAGCTATTGCTATCTTTTGTAATGCATGTATAATGCATATGAGGTACTTCTCTTCAAATTATTGAAATAGTCATATATTTTTTCTAGGTTCACATTGCTACTTGAGTGTATAAAGCAACCAAATAAGGCTAGAAAAATATGTATCTATTTTGACAATTTGCATTTGAAGTGTTTCTTTGAAACATTTGCATAGTCTAATACAGAGGTGTCAAACTCAATTTCATGGAGGGCCGCATCAGCATGGCGGTTGCCCTCAGGGGACCAGGTGGGTGTGGCCAGGGTGGGCGTGGCCTACTGGGTGGGCGTGGCTAGAGTGCATATGGCCTACTGGGTGGGCGTGGCCAGCTCTACATCGTTCGCATCAAGGGTGCCTATGGGGGCCTGGGCAGGAGTGGGACAGATCTGAGGGTCTCCGGCAGGAGGAGGGTCTCTGGGCCAGGGCCAAGGCAGTGGGGGCCGTTCCCTCACTGTTTCCAGGATGGCTTCGCGGGCCGCATGAAACCACTTTGCGGGCCGGATCCGGCCCCCGGGCCTTGTGTTTGACATGTCTGGTCTAATATATACAGATTAATAATAATAACAATAACAATAATAATAATAATAATAATAATAATAATAATAATAATAATAATAATAATAATAAATAAATAATAATAATAATAATAAAGTTGGAAGGAACCTTGGAGGTCATCTAGTCCAACCCCTTGCTCAGGCAGGAAACCCTATACCATTTCAGACAAATGGCTGTCCAATCTCTTCTTAAAAACTTCCAGTGTTGGAGCATTCACCACTTCTGGAGGTAAGTTGTTGCACTGATTAATTGTTCTAACTGTCAGGAAATTTCTCCTTAGTTCTAGGTTGCTTCTCTCCTTGACTAGTTTCCATTCGTTGCTTCTTGTCCTGCCTTCAGGTGCTTTGGAGAATAGCTTGACTCCCTCTTCTTTGTGGCAGCCCCTGAGATATTGGAACACTGCTATCATGTCACCCCTCGCCCTTCTCTCCATTAAACTACACATACCCAATTCCAGCAACTGTTCCTTATATGTTTTAGCCTCCAGTCCCCTTATCATCTTTGTTGCTCTTCTCTGTACTCTTTATAGAGTCTCAACATCTTTTTTACATCGTGGGGACCAAAACTGGATGCAGTATTCCAAGTGTGGCCTTACCAAGGCATTGTAAAGTGGTATTAACACTTCACGTGATCTTGATTATATCCTTCTGTTAATGCAGCCTACCACTGTGTTGGCTTTTTTGAAAGCTGCAGCACCCTGCTGGCTCATATTTAAGTGATTGTCCACTAGGACTCCAAGATCCCTCTCACAGTTGCTGTCAATGCTGCAAACATTGACATGTGTTTGCACTGACAATGTAACAGGCAGCCTTTTGCTTTAACTTTTTGGCTTTGAATCACTAAAGCACAGGAGGAATTCAACCCGGATGTTTTGGGAAGATAAGAGTGCACTTCAGAAGGGAAGTGAAACTTCGTGTGTTAAACTAATTGGTGAATGTGATTCATGACCTATAATTAAGGGAGGGAGATTCTGTATGATATGATGTGTAAAGGGGAGGAGAATTCAAATTTCCGCATCCATCCATGAGTGCTGATGCTCAATTCTCATTATTATGATCTTGATTCTATCCCTCTGTTAATGCAGCCTAGCATTGTGTTGGCTTTTTTGGCAGCTGCAGCACACTGCTGGCTCATATTTAAGTGATTTTCCACTAGGACTTCAAGATCCCTCTCACAGTCACTACTATTGAGCAAGTTACCACCTATGCTATACCTGTGCATTGGTTTTTCCTGCCTAAATGTAGAACCTTACTTTTTTCACCATTGAATTTCATTTTGTTAGATAGCGCCCAATGTTCAAGTCTGTCCAGATCCTCCTGTATCTTAAGTCTTTCTTCTGGAGTATTGGCTATTCCTGCCAGCTTGGTGTTGTCTGCAAATTTGATGAGTTCCCCATCTATTCCCTTGTCCAAATCGTTGATGAAGATGTTGAAGAGCACTGGCCCCAGACCAGAGCTCTTGAGCACCCCACTACACACTTCCCTCCATGTAGAAGCAGTTCCATTGAGGACCACACTCTGCTACTTAGAATCCTGAGTTTATTTTAAGGTCTAAAATGAGTATGGGTACATACTAAACTGTAGGTACAGGTAGTTCTCAACTTATAACCACAATTGAGCCCCAAATTTCTGTTGCTAATCAAGATCTTTGTTAAGTGAGTTTTGCCCCATTTTATGAACTTTCAGGTATGAATTAAATCATATCCCCGTTGAATATACAGTAGAGGTGACAAATAGATTTAAGGAATTAGATCTGATAGACAGGGTGCCTGAAGAACTATGGACAGAGGTTCGCAACATTGTACAAGAGGTAGCAACTAAAACCATCCCAAAGAAAAAGAAATGCAAGAAAGCAAAATGGCTGTCTGAGGAAGCTTTGCAAATAGCTGAGGAAAGGAGGGAAGCAAAAGGCAAGGGAGAAAAAGAAAGATATGCCCAATTGAATGCAGAATTCCAGAGAATAGCTAGAAGAGATAAGAATGCCTTCTTAAATGAACAGTGCAAAGAAATAGAAGAAAACAATAGAATAGGGAGGACCAGAGATCTTTTCAAGAAAATTGGAGAAATGAAGGGAACGTTCAATGCAAAAATGGGCATGATAAAGGACCAAAATGGCAGGGACCTAACAGAGGCAGAAGAGATTAAGAAGAGATGGCAAAATTACACAGAAGAACTATACAAGAATGAGCTTAACGTCCCTGATAATCACAATGAGGTGGTCACTGACCTCGAGCCAGACATCCTAGAATGTGAAGTGAAGTGGGCCTTAGAAAAGCTGAGCAACAACAAAGCTAGTGGAGGTGACAGTATTCCAGCTGAGCTATTCAAAATCTTAAAAGACGATGCAGTAAAAATACTGCACTCAATTTGCCAGCAAATTTGGAAAACTCAACAGTGGCCACAGGATTGGAAAAGATCAGTTTACATTCCAATTCCAAAGAAAGGCAGTGCCAAAGAATGTTCAAACTATCGCACCATTGCACTCATTTCTCATGCTAGTAAAGTTATGCTTAAAATCCTACAAGCTAGACTCCAGCAGTATGTGGATCGAGAACTACCAGAAGTACAGGCAGGATTTCGAAGAGGCAGAGGAACTAGAGATCAAATTGCCAACATACGCTGGATCATGGAGAAAGCTAGGGAGTTCCAGAAAAACATCTACTTCTGCTTCATTGACTATGCTAAAGCCTTTGATTGTGTGGATCATAACAAACTGTGGCAAGTTCTTAAAGAGATGGGAGTACCAGAACATCTTATTTGTCTCTTGAGAAACCTATATGCGGGCCAAGAAGCAACAGTGAGAACTGGACATGGAACCACTGATTGGTTCCAAATTGGGAAAGGTGTCCGGCAAGGCTGTATACTGTCGCCTTGCCTATTTAACTTATATGCAGAGCACATCATGAGAAAGGCAGGGCTAGAGGAGTCAAAAATTGGAATTAAGATTGCTGGAAGAAATATCAACAACCTAAGATATGCAGATGATACCACTCTAATGGCAGAAAGTGAAGAGGAACTGAAGAGTCTCTTGTTGCGAGTGAAGAAGGAGAGTGCAAAAGTTGGGTTGAAACTAAACATTAAGAAAACCAAGATCATGGCATCCGGCCCTCTCAATTCCTGGCAAATAGATGGGGAAGAAATGGAGGTAGTGACAGATTTTATTTTCCTGGGCTCCAAGATCACTGCAGATGGGGACTGTAGTCAAGAAATTAAAAGACGCTTGCTCCTGGGGAGGAAAGCCATGGCAAATCTAGACAGCACACTAAAAAGCAGAGACATCACCCTGTCAACAAAAGTGCATATAGTCAAGGCTATGGTCTTCCCAGTTGCAATGTATGGCAGTGAAAGTTGGACCATAAGAAAGGCTGAGCGCCAAAGAATTGAGGCCTTTGAACTCTGGTGCTGGAGAAGACTCCTGCGAGTCCCTTGGACTGCAAGGCGATCAAACCGGTCAGTCCTAGAGGAGATCAACCCTGACTGCTCTTTAGAAGGCCAGATCCTGAAGCTAAAACTCAAATACTTTGGCCACCTAATGAGGAGAAAGGACTCACTGGAGAAGAGCCTAATGCTGGGAAAGATTGAGGGCAATAGAAGAAGGGGACGACAGAGAATGAGGTGGCTGGATGGAGTCACTGAAGCAGTAGGCGTGAGCTTAAATGGACTCCAGAAGATGGTAGAGGACAGGAAAGCCTGGAGGAACATTGTCCATAGGGTCGCGATGGGTCGGACACGACTTCGCAACTAACAACAACAACATGAACTTTCTTGCCACATTTGTTAAGTGAATTACTGCTATTGTTAAGTTAATAATATGGTTGTTAAGTGAATCTGGCTTTCCGATTGACTTTGCTTGTCGGATGGCCACAAACGGGGATCACATGAGCCCAGGACACTGCAACCATCATAACTATGAGTTAGTTGCCAAGCATCTGAATTTTGGTCACATGACCATGGGGATGCTTCAATGGTCATAAGGGTGAAAAATGGTCATAAGTCACTTCTTTTAGTGCCATTATAACTTTGAATTTACTAAACAAACTTTTGTAAATTAAGGGCCACTTGTCCAGTCATACTGCTTCATGACCATATTGAGAGCTCTAGAAATAGCCCAAACCACTTCATCTCAATGTAGAAATACTCAATTGGTAGTATGAACTAGATTCCAACTTTCTGTAAGAGGACCCTAACCCTGACTCTGACCCTTATGGAATGTTTTTTCTTTGATATGTTTGTTTTATTTTTAGCTGAGAAAGTGGCTAAAGTTCAACTGCTTTTTTAGGGTTGTTTGTGACAACCAGGATCATATGGAATGGCAGTATAAGATTTGTTGAAATACTTATAGTATGCCATTTACTTCCCTAGAGTAGATTTCTGGACTTAAATTATATTTTTCCACATATTAACAATTAGGGAAGGATGAGAGAAATTCTAGGGCAAGGGGATTATTAGAGAAGGTAATTAATTTTGGAAGAGTCAACACAACATATTTACCATATAGCGTGATATGGTAATTCAGGATCTAAGTAGAAGGCATCAAGTATACCCTGTGAAATGTTTCTGAGGATTGAAGGATATAATGAGAATTCATAGAAAAAAGAGGGAATTGTTGTAAACTTGGATTCAGTAGCTTTGGGCAGCCATCAAATTGTGCCACTTCAGATCATATCTTTGTAATGGAAAAATCCTAGACATACAGATGTCTTGTGTGTTGCCCAGAATTTATTCATGGCAGATTGAGCTGTAACTATGAAAATGAGCTCAATTTTTCTTCCAGTTATGTATGAATTAATAAATAAAACTCTTGCTACTATTAGAGCTACAATTTACTGTGAACTTTGCCATCCTTGGTTATCATTTAAACTCAGCAGAGTATCAAATAAAAAAGCTGCATCACAGGAAAAGCTGCAACACCATTGGATAAGCTTGTGAAGAAACTGAATTGCAGTTCTGGAAATTTCCAAGGTCTTAATGTATATATAGACAGAAGGTAGCTGTTAATTCTTCCAGATATTTAACAGTTGTGCTATTCAACTGGTTTGCTAAATGGAATGTCAGACAGTCAGCCAGCTTCATCGTAAGCAAACAACATCCGTTACGGTTATAAGGAGGGCAGGAAAGAGGGAGGGAGACTAAAAGTATTTGGTGTGCTATCCAGCTTTATTAAAGCTCTCATCCAATCTTCTTATTTGAATTTGTGGATTACTTTTTAATTGGGTTCTGTGAGCACACTATTGGGAAATATTATAAAAGAACCCACACAGTTTGTTCAAAAATATTGCTAAGATGTTTTAACCAGAATTAAGTCGGGAATACCCTTCTGTGAATTAGAATGTAGTGTTAATATTATGTTTTTGTTTTTATTTTTTTTATAGATTTAAAAATTCATCAGACAAAATGTGCATTTATTACATTTTGCTTTTTCAGGCCACTGGGAGGAAAGAGGTGACAAAACTGTCTAAGGATGAATAAAATAAAGTTTGTCTTCATATGTGCTCATGCTCCAGAAGGGAAAGCTTGGCAAAATGAACGGTACTCTAATAACTGCATGGAAACAATATTTTACAAAGTTTTACATTGTGAATACTAGCATATGACAGATCCACAAAGAATGCAAGAAGGACAGGCAACAAACAAATCCTAGACCCATTATTGCATGGCTATCTGGCTATTCTTAATATGCTACTATTAATTATAATTCTTTGATACTAGAATGGATAATACATTTTGAAAATTAAAAATAATTTTTATTTTAATGTGTTTATATTCTTATAAAACCTGTATATGAAGAATCCATGGGTCTTGGGGAAATTATTGCTCAGAAGAAAAAAATATTTTCAGAAGTGCTGATCTTCATACTAAACAGCTAGCACAAAGCTCATTAATACGAAAAGGCATTTTTTTTAAAAAAGGTGTTGTGAGACATGAAAAGCTTTAACTACAGTTTGATGAAAGCATTTTAGGATAGGGCATAGCCTCATGGTACATTTATTATTTCAGAAATAATAAAACAAGTATCAAACTTACTATCACATGTCTCTTTCTAAAAGAGGCTTGTGATAGATGTCTGTCACTTATAACCTGGGAGTCATACTACTTCACTATGTGCTCCCTATATTTCAGTGTCAGCATAATCCAGTTACATGGCTCTGTTGGATTGAAAATGTGCTTCAAGGCATGATTCAATAATTTTGACATTAATAGAGTTGTCAGTTGTTTTGTATTTTGACAAATGGAACAACAGGGTAACAAGGATAATTTCAGAAAGCTAAGCATTTTTTCTGCTTGGAAAAAAGCACAGAGCCTTTTTCAGGAAAAGGATAGCAATTCTTCCTCTTTTTTAGATGACATCACATGTAACATAAGCACAAGTGGTAGGAAATTGTCTCAACTTTATGGCAGTAATCTATGTTATAGAGATGATTACTGGGGGGAGCAACTTGACAAGATGACTAACTAAGGTTATCATATGGAAAAATCTCTGTGTACATACATGCCCTCCAAGCCTTTAACAAATAGGCAGTGATTAAACTATGTGTAAGACACATTACTCTTGGTAATCATTTATGGTATCTGAAAAACCTTACAGGGTCCTACACATCAGATTTCACAAAAGATTTATTTTCTATACCCTTAATTATATTGGGTATTGGTCATCACAACATTCCCTACTTTATGGCTTTATCTTCTGACTCAAGCATGCAAAGTCAGTGTAGACATGACATTCTGAGCATGAAGTAGCTCTGTTTTTCCTTGTGTTAGTCCTGCTTTCATTTGATAAACATGTGACACATAATGTGTAATGAATTCAGCATCAGCTGACCTTTGATAATTGATCTCTGACATATTCAGCTCATTTTATTAGCAGTTGACAAAATGGTCATGTGCAGGATACTGATCTCTATGATTTTCAACAGGATGATTTAAATTTAACATGTAACAATATTAAAATTTACTATTTACCACACACAATTCATCCACCAATTCCAGCCAACAACCCTTAAATTATATAGTCATTGCACAGTCAGCAAATACCTTTAAAAATAACACTTATATCTCCCCTCACTCCTTTTTTATTACAAACAATACATACACAGTAGTTGACCGAAGAATATTTCTCACAACTATCTAGCTATTTTGGTATATACTTTTATTTGATTAATTTGATTAATTATCCTTGTTGCTCTTGATTAGTATTCTCCATATCAGTGATGATGCTATCAATGCATATCATGGACTCTGAAAATGCTGTAGATGATTGTAACTTCCTTTGATTTCTTCTATACAAAACCCTATTATCATTTTACAATAATATAATTTGCCTTATTACTATTCTTCGTTATTCCAAAATTTGCCTCCTCACTCTCCAACATTCTCACTCTATCACTGACATTTTTGGACCATTTCCCCCCCAGAATTTTAATAACAGGAATGGAAATTGTAGGTAGCATTCCAATCTCATTTTTGGTTGATAAGGTGCCATCAAGTTGATACTGACTCTTAGAGACCACATAGACAGATTTTCTCCATGAAAATTTATGCCTATCTGGTCTTTCATATCTTCTAATAGTGCACTCATGACCACTGTAATTCAGTTGAAAAACATAGGACAACAAACCCATCAGGACAAGTTTCAGCAGTCCATCTTGCATTTAAAAGACAAACGTCATTCTTTTGTAGACAGCAAAGTCCACATCTTAGACAGAGCGGACCACTGGTTTGAAAGAGGGGTCAAAGAGGCCTTCTTTGTCACAATTGAACAACCCTGTCAACAGAGGGGAAGGGATACAACTTTATCTATCTCGTCTACAATACAGTCCTTTCAGCAGTTCCAAGAAGGCTCCACACCCATTTACACTATTCAGGTGACCCTGAGGACATGGATTGGCCTCAACAACTCTCTAAAACAGGGGTGTCAAACTGCTGGCCTGCAGGCCGGATGCATCACGAGGAAATTGCACCCACCCCATTGCCGGCAATGGGGAAAAAGTTCTGATACGTCGCGTGACGTTGCGAGTTTGACATGTTTGCTCTAAAAGAATGCAAATGACAGCTGTCTGCAAGGAATATAAATCCTTTCATTCCCCACCATCCAATCAGAGCTGAAGAAGCTTCTTGGATGAGAAGCAAAGTGTCTTCAAAGAAAAACAAGTCCAGTTGCCTCTTTAAAAAGCACTCTTGGGACAACCATGACCTGGATGACTGAGAATCTCCATAGATATTATATTAATTGCTTCACTTGAACAATACTTACTTAAATAAAAGGTGGCTTGGTGCTGCCACTTAGTTGGGCAGATTAAACTTAATTCTGGTGATTTTTCTATACAGTTTTCTCAGGAATGTCGGGAAGTGACTTGCCATTGTCTTCTTGGTTTGGGGTTTTTTGTTTTTTATTTCCCAGGCTAGCAAACAACTATGAATTTCCTGGGTTTTTCCCTATACAAGTAGCAAGGAAGCTGTTTTAAATTCCATGTATTTTTTACTGCACTGAAAATTCTACTAACTGATAATGGTGAGAAATCAGATCTAGTCTACAAATAGGCACCAGAATTGGAAAGGCTAGTTTAAGCTATGTTTGTCAATGTCTAAATATATATGTGGCTTTAATGAATTCATTAAAAAATCAAAATACACAGGTACATGTGCATTTGGAAATTCTGGATCTAACAATTCTTGCCACAGTTCAGGTTTATTTATACATGTTCTTCCATTCTTCAAATCAGGTAACTTTTAAGTGTAAGCTTAATTTTAGAAGCAAAACTGTAAATGGTTACTCCGAGCTATTTTGTTTTGCTGAATTCAGATCTGCAATTGTTGTATGATGTTGAAAAAACCATGTGCCTCAGAACACGCAACGGAAAAATTGGTTTTAGGATTTCTCATAATGATGAACTAATATTTTGTAACTATTGCAGTTAGCAAGAGGAAAAAAAATGCTTGTGGATTTAGTAATACCTTTAGCACCAATCATAGAGTAGCCATTATAAGACTGGTACATTAAGAGATTATTAGAAGAGTATTGGAACATAATTACATTTTTAATATCTTGCTTTTTATTCTAAATGGCAATGATAGTTAAAACAAGTTTGAGGAAATGGGAATTCTTTAAGGAGAAGAATTACATTTACCTTTTACTATTCTCATCATGCTGTCTCATTTTATGAGAACCAAGAGGCAATTATCACGAATCAAGTTTATTTATTTATTTATTTATTTATTTATGGGACTTATATCCCGCCCTATCTCCCGAGGGACTCAGGGCGGCTAACAACAACAAAAATTAAAGGTCTCTGTACAGTAAATTAAAATTGAAATTGAAATAAATTAAAGATTAATAAATAAATTAATAAATTAAAGTTAAGTGAGATTTTTGCTGTTTTTGGTGCAGTAGTTTAGACATCAGGTTGGAAACCAGGAGACCATAAGTTGCAGTCCCGTGTTAAGCACAAAGCCAGCTGGGTGACCTTGGGCCATTTAATTCTCTAATAAGCCATAGGAAGGAGGAAATGGCAAGCCACTTTTGAAAGACCTTGCCAAGAAAACTGTAGAGACTTGTCCAGATGGTCTCCAAGAATTGGATGTGACTGAATGAAAGGGGGAAAAATGCCGTTTCTCATTTTATGAGAACCAACAAACTCTCTTCACCAATCAAATTAAACTATGCGATTTATTTGATTTACATCTTACACAAATCCAACCATTGTGGCATAGTTTCTGGTTTAGCTTTTGAGATGATGAATAAACCATGCATTGCTGGTGTTTGTAAATCTTATCATACAATCATACAATTCCTCTATAAAATTAGAGACTTATTATACAGCAATGCATATGTTTGTTTTTTTAAGACAGAAAGAAATTTAAAAGATAGATTGTATGGTCTTCAGTTGCAAGTACGGGATTTTATTTTATTTTCTATACTTATTGATGCTGCTCACATCATTCCGATTCTAGCGTTGTGCCTTGCCTTTTCCTCTCCTCTTCTTTTGCCAAAAACAAAACTAAGACCAGGCTGAGCTTGGGTTTCAATTGAGTCACAGGACTTTTACAATCACTTCTTTCTCTGCTTAGTCATCAGACTTTCTGAGATGCCCTATTGTATTACAGTGTAAGAGTACATTAATAATATCCAATGAGGGAATGTCTGCTCTTTGCTCCAACCTCAGTGTCACAGTCAAAATTCTAAGGATTTGTGCCCCAAAGGATCCAAGAGCTGTCTGTCTGTCAAATCTTTCTACTTATTGACTATTTTAAGACCTGAATATTACTAAAAAATTGAGCAACTTTAGAGCAGGCATGCCCAAATCTGTGAAAGGACATTCTGCACATTCTCAACTCAAATAACTGTGAAACAATCTGCCTATCAACATGCCTATCAAAGTGGAATTTTCTACATTGAGGAAATTATCTCAGGGTAAATCATTACAGTGATTGCAGCAGCAGTGGTTCTGTAAATAGTACTAATTAGCATTGCTCTAATTTTTACATTTTGATTAAAAAGATTGTAATATGTGTGATAGTTGAGGATTAGAATGGGAAAAATCAGACTATGAGTAAATTAAGAGTCAATCTGTATTTAACACATGTTGTGAGCGTCCCTGCCTCAACTGAACACATTCACAAGATTATAGTTGATAGAAGGGAAGTGTGTGGGTGCATTTGGTTAGGAGCAAGTGTGCATATTTGGTTGGGCCTTTTAAATGTGTGGGTGTACATTTAAATCAATGATACAGTGCAGGATTTGAGTATAAAAATATTCAGAGAATAAGGGTAGAGAATGAAAGAATGAAGAAAATCTAAGAGTACAGTTATTGCAATAGACATATTTTATTCTTCCTAAGCAGATCATAACCGAATTTTGAAACATGTATAAATACAAATTTAAACCCTCTTTTTATATGCATGTTATATAGGAAAGCTTTTAGTGGGTTGTGGCTTAAATATGAGAGATAGGGACAAATTCATCCAGCCTCCTTGTTCCAGCATGAAGATGGTCTATGAACACATTTATATAAGCATTTCTAGAAAATATATCTGCATGCCACACAAATCTTACTGTATATCTGCAGCTGATCCAGTTTGGTTTTAGATGATCCACTCTGCAAATAATAATTTTGTCCTAACTCAATGCAGGCAGTATGGGACCATTGCTGATGTGCAGATGTTGATATGCATGGAGTAAGCAGCCTGAAATGGTATGTGATAGCAAACTTATGGCTGCAATTATGTCTGCCAGTTTCCTCTAGAAGAACTTTCTTCCATTTAACCTTGTTCTGTTGTTGTTGGGTTTTTTTGGGGGGGGGGGGAGTTGCTCCTCAAGCTTTTTTTGACCATGAGGAAAAACAGAATCCCAGCAACAAAATCCTTTTCTTTTAATGCTTTAAAGAGGCTGGTGACCCAGAGAGTACAAAGCCCTGAAAGTTCAATCAATTTCATGGCAATAAAGAAAAAAATTCAGAACCTTGTGCACATTAACCGGAGAGTGCTTTTCATGTAGTTGATTACTGTAGCAGAACTAGTTGAGGAAATTCACCTGTAATGGCCCTTAGAATTTTGTGTGTTAAAAGCTGATTCCCTGCTGGCTCTGAAAAGGGAGCAGGTCAAAACAGCTCTGTGAATCTGACCTAAGATTTAATGCACATAAGAAAAAGAAGATAGAAAAAAATCATACTAAAGAGCCCCCAGCTAAAATATAGAAATAATGTCACATAATAGTGAGGAATAAGGAGGGTAGAATTTATTTCATGAACTTATATTACTTATGTGTTCATTTGATAAAGATAAACCATCATTCTTTAAATACTTTAACACAGGGGTCTTCAAACTTGGCCCTTTTATGACTTGTGGACTTCAACTCCCAGAATTCCTCAGCCAGGCATGCCTGGCTGAGGAATTCTGGGAGCTGAAGTCCACAAGTCATAAAAGGGCCAAGTTTGAAGACCCCTGCTTTAACATAAGGAAAGAAGAAACATTGGAGGACAAAGCGTAAAGCAAGGCTATGCGATTATCTTTTAAAATGTGCCTAAAATTAGCAATCTGATATATCAATTTACATATATTTTATTGTACATTAGTACATGTCAATTGGATCATATTTTTGAAAGCTGAGCCATTTGCACAAACCTAATTTACATATGGAAACATCCGAGAAAGGAAAAAACATCTGCTGTAGTTTGCATATTTGACCCATCTTTCGTCCTAAGAAAATGATCCTCTGGTATCATTTGGAATTAAAGAGTCAAGTTACTTGCAAATTTATGAAGTATATTGACTCCATCAATACGTAGCACCATGGCAGATTGGACTTGAACATTGTTAAAATATATTCCAAGTTATTAGGATTTGAAGAGTTGGATAGAATACGTGTACTATTGTACTATTGCAATATGTACTATTGCTTCTAGTTCACCTTGTTTATTCCCCAAGCTTTGAGCATTTGTATATAAGCATTTAAGACTTTTATGTTTGAATTTTTCTTTTTTCTCGTCACTGCCTACCTCATTGTTTGACTTGTTTTCTTGAGATTTTTGATTGTTTTGGGGTTCTAGAGATTCTAGAGATTGGTCACCCTTCCCCCTCAATTTTAGTTTAAAGCCCTCCTGATGAGTTGGGCCAGTCTTTTCCCCCTGTTTTCATGAGGTACAGCCCATCCCTTGCCAACAGTCCTTCCTGTAGGAAATGCAGTCCATGATCCAGGAAACCAAAGTTTTCTTGGTGACACCAACCCTTTAGCCAATGGTTTATTTCTAAGGTTTAAGAGTTTTTATGTCATCTTGTGTATGGCTGTTTTCCTCCTATCAGGCTATGCAAATGCTATTTTCATAATAAAAATAAATCAAGTAAATTATCTTGTAATGGTAGGTCATGAGAAAATAAAAAAAATGGATTTTGTTTTTCTATTGCCAAGTTGATTTAGTTAAGCTTATAATTTTATGATATGCATTATTACAAAATAACTAAAATTAGGAAAATGTTATATTTAGATATTAATGGATGTAATGAAAAACCCGAGTACAAATATATATCACTCTGTATATTATATCAAGTTATTATCTTTGTTTAGAAGAAAGCAGTTATGCATAAAGACAAGGTTAGACATTTTTTTTTATCTTTATGGCAAAACATTGGGTGTGACACCACTGGATTGTGAAAATTATGCATCTGTTTATTAAGACAGAGCAAACCATTTGAGGAAGCGACATCTTTTTGAAGAATTATTATGGCCACTGGGACTATTTCTTACACCTCTGAAAATGTGTTCTATATGCCCAGAAAGGTCCTTCCAACAGGATTAGACAGACTACTGTTTATACATTTATTCGTATAAAGCAGATGGATTAGCTAGTCAAACTTCTGATTTACTGGTATATGCTTATATATTACCAGTGTAAATAGAACACATTCATATTCAAGATTATTTGCATGCTGTCTTTGTGTTTATATATTCCTTGCATATGTGACAGTACAGGTTGACCTTGACTTACGATAGAATTTGGACTGGAATTTCCATGACTAAGCAATGAGACCATGAAACATGATGGCATTGTTTAGCAATGGCAATCCTTGCAGTCTTAGTTGCTATTGTTAACTGAATCCCATGGTTGTTAGATAAAGCAACTTCCTGCCAGCTTTCTGCAACCAAAGTCAGTCTGTATCGGCTCCTCCACTCCTGGATCTGGGACCACAGCAGCCAGAGGAAAGAAACCTTGAATGTCAACCCATAGCCACTTCTGCATTTACCATGATTCTGTTTAAATTCCTTTACTCAAGCGTCAGTTACAACAGACCCTGGTATAGTTCATCCAGGGTCTGGAGTTCCTTGCCTTACCAATTCATCTTGAAGGTCATTGGTCAACTCCTTTCTAAACTGGTCAGTAAAGGTTACCTCGTTTCATCCAACATCTCCATCCAACAGTTTAAAATCTGCAATGGACAATCTTACTGTCCTGTTGCCTATTTAAGTTTCCAGATCTGCCAACTATCTGGGATTCTCTGGGATTCCCAAAAAAGACTCTAAAACTCCCAAGGATGTTCTGGCAATTGTAATAGATTTTTGCTCTCAGTCAATGTTGCTAATCCTTTCAACAAGCTTAAGAAAAAAGGTCATCTTGGTGCTGTCAGTCAGGAACTCTGCGTGTCTGCTTTCATGAACATCTCACACTGAGTAAGAAAAGTTCTTAATTGCTCCATACTTTTCTAGCAAGCTGTTATGGGAGTGCCACCAAAGGCTGCTGGGCATTTTGTCCAACCTACTGCAACAACTGCATTATTGTGGCTTTTAAATTATTGATTTATGCATCAAATCTATACACTTGATGCACAATCAATAATTTCTGCCTTGCTACTACCACTGCTGGTGCTGTAGTAAGGCTGCTGCTAGGTGCTATTGAGTTATCAATGTTCTTTGCAGATCCACAGCCATGCTTGAATTTTCCTTTCTCTTCCTGGGAGTATTGAGTCTGGCAAGATCTATGTCAAACCGAGTTCAAGAATGACTAGAACAGTCCAGCCAATCAGTTCTTTATTTGCTTAAATCCAATAGACAGAATCTTGATAGACTAAACTTTGAGTACTCTCTCCCCAATGGGGAGGTTCTAGGAAGTGGTTAACCTAACTAATTAATTTATTAACACTTTGCACACTCTTCAAAATGATAACAATAGTTGATGCAATCCTGATCTAAAGTTTCTTTCTTAATCAAAAGATCCAGTAATCGAAAGTTAATTTCTATAAAATGCCATTTGCCTTTTTATGAATTATTTGTAAAGCTTTTTTATATCTATACAGTGAATGTCCAAAAGGCAGCCTTTCTTAGCTGAGATTCTATGGAACAAAAGGATAGATCAATAAGGGTTCCATGAATGAATGAACCTTTATTGTCAAAGTACAACCATGTATACATTGAGATTGGCTGAGCCTCCCTTCGTGCCCCCCCCACAACTCACAGTGACAACAAACCCTCCATCTTACTACACCATGTGAGCTAATTGCACAACACACCGGCCTCGCAATTCAATCATACATAAAAGTTCATAAAATTATTTCCTGTTCAAGAGCCTAACAGCCCATGGATAAAAGCTGTTCTTCAGCCTGTTGGTACGGCTGGCTATACTCCTATATCCCCTACCCAAAGGTAGGAGAGTAAAGAGATACCGTCCAGGGTGTGAGTCATCCCTGAGAATTTTCCTCACTCTTCCAAGGCAGCGAGCCCTGGCGATGTCATCCAGTGGTGTCAGGGGACAGCCCACAATGTCTTGTGCTGTGCTCACCACCCTTTGTAATACTTTCCTATCCGCTGCTGTCAGACCAGCATACCAAACCACAATACAGTACGACGCTCTCTATAGTAGACCAGTAAAAGAGGGTCATTAGCCGTTGTTCCACCCTGTTCTACCCTGATCATGACAGGAAAGAAAACACACTCTATATACAATAATTTTTACGCAAGGATTCTTCTCCAATAAAAGGTTAAGAAACCTTCCCCAAAAGCTTAATAACAGTAATATATACTGCAATCTCTATTTGCCAGATACCTCAGTTTTATTGCAACGGTTGCATTTTGAGATAATCTTCATAGACTTCTGGGATTCCTTGCTAGTCTCACTTCTATTTCTCTTTTATCATAATTTTTATATGGCTTTAAGTTTGTTTCTGTCATGCAAAAAAGGAAGTGTTTTATTTGAATTGGAGCAGGTAGTTTACAGGAACCAACTGCTATCTAGTACAGTATGTGCTATGAAGTAATAGTTCCACCTTGGCACAAATTGGAATGAAATAATTGATTAGTGGCCATAGCCAATCTCTATGCAGTTAAGGTGGGAAGTCTCTGATGGTATGGCTGGAGTGTTATTCAAGTAACACAAATCACATTGAGAAGTATTAAGAACAAGAAAGAGCTAAATATAGTGCTGGCACTATTTACTCTGATCAGGCACTATATTCTCAGTAGAAAAAAGAACTCTTTATGAAGGTTCCAAAGGCTCCAAAGTTGGACAGCAACAATGGGCAAGAGCTAGTTCCCAAAAGCATTTTATCTAAGGTAAGAAAACAGCCTCTTCGATTAATGAGACTGTGTTTTTTTTTCTTAACATGCAAGACAAGAAAGATGATAATAGAAAATAAGTTTCAATAATTATATATAACAACTCTTCAGAGAAGGATGAACTGAGCCATTGTGATTTCTAAACCATAGTTTAAGGCTTCATGGTATATCTAAATACAGACATTATAGCTTATTTATTAAACTAATTTTAAAAGGCACATGAAAAACAGCCAGTCAATGAATAGGGTCTTTCAGAGATAAGGTGGTTCTTCTCAATTTGAGTCAACTCCCTGAAGGAAAAAAACATTGCAGTGATTGCAAATTCATGAAACTCTGCGGAAAGTAATGAAGATGTTTCTCAGGTTGTGGATTTAACACCATCATCCTAAAAATATAATGTAACTGTTAGCTTTTGCAGTACCTTGTAAAGAACAGCCCTGCAGCTATTTTTCCTACTGTTGCTTAAATTTTAGTATTAGTATTATTTCACTTATTTTAAGTGTTAGACATACATTACCTCTAAACTATTGGCATTTTTTTTTCTTGTGAACTGTTGTGTCAATAAATGATTATTTAGGGTAGAACATGAAGTCCCGAGCTGTTATGTTTGCATTATGAACTTAATTGTATAGAAACAGGCTGTCCTACATCACAGATGTTTAAGTAGAACAGAGTAGTTATGTTGTATCTGCAGTTTATATGATGGAATATAATAAAATGACAGTCTTGAACTCTAGATACTTTATTATGATTATTTTCAAGAGTTGATGGTTCGAGCAAACGTTATTGTTGTTGTTGTTAGTTGAGAAGTCGTGTCCATCCCATCGTGACCCCATGGACAATGTTCCTCCAGGCCTTCCTGTCCTCTACCATCTTCTGGAGTCCATTTAAGCTCACACCTACTGCTTCAGTGACTCCATCCAGCCACCTTATTCTCTGTCGTCCCCTTCTTCTCTTGCCCTCAACCTTTCCCAACATTAGGCTCTTTTCCAGTGAGTCCTTCCTTCTCATTAGGTGGCCAAAGTATTTGAGTTTCAACTTCATGATCTGGCCTTCTAAAGAGAAGTCAGGGTTGATCTCCTCTAGGACTAACCGGTTTGATCGCCTTGCAGTCCAAGGTACTCCAGTTTGCAACATTTAAATCATTAATAATTTGCTGTGTGTGCACATTTATCTGTATCTATATGTTTGGATCATGTTCAACTTTGGATATCTAGGGGCTATAGATAATATATTTATAAGATGATAAAGGACTGTAGAGGGTGTGCAAGGAATATGGCCATATAAGGTTTGTAAATCAACTGGGATTTGCCTTCATTACACCAAGAATTTGTTTGATTTTTGTTTGTTTGTTTTGGTAGCAGAGGGAAGTTGCATTTAGTGAAAGCTTGTCAGTGGTAAATATAAATGCAAAGGTAATCTATTCAAATACAAATAATTTTTATCCAAATGTTCTGTTTTTTAAAATGTCCTATTCTAAATAGCTGCTTCTTGGTATTTATTTCTATCTCCAGTACAGCTAATCACAGCTGCTAACTATTTTTGCTTACTATTCTCTAGAACCTCATTTCAGCAAGACATTCGGGCATATCATGTTAATTAAGGAAGTAGAGTATTAAATTGTAACCTTTTCTCCTGAAATGACTAGTGGTGCTTAAAAGTGCTATCAGATGCATGAATGCATTTCCTAAGTTTGTTTGTTTCATTTACAGATATACCCACTGCGTTTATTTCTATTTGGAGGGATTCTTGGATATGTATGCTTGAGTGTCTTGTAGAACAGTGCTTTTCAGCCCTTTTACAGATTGTACCACTTTTAGGACATGACAGTATTTGAGTACCACCAGTGCTTAGCAAGGTGTCAAAAACATGATGACCAAAAAAGAAAAAAGTACTGGTTTCAATTTCTTTGGTGGTGGTTCCTTTGCTGAATCACTTTCCCTTTGCACTGACTAACCTATGATGAATTAATAATAATAAAGTTGGAAGGGACCTTGGAGGTCATCTAGTCCAACCCCCCCTTGGAGGTCATCTAGTCCAACCCCCTGCTCAGGCAGGAAACCCTATACCATTTCAGACAAATGGCTGTCCAATATCTTCTTAAAAACTTCCAGTGTTGGACCATCCACACCTTCTGGAGGCGGGTTGTTCCACTAATTAATTGTTCTGTCAGAAAATTTCTCCTTACTTCTAGGCTGCTTCTTTCTTTGGTTAGTTTCCATCTGTTGCTTCTTGTCCTGCCTTCTGGTGCTTTGGAGAATAGATTGACTCCCTCTTCTATGAGGCAGCCCCTGAGATATTGGAACACTGCTATCATGTCCCCCCTCGTCCTTCTCTTCATTAAACTAGACATACCCAATTCCAGCAACCATTCCTTATATGTTTTAGCCTCCAGTCCCCTAATCATCTCTGTTGCTCTTCTCTGTACTCTTTCTAGAGTCTCAACATCTTTTTTAAATCGTGGTGACCAAAACTGGATGCAGTATTCCAAGTGTGGCCTTACCAAGGCATTGTAAAGTGGTATTAACACTTCACGTGATCTTGATTATATCCCTCTGTTAATGCAACCTAGCACTGGGCTAGCTTTTTTGACAGCTGCAGCACCCTGCTGGCTCATATTTAAGTGATTGTCCACTAGGACTCCAAGATCCCTCTCAGAGTTGCTGTCAATGCTGCAAATATTGACATGTTTTTGCACTGACAATGTAAGAGGCAGCCTTTTGCTTTAACTGTTTGGCTTTGAATCACTAAAGCATGGGAGGAATTCAACCCAGATTTTTTTGACACGATAAGAGCACACTTCAGGAGGGAAGTGAAACTTCGTGTGTTAAACTAATTGGTGAATGTGATTCATGACATGTAATTAAGGGAGGGAGATTCTGTATGATATGATGTGTAAAGGGGAGGAGGATTCAAATTCTGGCATCCATCCATGTGTGCCGATGCTCCGTTCTCATTATTATAGACTTTTTTGGAATAAACAATCATGCAGTGTTCTTTGATCTGTCTCATTAATCGGAACCATGACAGTTGCTACTATTGAGCAAGGTACCACCTATACTATACCTGTACATTTGGTTTTTCTTGCCTAAATGTAGAACCTTACTTTTTTCACCATTGAATTCCATTTTGTTAGATAGCGCCCAATGTTCAAGTCTGTCAAGATCCTTCTGTATCTTAAGCCTAACTTCTGGAATGTTGGCTATTCTTGCCAGCTTGGTGTCGTCTGCAAATTTGAAGAGTTCCCCATCTATATCCCTTCATCCAAATCATTGATGAAGATGTTGAAGAGCACTGGGCTGAGAACAGAGCCTTGGGGAACCCCACTACACACTTCCTTCCATGTAGATGCAGTTCCATTGAGTATGGCCAGTCAGCCAGCTACGAATCCATCTGGTGGTGATCCTGTCTAACCCACATTTTTCTATCTTATCAAGTAGTAAGTTGTGTTCTACTTTATCATATGCCTTACTGAAATCCAAGTAAATTATATCCACAGCATTCCTCTGATCCACTCATTTTATCATCTGGTCAAAGAATGCAATGTATTTGTCTGGCGTGATCTGTTTTTGACAAAGCCATGTTGGCTTTTAGTAATGACTTTGTTTGCCTCTAGGTGTTCACTGATTCGTTGCTTGATTATCTTTTCCAAGATCTTCCCAGGTATTGAGATCAGGCTGATAGGTCTGTAGTTTCCTGGATCCATTTTTTCCCTTTTTTGAAGATGGGAACTACATCAGCTCTTTTCCAGTCCTCTAATAGTTCCCCAGTGCTCCAGGATCTTTGAAAGATCTTTGAATTTATTCATATTTATTAATATGCACCACTATCTTAGTGGTCAGGTGGCTGGTCAACCCTTCTTCCTCTTTCTTTCTCTCCTCTTCCTCTCTCTTTCATAGCCTACACCTTTGTTGATCCCTCTGCTTCTCTAACAGAAGCCTCTCCTCATCTCCCTTTCTCTTTCTCTTCACTGCTTCTTTCACAGAAGCCTCTTCTCTTCTCCCTCTCTCTTTCTCACTGCTTCTGTCACAGAAGCCTGCCCCCTTCTCCTCTTTCTTTCTCCTCACTGCTTCTCTCACAGAAGCCTGTCTTCTTCTCTCTCTTTCTCCTCACTGCTTCTCTCATAGAAGCCTCTCCTCCCTGTCTCTTTATCCTCACTGCTGCTTTCACAGAAGCCTCTTCTCCCTCTCTCTTTCTCACTGCTTCTGTCACAGAAGCCTGTCCCCTTCTCCTCTTTCTTTCTCCTCACTGCTTCTCTCACAGAAGCCTCTTCTTCTCTCTTTCTCCTCACTGCTTCTCTCACAGAAGCCTGTCTTTTTCTCTCTCTTTCTCCTCACTGCTTCTCTCACAGAAGCCTGTCTTCTTCTCTCTCTTTCTTCTCACTGCTTCTCTCACAGAAGCCTCTCCTCTTCTCCCTCTCTCTTTATCCTCAATGCTGCTTTCACAGAAGCCTCTCCTCTTCTCCCTCTCTCTTTATCCTCAATGCTGCTTTCACAGAAGCCTCTCCTCTTCTCCCTCTCTTTCTCACTGTTTCTGTCACAGAAACCTGTCCCCTTCTCCTCTTTCTCCTCACTGCTTCTCTCACAGAAGCCTCTCTTCTTCTCCCTCTCTCTTTATCCTCACTGCTTCTCTCACAGAAGCTCCTCTCTCTTTCTCCATCCCCTTCTCTTTTCCTGAAGTCTTTTTTCTCTCTCCCTCTCCTGCCAAAACCTCCTTCTCCTCTCTCCTCCCTCATCCTCCTTTTCTCTTCTGGGTGCGCCACTTTCTGCGGCTCAGGGAAGAGCTTCAGCATCAGTCGCTACCCCAGTCTGTCTCCCCCATGCAGTCACCCACTCTCTGGCTGGCCATTGCACACAGCACTGATCAGCTGGAGCCGCATGCACCCATCCAGGGCTCTCAGCAGAGCCCCAGCTCCAGCTGAATCTCCACCCGAAGACTGCATGTGGCTGCGGGCCACCCCCAAGGCCGCCAGAAGTGCTGGTCCTCTGGAGCTGTGTGTGCTGATCCTAGGCCCTCAGCAGAGCCCCAGCAACACTGCAGCTCCAACTGAATCTCTCCCAGGCATGTGCAGTGCTGCTGCCACTTCAGCTCATCCCCCTGGCACACTTGTCTAGGTTGCATACCACCTCCCAGGTGCCGAAGTACCGCCAATGGTATGCGTACCACCGGTTGAAAAGCCCTATTGCAGAAGACAGATAAGCAGTGAATATAGCATTCAAGTACTCTTGACTATGAATCAAGGTTTAAAAATAATAAAACATGTTCAAAGTGAAGCTTTTTCCCCATTTATCTAGGGTTGTATGAGAAGAAGGTAATGAAAAGAAGTGGTATTTTGGAAGGCACAGTCCTTCCTAGGTTATAATTCTTAAACAATATTACCTTAACAATATAGTTATGGCCATTCAAATTATTGTTGCTATTTTTTTCCCAGTGGACATGCCTATTTCTTTTTTATGAATGTGAATTAGTACTGGGGCAGGGAATTTTTCCTAGTTTTATTTAATATAAAATATAAGGAAACAATCGTTGACATAGGTGAAAAAGATCTATTTAAATCTGTGATTTACAAAAAAACCCTCCCAATGACAATTAATTCAAATACCAGCTTTGAAATATACTACTTTAGTATATTTAATTTTTAATAACATTGTAAGAACTTTTCATATAGTATCTTCAGTAGGTGACCCTTCAAAGTCTACTTTAATAATAAGCTGTGATTAATTTCTATTGAAATTCCCTTCCTTATAATTTGAACCTATTGGACATGGATTCTATTTTCTAGAGTGAAAGAAAATGTATTTATATCAATATCTGTGTAATATATTCAGATTATTTGAAGATGGCTATTATATAACCTTTTAATGCATCCAGCTTTTCTTCATAAGACGTGGTTCATAGGTACCTCATGATGTTTTTGGACTGTAATATCCCAAATTGGACACCTTACCCCTGTTGAGATCTAATTAAAGCAGAATAAAATATGCCATTACACACTCTCTCACTGAATTGCATGAGTTTTGCTTAGAGACGTTCATCATGTCAAGAACTTGAAATTTATATATCTTCCAAAGTGTCAAGTAGACACACACACCCCAATTAGGTGATACTTGAATTTTTGATTGCACATCAAAATAGTTTTGATTGTGCATGTATCATGTTCAATGTACCTTTGTGACTATACCTGGAGAACATGTACTTCCCATCAACATAATTTTAGCGTATACTTCTAGAATGTTTAAAAATTCTCTTGAAAGAATACAAGTGTGTATGTCTTCTATTTAAGAAGACATTTGAACAGTAAACAAAATAGACAATAGACAGATTTCTCAAGTGAAGCTGTGATTCATCTCTACATTAATGTGGAAAGTCAAGTCCAAAATATCAAATCAAACAAACCCTGTGTGAAGAATTTTTTCCCCTATACACTTCTTTTTTAAAAATAGGAGTCACAATTTTAATGACTTCATACTCTATACTAAGATATAATGTGGTGATTTTTTTATTTCACATGACATGTGAATCCACTCAGTGTGACTAAGCATTTTATATAAACCAGACATTATGGCTTGTTTATCAAACTGTTATTTAAAGTATACTGCTTCAAATCAGGTGGGAAGACAGACAGTTCTGTTCTTTTATGTTTCACACATACCCATGGTAGAAATGTTGTGCAAGGCCGTTAAGACATCTGTTGTCATACTATGCTCACAAATAATGTTAATACTTTTTCCTTAAGAGTTTGAGATCAATAAAGTTGGCTTGTTTGAGGGGCATCTCTGATTCAGGCTGGCTAGCCTAACTGAGGAGAATGTAATGGAAAAATGTAGACCCGGGCTCTGCATGTACGTCATGTGGTAACTTAGCAACCAACCACTGTAATGCACTTCTTCTTAATAGTCAGACTTGCCTTTCAGTTTCTGCACGAGCTTTGAAGTGCAATTTGTGTTCCCCACCATCCCCCACTGAGTGAAATGCTGAAGAACAGGGAAATACCAGAACTTCCTGGTGTCACTGCAACTAGTACTGTGCCAACAGAAAGATACTTTGTGAGCTATGCCAAGAATTTAACTGGCTTTCTAAACACAGCAGAAAATGTTCAGCCATTGGTTATTGGTTCAGAGGAGTTAAGCCTCTTCAAACTACAGTAGCATTTCCTGTTGCTAGTGAATCATGTTCGTCTTAACATCTAAGAGCCATTTAAGTTGCTTTGCAGTAAACATTCATTATTAGGGACCTGGAAACAATTTGAGAATTCAGTGGCTTCTGACGTTCTATTTTAATAGGAAAGATAAATTTCTGCATACAATATTTAATCTACGTAAAATATTTTGCCTCAACCAAGAATACAGAATAACAGAGTTGGAAGGGACTTTGTAGGTCATCTAGTCCAACCTCTTGCTCAAGCAGGAAACCCTTTACCATTTCTGACAAGTGGCTGTCCAGTCTCTTCTTGAAAAGCTTCTGGTGATGAAGCACCCACAACTTCTGAAGGCAAGCTGTTCCATTGGTTGATTGTTCTCACTGTCAGAAAATTTCTCCTTATTTCTAGGTTGAATCTCTCCTTGATCAGTTTCCATCCATTGTTTCTTGTCTGGCCTTTGGGAACTTTGGAAAATAAGTTGACCCCTTCTTTTCTGTGACAGCCCCTCAAATATTGCTGTCATGTCACCCCTGGTCCTTCTCTTCACTAGATTAGCCATACCTAGTTCTTGCAACCATTCTTCATATGTTTCAGCTTCCTGGCCCCTAATCATCTTTGTTGCTCTTCTCTTATTTTATATACTGTGGTGACCAAAACTGGATGCAGTATTCTAGGTATGGCCTTACTAAGGCTTTATAGAGTGGTATTACTACTTTATGTGATCTTGATTCAATCCCTCTGTTAATGCAATTTAGGATTGCATTGGCTTTTTGGTTGCTGCCTCACACTGCTGGCTCATATGTAGTTGATTGTTCACTAGGACTTCAAGATTCCTCTCACAGTTACTGTTATTTAGTCAGATTTCACCTACTCTATATGTGTACTTTTGATTTTTCTTGCCTAAGTGTAAGACTTTGCTTCTGTCTAAGTTGAATTTCATTTTGTTAGATAGGGCCCAGTATTGAAGTTTGTCAAGATCCATCTGGATCTTGAGTCTATTATCTAGGGTGTTGGCTATTCCTGCCAGCTAAGTATCACCTGCAGATCTGGTGAGTTCCCTTTCTATTCCCTCATCCAAGTAATTTATGAAGATATTGAAGAGTACTGGGCCTAAAACAGAACCTTGTGGTACCCCACTGCTTACTTCCCTCCATATAGATACAGTACCATTAAGGACTACTTGTTGAGTATGGTTTGTCAACCAGTTATAAATTCATCTGGTGATGATGCTATCTATCCCACTTTTTTCTAGCTTACAAAAAAGTAGCTTGAGATTTATTTGTCTAATGCCTTACTGAAGTCTAGGTATAGTATGTCCACAGCATTTCACTGGTCTACTAATTTAGTCACTTTGTCAAAGAATGAAATAAAATTGGTTTGGCATAATCTATTGCCAGCTCCTTTAAAACTCTGGGATGGAATCTGTCAGGTCCTGGAGATTTATATTCATCAAGATGAATACAATAGTATTATAATATAAATACTTCAACTTATATACTTGTGCTCTGATGCCTGATGAAAGTTCAGCATTTGTGTGATATCACAATTTATTAAACTTGTATGCTGCATCCTGCAGATTCCAAAAAAGTTTCTTCATTTCTGCATTTATGAGATTCTTGTACAGGCTCCTTTACACAGTACATGACTAAGGGTGTGAAGTAATATAAGGACTGTTACTCAAAAAAGAGTCCTAGAGACATGGATGTGATTCCATTTACAAGCCATGAACTCTTTGGAGGAAGCCCAGATAAGAATGTAATGGCTTTGTATGATACGCACTGTAAATGACAATGGACACATCCTGCCTAAAGTAATAGATTTTGTAAGAATTGTTTCTTGTCTGTTATCTCAGCATTTGCAAGTATGCTCATGTCTTTTAAATGCTGTTCCATAATTAATGTTAAAATGTTCCATTTTCCTGTTTCCAATGACTGTTTCCCTTTTAGTTTAGAAGATATTTCTTTACCTTATACAATGAATCAGTTTTAGTGTTGTACCACATCTGAAAACACAGTTTTAAGCTTTCATCATTTTCAAAAAAGTTTAAATGTACAAAAATACAATTGATTCCCTAAATTTTAAATTGGCACCACAAACACTTTCCTTTTATTAAAACTATAATCTATGCTACCTGCAAAAAATAAATCCTTTAAAAAAGTTATATTCTCGGATTATTCTAGAGATACATCGCTTTGACACTTGTGTTCGATTGCTGTTGGGCTGCTCACTGAGAGCTCATTAACCCTCTTACCAACATTTAATTTCAGTTCCAGTGTCTGCAAAACAGTAATATTACAAACAGAGTTTTAAATTACTAAATGACAAATGTAAACCAGAAGTAATTAAGAGGAACTGAAAGGAATTAAAATGTCAGGATTGTTAGGCAGTATTTATTTGATTTTAAAAGCAGTAGTTTGTCAACCATAAGACATTTTTAAATAAGTTGGTTAGAGTGACTTCTGTTATTAAAAACTGAGATGTGTTTAGAAATAGTTTTTCTAAATGAATTTTGAAGAATAAACAATTGTATTTTTAAAAGAAAACTGCTAAAACACTAACTTTATTAGCAGGATTGCATTGGCTTCTTAGAGCTGTAGCTTAATTTATCCCATTGGAAATTTAGGTGTTCTCCTAAATGTTATTTAGTACATAGGTTCTTATATAAATCATAATACAGTCATAAAAATCATGACACCATATAATATCAAAACAACTAAATATATCTCAAGCTCCTGTACAACCTCATTCCACATTGATTCCCAAATACACAATGAAAGAACGTTTTAATCACAACAGTTCAGAGAACTAACGTGTTGATTTAAAAATCAGAGATTGCCCTAGGTGCTGCCAAAACTCTGATATTCACTCGATTTTTATACACCTTTTTTAAAAAAAGTCCATTTATCTATTATCCATTCTCTAAATACCGGTCACTAGATAACAAATGACAAAGTACAGAATATTTTACACCAATCAGAATCTTTAGTTACAGTTGGGAAGTTTAGAATTGAAACATATGTAGTAAGCAAAATAGGAAAATAAATTCTGAGGATGAGAGGTAATTTTATTCATTCAGTCAGCCTATTTTTCAGTTATTTTCAATGCCACAGTTTTTCAAAAATACCTTGGGTGCCATTCAACCAGATTCAAGTCTTGGGTGACTGGGTAGAGAGGTACTTGCCATCTCAATCTCTGTCTTGTAATGATTTGTAGCTGTTCCAAGGAAAGGATTTTCCCATAATTTCTTTGATCCATCTGTTCTCCTTATCTGTTGTTTCTCCCTTTTACTGTTTCCCTCAACAATGCCAAGCATAACCATCATCCCCTCAAACTGCATGCCCAGTATGTGAGTTTTTGCTTGTTGATCATCACCTCAAGTCATTATTTAGTCCAGGACTGACTGATTGGCTCTTTTTGCAGTTCATTTCCAACTAAAAGCCTGGAAGAAACACCCTCTTAAAAGCAACAACATAGAGGTGCAATTTATGCCTTGCTCAAGATACTTTTTTAGGTTGGCAACCCGTCCTAAGGAGATCCTATTTCAAGTATTATCCAACTTTTTGGGGTAATGTTTGTAGCAGGACAACAGACAGCACTTCCAAAATTGATTTTGGCATCCAAGCATATTCAAATAACCTGTATCCAAAATAGGGGAACGTTGTAAATAAACAATAAACAGTACCCTGATTCATGTTTGGAAACCAACTGACAAATTGGTATAATGGGATCTGACTTTCAAGCCCCAACAAGCTCCAAATAATATTATTCCACATTAGCTGAAGTTTCCAAATTTTCAAAAGCAGCGGCACATAATGAAGCCCTTGGATGTGACAAGAGCACTTACAACTAACCAAACTGGGTTTTCTGTAAATTAAAGCGTCTCTCTCTATGTATTCTCAGAGAATTCCAAATGTCTGAAATAGCTGTGCTTTGGTGTAAGCCATTCAACCAGATGTTTCTACCTGCCGAGGCTTGCAAACAGAGGAGTCCAGTGTTCCTTGTCCAAAATAGACTCCTGTATTGCGTAGAGGAAGAGGGAATGTATTTGTTTTTCCTGCATTTTATTTAAAGCCTCTCATTCTTTAAAAAACTATCTAACTTTCTGTAAGGATGAAAGTTTTGCTTACTACTAAAGTATACAATTTCTTGACTGTTTGCATTATAAGCTTTTAAAAATGGCTTATTTGGCAGATAGAATTTTCCTTCTTTAAAATTATTTTGACTATTCTTAGAATTCATTCGTGTTACACAAAAGAAAGAAAGCTATGCTTGCACAGCAAAATGCTTTTTCCAGTCTATATGTTGCTCCATATACCTGGGCCAATAAATAACTTAAATTAGCTTCTGTTTTTCCTCACTTTCCTTTGGAAAAATAAACAGTTGAGAAAACTTGGCAGAATACTGTACCATTCCTTACCTGCTGAATACAAATTTACTTAAAAGGATAGACAAATAAAAGAATATTCTCACAGAAGCTTACCAAATTTTTCACATTCAAAACTCAGATTTTTGCCCAAGTAAGAGATATCAATCGCTACTAGAACAAAATTCAGCTACTAAGGCAGATAGATCAATATGATACTTTTTCTTCTGAGAATTATCTTACACTAGTTCCTTTTCAGCCTTGGCTAGAAAAATGCTAGTAGAAAAATCCTCATAAGCCATGAATTCCCTCCCAATTGTTCTGTAGTAAATGGGAATGCAGACTCAAAACATGTGCAAAAGTTAGTATCTTGGATTGCTATTCCACATAATTTAGAAATGAAATCAGGTAAAATAGAATCACAAAAACACCAAAAATCCATAAACTTCTTGGACACAAACATATGGATGAGAAAACACACTGGATTACTTAACTTGGTTTTAAACTCAAAATCTAGTTGCCCGTATTTGAAATTCTTAGTTTCTATTTAGGTAGTATCATGATTTCTATAAAAAGGCCCAGCTGCTGAGTAGGCAAGGGAATTGCATGAAAGCCTACTCCTACCAACCTATTACTTCAATATCAGTGCCTGCCATTCAGTGAAGACTATATATTTATCCGTGGGCTGTTAGGCTTTTGAATGAGAAATAACTTTTGTGAACTTTTGTGAATTTTATGCAGAATTGACTTGAGAGGCCGGTGTGTGGTGTAGTTGGTTCACATGGTGCAGTAAGATGGAGGGTTTGTTGTCAATGTGTGTTGGGGGGTGGGAGCACAAAGGGAGGCTCAGCCAATCTCAATGTACACATAGTTGTACTTTGACAATAAAGGTTCATTTCATTTCACTATATATGATCTGCAATAGAGGTCCATATTATGAACTATAACCTCTGGAGACCCCTAGCCAACATGACTAATGATTAGAAGTGCTGGAATTGTACTCAATTGTACTCAGCAATCTCTAGAAGATCCTATAGTCTTCATTCCATCTACTAAAAGATAATTCAATGCTCTTTTTCTTTCTATCAGAGAACTGTATCAATAGAGTTTCAGTTGAATGAATGCCAATTATTCAAATATCCTTAAGCCACTTCTATATGTTCCTGATGTGGGCAAAGCAAGATTTACTTTTTCTACTATTTTTAATATAAACTAAAAGAAAACCACAAAGTTTGGTAGATGCTTTGATTTCTTTATAACAAGTCTTATCTTCTGAGTTTACAGTAATAATTTTAAACTTTATTTTTCTTATGCTCAGGCAACTTAAAAATCCTTCCCAGTTTCATCAGCATATGCTGAAATGTTAGTGTTGAAGAACTTAGCTATGTGGTTTTTTTCCCCCATTTAATTGTGTCCAATTCATGGACAGTTTCTTTGGCAAGGTTTTTCAGAAGGGGTTTGCCATTGCCTCTTTCCTAGGGCTGAGAGTAAGTGATTGGTCCAGCCCAGAAGTGAAGTCCCCCCAGGTGGCTTTAAGACTAAGGTGTGACTAGAACTCATAGTTTAGTCTGGTGCCTTAACTACTACACCAACTTGACTCTCTGTGTATTATCTAATTATGTATGAATTGTGTATATATTCCAGAGAAATAAGTACAGGCAGGGCTTTTTTTCTCATAGAACGCTCAGAACGGAGTTCCGGCACCTTTTTTGGATGGAACCTTGTAGGGTAGGCAAGGCGGGTTGTATGACATGTGTGAGTTCCGGCACCTTTTTCTTTTACAAAAAAAGCACTGAGTACAGGTATGCATGTTTCACACATTAATAGGTTATGCATAGATAAGGATTCCTTAAAATAATACGTTTTCACGTGTGGCTTGAAAGGGAAGACTTTGTCAGATCATAAGAATTAGTTTTTGTTCCCCTTAATACATGGTATAAAAGGTTTTCTGTACATTACTAGAAACATAAGCTTACTTTCCAAAATGTATTATTAAGGTTAATGGCAAGGTTGAAGAAGGGGCTGAAAATAGCAAAATAAAATGTAATATGCAGATTACAAAATACTTAACCAAGGAACAAGGAATCATATTTAGAGATATAGGACGGGGAGCACCTGACTTGCTAATCGCACTTGGAAATATAATATATCATAAGTGAATATGAATCACTAATTTTAGGCTATATCCTAAAGTTTATTTTCCAAATTACAGGAAGTAATAGTTCTACTATTTTGTATTGGTCAGACTCAAAATACTATGTTTAGTTCCGAGCTCCACATTTTCAGAAAGTTTCAGAGAAACTTAACAGATACAGTCAACAAGTGTAGTTGGACATTAAGTTTTAGGAAGAGAGAATGGGGGAATAGGGTATGTTTAGTCTTGAGAAAGGATAACCGAATCAGGATATGAAAGCATTTTTCCAGCACTTGAAAAGAAGATTAAAGAGCACAACACAGAGAACAATAATCTTAAGTTATTGTTCCATTTGATGGATGTATTCAGTCAAAGGCTGGATGAACGTTTGTTAGTTATGGGTTAATTTAGATCCCTGTACTTCCCTTTCACACAAACAGACAGACACACCCTCACAGAAGATAAAACTAATACAAACTAATAGAAAGTAGGAAAGAAAAAAGAAAAAGCAAAATGTACAAAGAAGGAAAATAGAAAAGAAAGACAATATAAAGTAGCAGTGCTTTTTTTGTAAAATAAAAAGGTGCCGGAACTCACACATGTCATACAACCCGCCTTGCCTACCCTACAAGTTCCATCCAAAAAAGGTGCCGGAACTCCGTTCTGGGCGTTCTATGACAAAAAAAGCCCTGTAAAGTAGTGGCTTTTGATATTGTTTACAGCAGTTCACAACTACAAATATATTCTGACCTCTTTCTAAAGTTACATCATATTACTCTTTCTATAATCTAACTTGTCTAATTATCAAAACTGTAAGTCACAAGTTTATTTTTTCATTTTTATTCAGAAAGCCCATAACAGGCTTCCAGTCAGCAGAACTGTTAGCAATATATTCTTAATCCTAGAAGGAAAAATTCCAGCTTCAATTGATCTTGAAAATCCTCTGTATCAAAATATGTATTTGAATCCAAATGTTTTAGCTTTTTTACACATATACCAAGCATGATAAAATGTCCGTTTGTTGTCATTTCAAACATACATTTGAAGTGCTATATGTTCTATAATGTTTTGATGTCATGTTCCAATGACACTGTACATCATTTTATAAAAATTATTTTTGAGATCATAAATGTAAATTTCAACCCATTTAATACACATTTTTCCCAGATCCATGTACTTTTCAATAATTTTATGTCTTGAACATTATCAGTGTAGAATAGAAATATTAATCTTGACAATGAGCATTTTTATAACAGCACCTGGGAAGCTATTATGATACTATGTGCTATTCTTGTTTCATTTAACTCTGGCTTTGAAGTAGCTCAGGTTTTCTTCTGCTCTGTGATTACTAACCACTGTGGAAAGAAAAATTTGGCTCTAGAACAGTTACTTCTCTCAGAAACATTTTATCCTGGGACTAAATGACTTAATGTTTGCATTTTCATAGGAGGATCCCTCTTCTGGGCAAGTTGAGTCTTATTGATGTGGAAACCCAAATTCCCCAAGAGGCTTTCTTTTTAAAAGAATTAAGCAAACATGAGTCGAGGCAAAGAAACACTTTAGTAAAGGGGAATCCAACAGTGCTTTCTGCCAACAAGGAACAAAAATGCTAAAGTACAGCGCTCCTGGCATTCTTCTTGGAAACCCACATGTTGGTATAGGAAGATGCCTTTAGCAATGTTGACAGTAAATTGACTAAAGCTACACGTCTGGATAAACATGAACTTGATGAAAAAGGAAAAGGGCCCCCTGAAATTATTTCACTCCTCTGTTTATCTTCTTGACCATGACATAGCTGCTCCTAAATTTTTCATGGCCAGAAGGTGCCTACACAATAGTTTGTTATAGAAATTTAGGTAAACTTGCATAGATTACATATGATTTTGCAAGGGTGGAAAAACAGCAAACTGCAAAGAATGATAAAGTTCCAATATAAGAGAACAATTATTCAAAATTTTGTACATTGCACATATTGTATTTTTGAATAAAACTACTGCCATGTTGCTTATGGCTGAGCTTTTCCTTGGTCTTCTAGTACAAATGAAATTATCATGTTTTTAACTATAAATAATTTTTAATTTTAAGAACATTTCATTTGTGCCACAAGACAGTTTTATACACTGTATCAGATTTCATATGTAATTCTTTTGGCCATAATGGCAATTTCATAGTTTGTTCCTTTTATACGTCTTACATTATTCTGCCCTCTGTTCGACATTTTAGTGTGGATTTTGACTATGATACTTGATTGCTTAGAGTTTAAATCCTTGTGGTTGTCTTCTTTTATTCTATTAACCACTTCACCCGTTGTTTTTTGTTTTCAAATTTCTTCTTAGACAGTTTGCTTTGCCTTCTGGTTTTGAGATAAGAAACACCTCGGCCTTAATTAGCCACATGTTCCATTTCTGTAAATTGTGGGAAACTGTTTTCCTTCAGGAAGGACTGAGGCTTTCCTCTGTTTTCTAAGTGACGCTTTGCTGATGTAGTTAGCTAAAGTTTCTCCTTTTTTGGGAGGGGGGGAAATTCTTCCTAAAAGATAATAACAAGACTAACTTATTCAGGGACTCCTCCACCCTGAAGGTATTTTGGAAGAGAAAAAGGGCAGTACATACTCAAAGTACTTCTTGTGTAATTAATATACAACTCTGTCTGGTCTTAGCTAATATCTTGTCATTGCTTTCTGCAGCCATGGATATTTCCTAGCAGCAGAAATGGTGCTCCTTGCTCTAGCTGGGTTTGGAAAAGAAGTGGGCAACTCTTGATTTTCACTGCTCCTTCCATTCAGTGGGCTCTTAGCATATCTGCATAGGGGAGACTTGCCGTATTTATCGGCGTATAACACACACTTTTTCTTCCTGAAAATAGGGGGCAAATGATGTGTGCGTGTTATACGCCGATATAATGTTAATGACCCATAGTTATTTATTTGAAATTTAAGTTTTTTTCCTGAAATTTCCTTTTTAAAATGAGGTGCGTGTTATACGCCGGTGCGTGTTATACACCGATAAATAGGGTAATTACAATGATGTAATCAAAGGTGGGACTGCATTTGATGTGCGGTGTTTGCATAATGGGACATTTCAGTCCAGACTTAATAAATAAAGCAGATCTCCGAGCATAGCAAAAGCAAAAGATCAGTTATGTGTGGGGAATGGAAGGAAAGAGTTTAAACATGTTTAGATAGCTTCCTTTACTTACTTTTCAAATATATCTTTCTTTTTCCTCTACCAGATATATAGAGAGAACAAATTTAATGGCGGGAATTGGAAGCAAATCATGAAAGTGTGAACATCTGAACAGGTCTTATAAGAAGAAATTGGCTTATCTTGAGTTATTTAGTTGGTGTTTTCTTCAGCATAGATGCCTGGTTGAGCTTATTCTACCACCAATATCTCACTATTCATATTTAACCAGAGTTTTTAAATTAGGTATTGCTATAAATACAATTTCTGTAGTCTCTTTAATTTATCTTCTTTTTTTCTAGAGCAAATCGTGGCGGAAAATCAAGAACATGGTGCATTGGTCCCCTTTTGTTATGTCTTTTAAGAAGAAATATCCCTGGATCCAATTAGCAGGGCATGCAGGTATTAAAGATCAAGTTGTGCTATTTCCCTCTCAAAGCGAAACTTGAAAGGAAAATGCTCAGAAAGTCTCTTGGGGAATTTAAGATAATTAGCTAGTCTCAACATAAATTACTTCTGTAAATTGAATTATAAGTACTTGTGTTTTTTCCCTACTGTTTTATCATTATAATTTCAGATTAGGTTTGTACTAGAATTGCTGGTTTGTTTTAAACATAGTACAGCAGGCATCTGAGGAAATCAGTAACGCCCAAGAAATTCACTTTCTGATTTCTGAGATTTTTGCTTAATGAGAATGACTCTACCTTATATAGACTCCTTAAACATTCCTAGAAAATAAAAATAATGTGGCTGCAATCTAGTATTTGTTTGGAAATGTCACCTGCCGTGAAAAATTACAAAAATAAATTGGGGGCTAGAAAGGATCATGAGACTCATCCTTGGGAAGTAGTTTTGAAACTAGTCATGACAACCATTTTATAAATATGCCTACCTTCCTATGACAGCCGCTTTGTGTGATCACCCATGATTTTCTCGTAAAATTCCAGTTGTGCTCAACAACTCCAAAATAACTCTGAATTATGTATAAAGTCTTGAAAATGTAATGCTACTTGAAATATTTGAGCCAAGGACTAATATTTTGCATCCTTTCTTTGTCCTGTCATTTTAACAGTTTGGGCACATAACAAGTCTATGTCTCTGCTATGGACAACTCTGTCTGAATTTCTTACAAAGCAAATCATCTGTGTTTCCTCAGAAAAAATAGGGTTCTAACACTCCGTCAGAATGATCCATACAATATAGGGCCTTCCCCATAATGAGCATATCCTGTGTATGTCCCCTATAGAGAATTGTAATGTTGTTTTTGTAAGTAAAGCAATATTCCTGGCTTCCTATGCAGTTTCTTAGATGTTAGCCTTCCCTCTAATTTCCATCTGCTACTATGTGATAGGAGCCATCCTTCCCACAGAGCTCCCAGTTATCTACCCAAACAGCTTATATTATTAAAGTAGGGGTGGGGCACCTCTGGCCTGTGAGTCTGTAAATTTTGCACGTCCATTAACACCAAAGCTCTTGTGGAATCTTTTTTTGCCCTACACAAATCCTGTCTACAGAAACAAAGTGAAGATGTCATAAGAAAAGAGACACCGGCTTTTCCTCCATGGCTATATATCAGCAGTATTCCGTGCACAATTCATTGCAAGAGAGGGAAATGCAGACTAGATTTCTGTCCTCTGTGGGTGAGGCCTCAGAGGACATTCTGGGAGATTATTTGGCCCTTTAGTCATAACATTAAAATGAGCAAATATTGTCACTCCTGCACTAAAGTGTAGGTAATGAATGCATGTGTTATTTTCCCTTCTAGCATTCCTGATGCAATGAAGTTGCACCACCACTCAGGGGAAAAACTGCATGATCTGCACATGAACAGGGGTCTCTGTCCTAAATCAAGCAGGAATGTAGTGGATATAGATTTCTGTTCACTTTTTTATTCACACATACACGATTGATCAAAACAAAACAAAATGAGGAGCCCAGAAATGCTTTAAAAGTGTCATGGAGTAATTCATTGACATTCCCCTACCCTTTTTATCCTTTATACAAACTCCTTTGCAACTTTTAGATAATTTTTAGTACAAAAAGCAGGAAAAGAGCTGTGTTTGAAGGAAAACAATTGACCAGAAAGAAAGTAAATTATATAATAGTACAGTATTTGTATATGTGGGATAAACAACATTCTCCTCTGTACTCATTAAACTTGCACATGAGCTGCATATATTTTATATGCCAGTGATATGGACATGATTTAGATAAGTCGATTATCAGCTTCCTAATCATGAGAGAGTAATTTTAGGTCAGCTCCCCTTGTGCACAAGGGAGACCATTGAAACACTTTCATTAGTTAGGATGTGATGCTTTTTCAGTCTCATTTTGTATCTCTTTCCCAAATTAACTGGGGGAAAACATTTTAACAAAATATTCTATTTGGTCTTTTTATGCTGTTTTGTCTGAAGCATTATTGATATTCATTTAATATCATAACAGAAACTGTCTATTTGTACAGTGTCAAAAAACAAAAGAATAATCTTGTTTGCCTTTTCACTTGACCCTGCAAGTAGCATCTATAAAAGTTCAGGGTATATAGCCATTTGATTAAATACAATAGAAAAAGCAAAGAATTCTAGCTGATCCCAAATTGTTGCTGTTCAGATTGTGCTGAATGTTATAGGAATTGAAATCCGGCATACCTGGAGGGTATCAGGCAGGACAGCCGAGGCATTCCATAACAGGGTGAAATATTTTTTGTGGTAATTTTTAAAAATGGTTCCATTTGCATTTTAAAAAAACAAACTTTGTTTTGGTCTGTCTTTCAGGTAGCTTCAAAGCTGCTGCAAATGGGAGGATATTAAAGAAACATTGTGAGTCTGAACAGCGTTGTTTAGACCGTTTGATGAATGATGTCCTTAAGCCTTATGTTCCTGCCTATCATGGAGATATTGTGAAGGATGGGGAGAGGTATAATCAGATGGAAGATCTCCTAGCTGATTTTGATTCTCCTTGTGTCATGGACTGCAAGATGGGAGTCAGGTTAGCTTTTCTTTATAGACAAGAATATAGAGTAACCTGATTCTTACAATATTTGAAAAGAAATGTGAGGCAAATATAGATTTTATTACCTGTATGTGAGGCAAGCAGAGTAATTTAGCCTTGCCCTGCCATAACCCTGCTGAGAGTTTGTTAACAATGAAAAATCTACTAATTGGTTTGCTCTAATGCAAATCTGAAGTTCAATTTTACATCAGATGTTCTTGCATGATCGCTGTAGATCAAGTTGATTTTTATCTCTGTTTGAAATCTGGCAGAGATGATTATTTTGGAAAAAGCAGATGATTTCATTGTTTAAGTTTAACCATGAACAGACCAGTGAAGCCCGATTGTAGGCAAAAGTCTGTTCTCTCCACTGAATAACAGAAAGAACAGTCCAAAAGAAACTTCCCTAATCTAATGCCATTCGGATTTTCAATTAACTCCCATTACCCTGAACCAGGAAAGTGGATGGTCATGTTGACTGATAAGAGTTTCTTTTGGATTGTTCTTTCTGTTATTCAGTGGAGAGAACAGACTTCTGATGTCTAACATGATGAATGGTCTGCAGTTCTTATCTAAATAATTTAAAACATGGAAGTTTGACAAAAGGGGAATTCTAAGTCATTTGGGCTAGTAGTGTATCTAGGATCTTTATTTTTATCTCGCCATTATTTTTATAAATAACTCAAGGCAGCAAAAAGTCCTAATACTCTTTCCTCCTCCTATTTTCCCCACAACAACAGCCCTGTGTTGTGGGTTGGGCTTAGAGAGAGTAACTGGCCCAAGTCATCCAGCTGTCTTTCATGCTTAAGGTGGAATTAGAATCATGGTTTCCAGTCTCTTGAAAAAAAGGGTCCTCCATACACTACTTTTTAATAGCATTTTTGGTATTGAATTGTGTTCTCTAGCCACCCCAAACCCATGATAGAAAAGGAAATTCACTGCTCTATGTCATCATAAGTTTACTCTTTGTGAGAAAGGCTGTTTGCTGTTTGATTTAGAATTTTCTTGCACTTAAAGAAAGCAAAAATCAAATTAACTGCATGAACAAATGGAAAAACATTCAAAGTCTGGGTTGATCAGCACATTTTTCCAAAAAAGTACATCTTCGTCAGAGAGATAATAGGGGATTACTACAGTTTACTTGATCTAGAAACAACTATAAATTTGCTGTTCTTCTGTATCTGTGTTTGAGAGTGTGTTTAGCATATAGCTCTTCAGTTATATATAGAACCTTGGCTGCTCTATTGAAAATAAAATATACAGAAAATACTTTATTTAACAATATGTATTGAAGATCAGTGATTCCATTTATACATTTCAAGCAAATTGATGTCTCTCAGATTTGTTGGAACTGCAGATCCAAAAATTCCCAGATATCATGGCCAATGGCAAAGCTATCTAGTAACTTCAGACACCATAGTTTTAAGAGTTACTAGGTTGTTAACTAGGTTGGTTAAAAAAAAGTAAATGTTGGAGAAAATTCAAAAAACCTGGAGGATATGAAATTGATACCCATGATTAGTAGAATGCAATCCTAGAATGTATTTCTAGTCTATTGAATACTTTGGTGTAGGGCAGGTGTCAGCAACCTGAAACAGTGAAAGAGCCACTCGGAACCGGTTCCCTCACAAAAGGAAAAACTGGGAGCCGCAAAAAAATTGTGCGTATGCGCGTTCATGCGCACATGCGCAGAACAGGGTTTGACTGAAGAGTGGAGCCAAGGTGAGATATGCACCTACCCTGCATATTTGAATTGATTGGTTGAACTTTTTTAGTCCCACTTTTTTTGGGGGGGACTGCACATGGCAGAGGACTGGGAGCCGCAGGAGATGGCTGAAAGAGCCGCATGCGGCTCCGGAGCCACGGGTTGCAGACCTGTGGTGTAGGGGAATCCTTGGTGCCAATGTTCAGAAAGCAGAGTGCTAAAAAAATTAGTTCAGTTTATTTTATCTCAAACATAAGCAAGGTTGCACATTTAAGCTTATTTTCAGTAGACAAACTAAATTTGTTTCTTCACACATATAGGCATCATTTTCGTACATATGTTATATAATCATTGATTCAGATGATTTTCAAAGGAAATAAGTGAATACAGATATATTGATATTTATTAAACATGACTTTGAAGATCAAGTTTAAAATATGACTGCACCGAAGCTGCTGGGAAACATGCTCTGCTTGTGGCCTTAAATGCTATAAGGAAGACAGCAGATTATGAGATCACTTAATGTAACTTGGTAGAGGTCTGCTTATCACGGTAAGGTTTAAGAAAGCAAAAAGCAACCTATTTGACTCTTCGGATAGTAGTGTATGACCTTTCAGTTCTAGGTAGCTTAGTCGACAAGGCTGTCTGCCCATGATTTAAGATGTTATCATTCTGAGATCAATAAATATGTCAATGAATATTTTGCACATATGCTGTTCTCAGTTTGATGTTCCTATGTAAACATGGAACCCTTCATGTTTGAAATAACAAAACTACTGCTAAGAAATAGAAGCTATCATGACTAGGAGTGTACTGCAAATGTGGAGTTGAATTTGTAGAAGTTTATAAGATGTGTAATCAGAATCTTAGTTTTTAAGGTTAAAGGACAATAAAAAAATTGCAGAATAGAGCTCTCTAGTGGGCAAATAGGGAAAATTAATTTAGAAAAACATTTTTGTTCAATCTACTGTATTCCATACCTAGGTTCATTGTACTGCAAATAACATGAAGTGTCAGTAGCATTCTTTCATGTCTACTTGCCAGTAGATGGTGGAAGCACTTTTGATATGGAGAACGTTCCAAAATACACAATTTAATATCTTAAGGAAACCACTCACATCTATCATGGAGCTTTCAGAACAACTAGTGACTCAGACCATTTCTGGCTACTTACTCTATGTATCATTGAAGAAGAAAACAATAGTTTTTACACATAAGCACTCTTCATACCATGTAGTTTGGAAACTAAAGTTCCCTCAAAACTTCAGACTAGGCTTCACAGGAAGGATCATGTCCTTGAAGGATAATTGTGTCCGCATTATAGAGTGCTTCCAATATTTAGATCTGATTGGTTCCAATATGTTCACTTGAATCGCTCAACAAAAATTGCCCTTATTGTTGTACCGATTATAGATGATGTTGACTTCCATAATATTGGAATAAGTGAAGACGCTCTAGAGTATGGACGAGTAATTTGTATTCCTCCATGAGGACCACTGACTGCATTTTGCCTGTCCTATTCTAGAGGAGATAGGAAGGAATCTGTCTACCTGCCCAGATATCAGTGATCCGGTGGTAATGGATCAGTTTCCAATTATGATAGTGTGAACACATACTGCCTTTGCAGGACCTACCTGGAAGAGGAATTATCAAAGGCCAGAAAGAAGCCAAGTTTGCGGAAAGACATGTATCAGAAGATGATTGAAGTAGATCCCGAGGCTCCGACGGAGGAAGAGAACTCTCAACGTGCGGTGACCAAGCCTCGATACATGCAGTGGAGAGAAACCATAAGTTCTACAGCAACGTTAGGATTCCGGATTGAAGGAATAAAAGTAAGCTTTCAGATTTGTCAGTTGCAACAGTGCGCGGGAAACAAGTCTGTGATTAACTTGTCACATCATGTAAAATGTCAAATATTTTTGTTTAAGTTTAACCATTCTATGTATAATATATCCTTGCAGAGTACTTGTCATTGAGGCAGGTCCCTTTGGAGACAGATGTGACTTCCCATTATCAACTTGGGTGGCAGGATCATGGAATTCTTTGTGGCATTAACTCTTTCCCTCCTCCTTTTTGTGATGAGTCATTGGGCACAGGCAGCTGACAGATGTAAAACTTCCTGCCTTGCTTTTCATAGAAACTCCAACTATATTATATAGTCATAAAGGTACATATAGTGGTAGCTTTAAACCTACTTATTCAACCAAGAGACTGGTCTTATGAATCAAGAATACAGCAGCATGTGAATTCTTCCTAAGAAACTCTGAATAGTGCAAGCCAGTATAATTCTCCAGAGGCTTAGGTTTGCTATACCCTCATGGCTGTCATGAAGCCCCTTTGCCTGCCTTCAAAAAAGGAATGGACTGATTCATGGAAGTCATGGGGATCAATGGGAAACTAGTAGGAAGCAGACTGTTGGACCAGATGAGCCAGAGTCCAATTCAGCAGGGCACCGCTTATGTTCATATAAGTGGAATGTGTCTCATACCTTATCCTTCCTTATCTATGTGAGCAACACTAAAAGCTCAGATGTAAATGGTTTACTGGATATTGCAGATATTACAACACTCTCTTAGTTGTTTGGCTATCTGGTGAAGTTACAAAAAGGGTATTGGAATGACATTAGTGCAGGCATGTCAAACTGCAGGCCGGATGCGTCATGCCGAAATCGCGCCCACTCCATTGCCTGCAATGGGGAAAAAGTCGAGATACGTCGCATGACATCACATGACGTCACGAGTTTGACATGCCTGTTTTAGCGCATCCAGACTTTTGGCTGTGTCTATGGCGGTTTCAGATACCAGTTCTTAGTAAAGCTAAACCGCTAGGAAGGAAATATTAAATTCTTATAGAAACTACAACAAAAAGTTTTTTTTTATTCTACCTATTGTTTTTAATACTTTTTTAAAAAAATGCTATCTGAAAAAGTATTGGAGCCCAAGCATGCAAATATCCCATTTTCAGGAAGGAGATAGCAAGAGTAAAAAATATGATGCTGTACATGTTTTGGAATAGAGGAACTATGGTGCCAAATTTTGTCATTCTAATCCAGATCTAAACTAGTGGGTTATATTTGATTGATTATATTAACTCCAACTTCAGGCATCTCTGAGCTCATTAAACTAAAGCTTAAGAGGAGGGTTATATAATAAATCTCATGGGTTTAAAGGAATATTAGGCAGTAGGTTTAGGAAGAACATTACTGAGTGTAGTGAAATAATGGCCTACAGTTTCCACTGGTTGCACTGAATGCAATCTCCTAACAATAGCTCACTACATTAAAGCCTTAATGCAACAACTGGTAAGACAAAAAGTTGGGGTGAACATGTACAGTAGATTCCTTCCAGCTTTTATAATTTTCATGATGCCAAAATGCATTGTGTTGAAGAGCTACATATCTAGCATTAGTCAATATGATACCTGCTCATGAAATGAATTTTTCTCACCTTGTTTGCAACCCTATCCATAATAATCCACATCAAACCCTCCAAACAAAATTTCAAATGGAAAAAATGCCTCTGATGGCAGCAGCTGGACACAATTGATTTCATTGAAAGCTATAAACCTAGAAACGACTTGTCCAGTGTCCCAAGAACAGTCTTTCCCCACCCCCGTGACTGTTTATTAAGCTCTGATTAATGTTTCAAAATTTCCCTAAATTTTGTCATAGGATATACTACATTCTGTTTAGTGAACAGCAAGTGTTATTAATAGAAAAAGGTTCTTCTGAGTAATAGCCACGCTTTTATCATTGTTTTTTAAAGAAAGAAGATGGCACCGTGAACAGGGATTTCAAGAAGACTCGGACAAAGGAAGAAGTCATGGACGCCTTCAGAGAATTTACAAAAGGAAACCATAACATTCTAGTGAGCCACTCCAGCTATTTCCTTTGACATAGCTTACTTTGGATTAATTTAACATCCAAAAATTACATGCCAAAATGAGAAGGGGAGATGTGTAATGAAATGGGCAATACTTTCACTCAAGGATTAGCAGGCCACAACTGCCCCAAATCCATTTTTATGCCCCTTTGAATTCCCCTCCCACCCCAATATTGTGCTGCCAGAATTCAGCAGCATCAAAATGTTGGTATTTGGGTGGGAATCTTTTTAACTAAGAACCCCTAAAATAACTGATACATCTGTGGGCTTAACACCCATTTTTAATTTAAAAAAAAATACAGACACCACAGTCAAGTAAGCCCAAAATACTGGCTTTTGCAGTGGTTGATGGTGTCATAGCAATATGCTTTTGCAGGGATCCAAAATGTGTTGCCATTGAGCAAAAAACAAAAAAAACCCAACCTAAATTTTGCTTTAACTAAACTAAATCCCAGATAGGTTGATTTAAATTATGACATCTTGCTAAGTGTTTCAGCCTTATTATAAACTTTATAAACAAAGTTTTTTAAAAGGTTTGTTTATGTTCCTTAGAAGAAATTGATTTTGATTCTGAAAGGAAGCATATAAAAATTGGAATACATAATCAAAATTGTGTTAGCTCTTTACTTTATTGAACATATTAATTTCAACCCCAATCAGATTTAGTGGAATCCTTTTCTTCTTTTCTTTTCTTTAATTAAATTGTTTTCCTGATGAGAAGAAATAAACTAGGTTTATTTTCTAGAGTTAATGTACCACTCTAATCCACAGACTCAGAACAGTTTACAAACCCCTTTCCAGTAAAAGGATTAAAAATAATATATTGAAATAGCAAATAAATTAAGACAAACAATAAATTACCATTGCAATAAACTTTGCACAAAATAATAAATTTCACATGCACAACTGTAGGGAGCTTGCTTCATCACAAAAATCCAAGAGCTTTGAAATAGCCAGACCTTGAGACATTTCAGGATGTTAACAGGAAAGGGCCTCATCTAATCTTGCAGAGGTGGGTGGGTGGGCAATTTTCACAAAGAAGCCTCATCTTCAGAATCTCTGTGGATGATATTCTCTTAAAAAAGGACTTAATATAGGGGTGGAAGTGGGAGCAAGATATCCATATCCCAGACCATTTAGATCTTTCTAGTTTTGGTAGTTAGTAGAAACTAATTAGCAACTGTCACAGTTCCTGAAATAGTGGTGTTACACAAGAGTACCTTGTAATAGCTATCATTATTCAAGCTACTGAGTTCCGAAGCAGCCAATACAGGCCATATTGCAATATTCCAAAAAGAGGTAACTAAGGCATGAGACTTTTTTTCAGGCAAACTTGTACCTGATACACAAGATGTAATTATGCAAAGATCCCAACTAGCCACAATGTCACCCGCTCCTTGATAATATGCTAGGAGTGCAGAAGGAGCCCTAGATTTTAAATCACTTCTGTCTAGTATAGTGCAACTAGCTATCCATCTTGTTGGGATTAAGCCTCTTCTCTTCCACCCATATCTTGATGGCTTCCAGCCATCAAGAGAGGATATTAGCCATGTCTCTTGTTTGGCCCAGAATCAAGATATACAATTGAGTTCTATCTGCATACTGAAGATACTCAACCCTGAGTGCCAGATGACTTTTCTGAATAGCTTCATATAAGGAGATGTTAAAAAGGAGATGTGAGAAAAGCAAGCCTTGTAAGACATCGTAACAAAAGTTCTCCTCCATTGCTCAAAAAGGAAGAGAACTTGCAAAACAGCTCCCACAAACCTAACCTATGTAGGCAGTCAAGGAGGACACCATGAGGTTGACCAAGACCAAGAGAGGCACACTGTCATTGCCAGTCTCACTACAGGTCCTCTGCAGGTATGATCAAAGTGGCTTCAGTGCCATATTGAAGCCCAGTTTTAACTGAAATGAATCTAAATCTAAATCTATTTCTTCTAGGTATTTTTTTTACTGTGGTAGTTATTTAAAATTCAGCAGTGATTTTATGAGGATGGGCCATTACTACTTTGAAACCAGTGACAGCACCTCCTTTCTCAAGGATGTATTAACCATCACTTTGGCCCTCACCCTGCTTTCTGCTTTCACCAATCAGGAAAGGCAAGTTCTGGTGACAGAGTACAAGTGGCAGAGATGACATCACAGACTCTGGTGACCATGACAAAGTACAAATGCTATCTTCTCTCAATCCGAGACAAAAAGCGGATCTAATTTGTGGCCTCCCAACTGGATTGAGGCCAAGATGACTTGGTATAAGGTGGCCATGAATTCCTGGGCTACCTTGGAAAGTTCAACCCAGATGGGCAACCTAAACCCACCCAACACCATAAACTTGAGTAACTCCATCACCACCCCAGAAATAAGGTTGAGCAGTACTTGGAGGGATATTGCTGTGTTTGATGCAAAATCATCATTATGCAAATAATCTTGCTTGCAATCCTGTCTTGTAAAAAGATGTGAACAAAATCAAAATATGATTGAATAACTCCATAATCCAGATATGTTAAAGGTGGACAATCTGTGCTTCAGAGCCAACTACAGCATTCTCTACTCTCACCTGTTATTCATTTTTTATAAGTCACTTGGTATCTGGGCTGAGATATGGAACTCATCTGTTTCAGGAATAATGCCTTGACTTTTGTATGTGTGTTTATGTTCATTGTGTATATGCATGCAAAAACAGTATGTGGTTTTTTTTTCTTGCAACTTCAGAACAGTTATTGTAACCGGTTAAAGGGGATACATGATACTTTGGAAACATCACCATTCTTCAAGACCCATGAGGTAAAATTATTCATTTTCCCTTTTTAAAAAAACTAGAGCTACATCAAATCGTATCGTATCACCTAAACACACAAGTGGGAATAACTGGGTATCTGGTTCATGAAAATTTAAAAGAATGCATGTACATCACAACTGTATGTACTGAGAACCCAAAGAAACATTTTTACAGCCTCACATGTTTAAACATTTCTACTTTTAAAAAATCAGAACTTAAAATTCCAGTTTTTAGTTTTTTTTTAATACTAATATCCTATGGAGATGTATTTTTTTTTAAAAAAATTGCAATCTTATCTTCAGCAGAATTTGGAACATTTGTTCTTAATTCCTGCTTTGGGATACTCAGTTCTTTTACGTTTGCTTTTGCAGGTAATTGGGAGTTCCCTTCTCTTCATCCATGACAAGAGGGAGCAGGCCAAAGTATGGATGATTGATTTTGGGAAAACCATTCCACTTCCAGAGGGACAAGTTCTGCAGCACAATGTGCCCTGGATAGAAGGGAACAGAGAGGATGGCTACCTGTGGGGGCTGGATAATCTTATTGAGATCCTAACAGAATTGTCTCAACGTGAAGATCTGCATTAAAGCCAAGGGTCCACAGTCCACAACCTAGTTCCTCCAACTGACTTTCTGATCTGCACTACAAGACACTTTTCTTCCACCTTCTCTTCCAGTTCTAAAATTCAGAAGCTCCGTTTCTTTTATTTAAAGTGTAAATAAAATGTGATGTGCCCGAAGAAACACTGAACAAGAAGTTAGAAATTACACAAGCCGGATAGCAATGTTGGCCTTAGGAGTTAGGTCTCCTGCATCCTAAAACAGAAAATATTTTTGTGTAAAAAATCTGATAAATTTCTTATATCCTGAGCACCAGGAGGATAATGCCTTGTTTAAATTGTATCCAGCTAATAATCTTCAGAGTGAAGGATGCATTTGTAGTTATCTGCTGCCCTCTCGTGTCCAAAGCTAGCATTATTTTGGGCAACTGATGTTGAAAGCATGCTTATATTGGTATATTTCTTATAGATGTTTTTTTCTTTGTGGGAATGTCCCACAAAAGGAATGGTAGCAACTTATATTTACTAACTTTCCTAAATACAAGAATTAGAATATAATAGTTTATAGGAATAATTAACATCAGATAGACTTTTCTACATGTAATTTCTTGTTGGCTTACTGTGCAATATATACATGGTTGTAGCAACTGCAAAAGTTTGCCTTTGCGGGTTACATTACATGGTGCATCCATTTAGCTACTGAAATTATCTGGACTACTGAGAACAAGGATCTGATCCCTTTTCTACCCTTTCATTAGCCTGGCATGACCTGGTCACATGGCAGGAAAGGGGCTGGTGCAGAATGACGAAGGCACCGACTCCCATCCTCTGGGTGTCTTTCTGTTAGCACTGCAGTCCCTTTTGAAAACGGTAATACATTCTCAGGTGAGCTCCTGCAAATCATTACAAATCTCCCGTTGTAAGAAGAGACATTAATTAGATCTAACATATCAGCAAGCAGTGTATTATAATGGTAAAGGTTCATAGTGTTTGCATGCCTGGCAAGGGATATGGAAGGAGATGGTAGGTAATTTGGTAGGTAATCTAGGCAGACTCTCTAAATAAGGATTTGCCACTTTCAGTCTTGCAAATATATCTGAATGTCTATTTAGGATATAGAAGTTATTATGTAAGTTCCTGGAACATTTGAATGTTGAATGCTGAAATCAAGTTGTCAGCAACTGGGAGAAAAAGTTTATTGGTTCATTTAATTTTCTTGGAGAACTCATAATACTGCAGAAACCTTGGATGTTGAGACTATAACTTTATGTTACATTTTTTTCTGAGCCATTTCCTGGCTATTTTTTTAAACCTTACCATATTTATAATGTATTCCATATCCCTCTATTGCCTGTTGTTACTATTTTTCCAAAGAGTAATGCTGTAATCCTATTTCTTGCATCCAGATGTGCTGTCCTTGAAACAATTGTATTTGTTTTAGGGGGTGGCTATTCATTGGGATACAGTCCCTTTGAAAGCTTTTCAGAAAGATTCTATCCCATTGAGTGTTGCTTCATTCATATATCACTAAGATAATATTGCTTTTTCTTAGTGGTGTTGTAAATAACTGCTTTGCTTACAAGTTTTTCCCTTCAGGCTTCCTACTGCTGTTTAATAATAGCCTATGCTGAAAGTGCCTTATGGACTAGTGTCTGTTCCACTCAGTGTCATGAAAAAAATTTTGTGGTTTTTTTAAAGTGCTATTTATTGCCATACTTTTAGTTATCTAGAACACTAAGTCTTAATGCATGGGATTTTTCAAAGGATAATGCTTGGCTTTTGAAATCTCTTTCCACATTTATGGAAAGGGGAAGACCATGAAACAGCATCAGTTCATCCTATTTTAAAAATGTATTTAGCTTTTAAATTACTTCTATTACATACTTTTTTAAAAAAATATATATGCTGGTTTGCTTGTAAAATAAGATTCTTTGCTTTTTGACTTTTAAAGAAGTGAAATATTTCTCCAGATATCTTTTGGATCTTTCTGGAGGCTGGAACTATTGCTGTGAGGTATTTCTCCTAACACTCTCCACACCGTTCCCCTTGATTAGCAAGGAGATGAGGAACTTGCAGAGTTATGGAACATCACGAGTGCACAGTGTCTGTAAGTCAAACAACTTAAAATAAAAACATACAACTTAACTTTTTGTTGTGATAGATTATCTTTTCTAATTGTGTAACATTTGCTTCAGATATTCTGGTAGTGAGAGACTGGTAGAAATGGAATTGGTGAGCTATTTCTTAATGTACAATACTTTGATCTACTGACTGGTACATCAATTTTGACAATGTGGGACAATCAAAGTCCTAAATCCTAGGATTTCTATCATACTAAAATTTTTAAGATTTCCAAATCTACCTACCTAACAAGTTGATGAATTATTCAACTCAAACTATAATAAAGAACAATGTTTTAGAGATACTTAATATCTTGAATTTAAGAATGCTAATGAATTGTTGAAAACCAGTTATCTTGCATTTTTCACACGAGTATTTTTTATTCCCTCTCACTATATATCAATAAACAAATTGCCCATTCTTAACAAATACGTGCATATCCATAAAAGGTGAGAGGTATAGTATAAGTATTCATTGGGATATGAAAGTAACAGAAAAATATAAATCAGCTCAGTGTTCTATTTTTCTGTATGGTCTTTATTTAAAATGCACATAAGATTGTGCATACCATATTAATCGATTTGGAAATAAGTCCCAGTGCTGTCACTTAAATAGCATACTGACTTATTGAAGGCAATTTTATATTAAACTGTTTGTAGTAGAAAGTTACCTTTTTTTCTCAGAGTTCCGGTTCTTTCCAGTTATCCCGACTGGACTTTATTCTGATATCCCAGAATTAGGTAAGACAGTCTACCAAGTTCTTTAAGTGGTAGACAGCTTGACTGATATATGCAAAAAATTTAGTCACATTTAAACAGACACAAACTAACAATAGGGACAGTATTTCAAAACTACCTTGGTTCATCATCTTCATTATGAGGTGGGAACTAGCCTTCTGAGCAACTCCAGTTACATATCAGAATTGGATCAGGCAATTATAGAGACAAATACGAGGGCAATTTGGAAATAAACCTCTGTTTGGTTATCAATGACAGACACTCACAGATACAAAACCTTTATTATACACATTAGAAAACTACAACATTACATTACTTTTCAACATAATCGTCATTCAGGTTGAGGCACTTGTCATAATGATTTACAAGGTTTGAAATTCCTTAGTAGTCGCTTGGTGCCAAATCTGGGCTATAGCGGGGTGATCAAAAACATGCCAATGGAACTGCTTTAAAAGTTCTTGGGTGCATCTAGTGGCGTGCGGGCAAGCATTATTGTGAACCAACACCACACCGGACGTGGTGCCATAGAAAATCCCTCCAAATGTGAAGATGCCAAAGGAGTACTACTACTGAAGTTCATGGAGTGTGGTTTGGCCATCAATTCAGAAGGCTACTGTGAAACATTACAAAAACTCAGATGAGACAGCCATAAAAAGCGTTGGGGCACACTGACTTCCGGTGTGTTGTTGGTTCACAAAAATGCTCGCCCGAACACTGCTAGACACACCCAAGAACTTTTGAAGCAGTTCCATTGGGATGTTTTTGATCACCTCTTCCCCCATAGCCCAGATTTGGCGCCAAGCAACTACTACTAAGGAATGTCAAAACTTGTAACACATTATGACAAGTGCCTCAATTTGAATGGTTATTATGTCAAAAAGTAATGTAATGTTGCAGTTTTCTAAAGGCTGAGGATTAATTTATTTTAATTGGGGTTTTATTTGTACAGGGATAAATTTAATCTTTTTTAAACTGGTTTTAACTTTTGTATTTTTGGTTTTTAATTCCCTGTAAACCGCCCTGAGTCCTCCGGGAAAGGGCGGTATATAAATGTAATTAAATAAATAAATAAATAAATAAATAAATAAATAAATAAATAAATAAATAAATAAATAATGTGTATAATAAAAGTTCTGTATTTGTGAGTGTCTGTCATTGATAACCAAATGGAGGTTTATTTCCGAATTGCCCTTGTATAAATGCAAAATAATTGCACAAGACTGGAGGCTATGCTATGGAACTCTTGGATATTTTTCACACCTAAAAATAAGCATTTACCTCAGAAATCACAGTTGCCCGTTTTCAAAAGAGTCAGAAAAAAATGTTAAAGCATTTGTCTAATATAATTACATAACTCCTGAATTCAGGATAAGTGGAAATTTCATAACTAATCTCAAAATAGCACATTAAGCAGTGGGGAAAGATGTTCCAAATTTAGTGAAGATTGCACAGGCTCATTGCTTCAGTTCTCTGAGGTGAACTTTTGACATGGATTACTGAATTCCAGTGCTTTTTTTATTAAAAAAAAAAGGTGCCAGAACTCAACACATGTCGTACAACCTGCTTTGCCTACCCTACAAGGTTCCATCCAAAAAAGGTGCCAGAACTCCAATCTGGGCGTTCTATGACAAAAAAAGCCCTGCTGAATTTTGTCAAGTTTTATTAGCTTTTCAACGTTGCCTTTTCTTAGAAACCAACTACGTTTGTTCAGCATTCATATTTTAAAAAGAAAGGATGAGAAATCACTAAGGGAGTTTCACAAATGATCTAAGTTAATAACCATCTTGCTGATCTCTTGACTCTTGTACTTGGGGATTCATTGCATGCAAATTTTACACAATGATTCTGCTCAGTTTCAATATTTTCTCCTCTCCTGGTAATTTCTCATTCATTACTGGGGGAAACAGCAATATTTCTAGCTGCCAGCTTGTAATTATGTCTCTGAAATTTTTTAAGTGGTCTGGAGACTAAGAACAGCCACTACAGGCAAACTGAAACAGAATAGGTTTACACAACTAGGTGCCCTCCAGATTTTTGGATTTCACCACCTATAATTCTTAGTAATCGGGGCTAAAAGTAATCGGGATTTGTCACATATGGCATAATCAGCTTAATATGCTCTCAGCATTTTTTATTTAATTCAGACAAAAGATCTGGCTGTGCATTTCAAAATAGCCTTTACAAACAACTTACAAACACTAAAGTGAGATGGTTGTGCTCTGTGTAGCCAAGAGATGGCAGTATTTTAAAATGAGACTTGCAAACATTTTCTCTTGTTTAGACACACTAGCAAGAACAGAATAAAAAAGATCTGATCCAAATTAGTTTTTTTTAATAACATTTCAAAATTAATGATAGTCATATCTTCATAATAGAACTAAGGAGCAAGTGCCTCTTTCATAAGAAAGAAGCAATAGGTTTCAGAAACATGTGGCCCATTAATGTTTTAGCAATTTCAGATCCCTGTATACCATTTTACTCTGCATAAGTAAAATCTGGATGTTATAAAAAATGAAAATGTACATCTTACTTTATTCTGATTATTTCAGAGATTTAATATATTGATATCCTATCTTGCTATCTAACCTTACAATGGCTTAATAATAATATAAATTTATGCAAGACAATTAACAGTAAAACATAATCAAATATATTAAACCCACAACAAAAGCAGAAATACAACAAAATTATCAATAGGAATAATAATTCATCAGTTCTTCCTATGGTAACAATATGGTAATTTATTCTTAAATTTCAGAAATAAGTACACCAAGTCAGTCCTGCAAAGAAAATTGAACTACCTTAGTAACACTTACGTGGTCTCGTGAATGATGGCTACTCCCTAATACAGAACTGCCATAATCGCATATTTCTGATATAATAACTCTGATGAAAAAGGGAAATGCTGCCAGAAAATAGTGATAATGTAAATCACGTAAGAGTCTCTGGGGCAATAGAAAAAGATTCAGAAATCTTGAAAAGGTAGGTTCTCATTGAAGCTATGACCTGCTACTATTCACAGCATTATTTCATTTTTACTTCCATCTCAATTTAGTGAGGAGAAAATGGATCCCAATATTAGCCAATATAAGATCAGTCATGTTATGAGAATTAAAACTAAATTGTACAGTACAGAAAGCTAGAAGAAGGTTCAGCCCTTTCCTCCTAAAGGAAAGTAACCAGTATACTCTTGGCAAGGGCTCAATTCAACATCTATGTTTGCATGTCATACCCATGGTTAACTCTTAGTTTATGGAATTAACCCATTTTTCTGGTTCTGCATGACAGATTGAATCATGAACTAACCAGAATCTGGATTTGAGGTATATGATAACAAGTAGTGGACTAGTTTATGGCCTGGTATGGTGTAGTAGTGTATCCTGGAAACACAAGCATTCTCTTGAGTGAAAGGAAGGCACTAGCTCAGATGGACAGAACTACTCCCTGAAGTCTTTTCAGGAGGAAAGTTACATACTCAAGAAACATCTCAGTGCTTCCAAGTGAGGTTTTTTTTAGATCTTCTCGCAGAGACTTGTCAGTGAGTCACTCCAAATATGGCAACCTTCAGATATGTTATCATTTCCTTGCCCTGACAGATATTAATTTATTGCCCGCTTGCTTGCTTACTACATTTCTAGCTCACTTTTTCCCAAGGAGCTCAAAGCCATCTATGATATGTGGGGACACAATAATGAACTAAAGAGCATGGACAAATGAGGAGCTGATGAGTGGTCTGGCTTCTCAGAATTTTTCTCTGGAGGAATTCCTCTGCAGAAGATTCTGAATAGCACAAAGTGCTTCAGATAGCATGTCTATAAGATAGAAGTCTCCAGTGGGTTTGGAAGTCTAGGAACCGAGAGATTGCCATCTTTGTCCAAGCCAAAGTCGATGCCTTTAAAAAGATATTGTATTCACATACTTCCTTTCTGAATTACTCATGAAATTACTTGTTAACAGGGGTTTTGCATATTAAGAACCTTTAGAAGGAAAAGTCATTACACAGGTGAGTCTCCTTCAATCTTTGACAAAAAAAAAGTTTTATGCAATTTTATGGACAAAGAAAACACAATAAAAGATTGATTAGAACACTGATTTTGAAAATGGACTAAGGTGTCCTATAGATTTGAAATAAGATTTTGAAATTAATTACAAGAATCCCTTCTGTGAGTTGTTTAGAATTCTTTTAAAATATATGAAGATTATGAAATTATGTATAAGAAACCTACAAATGGGAAAATACTATTGATTAGGGGGGGAAAACCATGAAAATTTGAAGATTGGACTCTAAGGAAACCAGAAAGAACTAAAGGATATAATTAAAGGAGAAGAGACCCATTAATACAGATACTCTACTTTGGGAAGAATTCAAGGATATTTGAGGGCACTCAGCAGTTAATCTTCTATCATAAAAATCAATTAATAACAGGTTATAGAAGAGGAACCGGAACACTGGACAAGATGGACACTGAGGTTGATTTGAATGTAGCTTTAAAAATGACAAGTTTACAAGAATGATATGGGAAAAGATGTTATACTGGATTTATAAATAAAACCAGCTGATGTTGTAATAATTAAAAGGAATATACAAATAACAAACAAGAAGAGTGACTTGGATTAATTCCTTATTTTGGATTTAACAGACACGTTAAAGTTTTTAATTTGACCATTTTTGAGAGATAGAAAAGAAATTAAATTCTCGGACACTGTTTAAGGAATTAAAGAGCAAGTTATTAAAATCAAAGGGAAGAAACATAAATTTGCTTTATTTGATAAAAGTTAAAATATATGGGGTATTTTTTGCTGACCAGGATTAAGTAACTATAAAGATTTGTTTATAGACAGGAGATGAAATATGGGAAGAGGAGTTCTTCTGTTGTGTTCTTAGAGAAATAAATTACTGAAATTGTTTGAAGTTGTTATGAAGGAGGAAGTCATTTCTTCATCTCTCTTTTCTTAATTAGATTTTTTTCCTTTAATTTTTTTTCTCTGCAGTTTTTATGTTTTATATTTTTCTTACTTTGTATTAGTTGTTAATTTTTCTATTTGTAAATAATATTTATTGGTAATATCAATAATTTAATGATAATTATTATTCAAAAGGCCATGTAGGACATATGGTATCCAGTGGCGAGGAGGTTGCTTACCTTAAACTTGTCACAGGTCACCCTTGAGCTTCATTAGGATTCACTAGGGTTTGAAATAGGCCTTTTATGAGGTTCTTATTGTTATAGATCAGACATGTCAAACACAAGGCCCAGGGGCCGGATCCGGCCCGCGAAGTGGTTTCATGTGGCCCGCGAAGTCATCCTGAAAACAGTGAGGGAACGGCCCCCGCTGCCTTGGCCCTGGCCCAGAGACCCTCCTTCTGCCAGAGACCCTCAGATCTGTCCCACTCCTGCCCAGGCCCCCGTAGGCAGCCTTGATGCGAACGATGTAGAGCTGGCCACGCCCACCCAGTAGGCCATATGCACTCTGGCCACACCCACCCAGTAGGCCATGCCCATCCAGTAGGCCACACCCACCCGGCCCCCTGAGGGCAACCACAATGTTGATGCGGCCCTCAATGAAATTGAGTTTGACACCCCTGCACTACACAATACCCTCATTAACCTGAATTTGTAGTTCACCCTGTTTATTGCTCATACTCTGTGCATTGGTGTATAGACATTTAAGTCCTTTATGACTGACCCTGTGTTTATGTACTACATGACCTGTGTGATGCCTGAGTTCATCTATTGTCTTACCACCTATTTGTGTGGCACTCGCTATTAAGCTTGATTTTGCTTGACAGCGAGCCCTATAATTTTTAGATTGCCAGGGACAGGGATATTTTGTATCAATTAACTCTCTGTCCCCGCTGTTTAGTTTAAATATTCCTTCAGAAAGTCTGTGAATTTATAGCCGAGCAACTCAGTCCCTTTCTTTGATGGATGCAAACCATCTCTTTTGTACATTTTTTCACTGGACCAGCTACAGACATCGTGAGTAATATATCCAAAGCCTTCCCCTTTACACCACTCCTTTAGCCACATATTGAATTGTACTATATGCTGACCTTTTCCATTTTGCTCCTTATACACTGGTAAAACCTCTGGAAAAAATAAGCCTACAGCCTATTCTGCTAAGTTCCTCCCCCAAGCTCTGGAAATCATTCTGCACAGAGAGTACATCTTTTTGGGACAGACCGTTAGTACCAAGATGTACAATAGCCTCCACATCACAGTCCTTGCTGGCATTCTTGATTATTTTAGAAATACGCTTCTTGTCCCTACTGGCAGTAGCATCTGGAAGACACTTGACCTCTTTCAAAACCTCTGTGTCCTTTCCTAAACTTACATCCCTTATAATTGAATCACCATCCAGAAGGTGGCTTCTCTTTTTGGATGCCTTTCTGTTCTTGCATAACTGATGTGTAATACCTGATTCGCACTTCTCCCTGTCGCAAACAAGTTCTTCATCTCGGACCACAATCCCCTGCTTATTTGAGTTATCATCACAGATACCTTTACCTGTCTCCTTAATGTCCCTATTAAGGTCAGCAAGGGCACTGTATCTGTTGTGCAGGGACACAGCAAAAGCTTTGTGTTTATGGTTCACAGCTGTCACCCTGCATCAGTCTTTCCTCTCTAATACCCAGGCAACTGTGATGGACATGATGCTATATTTTTCCTATGGCACTTCTCAGCAATCTATTATCCTCCCTCATGGGCATACTTAGGCATAAAATACTCCCACAAGTAATTTCAAACTCATTTCCTTTTGCTCACTAAACTGCCTCAGACAAGACTTCCCCTTCTCTTCTATCCATCCCTGCTTTGCCCACCAAACAGCATTTCCACTTAACATCTAATACCATCTGCCATCTTACTGCTCTGGATGGGATTCTATATGGCCTCATTTTAAGCTATGTTCAGTCAAAATACTCCTCTTTGGCAGGAAGATTTCAAAGGATTGGCAAAAGGAACACATTGCTCTGGTGGTATCAGCAGAAGGGAAAATAGGCTCTCACTACTTCTCTGGGCATCAGAAGAGTAACAAAGCAAATCAAGCAGAGCCAAAGTTCCATTTAGATAGAATGACATAATTCATTGGCTGCAATAAATGTGGAGAACTTGTTAAAGCCTCTTCAGAACATTTCTTCTAAATCAGTGGATTCAGTGGGATGAGGATTCAAGCAGCATGCCATCAATATCAAGGGTGGGTTGCTGCAGCTATTTAAACTGGGGATGATTTAAACAGGTTGGTAATAGATGAACTCTAGATTCTCAACTTGGGAAGAAGAAAACCCAATTTCTAGCAACTTTTGTAGTGAAAATTAGACTACCAACTTGACAGAGCAGCCTTGGCACACATTGTGCTTCCTTTTATCATCATTCAGATGCAGGAAAAACAGTTTCATAACCTAATGACTGTATTTGAGCTAGTACTTTTGTTCTTTGTTCTCCCTGCTTTGTTTGCTTGAGTGCTTCTGAAGCTCCTTTGTTTCTTTTCCAAAAGGTTACCTCTTGTCAAAGCTGCAGTTTAAAAATAGATCTGGTAGAACCCAAGCTTCTGGTGAAAAGCAATATAAATAAAGATGTCACTAGCATGGAACATTATCAGACTTTTTTTTCAAAACTGGAAAAATGCCATTTACCAGTTAGATCCATGATATTGTGACATACTGTAACAGGGAACAAATTTAAAGAGAGATTTTTTCAATCCAATTTAGCTACTGTATCTATGGTCCTGCTACAGAAATCCCTAATATGTTGGTTGACATCTGAGCAGGCTTGATTAGATGTCTTGATCACTGAAAGTGCCTTAGACCACTATTAGCTTTTATTAAATGGATCTGCTGCTTCTATTAATCTAAAGGAAAAGTATGATATTCAGAAAACTTAAGTTTAAGTCTGTCCCAGGTTTGGCTTAGGAATGAGATGAAGGCAGTGACATGAGGTTATGGCAAAAAATTAAAATGGTTGCTAGGAGATATTTGTAGCATGGTTGGGTAGAAGTGGAGGAAGGCCCCTGATTTGCATTCAACTCCTCTTCTGAAAATTCTGGGCTCTGAATGCTTAAAATCAGAAATAGTTTGCCCAAATATTGGCATGGAAGTCTTTATAGTCTTTCTGCCAAAGGCATAAAACATAAAATCCCAACATTGAATGTGCAAAATCTTTATAACCTTTGACTAGTTTTCTGAATATCATAGTTTTCATTTAGATTAATAGAAGCAGCAGATCCATTTAATAAAAATTAATAGTGGTCTATGGCAGCAATCCCTAACCTTTATGGCTTTGTGGCCTGGGAGGGAGAGGGGAACCAGGCCAGGTGAGTAATGGGCTGGTGCGCGCATGCGCAGCTCCACTCATGAGTGGCAGTCTAGCATGTATGCACAAGCAGCACAGCCTGGTTTTGAATAGGCCATGGCCCAGGGTAGGGGGACCCCTGGTCTAAGGCACTTTCAGGTCCAATCAAGACAGCTAGGATAATTTAGTTATCTAATCAAGCCTGCTCAGATGTCAACCAACATGATATCGTGAAAGTTGTTCCAATTACTTTCTGCCTTTCAGCTTTCTAAATCCTGTTGAAAGTACTGTCACACTTTCAGCATTTTAAGTCAGATTGACTTAACCCCAGAATACATCTTTCTAATCTTAAAATGGAAACATTTAAAATAATAGACTGAAGCTTTATGGCAGGAGCAAATGGGGGATGGTTCTTAAAAATTAATCAACTGATGATCAAAAATCATTAATCAAATGAGAGGATGAAATCATTTCAGTGGGTGGTTCTATGATTTCCAAGGGTTGAGAGTTTGAAGAAGTGGGTCCCCATCTTTTGAAGTAGTGTTACATTTTTGCAGAGGCTTATGAACATTTTTGTTTGTTCCCACATTCCCCAAAGAGCCATATTTGCAAATTTTGGCTGTGCAGCTTTAGGAATACAGAAAAAGCCACACAAGGAATGCAAAATATAGTTTCCCTACTCTTGTCTTATAGACCAGTTAGAACAATTAACTAGTGGAACAACCTGCCTCCAGAGGTGGTGAATGCTCCAACACTGGAGGTTTTTAAGAAGAGACTGGACAGCCATTTGCCTGAAATGGTATAAGGTTTCCTGCCTGAGCAGGGGGTTGGACTAGATGACCTCCAAGGTCCCTTCCAACTTTATTATTATTATTATTATTATTATTATTATTATTATTATTGTTGTTGTTGTTGTTGTTGTTGTTGTTGTTATTATTATTATTATTATTATTATTATTATTATTATTATTATTATTAATTTACCCTATGCTAAATCTGAAAGTAAATGCTAATATTTTAGTGCTTGAGTGCGGAAATGTGTTGGACCATAAAATACTTGGAAAAATCTGATGTTGCAAATCACTGCACCATACAGGGGTGTCCAAACTTTTTTCAAAGAGGGCCAGATTGGATGAAGTGAACATGCTGGAGGGCCGAACATTTTTCCGAACATTCTTTGAACAATTACAATTAAATGCAAATGAATTATTTTATGCCAAGTTAATTGCAAATGGCATACTTTTCATTTTATAACATTAAGATCAACTGACAGCTGAGTTTTCACAATGTATTTTATGTGCAAAACAAGAGGCTTGACAGAACAGTGGAGCCTAAGGGGAGATATACAGGCACCCTGCCCCCTCCGCTCTCATTCACTCACCTTTGCTTGGAAAAGTTTCTCTCTCGGTCTCATTCACTCATGTTTTGTTTGCAAAAGCTTCTCTCTCGCTCTCTCATTCCCTCACTCTTGCTCCAAAAAGCCTCTTTCATGCTCTCATTCACTCACACTGCTCAATAAACGTTTCTCTCTCGCTCTCATTCACTCACCAACTCAAAAGGCCAGCCGCGGCGCCTCCATTGACTTCCATGGGGACGCTTGGCAATTAAAACCACTCCCGCTACTGCTGCTAACTTTTTCACTTGCTGCTTGGTTCCGATTTAACCTGCAGAAACAAATCCCCGAGCCGGCCCCCATGGCAGCAGCGAGCCCCAAGGAGCGGGGCGGCCCAGTGTGCTCGCCGAGACGCTGGAGCAAGATTGCCCCCAACAATCTGAACACGAGATCGGCATTTCTCAGCCCGCGCTGATCTCGCGCTCCTTACAATCTCCCTCTCTTTGTTTCAGCTTGCTTTCTACATTTGGGATGAAGACTCGAGGATCAGTGTTTCTCCGCGCCCGCTGATCAGCGCGTGCGGAGAAATGCCCATTCCCTCTGCTGAGCCATCCCAGTTACTTCCCTGGAGCACCTCCATATCTTGCAAGGGCGCACAGGGAATCCGTGTTTCTCTGCGCTCGCTGATCAGCGCGCGGGGAGAAACGCCCATTCCCTCTGCTGAGCCATCCCAGTTGCTTGCGTTGCAGAAGGCAAGTATTTGGGATGAAGACTCGAGATTCGGCGTTTCTCAGCCCGTGCTGATCTCGCCCTCCTTACAGTCTCCCTCTCTTTGTTTCAGCTTGCTTTCTGCATTTGGGACAAAGACTGGAGACTCGAGAGAGGGAGATTGTAAGGAGCGCGATATCAGCACTTTCTGCATTTGGGACAAAGACTCGAGATTCAGCGTTTCTCAGCCCACGCTGATCTCGCGCTCCTTACAGTCTTCCTCTCTCGAGTCTTCATCCCAAATGCAGAAAGCAAGCTGAAACAAAGAGAGGGAGACTGTAAGGAGGGCGAGATCAGCGCGGGCGGAGAAACACCGAATCTCGTGTCTTCGTTCCAAATGATTGCCTTCCGCAATGCAAACAACTGGGATGGCTCAGCAGAGGGAATGGGCATTTCTCCGCACGCAGGAGAGGTTAGGGAGCCGGTGGTCCGGCGTTGTTTACCTCCTTCCTGTGTGTGTGTGTGTCAGACCTGTGGGGAACAGCTGGTAGAGGTGGCCGTCCGGCGTTCCCCCCCTCCTGTGTGTGTGTGTCGGGCCCACAGAGAGATGCAAACACCAGACTGCCACCACCTCTACCAGCCATTCCCCCACACACACACACAAAACGAGAGGGGGAAAAATGCCGGACTGCTGCCTCCCAACCAGCCATTCCCCGCGGGTCCAACACACACACACACACACACACACACACACACATACAAATGAGAGGGGGGGAAATGCCAGACTGCCGCCTCCCTACCAGCCCCCCTACCAGCCACTCTCCGCAGGTCCGACACACACATACACAAATGAGAGGGGGGGAAATGCCGGACTGCCGCCTCCCTACCAGCTGTTCCCCGCGGGTCCAACACACACAGACACAGAGAAAGAGAGAGAGAGAGAAGGGGGAAAAAAGGAGGGGATCTGGCAGTACCCAAGACTCCATATGCTGCTCAGAAACACCCTCTCACCGCCCTCCCTCCTGTGGCAGACAGTCTTCTGCTTGCCGCCCTCAATCAGAAGGGAGGGCCGTGGGAGGGCCGCATTTACACAGAGCAGGGAGGGCTGTTAGAGGGCCGTATTAAACCACCCCCAGGGCCGCAAATGGCCCACGGGCCGGACTTTGGACATGCCTGAACTAGACATACCCAATTCCTGCAAACATTCTTCGTATGTTTTAGCCTCCAGTCCTCATCATCTTTGTTGTTCTGCACTCTTTCTGGACTCTCAACATATTTTTTATATTGTGGTGACCAAAACTGGTTGCAATATTCCAAATGTGATCTTTATACAGTATTATAAAGTAGTACTAATGCTTCACAGGAACTCAATTTTATCCCTGTTAATGCAGCCCAGGACTGTGTTGGCTTTTTTGGCAGCTACAGCTGGCTCATATATAAGTGATTGTCTACTAGGACTCTAAGATACTTCTCACAGTTACTACTGTTGAGCCAGGTACCACCTACTCTATACCATATTTAAAAAAAGATCTACAAAGCATGAGACTTCTTTGATTTGTTTAAAAAAATCTCCTTTGTGTTGAATAGGGATGAGGTGATATTTGTTGCTGTTGGGCCTTTGGCAGCTAGATGTGTAGCAATGAGGTGCACTTGGCCCTCAGAATGTCCAAACCAGCAGTTCATAGAGCCTCATTTTCATATTGCTTTTGTGGGCTTGGGGAGTTGAAATAGTGGCAACATAGGAACTTTTCTGTCATGCGTCTGTCTTGTGTAATAGCCTTCCCCAAGACAGAATGGCCCTAACCAGCTGGCTTTCCAAGGGACCATAGACACTTCCCCAAGGCACAGTGCCCAGAGTGCTAATGGAGCTCTGATATAGCTGCAAGTCAATTTGTTTTACTTCTGTGATATTTCAGGGACCTCCACCACTGTTGCTATTTCTTTTTATGCCATTTTTTTCCTGATAAGGATTCTTGTTTTTTAGTTGTCTGCTGCCCAAAGTGCTTTGGTAGATAGGCAGCTGTATGAATCTGTTAATATAATGACAATAACAACAATAATAAAAGTGTTTTCCGTTCTCCAATTGTGCTTATTTCGTGTCAAAACTTTTAACATGAGGTGCTTGCAGACAAATGACTGTGGTAGGAAATACTATTGGGACTGCTATAATGAGGGGGAAAGGAGATGTCTCCTCAAGGAAAATTAAATAGAAAAGAGTTAAAAGTCAGTGCATTACTATGGTAGATAATAATAAGTTTTCCTTTGTAAAGTTTTAACCAGATCTTATATGCTGAATTTTCAGGGAAATTTTCAGCAAAAAACAAATACTTGTGCAAACCAGTACATATTTTCCATGTACTTCTTTAACATACCATTAAAATGAACACTGGCTGTTCATTTTTTGCATTCATTTTTTGCACTATTCAGAGATATATAATGAATATACTCTTCATCCCAACTATTTGAAATTGGTTTGTGACCTTTCCTTCAACTTTCACCATGCAATAGTTGATTACCAAACATTCCACTCTTTATGATTTATAAGCCCTACTGATCATTGTCCATACTATATTTCAAAAGGCAATCGGACTTTCTTTGGGGGAGAAAGAAACAAGAAGTTTCTTCAGTCCTAACGAAATGAGAATTGAAGAAGCTTCTTGGATGAGAAGTGAAGCATTCTGAAAAAGGAAAAAAAAAAGAAAGTCCAGTTGCCTTTTGGAAAAAGCACTTTTGGGACAACTATGACCTGAATGATTGAAAATCTCCATAGAGATTCTACAAGGCAAAAGAGTCAGAAGATCAACTTGGTGAAAAAATTATTCTACAAAATTAAACTACAATGACTTCAGCAGGAAGGATCTGTAAGCAGAAGCTAGGAAAAAGGTCCGTTTGAGATTCTGGGGAGCCATTGCCAATCAGTGAGGACAGTATAGAGCTACATGGATGTCAGCCTTTCATGGATGGCAAGGTCAAGAAACAAAAACAGCTTGGATTTCAGGAGAGCTCCTTGTTATAAAATAAAATCTTGAAAGCCTCTCAGTTTCTCTCTACCACATTTTATTTCGAAACCATGCTGGGGCTATTTTAAAATTCTTTCTTATGCTTTCCATTTCCCCAGGACTGAGTAATCTTTTCTCCACTTTTAGTGGTTCATTGCTCTGTTCCTCCTTTCCAAGACTTCATCTACATTATTTTACAATAGACATATCAACTGGGATCTCATTGCTTGTGGCAACTAGGAATGAGAAGGAAAAAGATGGCTGCAATCATGCTCATTCTAAAGTTGACCGCTTCCTTGCATTGCTTGTTCTGCCATGGTTCTTAAATAAGTTACATTTGCCTGACCACATGCAATCTGTTAAGATACAACCTTGAATAGCTGGGTTCCAATACTATGCGAAGCCAGAGCTGAACAAACCGTATTATGTCTTGCTTGGATTAGTCAATGAAACCATGGGACGCCTGATATAAGAGACTTTGTTATGTTGCTGTTAGGCTAGACAGGCCAGTGGTCTAAACAAAGTACTTTAGAATTGATCAAAGCAGACTGTGAAAGTTTCTGCTTAGTTGAAATCTATTGATGGAATTCATATCCCATTTCACTAATACTTTATGCTGGCTAGTATAGACAGACTTTTGACTTTAAGAACTAGAAAAGATTTTGTTATTAAAGCACATACTGAGTTAATTCAGGGAAGAGAGGCTGAAATTATTAGATTCTCAGATTTTATTAATTCAAATATCTGTGTCTGAATAGCATTCAAGATGAAGCAGCAATGGCATTTATTACAGTTTACACCTAATCACACTTAATAAATCATGTCTATGGGACATAGAAGAACAGACGCTTGAGTCTCTTCACTTGTTCAGCTGGCCTACTTTTAGAAAATCTCATTAGATTTTTGTGTTTTCAACTTCCAAACAGCCCATCACAAGTCAATCCATTTCTATCCCTAACTAAATGTTGTCATGTAAGTATTCACAAATTGACGTTGAGCAAGAAACATTAAAACAAAATTAGAATATTCAAGTTTGTATGGGGCTATTGTTATGGTTTTAAATAACAATCTTGGGTGATATTTAAATAGCTAAGTTAACAACATGGAAGATTAAACCACTGTTAATTAAAATTGATTGGACACTCAAATTCAGTTTGACAGGTATTTTTCTTCAAGAAATAAGCATGCAATTAGTTCATAGATTCTTGTTCCATTTGCACTTCAGATAAGCAATTGAAACACTGAATTTAAACAATTGTGGGTTTTTTTTTAAAAAGAACCAAAGCAATAAAATACATACCAATTATATATCCTCAAGCCAGCTTACATTACATATGAAGTGATCTTTGACAACACCATTAAAACAATGAAAGCAGTTAACATGCCCAAGCATAAATAGACACAGATAGAAATAGGCTCACAATACACAGGCAACCCTTTGGAGTTCAAGATTTCCATAGCAACTGTTTCCTGATTCAGTGTGCTTGCTGGAACATACAAAATCATGATAAAAAAGCACCCAGAAAAGCCATGAACAAACAGGCAGATCAAGTTCTTACACCTTCCTGCGACATTCAGAGAGTAACTCTTCATGTTACATAGTCAAAAAATACAGGGATTCTCTAGATCAGCATTACTCAACCTCGGCAATTTTAAGATGTGTGGACTTCAGTTCTTAGGATTCTCCAACCAGCATGAATTGAAGTCCACACATCTTAAAATTGCCAAGGTTGAGAAACATTGCTCTAGTCTAAATGGATCTAATGCCCCTCCTTAGCATGTATGACCATATATATTACTTTGATTTAATGTACTTTTACTTTTTTAAAAGGAAAGGAAAATAGATTAAAATGGGGCAGGGGTTAGTACTTTACTGTTTAAATAACAAAAGTAAATTAATGACATGATTCACTACAGGAAAGGAACTCAAAAAGTCAAAGGATCTGTCACAAGGAAAAAGGGGTCAATCTACAGTATACTCCAATCTATTCTGAAGGCAGGACAAGAAGCAATGGATGGAAACTAATCAAGGAGAGAGCCAACCTGGAACTATGGAGAAATTTCCTGACAGTTAAAACAATTAATTAGGGGAATGAGTTGTATCCAGAAGTTGTCGGCGCTCCAACACTGGAGATTTTTTAAGAGCAGATTGGATAAACATTTGTCTGAAATGGTACAGGGTTTCCTGTTTGGGCAGAAGATTGGACTAGAAGACCTCCAAAGTCCCCTCCAACTCTGTTAGTCTATTATTCAATAGAATGATAGGAGTTAAAAGACTTTCTAGTCCAGTAATGGAAAATTTGCAAGGTTCCAGACACTGTCTGATTCAACGTGCATCAGATCAAGTCAATATAGGCAGTGGAAAGAATAAAGGAAGTTGTGGTCCAACTTCAGAGGCCTACGTGGGGTTGCTAACCTTCAATCTAGTGTCCTAACCACGTGAGCCATGCACTTCAAAGATTCATCTTGGTAAAATGTTCTTGGTTGCTAAGAATTGATACCAATTGATACCAACTTGATGGCACATAATTAGTCAATAGGATATCATCCTATCTTGACAGTATGAACGGGTGCAGAAATATTGTCTTTGATAATATGACTACTTCCATTTTAATATTCCCAAGAAGAGGGGATATTTCTGAACTTTTAGTGAAAGTTTTTGGCAAACTCTGAAGAAAGAGTGCTCATCTGCTAGCTGGTTTGGTTGGGCAGTTTAGTTCATCAACAACTGAAGGTCATAGATTGCCCGTATATTTTTTTAAAACAGAGATATCAATATCTATCAAATAATTCTACAGCTCAGATAAACTTTGTTTTTAAAAGTGAGCTTCCTCTCAAGAATAGACAAATCTATTCAACGTGATACAAATACAGAAAAAGTGAATAAGCATATCCTCAACTAGGTGGCAGCATCTACCTGACCTTGGCTCATATTAAAAAGCTAAACAGGGTTGGATTATCTGAGAATTTGAGATTACCAAGAAAAACTAGGATTGTGAGCCGGGTAGGAAAGGTGAGAAACACCCTGGCAGAATTTAATGGGAAACTATCTCTGTACTGTTGCCAAGGGAACTAAATGTATGTCTCCATATAGTCACCAGGAGTTGAGATTTCCTTGAAGGAAATTTTACTGTAAAATAAGCATATAAATATGGTGGTGGCTTGCTTTTAAATTAGCAAATTAGCCAATCAAAAGTCAGATTGGTTAAAAGTTTTAAAGCTTCATTAGTCCCGTTAGGAGGTAAAATGTAAGGCAGCAAAGATCTAAATTTTGGCAGTAAAGTATTGATCTTAAGAGCCATTTTGTTCCCCATAGGTTCCTTACTAATCAGCTTCATGTATAGTGCACTGCTTTTCTGAAATACTATTTCATAGGGATTCCTCACTGAACCCCGACCATGATACAATCCCAACTACTAGAATTATAATAAAATAAAAGCAGCATGAAGAGTAATGAATGTATTATACATGAGGAATAGAACAGAACAGAACAGGAATAGAATTACTGATTTGGAAGGAATCTCCCAGTCCAGTCCCCTGCTCAAGCAGGAAATCCTATACCATTTCAGATAAGTGGCTGTCCAATCTCTTCTTAAAAACCTCCACAATTTCTGAAGGCAAGCCATTCCACTGAATACCTTTTCTAACTGTCAGGAAATTTCTCCTTGTTTCTAGGTTGAATCTCGCCTTGATTAGCTTCCATCCATTGCTTCTTGTTTTGCTTTCAGGTCCTTTGGAGAATAGGTTGACCCTTTCTTCTTTGTGACACTCCTTAGATATTGGAAGATTGCTATCATGTCACCCTTAGTCTTTCTTTTCATTGCACTAGACCACAGGTGCCAAACTCACCACATCAAATGATGTGTTGTGACATATCACAACTCTTTTTGCATTGCCAGCAATGGGGTGGGTGAGGCTGTTATGATGAAACCGGCCAGCAGGCCGGCAGTTTGACACCCCTGGACTAAGCATACCCAATTCCTGCAACAGTTCTTCATATGGTTTAGCCTTCAGTCCCCTAATCAGCTTTGTTGCTCTTGACTGCACTCTTTCCAGAGTCTCAACATCTTTTTTTACATTGTGGCAACCAAAACTGCTTCCAACTGGCAATATTCCAATGTGGTCCTACCAAGTCATTATAAAGCAGTTCTTACACTTCATGTGAACTTGATTCTACCCATCTGTTAATGCAGCCTGGAACTGTGTTGGCTTTTTTTGGAAGCTGCAGCACACTGCTGGCTCATATTTAAGTGGTCATCCAACAGAACTCCTGGATCCCTCTCACAGTTACTGCTGTTGAGCCAAGTACTACCTATTATATACCTGTTTTTTCTTGATTAAGTGCAACACTTTACTTTTCTCAGCATTGAATTTCATTTTGTTTGATAGGGCCTAGTTTTCATATGTGTCGAGATCTTACTGGATCTTTAGCCTATCTTTTGGAGTGTTGGCTATTCCTGCCAGCTTGGGGATGTCTGCAAATTTGATGAGTTCCTCTTTTATCCCCTTATCTAAATTGTTTATAAAGATGTTGAAGAGTACTGGACTCAAGACACAACCTTGAGGTACTTCACTGCATACTTCCCTCCATGTAGATGCAGTTCCATTAAGGACTAGAAATTGAGGCTGATTGGTCAATCCATCTGCGGCAATACTGTGATACTTGAGGGTGTTAAACAATTTTCCCTTGATTTACTGCAAGAGATTAACTAGGATTCTCTGTTTACAAGCAAAAATAAAAGGTACGATAAAAAAGGATATTTGTGATATTTATTTCCTTATGAAGTAGATTTGGGTTCGTGCCCAGTGATTTCACTGGGTGAAAGAAAAGAGGCTGAGCTCAATAAAAGAGATGGCTATTTTATTTGCAAGGAAGATTTAACTTGTTCTTGTTTTGTGGCAAAGCTCACTTTCAAAGGCTAGGTAGAACCATAACCTCCAAAGTACCTTTTTTCTTGTCACAGGCATGGAGATTGCACAGCTTTTCAGGGCTACCTGAGATTTATTAGAGTTTTCACAAACCTGGTATAAGGTGGGCTGCAGTATCAGAATTGGTCCTACAGTGTTTTAAGTGATAAAAATACAGATTCCTGGATTTTTAATTTAATTCTCTGCATATGCTAGCTCTCTCATTTATGACAGATACTTCCATTATTATGCCTTTCAATTAACTCAAGGCTGGGTAGCAAACCAATAATACATTTAAAATGATAGGCAATGGATAATTTGAGTACAACAGCAGTAATTCAAATCTGACACTAAAAAAAACCATGATTATCTGTAGAGGAATAAAACAGATGTTGTTAACTGGTTAATGGATGAGCAAAAAAAGTCACAGTTTAGCCCAACTGACAGAACTTTCAAGTCTCCTTTATGGTAGTTGATTTCCAGTTCCTGAAAACATTTTTCTGAACAGAAAAGAGCATCATGTTTCACACACAATATGTTTATTTTACCATTCAGGCAGCATTAATGATTTTCACACACATACACCTATTTTTACTTCAAAACAAACTAATGACATTATGGCTGAAAAAGCAAGTGAACCAAGGTCATCATGAGTGAACAAGGACTGTAATTTGTGTATTAAACTCTTCTCATCATGATCAATAAAAACACCAATAGTCATAACCAAGAATCTGAATGGATGCTGGTAAAAAAAAAGTTCTTACGAGGTCTTGGAATGTATAAGTAGCAACACAATGGAGTTCTGCTCAACAAATTCCACCACAAGGTTTTGCTTCTGTTAACTTCAGTAAATTGTCAGCCATATTTTTGTATGTATCTTAAAAGTATTAACTTGTTTTACCTGTAATTAACCGTATGGGCACATGTACTAGGAAAGAGATATCACACCTTTACTGCAGCTTAGCTATAAATACTATCCATCATTTATACACACATTTCCAATATACGTTAACATTTACTGGTACAGTTTTCTTTGAGGGAGCAGATAAGAGTACTTCTTTCTTCTTTCATTTTCCATAGTATACAATAAAATGTGTCTCCATATAATAATCTCTTAAAAACCAGTCCTCACACTTAAGAATAAAACATCTGTAAAAGTAATGGTGGATAATAAAATTTAGCAACAGCCAAATTCTTGCTTCTTGTTAGACACAGAGTTCACAGCTTCTTTCCAACATTCAGAAGGTAAAAGGTGGCAAAATGCATGAGCAGGTAAGCAATAGTGACAGGATCTACGAAAGCACTAAGTAGAATCTTAAATTGGTTGCAGAAAAGAGTTTTTAAACGAGCACCAAAAAAAATTCCACAGGTACGAACACAAGCAGGTAAGTCACAACTTGAACTTTCCTGCACCAAAGGAATGCCTTTGAGGGGGCAGGAAATCTCCCTTCAAATGTTTGCTTTGATATATTGCACATTATCTATCAATATTTTCTCTGCTTCTTGATATTTATATCAGGACATTTCCTCAAGGAGTCGCAAAGGAAGTGAAATATTTCCCATGTAGTTCGTCCCACAAGATGGAAAAAAATTTCAACTTCTTCAGTGCTCAAATGTTATCTTCCTCCTCAGCTGTATCCCTACCCAGTCACTGGCTTTCTCCCACTTTTGAAATGGCTTGCCTGTCATTCTGTCATGTTGACTGTGCCAGTTCAAAAATCCACATGTCGGAGTCTCCATAAGCGGCGTTAACTGTCCAAGTGATCAGTGAAGGTCACTCTCTGCTGATCTACACCTCCGCTCTGCTGGATACTCAACCACACACACACAAAAGAAAGAAAGAAGATGGAAAGGATGTTATTGTTGGGTTCCATTGGAATCCAGCAGTATCTTAGGTTCTTGTGGAAAAGGAAGGTTAAACAATCTGCACTGTTTTAGCAATAAGATAAATCTTAAACTTTTGGACTACTGCTCAGAGCTAATGAGAAGAAGGAGGAGAATATTCTTCTGTGATTAAGCTTAAGAGTGTACAAGTGAATATTAGCAACCAAAGTCAGTCTCCGGGGAATCATATCTTTAATTTTATTTTATTGAAAATTATTTATTTAGGCCTTAGATGTGCAAAGTATAAATGCAAACATAAAGACAATATTTGATTAAAAACAAGCAAGGGGGGAGGTTTGATATTAAACTACCTAGATAGAAGGTAAGGATTTCCAGCAACTTTAGTCACTGCCTTTCCTAGGCCAAGTGAAAGAAATAAGAAAAAAAATTATGTACAAGGTTTCCTTGATTTTATTCAGGATATATAACTGAGTTTTCAGAGAATTTTAATTGTTAAGGGCACTCAAAAAGTACCACTGCTCTGCATCCATTGGCATAATATATTAAATTAAATCTTCCCATTTACAGTGCCTACAGTGTTTCCATTCATATTCTAAAGGTGCTTCCATTTGCTGCTCTCTACATCCTGGAGTCTAGAAATAGCTGAGAGTCAAGACGTTGCAAGCATTATTTCTCCAAAGTCCAAGTTTAAAGATTAAACTTAAGCACAGCTTAAGGATATATTTTTTTCTGTGACACAAGGAACATCATGTAAATAACAGCTGACATATATTTTGCATTCTAGTCTGCATGCTGAGAAATCAGGACAGAAGCTCAGAGGGACACTGTGTTTGTGCTTGGCACATATTCTTCCCTTCAGAATTGCCTTCCATTGTTACTCACCTCAAGTAAATACGTTTTTATAGAATTTTTTTTGTCATTGTTTTTTGCCTACAAACCAGATGTGGGGAAATTCAGAAAAAAGGACTCTGGTTACTAGTAATGCCACCATTATAATATATATCAGATACAGCAGGATCCCAGAATATATCTATTCTTATGTGGAATTAGATTGGAAAGCAAATTAACATTAAGTTTGGGCGGGGAGGAGGAATGGACATATTTGAATACAACATTTGGTATACAAGAAATAACTCCCCACAGAGATATTTTATGAAATGGCTGCCCACCTAATTTTTCTGCAGATTTTTTTTCTGAGTATGCTCCTAACCCTTGCAGTGCAATTATTATTATTTTTTAAATCTTAAGCAGTTTGTTTTAAGCTTCATAACGTGAAGAAGCAAAATTCATTCAGAGATTCAGAAACTGAACCGTGTGGATCATGGAATTGTTCACAGTGATCTCAGGCCAAACTCTTAAAGACGGGGGTTCACGTGCATTATGGTAGGCTTTGCTTTATTATCATGATTTATTGAATAAATCACACTTCTTTGGCTTTACACAAAGCTATAAGCGATGATTTAGTAATATTGGTGGCTTAGTTCACAATATCCTAAGCCCCACACAAACCAACTGTGTTGTGGTTTAAATCAATAGAAAAATGCAGGCTTAATTTAGTCTTTAAAATATTTTCCCTGGGGGAAAACATTTATCTTTAAATTGATTAAATTGTGGGGGAAAATATCAGAAAAAAAACATACCTTGTGAAACTTGGTTGATCATTCAGAAGGAGTGAAAGAACCATAAAAGAGAAAAACAAAGCCATAATTATAAGGAATTATTCAAAAAAAGCAAATGGAAAGACATAAGTACAGTGATTAGCTACTCTCTGTTTATTAAAGAATGGCATTTTAGAACTGAAGCTTTTTTTCTTTTGCAAATTCCTAACTAACAAGAATTTAAATTTGCGTCTAGAAAATGAAGCATTTATTAAGAAGCGACACATTTATAAACTTGGATATGCATTAAGGGAATCTGAGAAGGAAAATAACCCTGGGTTTGTAGGGATCAGATGAATTAAAATTTTGACTGAACACAAAACCGAAAAAGATGATATCATGAATAAAACCATCAACATCACAATGTTTTAAATTAATACAACATGACCATACTTGGTACCCTAAGTACAATTGTAAGTGCTATCTTTCCAAAAGAATATTATAGTGCTAAAAAGGTATTAAAATGGCAATCCAAATGAAGAATTAAGGAATTAAATGTGCTACCAAAAGGTATTATTTTAGCTAGCATAGTGAAAGTGACAGAGTGATACAACGTCATGTATGGTACAGAGGGGAAAAATTTCTCCTATATATAAGGAGTTGACATTAAACTAGTGGAGAGTGATTAAAGTTGTATTTTTTTCACATAGAGTTGTTAAAACTATCAGAATCACATGATGACCGCCCCCAACTAAGATAATTATAAAAGGGCAACTTCTCAGGATATTAATAAAATGTGTCCAGGATCAGAGGAAGTTGTCATTAGTGGGAATTTCAGTTGAAATTCAGGCTTTATATATGCCTGAGATGGCATCTATCATACATGTGGACCACTTCTGGCAATAGCAGGATATACAGTAGGAGGTATAATTCTGCTTTCCCTCCTTGCCCCCTCAACAACCTATGATACTATTGGTTATGATATTCTTCCGGACTGGGTCTGAGAGTTGGGAATGGAAGGGACTGTGCTACAGGTAGCCCTCAGGTTACAACAGCAATTGGAACTGGGACTGCCACTGTTAAGTGATACAGTTGTAAAGTGCAACAACATGTGATCAGATCACTTATCAACACCAATCCCGGCAGTCCCAGTTGTCATCATAACCTCAGGACTGTGGAAATCATTACATGGAAACAGGGGAGTCCTAGGCAAAGAGCACAGGACGGGGGGTGCTGGTGAGAGGGTGCTGTGCAGGGGGCGGGTGCCACAGGCAGACACTATGTAATGTGGGCAGGATGGCAGGGCTGCAGGAGGGCTGGCAGAGGCCTCAGGTGGGTTACCAGAGGTTGTAGGAAATGAAATGGTATGTGGGAATGGTCTTGGGAGGCAAGGCAAAGAAATACAATGCAAGGAATGGTCAGATAAGAAAGAGCATAGGCTGTAGTCGTATAGCAGGTGAAGCAAGAGGATCACAAGGGATCCTTTCCAAGCTCTTGGGCTGTAAAGATAAAATTGTACTTTCAGACTTTCAAGATTCTATTGCTGCAGCTTCATAATAACGTAGAATTAGTTTATTTGGTCATGTTTCCTGTCTAGTCTACTTGGTAAGGCTGAAAGGTGGGTTGTGGAGAACACAGTGAGCTAATAAGAATTGCAGGTGGATGCCAGGGAATGTGTGCAAGGCAGCAAGGGTCTCCAATGGGTGATGGAGAACATGGGCAGGCTGGCAGAAGGTGTGAGCAGGGTGCTGTGAGCAGGCGTGCACTATGGAGTGCAGGCAGGAAGGGGTTCTAAGGAGTATGAGATCTCTGTAATGGGCTCCCTGGACAAAAAGAGATGGGAGCAACTTACTGGACTCTGCTTGTGGAAAGCTAACAGAAAAGGTTACAAATGGTGATCACATGACACAGCTCACTGCAACAGGGTAATCATGACTCAGGCTCCCAAGTGCCTGGATTGCAATCATGTGACCGCAGGGTTGGCTGGAATTTTAAGAACCAGTTTAAGTCCATATTTCAGTGCCAACATAACCTTGAACAGTTGCTGAATGAATGGCTGGCTATCATACTGTATTTTTCCATGTTTCTCTAGGATTGGTTCCAGTTGTGTTGGGAGGGAAAGCATCCTGACACCTGAAACCCCCATTTTTTGAACCCTTAGGATTCAATGCATTCCCCATTCTTATTTAACATCTACATAAGGATATTATGTGGGGTAACCAGGAAACGTTGGATTAGGGAATGTCAATATGTGGATGACATCCTGTTGTCTATTTCAATCCCAAACTCAATGGACCGCATTGCCAATGTTTTGCTCTAGTGCCTCACGGATATTGGATCTGGATACAGAGGAACAGGATCGGGGTCAACCTGTGCAGCCCTTAGCAGAAGGGGAAACAAGAGTCACATGGAATGTCTTTAATTAGGCTTATTGTTGGAAAATAAGAGGTTAGAATATAGAATCTTGGAAACAGAATAAGCAAAATTCCTACCTACATTTAGGAATGAATTCATTGAGATGGGATCACTGAATTATTGAACCTTTTTTTCCAGATTATGAAACCGAAGCACTAACCACTCATTCCCCCCCCCAGATAACCCTGATACTGAAACAACCTTTATTAGTTATGTTTTGAAATACTTTTGTTTTCATTCTCAGCCTTGTTGAGTTTTCTTCACAACCCTAGCAACACTGAATGGTTGAAGATGCAAGGACCTTCTGTTCTAGAGATTTTCTAATATTAGTTCTCAATTGCATTGCAGTAACCCAGGCAGAATTTGGGGGTTAATGGCAGCTATGGCCAAGAGGGCTACCTGCACAAATACATTTGCTCAGCCAATTATGCCCTTTTCTAATTTGGGAGGCCCTTCTCAAATAGTCTTTCAGGTTTTAGATACTTTTGTTTGTTTGTACTACTGCAACACGCTCCAGTTGGGGTTGCACCTGGAAGCTGCATTTGGTCTAGACCAGGGGTAGGCAACCTTGGCTCTTTTATGACTCATGGACTTTAACTCCCAGAATTCCTGAGTCAGCTATGCTGACTCAGGAATTCTGGGAGTTGAAGTCCATGAGTCATAAAAGAGCCAAGGTTGCCTAACCCTGGTCTAGAATGAAGCAGCATGAGTAGCTGCAGACCATTGCACCCATGTGACACCTCTAGTTCACAAGCTGCACTGGTTACCAGTTGGCTTCCAGTTGCAATTCCACATGACAGTAGGCACCTTCATGACTTGAGGTCTAGTTACCTACATGAATATATTTTTCTATCTATGGTTTGGTTGTTTACTTGTTTAGTAAATATTGTAGACTAAGCATGTTCCAGGTCCCATAGATGAAGGAGTGTTATCTTACAGGACCCCAGAGACTTCTCTTCTCTATGTCTGCCATTGCCCTCTGAAAGAGCATTACTTGTGACCCAGCTGCCTTTAGGAAAGGCTTGAAGACCTTGCTTTTTGAGCAGGCCCTGGGATGGGTTGCTTTTGTGGCCCAGCTTATGATGTTTATTTGTTAGCCATATAATTATATTAACGTTTCCCTAATGTGAGCTTCTCTGTTGGTACACTGTTTTTGTTAGGTTTGTTTTAATCTGTTTTTATTACATTGCTGCACACTGCCTAGAATTCCTTTGGTAATTGAGATGGCCAAATTGATTACATTTTTTTAAAAAATAAATAAATCTTGATTGCCTTTATGCACCATTTATGGTTACTCAGAGCCAACTGATTGACTAGTAAAGAAAACAGGTACGGTACATTTATAAGACCAGTTGAATGTGAAGGAAAATGTTTTAGAGGTCACTCCATCACAAAAGCTGTGTGTAGTGGGGTGCCCCAGGGATCTGTTCTGGGCCCAGTGCTCTTCAACATCTTCATCAACGATTTGGATGAGGGGATAGATGGGGAACTCATCAAATTTGCAGATGACACCAATCTGGCAGGAATAGCCAATACTCCAGAAGATAGGCTTAAGATACAGGAGGATCTGGACAGACTCGAACACTGGGCACTATCTAACAAAATGAAATTCAATGGTGAAAAATGTAAGGTGCTACATTTAGGCAGGAAAAATCAAATGCACAGGTATAGTATAGGTGGTACCTTGCTCAATAGTAGTAACTGTGAGAGGGATCTTGGAGTCCTAGTGGACAATCACTTCAATATGAGCCAGCAGTGTGCTGCAGCTGCCAAAAAAGCCAACACAGTGCTAGGCTGCATTAACAGAGGGATAGAATCAAGATCACGTGAAGTGTTAATACCACTTTACAATGCCTTGGTAAGGCCACACCTGGAATACTGCATCCAGTTTTGGTCACCACGATGTAAAAAATGATGTCAAGACTCTAGAAAGAGTACAGAGAAAAGCAACAAAGATGATTGGGGGACTGGGGGCTAAAACATATAGGTTGCTGGAATTGGGTATGTGTAGTTTAACAAAGAGAAGGGTGAGGGGTGACATGATAGCAGTATTCCAATATCTCAGGGGCTGCTACAAAGAAGAGGGAGTCAAGCTATTCTCCAAAGCACCTGAAAGCAGGACAAGAAGCAACGGATGGAAACTGGTCAAGGAGAGAAGCAACCTAGAACTAAGGAGAAACTTCCTGACAGTTAGAACAATTAACCAGTGGAACAACCTGCCTCCAGAAGCGATGAATGCTCCAACACTGGAAGTTTTTAAGAAGAGACTGGACAGCCATTTGTCTGCAATGGTATAGGGTTTCCTGCCTGAGCAGGGGGTTGGACTAGATGACCTCCAAGGTCCCTTACTACTACTACTACTTCTTCTTCTTCTTCTTCTTCTTCTTCTTCTTCTTCTTCTTCTTCTTCTTCTTCTTCTTCTTCTTCTTCTTCTCTTTTTCTTCTTCTTCTTCTTCTTCTTCTATTATTATTATTATTATTATTATTATTATTATTATTATTATTATTATTATTATTATTATTATTATTATTATTATTATTATTATTATTATTTCCTAATGTTGTTTCTGTTCAAAGAAAAATTAGGAAAAAAGAGAAGGAAGCAATTTTTTTCTTTAGCTTTTTTCTGCAAAGATATTCCATAAAGGTATCAACTCACACAAAAAGAGTTTGCAGCTGTTAGAGAACTATTTGATTTAATTAGTGCCCACTTTTATCCCCCTTCCCATAAGCTCACTTTAAATTCTTAATTATTGGAATAACAAACAAAAATGATTGTACTCAACTTACTGGCAAGAATGACCATGTCCATCCCCCAAAATATACTCATGATCCAGCCAACCATCACAATTGCTGTAAGAATCTGAATCAGAGCTGCTGCAATGTTCAACCAAAACACACAACAAATGTGTCTGTCAGGGAGATCAGTCCGGGCTCCACACAGCACTGTGAAAGCTGATACAAATGTCCCTGTAGGAAGAAAGATCAGCATTAAAAACTCAGAAGAAAACAACGGTCAGGCACATCACACGAAACACCATCATATAAGAGCAGTAGAATAATTGGCAGGCACAGCCTCAGAAATTATCTGCATTTGTTTCAAAAGGCACAAATAAATAAATAAAAATATCCATTACATTTGAAAACATTTTGCAGCATTTTAATATATTAAAAAGCATATTATTTACAGCTTAGAAAAAGCTTATTGTAGGACCACAGAATTGGAAAGGAACAAATCAACCAAATTTTAGCCTACTCCTACATAACAAATCAGAATCACCATTTCCACAGATCAGCCCACATAATCATTAATATTGTTATAGTAAGAAAATCTAGAAGATAGGTGCTAATTAAATTCAATAACAGTCCTAGAATATATGTGCTGTTAGGCTATAAGATGAGCTATATATTTATTTGCTTATTCAATAGAGCACACCAGATTTCAGTGTTAGTTTCTTTTTATTCATTTCTGAAAATTCAGAGTACATTTCTTAATACAAGTAGATTTTGTGGACAGTAGGCAAGAGTTTAGGCATTAATATTTGACTATTATTTTGTTTATCACCCAAGTATGTAAAACCACCCGTTGTACACATTCCTGCCAAAGACCATGGCGGTCGAGAATCAGTTCAAAAGCAAAGCAGGGAGCAGCAGGAATGGCAGAGATGTTAATAGTGTATTGACTAGTCAATTAAAAGATCCTGCCATTGGTGGGCCAGTTTACAATTGCATAATGTGGAAAGGATGGGTGTCATTCCCTTATTTGTGCTAAAAATGCTTATGGAACAGCACTATTATTTTTTTTAAAAAACCTGTAGGCAAGGTTGTAATATTATTTTGCAAAATAATTTCCTATTTAAGCATTAATTAAATACAGCTAAAATCAGGCAGTTGAGAATTAAACTGCATTTGAATTTCTGATTTAGAATTTAACTCAAAATTTACTTGATCATTCAGATACGATTTTGAAATTTAGAGACTCTAGGGGGAGGAATGGCAAACTGAAGATAACTATGAGTTTCTTGAAATCTCTCCATATAAGGACAAGATGGGAGATCAATCACATGAACTCTGGATGATTGCTCCTCACAAGCCAATGACAGGAAGACATTTTCTATGAATTGGAGCACTGGGAGACAAAGGATTAGCCATCTTGCTCACAATCACAGTGGAGCCTTTTCAAGGACATTAAGATCACAAGCTTCACTTTCTAATCACTTTTGGAAATTTCCTATTAGAATAGAATGGAATAGAGCTGGAAGGGACCATGGAGGTCTTCTAGTTCAGCCCCCTGCTCAAGCAGGAGAACCTATACCATTTCAGACAAGTGACTGTCTATCTCTTCTTAAAAACATCCAGTGATGGAGCACCCACGATTTCTGAAGGCAAGCTGTTCCACTGGTTAATTCTCCTCACTGTTAGGAAGTTTCTCCTTAATTCCAGGTTGCTTCTCTCTTTGATCAGTTTCCAGCCACTGTTTCTTGTCCTGCCCTCTGGTGCTTTGGAGAATAATTTGACCACCTCTTCTTTGTGGCAGCCCCTCAAATACTGGAATGCTGCTATCATGTCACCCCTATTTCTTCTTTCCTTTCGACTAGTCAAACCCAAGTCCTGCAGCCATTCTTTATATGCTTTAGTCTTCAGGCCTTTGATCATCTTAGTTGCTCTTCTCTGAATTTTTTCCTAACTCTCAACATCTTTTTTGTAGTGTGGTGACCAAAACTGATTGCAATATTCCAGGTGTGGTCTCACTAGGGTTCTATAAAGCAGTACTAATACTTCATGTGATCTTGATTCTATGCCTCTGTTTATGCAACCCAGAACTGTGTTAGCTTTTTTGGCTTCTGCTGCACACTGCTGGCTCATAGTCAAGTGATCGTCCACTAGGACTCCAAGGTCCCTCTCACAGTTACTGTTTTTGAGCTAGGTCTCACCTAATCTATACTTATACCTTTGATTTTTTTCCTGCCTAAATGTAAAACTTTGCTTTTCATTTTGCTGGATAGGGCTCATTGTTCAACTTTGCCAAGATCTTTTTGGATCCTGAGTTTGTCTTCTGGGGTGTTGGCTATTCCTGCCAGTTTAGTGTCATCTGCAAATTTGATGAGTTCCCCTTCTATTTCATCTAAGTCAATAATGAAGATATTGAAGAGTACTGGGCCTAAGATGGAGCCTCGTAGTACCCCCCTGCTTACTTCTTTCCATGTGGATGTAGCACCATTGAGGACTATTCGCTGAGTACGGTTTGTCAGCCAGCTACAGATCCATCTGGTGGTGATGTTGTCTATTCTGCCTCTTTCTAGCTTACCAAGAAGTAGGTTGTGGTCTACTTTGTAAAATGCCTTACTGAAATCTAAGTATACTACGTCAATGGCATTTCGCTGGTCTACTAATTTAGTCACTTTATCAAAGAATGAAATAAGATGGGTTTGCCATTATCTGTTTTTAACAAACCTGTGCTGGGTCCTAGTTATATTTGCTTCTAGTTTTTCAGCTATCTGTTTTTTATTATTTTTTCAAGTATTTTCCCAGGTATTGATGTTAGACTGTTAGTCTATAGTTTTCTGGGTCTGTTTTTTTTCCTTAACTTTATTAACTTTAAAGCTATTAGAGACCATCAGAATGATGTTTCAAATATCTTCATTGATGAGTTTATTTTAAGCTTTGAACAAAAGAACAATTACTTATAAGCTTAAAGAAGCTGAAAGAGAGAGCAAAAAGCAGTAAAAGAAAATTATTAGATTTTACTATTATAATGAAAATTCTTAATAAAACCATATATATACTATTTGGAAATTCAGTATTTAAAACTAGAGTTGCCAGAGAAATCTCTGGCCTGACAACTCCTTCATATTCCATAACAGAATAAAAATGGCAAAACCCCAAAAGAAATCCAAAACAGCTGCTGGAGAGGAGGTACAGATCAATCTGCCTCTGTAATGGGATGAGTACATTAAACATGAAAAGCAAAATTCAAATTTCAAAATATAGAAAATAAATAATTTATTCTATCCCTTTTGGTACTGTCCATAGTACTCCTGCGAGTCCCTTGGACTGCAAGGCGATCAAACCGGTCAGTCCTAGAGGAGATCAACCCTGACTGCTCTTTAGAAGGCCAGATCCTGAAGCTAAAACTCAAATACTTTGGCCACCTAATGAGAAGGAAGGACTCACTGGAGAAGAGCCTAATGCTGGGAAAGATCGAGGGCAATAGAAGAAGGGGACGACAGAGAATGAGGTGGCGGGATGGAGTCACTGAAGCAGTAGGTGTGAGCTTAAATGGACTCCAGAAGATGGTAGAGGACAGGAAGGCCTAGAGAAACATTGTCCATAGGGTCGCGATGGGTCAGACACGACTTCGCAGCTAACAACAACAACAACATTCTATCCCTAGTTTCTAAGCAGGGTGATGGTGAACCTTTTAAACATTGAGTGCCCAAAAACCGCCCTGCCCCCGCCCCGCTAACCACCCCGCTCTGCTGCCTGCCCCACTGTCTGACCACCCCCATTCTGCCGCCCGCCCACCCCCACCCCACCTGCCCGCAGGGTCTCCTACTGCCTCCATGGCCTGCTGCAGCAGTTCGCCCAGGCAGCCCTGCAGTGCCATGGTAGCCACCCCCTCTGCTCATGCCCCGCAGCATCTTCTCTGTGCAATGAGGCACGAGGGTGGAGTCTTGTCCCTGCTGCCCGGCTGCCATGTCCTTGGCTGCACTGGTCTGTGTGGGCCACGCCAAGGTGTGGCTCTTCAGGGGGGGCTGCTGGTGAGAAGGGGGCTGCGAGGGGAGGTAGGCCTGGGGCAATGGCGTGCATGCCCTACAGAGAGAGCTCTGAGTGCCGCCTCTGGCACGCATGCCAAAGGTTCACCACAACTGTTCTAAGCAATCATTGTAGCAGGTTAAAAATTATCCCATCCCCAAAGCCTATTCAAGAAATCACAGAACCAGAGAATGATTGTCAAACATTGACATTTTGCTTTTCCATTATTTTGAAGGAGGAAACACATAAAGTGATAGCAAAAGTCTTTAAAAAAGGCTTGACACAGTTAAAAGCCTAAAATAAACCCCTAGTAAAAAGCTCCCAAGGTTGTCTACCCACTAAGTGTCATTGTTCTTTATGTTTTCCTCCCTCCAAGTTACATGGATCTCAGCCCACAAATGCTGAGGAACAAATCATGAGGAACCTCTGTTAAAAGGACAAGAAATTAAGTTTTAAAGTGCACCACATCATTCCTAACCTTATAAGGAAATAGCTATTTATTCCACAAGCAAAAAAGTAGTAATAAAAAGGATTGAAAAATAAAAACAGATTAAAACCTTACTATTGTCTCAGACTTCTAATTAGCCAGTATATTGCTTTGCAAATAAAGAAATTATACCTTTAAAAGAATAAAGAGGTCAATAAAACACAAAACAAAGTACCTAATTATTAATATAGTGGTCGAGTGGCTGGATGATTCAAGCTCTGGCAGTAAGCCTGATCTGTGCATTTTGGCTCAGTATCTCAGCATTCGCTTGATACTATTCTGGATTACTTTACTGTTCCAAATGTTCATCCCCAGACTTCTCCAATAGAGATACAAATTAGAATGCCTAAGACCTGATGCAGACAGTAGTTGAATGTACAGTATTTATCCATGCCAAACAAGGGCGTGCGCGCACACACACACACACACACACACACACACAAACTTTTAAAAGTAGACAACTTTGCTAATGATACAGGAAGAAATCTGTCTCTCAGAAAACCAGAATTCACACTCTGAGTTAAAACTTGCTGTTTTTATTTTACTTGTTAGCTCTTCCCAGACTGGGTGCAACTAACAAATTACTGTATGGATATTTCTGATTAATTTCACCTCAAAATCAAGTCTGATTTTTTCCCCCTCTTGTAACAAGCCAAGGAAAACATACATTATTTCCTAACTGAGCTGAAAGGAAAAAAAGGGAGTCTTACTTTCAGGTGAAACGCTAAATATATCATAGACAAAAACAGTATTGTATGCCACTAGTCTCAATCTGCATTTTTCTGAAGCTGGCAAGTGTAATATGGCAGTAGTGATTTTTCTGGATGCCTTGCCTGTAGTTACATTAGACTTAATGCAGATCCAAGCACTACAAGACCTTCAATTATATAATACATGATTCTACATACACATAATTTATCGGTAAGCAAGTGGGGTTGCCAAAAAAAACCTTTGATTTCTGCTTTTATACAATGAAATAGAAATCCATGCATTGTTCCCTGCTAGCCTCCATCATAAAGAGATATTATATAGTAGAACAGTGGGAGACGCTTTGGAGCCAGAGGCATATAGGCTTGGCTGGGCTGTATTGCTTCTGAGTCTACACGGAGGTTTGTATCTGGACGACAGAAACAAAGCACACAGAGAAAAGCTGCAAATCAATATTAAGATATTTTAATTATTCTTCAAATGTGCTAGATTTCTGAGGGAGAGAGTCAAAGAATACTTAGCCCTTACATTTCATAAAAGTTTCCTTAATTACTTTTTTAAAAAAATACAGTTGCACATAAAGCTGGGAGGGTCAGGAGCAGTGGTGGGATTCAGCCAGTTCGCACCACTTCAGCAGAACCGGTAGCTAATTTTTTGTTGCCCAGGCCAAGAATGGACTTCCGGAAGCGGCATCCACACAGAGCCTTGGTAGAGCAGTGGGCTAATGCCTCCTTAAGTAACACCAGCTGCCTGCAATTAGTGCAGGTTCGCATCCCACCAGGCTCAAGGTTGACTCAGCCTTCCATCCTTCCGAGGTAGGTAAAATGAGGACCCAGATTGTTGGGGGCAATTAAGCTGACTTTGTAATAATGCCGCTTGGGGTGTGTGTGAAAGCCCTAATAAGCAGGCATATACATAGAATGAAGGCTACTGCTAAGCTTGTAAGCCGCCCTGAGTCTTCGGAGAAGGGCAGGATATAAATGGAATTAAAATAAAAAATAAAATAACTGGATCTTCACATATTTGAATCCCACCACTGGTCAAGAGGTATGGCTTCAATAAGGCTCAGGTTCAATTCTAGGCTCAGAAACACATTTCTACTGCAGAAATTACATCTAAATAGGCAAAGACATATTTTAATTTTTTGACTTATATTTTCTATAATCAAATGGAACATTATAACCCCTGAGTTTAGATTGTTCATGATCTGTTGGCTTTTTGGAAGACTTTGAAGACATTAATGTGTTCCTGGGCATGGAGATCACGTGGTTAGTTTGAGTCTATGTAGTGGTTGTTATGATTTTACTATAAAATGGTTTTTATTTTGGCTGCATGTGTTGCTGTTTCAATGCTTTTTATATTATGCATTTATATGCTCTTAGCTACCTATAGTTGATATGGCAAGATGGGCGGTCACATACACTGAATTAATAATAATAATAATAATAATAATAATAATAATAATAATAATAATAATAACAACAACAACCACTACTTAAGGATTTCACACATTTAAACAATAGCCTTTTCTTGACTAAAATTATGTGCCCTCAAGTTAAGTACACATATAGATTTTGTCCATGATAATCTGTTTCCAACCTAGTCCTTCAGGTCTTCCAACAGTGCAACTCATCACTATTTTAACTTGAATCCATCCATTCTTGCTTCATTTAATAACTGGAGATGATTCAACATAAGGATACAGCACATGCTTTAAATGCAGAAGACCAGCTTATGTAGTCATGGATGAAAAGAGCACTTGCATAGAACCCTGGATTTATACTGCTGGTCTGTCAACAATACTGACCAATTTGTGTTAAATCTAAGATGGCTTACTTCTCCCAATCCTGTGTGCAAATAAGAATCAATAACATGAGCTACTTTCATGGCAAAAACAACCAAAATATCATTGAAGGAATCAAAGGTAAAATCAATAACATATTTTCCTTTGCTAATAGTTATGGTAGAAATACAGGATCTAACAATAGCTCAAAATACAGGCAACCATGGAAAAAAAGACAAAGGAAGAAAAATAAAAAATGTGAAGTAGATGTGATGGATTCCAAATGTTACTAAAACAGGTATAGGTAGTCCTTAACTTATGACGACAATTGAGCTGTTAAATGAGTCCCATTTTTATGATGTTTCTTGCCAGAGTTGTTAAGTGAATCACTGCATTCTGAAGTTAGTAACACGGTTGTTGAGTGAATCTGGCTTCCACATTGACTTCACTTGTCAGAAGGTTGCAAAAGGTGACCACATGAAACTGGGACAATGCAACTGTCAAAAATATGAACCACTTGTCAGGCATCCAAATTTTGATCACGTGACTATGGGAATGCTCCAAGGGACACAGGTGTGAAAAAGAGTCATAATTCATTTTTTTCACTAATTTGTAAGTTGGGGACTACCTGTACCTGTAGTTTTGATATAAACGTAACAATCTTTTTCTAAACAGGATCAGTCAAAATTAAACTACGTAAAGAAATTCTGAACTGAAACTGAGATACAATTTGCCTGGGCTTTTATTTTTCATATTAGGGAAATAAACGTTTTGTAAATTAAGGCAAGTCAAGGGCATCTTTGCACTACTGCAACAACGATATATCGTGGAGTGGAAAAAGTGGATTGATTACATCCAGAATAAATATGGGACTAAAAAGTTTCATTTAGCATTTGAATAAGTATTGATGGGACGTTTATATTGCTTGTAGTCATTTTATAAGAGCTAAAGGGCGATAGACCTAATAGTTTATTGTTGTTAGCATATGGTAGTTTATGATTGTTTTTTACTTTTATACCTTGTATTTAGCTCTGGGAAGTCGGGGAGGGGGGAAGGGGAGGGGGGGAGGGTTGGGTTGGGAAGGGGGGTTGGGGGTGGGGAGGGGTTGTTTTGTTAAAGATAAAATGTATTGAAAAACTTTTCAATAAAGAAAAGGGCATCTTTGCACTACTTCTGGCCTCATTCTTATAGTTCTTTAAAAAGCAGATGTTAATACCAAGGTTTTTAGAGCTCCCCATTATGTCAGTCTTCCCACAATCCCACTTAAATTTCAAATACCATTAATCAAATTGGAGAATAGAATAACACAAAAGAGAGAATAATAAAGACTGCTTGGGGGATATTAGGTTCAAAGAATTTTTTCTAAAGCACTTTTCAGAATTGTATATTATCTTCTTTTGTAGTATGCTTCACATTACAAAAGACTTCACACTCAAAAACTCAAAATCCAGAATGTTGATATTAAACCTAATTAAAGCTGCCTTTCTCATAATTCTGAACTATTGACAATATTTTTCTGATAAAAAAATATATTCCAGAAAGAGCAAGTGGAAGATAATGGTAAAAGAGATTAAGAAATAGTCCTGTATATTTTAGTGTGGTAGACAAGTGTTATTTAAACGCAGTGCTTGCTATCATGTCATAGATCAGCAATCTTTTCACTAAGTGGATGTGAGTTGTGATCTTATAAAATGGTATGAGTTCCTCCAAACATTTATTTTAAAATGGATTAATCTTGAGAGATGCCAAATTTCAGTTTCTGAAATTTGTAACACCACTGCTCCATGAGCTGTATTGGCTGCCGGTCTGCTTCTGGGTACAATTCAAGGTGTTGTTAATCCACCTTTAAAGTTTAGTTTAGTTTTAGTTTTATTTAATTTATATACCGCCCTTCTCCTTGGTGGGGACTCAGGGCGGTTCACAGGGCATATATAAAAAAGACAATACAAAAATTAAAAAAAAGATTAAACCCATGCCCAGTTAAAAACAGTGAACAAATCTACAACAACTATTAAAACCCATCCCCGTCAGGCCAGACCAGCTATTTCAAATAGGTGGGTCTTCAGGTCACGACGGAAAGTTCGGAGGTCTGGTGCCATCCGGAGCTCCACCGGCAGTTGGTTCCATAATGCCGGAGCGCCCACAGAGAAGGCCCTCCCCCTGGGGGCCACCAGTCGGCATTCCTTGACTGGCGGCACCCTGAGGAGGCCCTCTCTGTGGGAACGCACAGGGCGGAGGGGAGTTGACGCCGGCAGCAGGTGGTCCCTGAGGTATCCCGGACCCATGCCATGTAAGGACTTAAAGATCGTTACCAAAACCTTGAACCTCACCCGAAAGACAACTGGTAACCAATGCAGCTCGCGGAGCAAAGGTGTAACATGGGAGTACCGGGAAACTCCCAAGACAACTCTCGCGGCCGCATTCTGTACCAGTTGGAGCCTCCGAGTGGTCTTCAAGGGAAGCCCCATGTAGAGAGCATTACAGTAGTCAAGGCGAGAGGTCACGAGCGCATGAGTGACCGTACACAGGGCATCCCGGTTCAGATAGGGCCGCAACTGGCGCACCAGGCGAACCTGGGCGAAAGCCCCCCTAGTCACGGCCACTATATGATCTTCCAGGGTAAGCCGTGAATCTAGGAGGACTCCCAAGTTGCGAGCCCTATCCACGGGGGGTAAGAGCTCACCCCCCATAGAAAGAGATGGAACATTTTGAATGTCCCGGGATGCCGGAATGTACAGCCACTCAGTCTTGTCAGGGTTGAGTTGAAGTCTGTTCCTCCCCATCCAGACCCGAACCGCCTCCAGGCAACGGGACATCACAGCGAGGGCATCACTGGGGTGGTTTGGGGTCGAAAAGAAAAGTTGGGCATCATCGGCATACTGATGATACCCAACTCCAAAACCACGAATGATCTCACCCAGCGGTTTCATATAGATGTTGAACAGGAGAGGCGAGAGAACCGACCCCTGAGGAACTCCACAAACGAGAGACCTAGGGGCCGATCTCTGTCCCCCTGCCAACACCGACTGCGTGCATCCCAGGAGATAGGAGGAGAACCACTGAAGAACTGTGCCTCCCACTCCCAATCCCCTGAGACGCCGCAGCAAGATACCATGGTCGATGGTATCGAAAGCCGCCGAGAGGTCTAATAGGACTAGGACAGAGGAATATCCCCTATCCCGAGCCCTCCAGAGATCATTCACCAGAGCGACCAATGCCGTCTCCGTGCTGTACCCGGGCCTGAAACCCGATTGGTAGGGGTCCAGATAATCCGCTTCATCCAGGACCAGAGGGAGCTGATGCGCCACCACACTCTCGACAACCTTCGCAAGAAAGCGAAGGTTGGAGACTGGACGAAAGTTGTTCAAAACAGCTGGGTCCAAGGCAGGCTTCTTGAGGAGAGGTCTCACCACCGCCTCCTTCAAGACGGTGGGGAAATAACCCTCACTCAAAGAAGCAGATATAACCGCCTGGAGCCAGCCTCGTGTCCTCTCCCTAGCTGCATAAACCAGCCAGGAAGGGCACGGGTCCAACAAACATGTGGAGGAGCTCAGCCTCCCCATAATCCTGTCCACTTCATCAGGGGTCACAGAATCAAACTCTTCCCAGATAACATTGACAAGACCGCCCGTGTCCTGATCGCCTGACTCTGCCCAGCTGGAGTCCAAACCGGTCCGAATCCGAGCGATTTTATCCGACAGATGTTGACTAAATTCCTCGGCACGACCCTGCAAGGGATCCTCCCTCACCTCCTGATTAAGAAGTGAGTGAGTCACCCTAAACAAGGCGGCCGGGCGATTATCTGCGGACGCGATGAGGGTGGAGAAGTAATTGCACCTCGCCACCCTCATCGCTGCGAGATAAGACCTAATATAGGTTCTTAACCGCAACCGGTCGGGTTCGGATCGGCTAGACCTCCAGCAGCTCTCTAGGCCCCGTTTCCGACGCTTCATCTCCCGGAGCTCCGCGGAAAACCATGGAGCTCGCTGGGATCTGCGCCGGGTCAGGGGCCACAAGGGTACAACCCGGTCAAGTGCCTCAGTGGCTGCCCTTTCCCAGGCTTCCACTAAGGCATCCGCCGAGCTGTGAGCAGTGGAGGCAGGTGGGGACCACAGCGCCGCTTGGAATCTATCAGGATCCATTAAAGCCCTTTATGGCATGGATACAGGCTACTTGAGGGACCATCTCACCCAGTGGGATTGGCCTGCCCCACCTCTGCCAGCAGAGGAGGCCTGCTGCAGACCCCATTGGCCCAAGTATTCCACCTGGCCAGGTCCAAGAGAAGAGCCTTCTCTGCCATTGCACCTGACCTTTGGAACATCTTGCAACCCTCCCAATCTTCCGTAAGAGCCTAAAGATCTGGCTCTGCCAGTTAGCTTGGAGCCCCAATAGGGAAGCATCAAAGTGGAGATGATCCATTAACAACAGATCCTACCTCTCCCCCCACCTGCTCCTGCCCTCCCCATTTTTTTCATTGGGCCACAGTATTTGGATCTTCACAGTATTTTATTTATGTCTTTTAGCTTTTGTATAGCTTTTATCTTTGTATGATTATAAGCTGCTCAGAGTTAGCTTATGGTAAGATGGGTAACCAACAAATTTTACAAATAAATAATAAATAAATCTTATCACACGGATCCTGTGTGCGATCTCATGCAAATATACTGAAATCTTGTGAGATTCAATTTTCACATGACAATTCAGCAAAACAATTTGATAAATGTATCTCTCTTTCACTTTCTCTCTCATTCCAGAGGATCAATTTAGGGTGATTTCCACCAAACATTATGGAATGTTTGGTGGAAACAAAGGCAAAATTCCTTAGTTAATACATTTTTTTATTGCTTTCGTTTATGGTTAGCTATAAAGCATAATCCACCCAACTCAGAAATTTATGGTTTAGAAAAAATACTAATTTTTCTGCTAATAAGGAGTAATAAATATGCAGGGAAGGAAAAGCATGAACTAATTTTTTTATCTGCTCACTCTACAATATTAGCTCAAGGTTTCATCTTTTTACCATGGTGTATCAACTACCTTAGAATCAAAGGGTTACTGAAAAAATAAAATATATGCGGTACCCAGTGAACTACTGGAATTCAGCCTAATTAGAACATGATCAGTGCATGAGATTATTATTATCAAGCCATAACTGACAATGTGCTTTTCACCTGCTTTCTCTAATGAGAATGTGACAGTGTTTCCATTGAGATTCAAACAGCTGCTATTCATGTTGTCATTATCTTTCAGGCTACATCTTTGTAATACATCCTATCCAAAGTCTCTCTTGAAACTGCTATTTCTGGACCAGGTTAAAAGTAAATGGACAGAAATGAATTGTTAACCTACCTGGCCACACTGTTAGGGTTGGCCTGGTTGATTTGCTGAGAGCACAGAAGCATCAATAGACTTTGCTACAATGTCCTGATATAAGAACACCACAGGATAGTCTGAATATAAAAAAAAGCCCTTGCTGCTCTGTGATTCATTTATTTAACTTCTTTTAAATTGTGTGAAAACAATGTAAACCTCTTTGCTTTATCACAACTGTAGAGATGTCAGTTGAAAGTTGTTTTTAAAAATCCAGCCTTCACATCCAGGGACATTCCTCTTTCCTAACAAGTCCAAAACAGAAGTTTTCTGTCTTTTATACACAAGTTCAAGCCAGTGTAACAAATAGTTTCAAGATTATTATTATTCCAGGGCCATTTCAATGTAAGATTGAGCTAAGTAGTAGAAATGTGCTATTTGCTTCTCCTCTGACAAGAAAGATTTTCCAGTTAATTAGCAAAGACAGCTGCTTATTTTCTTAATGGGACAGTTAAAACATGACCCCTTTGGCATTAATAGCTACTGTAACCAGTACTTTGCCCACTTTGTGTGATTTTTGCAGGAAAAGAAAACCCTGAAAAGCTGCACAGTAGGGGAAGTGGTGTAAAGAAAAACAAAAGTCATCACCATGAAATACAAAATACAGAGACATCTACAGGGCACTTCCCTACAAAACGGACATCTCATGCTCACCATGAGAAGCAAACTCAGAGAATTACTAAGAGACCAATAGCCCAACCATGAGTTTCCACAGATTCTGCACTATGGCAAATGATCAAAACCTTTCTGATTAACAATTTCCAGGGCAACATCTAATCAGGGCTAAATAAAAGCTTAAAAACTGATAAATGATAAAAGCAAATCAAAGGTGCTAACAACAAAGCAATGAAAACCTCATCTGTGAATAATGTCCGCAATATTAAAATATATGAATGATTGCAATAATAAATTGTTAGTTGCATTAAAATATAGTATTTTATATTATAAAATAAACAGAAATCCCTAAGTAAACCTCCCAAGGTCAGTCCCCTTCTCCTGGTATTTCTGAGTGAATGAATGCAGAGAAGAGAAGGACTTGAAAGAGGGATTCCCATTAAACCCATTATTTGTATGGAAAAACCCCTAAAGATGCTTGACAACATAGCATTATTAATATTCCAGTCTTGCAATACAGCTGCATTATTAGTGTAAGAGAATATTTTCTAGTTCAGGGTTGAACTTTTCAGTTCTTGGTATTCTCTGAACTTGATTGCTTGCTTGCTTGCAGGCACCTCATTACCCAAATAGATAACACAGTTGTTATTAGTCAGAGAAAGGCTTTATATTGTACACAAATATTTTAGAAACAGGATAACTTATAGGAAAAGAATTAGAAAGGTTTTCAGGATTAATATTAAAGCATAGAAAGTTATATACTTAGAATTTTGTATTTTTGCAAACACACATCCTCACATTATCAAATAAGATATTAAAAATGGAACAGGTGGAGGTATGCAAAAGGAGATATTCTTCCTATACAGATAGTTCTTGACTTATGTCCACAGTCGAGCTTAGAATTTCCATTGCTAAGCAAAGAGTTGTTAAATTAGTTATGGTCAGTTTTTTTATCTTTTTAGCCATAGTTAAGCAAATCATTGCAGTTATTAAGTGAATTATGTGGCTGTTAAATGAATACAACTTCCCCTATTTGCTTTTCGGAAGCCAGCTGGGAAGGTCGCAAATGGTGATCACATGACCGGGTACTGCAACCATTGTAAATGCAGGTAGGTTGCCAAGCACCCAAACTTTGACCATATTGACTGTGGGAATGCAACAGTTGAAAGTGTGAGGACCGACTGTCACCCTTTTCAGTGTTATTGTAATTTCAAATGGTCACTAAATGAATGGTTGCAAGTCGAGAACTAATTGTACTTCTGATCTTCTTGTCAATACCCGCCCAACCTGCCCATGTATTAACACTGCAAAATAGTTGGAATTGAAATTCTACATTTTTTCATAAGAAAAAGGATCCAGGATTCTCTAGTGCTGTGAAAAAAATATCCTGTCAGAAAGATATCCTACATTTAACCTTGTCATAAAGCTACTTGAACCTTATTTTGTAGGATTTATACTACTTGATACTGTGAAATTCCCTCTTGTCTTCTCCAGTGCTTTGAAAGAACTATGGACAGACCTTATTAGTGGTGTACTGAAATATCTTCATACTAAACACTGGAGGCTTTTAAGAAGAGATTGGACAACCATTTGTCTGAAATGATATAGGATTTCCTGCCTGAGCAGAGGATTGAATTAGATTAGTAGACTCCGAGGTCCCTTCCAACTCTTGTTATTCTGTTATTAATTACACATATTTCATTTATTTATTTGGTTTCTATCCTATTAAAGAATTGGCCAACCTTCAAATCACAACTTCTACCTGCATTTTTCCACAAACAACCTGTTGAAGTAGATATGAAGAAAGAGAATGACTGGCCCAAAGACACCCAATGTAATTCTGGACTAGAAGCTTGAAGCTGGACTAAACATGGGTCTCTCTAGAATGCCTAGTTCCTCACCTTAACCACTACATTTTTCTGGTATTGGAACACCTGCATAGACTAATAAAAGCTACAGAATTAGCACAAAGATGTCATGTCCAAAATCATACACTTGATATCATTCCTAGAATTTATGGGAAAAGGCTTTACAAAAACAGTATAGGCTCTTATTGTGTAATTGTATTGGTCCTCAAAGTATGAATTTGGAGGGTAAATATATAATAACAGTACCCAGATATTTGGAGGAAAATTAGCTTCATAACATATATGCTTATTATGTAGCTCAATCATAGTAATCCATCTATTGATACTAAAACAAAAGAAAACCCATTCTGAGGAACTGTATTAAAATTGCACCAACATTCTAATAAGGTTAAGAAAATTCAAGATAAATAAAAGGCACAAATTATTATTATTGTTATCATTCTGGGTTTTTTTATAAGCAGCACCTGGAATACTGTACATATTTATAAGCATAGCTGGCTCAACTTTCTGAAAAATGTTCAGCATCTGCATAAACAAAAACAATCTGATTAATAACAAAATTAATTAGAAATGTTCCAGAATATATTATTTTATATGCTAAAAATGCTACAATGCCTACAGAAATGGAATGTTTTCAGGACTTTTAGCCTCTGAGCACATTGTATTCTTAAGATGCTCCTGTATTATGCTCAGGATAATTTGCTTCCAAGTATGCTTTAGAAAATCCTGTCTAGACTGAGATAATTCAGCAAAACCTGTGAGATATTCAGTCCAGACAGTAATTACCTTGTCCTCCAACTGTATTATTCACCTGTTGCTCGGCCATCCAGTTTCTATTCTGGGAAAACAATTCCCAAATGCTTTCCTTCATGGAGGTATGTCTTGTAACACACATACAAACAGAAGATTAAGCTAAATTTATACATACAAAGTTAGCACACATGAAAACAGGCATATCAGCTTTAAAATAAAAATTAGTTTCTTACTGTCCTGTTGGTTTCTAACGCCTTCTAGAACTACCTATACTAGTACTTGTATTGCAGAACAATAGTTATTAACATTTGCCTGGTACTGTAAACAGAAAGGGGCTGGTTCAAAATAACTTCTCCAATCAGTTGAGTTACAAGAGTTTAAGCACAGAAGGGATTATATTGGAATATAGAATAGCAGGGTTGGAGGGAGCCATGGAGGTCTTCTAGAGTTTAGACCAAACCTCCTGCTCCAGCCCTATGTGATTCTGGACATATGGTTGTCCAATCTCTTCCTGAAAACCTCCAGTGATGGAGCACCCACCAACCTCTGGAGGCAAGTTGTTCCATTGATGGATTGTTCTCACTGTCAAGAAATTTCTTCTTAGTTGTTTTAGCTCAAGTCATAGGAGATTCAAGTGACTGAAGTAATGATGAAATGATGCACCCCACTTCACACTCTAAAAGATAAAACCCCAGAGGCAAGTAAGTAGGGAAATAATACTTTCTTGCCAAAGGGAAGGAGCTTATGATGCTTTGGTAGGGTTCATAATTAGGCTGGCTGTACTGTGTCTACCAGACAGCCATAGCAAAAGAGCCAGACTAAGGGTATCTATCAATCCATTTAATGGGGTGAGAAAACAAAAGGAATTCTATATTGGATCGGACATTGTCCAGATCAACAAATATTGCATCAGATATTAGAATTCCTGGGCACCTGCTGAAGGTGGGTAACTATGGCTGTAAGATTATTGGAAGAACAAAAACCACAGAAAAGGCAAAAGTATCCTGTGTATGAAAATCATGCCAATATGGCCTGCTATTATACATCAGAACCAACAAAGCAGGTATACCTAAAGCAAATGTTTGAACATTGAAAAGAATTTATCCAGATTCAAATATCATTGAATAACAATTGGCAGATCAAAGGGGATTAATTACTAGATCTGAAATATTCAGGAATGCAGAACTGGAATTGATTCAGAAATATTGTGAAAATGGAAGATAAAAAACACAATAGTAGAATATAGAAATAACTCAGTTAATAATTGGAAATATAAAGGAAACAGCTGATATGAACTACAGAAATGATAATTTAGAAGAAGTAATTACAAGAGAACAAGTAAGGCCAAGCACTGAAACTGCATTTAAGTACTGAGTAGTCTTAAGTTTTCAACAGATGCAGCAGCATGTTTTTTTTCTCACTCCTTGATTAGAACAGAACGTTTTTTATGTGAATCACAGAATCATCCAAGTGTAGTTTTATTGGCTACATTGTATGCAGTTTCCAATTATTGCACTATAAAATTATAAATATAATTTTAACAATATTATAGTTTTCAAGATAATTTGATAGTGGAAGCATGCATTCAAGAGGGAAAAAAGATAAATAAATGCAATCATGGAAAAGGTAATTTGACTTTTAATGCAGATACTATTCTTAAAACAAAAAAACCCTCCTGTTATCATGAGACTGAGACAGACTTAAATGATCAGAATTAGATTCTCAAAAGAAGATAAGAAATAATATACCGGTACTGTATCTCAGTTGGCCTGAGTTCAGGGCAAAATCAGTTCAGTGTATGCTTCCCTTGGAGGATTATATCTAAAATACTAAACAGTTCAAAAGCTGTAGACATGGAATGACTACTCCCCTCCAATGACTGCAAGGGTCCATCTGACCCTTTCATTTTACATTTTATTAAACAAATCAATAAATGAGAACCCGGATGTGTAAAAGTAACTATTTTGTAAGAACTATTCTGATTCTTAGCAATAGAAATGTGCCCATGGATACAAAATTAGGGATCCTTAGAATAGAGTTTAGAATAGAATAGAGTTGGAAGGGACCTTGGAGGTCTTCTAGTCCAGTCCCCTGCTCAAGCAGGAGAACCTATACCATTTCAGACAAGTGACTGTCTAGTCCATGGTTGTCAAACTTGCAACGCCACGTGACATGTTGCGACATATCGTGACTTTTTTGCCATTGCCAGCAATGGGGTGGGCACAATTTCACTATGATGCATCCGGCCCATGTGCCGGCAGTTTGACACCCCTGCTCTAGTCTCTTCTTAAAAACCTCCAGGATTTCTGAAGGCAAGCTGTTCCACTGGTTAATTCTACTCACTGTTAGGAAGTTTCTCCTTAATTCCAGGTTGCTTCTCTCTTTGATCAGTTTCCAACCACTGTTTCTTGTCCTGCCCTCTGGTGCTTTGGAGAATAATTTGACCACCTCTTCTTTGTGGCAGCCCCTCAAATACTGGAATGCTGCTATCATGTCACCCCTGTTTCTTCTTTTCTTTAGACTAGTCAAACACAAGTCCTGTAGCCATTCTTTATATGCTTTAGTCTCCAGGCATTTGATCATCTTAGTTGTTCTTCTCTAATTTTTTTTTCCAAAGTCTCAACATCTTTTTTGTAGTATGGTGGCCAAAATTGGTTGCAGCATTCCAGGTGTGGTCTCACTAGGGTTCTATAAAGCAGTACTAATACTTTGCATGAACTTGATTCTATGCCTCTGTTTATACAACCCAGGATTGTATTTGCTTTTTTGGCTGCTGCTGCACACTGCTGGCTCATAGTCAAGTGATCGTCCACTAGGACTCCAAGGTCCCTCCCACAGTTATTGTTTTTGAGCCAGGTCTCAATAGAGCTCAATAAGGCTATCATTATTATATGACAATTGTATTATTCAGAATATTAAATTATTAACTCTTTTCCTTTTAAAAAGGCTGAGTGATGTGGACTCTGGGTATCCAAATACTCAAGATAATAAAACAGGCTTACTAAAATCCAGGGTGGAAGCTCAGACTGGTGACCCCCTTCACTTTAGTTAAAAACAGTCATGCAAAGAAAGCACAAGAGAATGTTGCTTTACTTCCACCTTTTAGTCTTTATTTTGGCTTATATTGAGATGGGGTGGAGTAGGGAATCTGGCAAGGTGTTATTTACAATTGTTACTGAAATATAAGTGATAAAAAACCCTAACGTAGCACTGATGTATTTTTGAAACAATCATTAGATGTAATATTGAAGTTTTTCTCTTTCTGTGTACCTTGGCAGAATGCATGTAAAGTCAAATCTCAATCTTGTCTAACCATCAATAATTTTTATTTTGAATCTTTGGGAAGAGAGGCTAAAAATACTGCACCAAATACATGGGGTTTTATCCTCCCCACCCACAAAGAACAAGAAACGTGGAACCTATCCCTCAAATATATATCAATTCTTACTCTCCTTTGTTTCATTAGAATTCCCGTCTTATGTTCAGAAATAAGTACAGGATGGTTAAAACCCTATTTACAAACTATCATCTATAAGCCTGTTGTAGAGGTAATCCTCAATTTACAAGAGTTAGTTTAGTAACCGTTCAAAGTTACAAGAACCCTGAAAAAAGTGACTTATAACTGTTTTTCACAGTTACAACCATTGCAGTATCCCCATGGACATGTGATCAAAATTCAGACGCTTCGCAACTGACTCATATTTATGAAGGTTGCAGTGTCCCAGGGTCATGTGATCACCTTTTTGCAACCTTCTGACAAGCAAAGTCAAGGGGGAAGCTGTATTCACTTAACAACTGTGTTACTAATTTCAGAATGCAGTGATTCACTTAACAACTATGGAAAGAAAAGCCATAAAATGGGGCAAAATTCACTTAACAAATGTCTTACTTAGCGACAGAAATTTGGGGCTGAATTGTGGTCGTAAATTGAGGGTAACCTGTATCTACCACAGTACTTAAAGCACACAATCCACCATGGGCTTTTAGTAAAACTGAGACTAAACTGGCATTACTTGCGAAAATTAAGCAGTACATATTTAAAGACTGTGGGATCATTACAATTCGATAACATTTCCTAATTTTATCTTTATTATCTTTTTTTCCCCTCAAAAACAAGGGGGAAATTTTATTTTTCAGCCACCACAGTTATCAGCCAAATCACAGGAATATTAAATCTTCCTTTTTTAGAACTACTTATAATCCTTTGTCTTGAATTAGAAGCCTCTGAACAATGCTCTTCTCTTCTTGTTTATGAATCTAACAAATCAGCTTGAATTATGGAATATTTTGTAGAATATAGAATACATGGAATAGTTAGCAAATAATACAACATTGAACAGACAGTAAAATAGAAGTTTGATCTTTCCTTGTAGGGAAGTTAGAGTATGTTGTTTAATGTAGTACTTCCATAGTCAGATTGAAGAATTGTTTTCTAAGAACCAAATCTGAAAATTAATATACTAAAGACTGAGATAGTTATATTTGATAGGAAAAAATGATGAATTAATACAAATTTTACATACATAGTGCAAACCTAGAGTTATTATCCCATTATATTCTTATCTCTTGGGCTTACTATGTCAAACTTTCCTTCTGTGATTTATATAATAGCATGCATACATGCAAATCTGGGAAACCCATCACTTGTTTCCTCAATCTGCAGATACAGCTTTTAAAATACAATTTAAAATTACTTCAGGAAGTTTGCCTCTTATCTGCACACGTATTTCCTTTCATCTTACTAGACAAATTTGTTAAATGTATGAAACAGAATCAAGCCACCCAAAAAAGTATCATAAAAATGTACACCCCAGAAGCATCATCTCTTGGATTTGAAAATGGATGATTAAAACTTATATTAAATATAACTAACTAAAATTCATAGAGGATATTTTCCATTACTTGATTTCTGAATCTAATTCCCTTTAGCTGTAGAAGCAAGAAACTAAACTTAGACCCTTTTCAATCTACGTATAAACTTTCCCTTTATATCTCTTGTACAAAGAAGAACATTATTCCTTCAAATTATATTCTGCTTTCAGGAACCATTCTCAAATCAAATAAATATAAATATATAAATATAAATATAAATATCCTTCCACACCTGCAACAATCATTTCTGAAAATCAGGATTATTCCTAAGGAGAAAATGCTTTCCTTGCATATTAGTGGGAGTTAATAATATAGCCTACCTTCATTTCTCCATAATTTTCAACAGCTGTATAATTCTATATATTATTCACTGTTGCTTCAACAATATATTAATTTTTTGGTTATGAAAACGTGGTTATGTCAACAAGCTGTCAATCAAATAATTATTTTTCTTCAAGTGTTAAGTTTTAAAGTATCTGACTATTACTTAGAAATGTTTTCAGCTCCAGAAGATCTTTGACAATTTCTTTCACCATACTACCTTTTTATTTAACTGTTCCCACCCTCCACATTCCTAATTGCTTCACTCTTCCGTGAAGCTTTTCACAATATTGGCAATCATTCACAAGCCTTAGATGTACACTGTTGCTAGGGAACAAATCCCAACTGTGCCTTTAAACCCAGGATTTTAAAAACAAACTTGTCAGGAAAATATTGCTTTTCCATCCACTAAACAGCTCTCTGAGTTAATATGTGTGCACTGTACCTTCATTTATATTTTGCTCTTATTCTACCCAGTATTTAGGCTTCATAGCTCTTTTTGAAGTCTTGTTACAGCACAAAGACATTATACCCAAAGAAATCACTTCAACATCATATGGCTCATTTATACAGGTGAGTGAGAGGAAGGATGACTTAAAAGCATCTTTGATCTTGACTGCCCATCTTTTACCCCCCACCCCTTTCAGAGATTTCAGAGGCAGAAATCTGGGACAATATAACAGAATGCCTCTTGATCTGTTCTTTTCCATCCAAATCCTTAAATTCATAGTAAATATGTTTACCAGGAGGTATATTTAATGCTGCCATATTGCCTAGATCAGAGGTCTTAAACATTTTTTAGGGAGTGGAATCTATTAATGTTTTTTAAATATATATATATCCAGAATTCCTGATCAAGAGTTACTATATTTATTTATTTATTTTTATTACATTTATATCCCGCCCTTCTCCGAAGACTCAGGGCGGCTTACAAGCTTAGCAGTAGCCTTCATTCTATGTATATGCCTGCTTGTTAGGGCTTTCACACACACACCCCAAGCGGCATTATTACAAAGTCAGCTTATTGCCCCCAACAATCTGGGTCCTCATTTTACCCACCTCGGAAGGATGGAAGGCTGAGTCAACCTTGAGCCTGGTGGGATGCGAACCTGCACTAATTGCAGGCCCCCCACATTACTGGTCTTAAGATCTGGCTGCTGGTTGTTTCTATTGTCCTTTTTCACTCACCTTTTTATGATATACGGTTACTTTTTAAAAACCTCACATTGTTGAGCTGTACATGAGAAAGAGAGAGGTTCTGCAGACCACAATTTGAAAAACCCTGCCTAGATAATAAGCCCAGGCTTTTGAAGATTGCAGGGGACTGTAACTTTGCCTTGTCATGGTCAGATCAATTTCTGATCACGGTTCAGAAATTGGTTCCTTTGAAACTTTCTGATGTCCTCCATCCTGAAGAAAGATGGACCTTCTTAGATTAGTCTGCAATAGATGCATGATGGACCCACAATTGGTTTTCAGTTGGTATTTGGAAATTTTTCTGAAAGTTCACCAGAAATCCTAGTTGCGTCCACAAATGATGAAGTGTCAGTTGTGTTGTATAGGACTGCATATGAGCTACTGCTGCTAATCTCACTGAGCCCCTTGGTTTTCTAAGGACTGCAGGGAAACAGAGTAGCCAGAAGAGATGCCTAGATTACTGCTAGAGAAAGATGAAGAATAAATCTGTTTAAACATGACTATGCCCACATTACAGTCTATGTAATGATAACAAGGATTGCAGTATATAATTATTTTACTATGCTTATCACTGTCCAATAGCCCTTTTAAAAGCAACCCTCAGACTCATGGACATTGAAGGACAAGATGAATATATGAAGAGTTGCTATCATGAATACATTAGACATCTGATGGATAAGATCATTCAGATTTAATGAAGTTGGACCCTGGTCAGGTAGGTCTTGAGAAAGTAGACAAGGTCCTTGGGGATATTAGTATTGTCTCTTGCCCCTCCTAGTTGGTTAAGGCCTCCTAGGGGGTGACAAATGGCTGGGCTCAAACAGTGATGCATTCATTCTGGACTGAGTGGACTATCCCATCTGCCTTGAATAATGGTACATTCCATCCTCATGAAGCCGTAACTGGAACTGACAACTGTGGGATAATTTAGAACCAGTTTCCAACTTTCCGTTTTTTGTGCAACATTTAAGGATAAAGTAGAGGCTGAAGGAAACTGATTATCTGAAGCCATTTTGGTCAAGCCTTCAGTCTGAGTACAGCCCTGAGACAACACTGGTTGTACTTATTTGGCAGAACCAGAATAGGGGTGACATGACTCTCCTGGTTCTGTTTGATATTTCAGAAGCATTCAATATCAAAAAGTATTGAATACTAAAATACTAAAAAGGGGGGCAGGATAAAAATAAAATCAAAGCATCCTTCTGGACCATTGATGAGAGTTAGGAGCAGGGAGCACTGGACTGTAGTGATTCACTTTCTGGGGCTTGTTCCAGTTGGTGGTGATAAGGAGTGATATAATGCAAAGTTCTTGCAATATAGAATTTCACAGAGCTTGACACTTTCCTTATGTACTCCAATTCAACATCTACATGAGGCCAGTGCGTGAAGTCACCCATTGGCATGATTGTCAGGTATCATCAATGTTTGAATGATACTCCGTTTTAAATATTGACCCCTAGATGGACAGGCAATGCCACTGAGATCCTGTCTTGGTGCCTGAATGCTGCAAAGTTTTGGGGCACAGGTCTGCAAACCACGGCTCCGGAGCCGCATGCGGCTCTTTCAGCCATCTCCTGCGGCTCCAAGTACTCTGCCATGTGCAGTCCAAAAAAAAAAAAGTGGGACTAAAAAAGTTCAGCCAATCAATTCAAATATGCAGGGTAGGTGCATATTTCACCTTGGCTCCACTCTTCAGTCAAACCCTGTTCTACGCATGCTTGCATGTATGCGCATGCGCACATATTTTTTGCGGCTCCCAGTTTTTCATTTTGTGAGGGAACCGGTTCCGAGTGGCTCTTTCACTGTTTCAGGTTGCTGACCCCTGTTTTGGGGGAAAGAAATGAGCTTGGGCTCAACTCAAGGTGCATTGATTATCAGTGGCTTTTTGGATGTAATTTATGGCTTAGAATTTGAATATGTATAGCTGACTTTCCTCTGGCGGTAAGATTTGCTAGAGTTGGCACACTCCAGGTCGCAGCTATAAAGCACTGTCATTTTGTGGGAATTAGGAGATGTGTCTTCTCAGTAGACACTATGCTTTTCCTGTGGAACAGTATTCACCCTGAAGTTCATATGGTACCCACTCTGGGTTTTTGTAAAGCGGTAAAAATGTGGCTTCCAGCAGTTCCTGGGGTAGAGTGAGGTGATAAGCTCTATGTATTTACATGCATGATTGCTCATGTTATGGTCTCAGTGCATGCTTGTAGAACAGCAAATCAAATAAGACACAATGTATATATTGGCACAGGTATTTTATCTCTTTTATTCTTAACTGTGCAATTATAATGGGCTGTCAGAATAACCTTGAGAGATAGTAGGAAGGGCTGCAGCCTGGACAATGAGGGGAAGCACTTTCCAACTTGCAAGATTCTATAACTGTAACTACAGTAAAGGTAGCATTAGCATTTATGGCTTTGGTTTCCAAGTCTGGGCTATCTTGAAGGCCTGACAGCAGCTGATTTCAGAACACACCTGGAATACTGCAACCAATTTTGGTCACCACACTACAAAAAAGTTGTTGAGACCTTGGAAAAAGTTCAAAGAAGAGCAATTAAAATGATCAAAGGCCTGGAGACTAAAGCTTATGAAGAACGGCTGCAGGACTTGCGTTTGGCTAGTCTAAAGAAAAGAAGAAACAGGGGTGACATGATAGCAGCATTCCAGTATTTGAGGGGCTGCCACAAAGAAGAGGGGGTCAAACTATTCTCCAAAGCACCAGAGGGCAGGACAAGAAACAATGGTTGGAAAGTGACCAAAGAGAGAAGCAACCTGGAATCAAGGAGAAAATTCCTAACAGTGAGGACAGTTAACCAGTGGAACAGCTTGCCTTCAGAAATCATGGGCACTCCACCACTGGAGGTTTTTAAGAGATAGACAGTCACTTGTCTGAAATGGTATAGGTCTTCCTGCTTGAGCAGGGGGCTGGACTAGAAGACCTCCAAGGTCCCTTCCAGCTCTATTCTATTCTTCTTCTATTCTTGATTTAACTTATGATAATATCTTACCTAAATTAATTTGAAATCTGAAATGTTCCCTCCCCACTCTGTGTTTATTAGCAGCTTGCTAAATTGACACTGTGTTAGCAGATCTATAAAAAGATCCTTTTTGGCTTCTCTGTTATGTTTTTTTTTAAAAACAGACTCAGCTTCTTACAAAGCCTATCATGGGTACGAGAGCCCGATCATTTTTTCTAATACATGAAAAACTTGTGCAAGATTCTGACAGCATTGCGGGGTGGAGAGCATTTTCAATGAAACTGATTGAGAAACTCTTTCTATGTAGCAGTTGATTCTGTCTCTTTCCGAGTATCAGATGAACTTTAAAGATTTTTTTCCAGCTTTTCTTTTTAAGAAAATGTGTAAATCATTTTATTTTGGTCCCAATTTTACAGTATTATCATTTGAGTTTGGCATTTGAGCTATTTATTGTATTAAACTGTGCTACTTTGTAGGAGTATTTGGGGGTCAGAAAGTAGTGTAAAGTACCCCAATAAAATGCATAAATATACAACCACTCAAAATTGATAGCATTATCTGTTTAATATCAAAATTACTGATTTGTTTTCTTCAATTTTATATAATTTCCAGAATGTCAAATAGGAGCAGACATAGACACCACAAAAATGTGTTTATGAAAATGAAATTGTCATGGCAACAAGAATGAACTCAGAAATATTTTAAAAATAGCAAATTAACAGGAACTATTTATACAAAATATATTCTTTCAGAAATGTATTTAAATACACTTTCCCTGTATGCAGAAAATAAAGGACAGCCACATCATAAATTTAAATCATTTTAAAAATCATTTAAGATTAATTCAAAGCATGTTAATTCAGGTTAATGAGGGCAGATATGATATTGTTGCCATTACGGAAACATGGTGGGATGAAACCCACAAATGGAACACACAGCTAGAGGGATTTAAATTATTCAAAAGAAACAGACCAAATAAAAGAGATGGAGTTGTTCTCTCTATAAGAAATAACTACATCTCTACAGAAATAGAGCACAACAATGATGAAAATTGTAAACCTGAAGGCATTTGGGTCAATGTAAAAGGGAGAAAAAATGACATTGCCATAGGTGTATACTATAGGCCACCCAACCAAACAGAGGAAATAGATGAACTTTTTGCTAGTCAGCTAACTAAGGTATGTAGGAAGCACATCACAATAGTAATGGGGGACTTTAACTACCCTGACATCAACTGGGAGACAAACTCTGCACCAAGTGGAAGATCAAACAGATTCCTGACAAACCTAGCAGACAACTTTGTCACCCAAAAAGTAGACAAGGGAACTAGGGGATTAGCCATTTTGGATCTAATTCTCACTAACAGAGATGAAATGATAGAAGGTGTTGAAGCCACAGGAAGCTTGGGAGGAAGTGATCACGCAATACTGGAATTCAACATTATGGAAGCACAAGCAATAGAATACAGTCAAACTACAGTCTTATACTTTAAGAGAGCTAATTTCAATAAACTTAGAGAGAGCTTGGGAAGGATTCCATGGATGAGAATCCTCAAGGGGAAAACAACTCAAGAAGCTTGGGAAATTTTGAAAAGTGAGATAATAAAAGCCCAGTCTAGCATAATACCACCAAAGAAGAAAAATAACAGCTCTCAAAAGAAACCAGCATAGCTGCATAAAGAACTCACTGATAAATTGAAAGATAAAAAGGACAAGTATAGAAAGTGGAAAGAGGGGAACGTAACTAAGTCAGAATATCAGCAAATAGCCCGAGCCTGCAAAGACAAAGTGAGGAAAGCTAAGTCTCAAAATGAACTAAGGCTTGCGACCAAAGTCAAAAATAACAAAAAAAAAGCTTCTTTCAACATGCAAAAAACAAAAAAGTAAAGGAAATGATTGCTCCATTAGTGGGTGAAAGTGGCAAGAAGGTGACAAGCAACAGGGAGAAAGCAGAACTATTTAACTAATTTTTTGTGTGTCTTTACACAAAGGAAAAAACCAGACCAACCTATCAAAAATAGTGCCATAAAAAACAGATAGAAACACAAGTTAAGATAGGAAAGAAAATGGTAAGTGAGCACCTGTCCAGCCTAGACGAGTTCAAATCACCAGGACCAGATGGAGTATACCCCAAGGTTCTCAAGGAACTGGCAGATGTGATCTCAGAACCACTGAACTATATTTTTCAAAGATCTTGGAGCACTGGGGAACTACCAGAGGACTGGAAAAGAGCTGATGTAGTTCCCATCTTCAAAAAAGGGGAAAAATGGATCCAGGAAATTACAGACCTATCAGACTGACCTCAATACCTGGGAAGATTCTGGAAAAGATAATCAAACAATGAATCAGCGAGCACCTAGAGGCAAACAAAGTCATTACTAAAAGCCAACATGGGTTTGTCAAAAACAGTTCATGCCAGACAAATCTTGTTGCACTTTGACCAAGTGACAAAATTAGTGGATCAGAAGAATGCTGTGGATATAATTTACTTGGACTTCAATAAGGCATTTGATAAAGTAGATCACAAACTACTACTTGATGAGATAGACAAATGTGGCTTAGACAGCATCACCACCAGATGGATTCATAGCTGGCTGACAGGCCGTACTCAGTGTGTGGTCCTGAATGGAACCGCATCTACATGGACGGAAGTGTGTAGTGGGGTGCCCCAGCCATTTGTCTGAAATGGTATAGGGTTTCCTGCCTGAGCAGGGGGTTGGATTAGATGACCTCCAAGGTCCCTTCTAACTTTACTATTATGATTATGATATGATTATGTGATTCTACTACTTACTTGTAAGTAAATAAGTAAGTAAATAACTTGTTATACTCATTTTAAACTATTTTTATGCTGTTATGCTTACTATGTATAACATCTTGGATAATTATTATAACTTTTAACCTAGGCAAGAACTGCAATTAACAATTATTGTTGTATTTTGTTTATAAACTTCCAAGAAAAACTTTATTTTTTTTACAGTTATAAAATATTATTGAATTGTCAGATGCAAGGAACAAGGTAGCTGGTCAGAATGGTATGTTTTTGCCACTTGCCTATTAACAGGAATCTTGCCAGATTCATGCACTGACTAGATAAACTACTAGATAAACACTGCAAAGTTTAGGGAGGGTGTGCTTTCCGCTGCTCCCTCCCCCTCCCTCCACAATTCCAGGCTAGTCAGTCTCCTACTTCTCCCCTCACTTCAACTCCAGATTCCACTACAGGACTCATTTATCAGATTCAGATGAAATGTAATTTATACTTGTTACATTTAAATAATCATTAATGGCTGTAATAGTTATCTTAAACATACACTTGTATTATACAAATAAATTATTCGTGAGAGATTTTAATACCATTACAAATACAATTCTGCAACTACTAATCACATGCCATCTAGTACCAGTTTGAAAAAAAAATCCTCTTGTTCTAGTAATAATTGTGTTGAACAATTTTTTTTTCATCAGGGTCCAGTCCAAGCTGGGAATAAACAAACATGGAGACTGCTTTAGAAAGAAGGTTGTAGTTTATTGAAGAGGAGAGCCAGACAGAAAGATGGCTCTGGAAAAACTGACCACATGTATTAGGGAGTGGGTTTTTACTGTATACCTTCTTGAGCCTTTGTTTGGAGTTGTTCCTGTGGCATGAACTTTGACCTGAGTCTGAGTGTGGCTTTCTGGTATTCTGATGGTGGTGGGTTAATCCTATTATGTCCCAAAGGCCATATCCTTCTTCCCTGGGGGTGTGGTTGATGACTGTTGGATTTTTTGGTGTGAGAGATTGTTGATTCTAGGGATCGTTTTTTCTAATCCAAGCTTCCTGACTCCAATCTTCCTGACAAGATCATCACATCTGCATTTCTGCAGACCTGGTTTCTGTTTGGGGCAGAGAGACTTGGGGGGAGGGGGGGTTGCTTTCTACCTTTAAAATCCTTTGGGGAAATATATTCTGCCTTTTTAATATTTACCAAAATGTTTCTTTCTCTGGATTCTTCCCACAATTGCACTATAGCACAAGTTTTGCAATCAACAGATAAAAATTGCACAAACGATTTGCAGAAATAAGCATTCAGAATGCTAAAATATATTTTAATAAAGCTATCATACCAGAATTTTTAATTAGCAACTTAAAAATCCTTGCTGGAATGATAAAAATACATTATTTTGAATATATTTTCAGTTGAAAGATTTTGTAGAAATAGGTAATCTGATCGTGATTCTTATCTGGTTTATCTCATGAAATCAACATCAATTTTGCAAGTTTTCTACTCTCTTCCAAAGAGAAGAATTTCAGGAATGGCTACCAATTCCCAAGGAACTCCACTATCTGCTGTGCATCTGGCAGTAGCATTGTTGAAACACCAGCAGCAAGCGGATGCACAGATGACCAATTTGTAGAATGCCACAATAACAACTAACCCAACAGCTGGGACAGAATTTGCCCCAATGTATAGTAGCACAACTTGGGGCTCAGCCAATGATCCTGTATCCCATGGGTGAATTGTGTGGGTGAATGAAGAAAAATGTTTTCAATAGGTATGCAAAATATGAACTAAGATTTTGAAGCTGCTTATTTCTACTATAATTGTACTATGATTTAATGTTGTCACCATCCCTGAAATATAAAGATTTTAGGAGAATAGAATGAAACAAGCAACTCTCAAATCCTGGTATCATTTTTACTCATCAATTCCAAATTCCCTCCACCTCTTATTTGGGGCCGGCAAAGTAGTGGATACAGGAAATCAATTTTATATAACATCCACTCAAAATAATTTTCTCTCCTAGCTAAGTTGTAACATTGGGACCTGGTTCTACTGAAAAAAGAGTTGCCAGGTCAATTGTATAGTTATGGGTGGGCTTACCTCCAATTATTTTCCTATGCTTTTTCCTGTTAAAATACTTATTATCAGCCAAGATCTCTGCAGTTTAAGCCTAAGCCTAATTTTAATTTTCCTGATTTTTAATTATACCATTTGGTATATACATTAACTTCTGACTCTTTGGAATGGAAATTATTTTGAATGTGAACCTCTATGGGTACAACTAGAAAGTTATTATTTGGCTCCTCTGAATTTCTGGCAGGTGTTTAGCTGTAATTTGTTTGGAAATTAACTTTACTGAAAACAACAAACACCAAGACATATTACTGGGAATAAGATTTAGATCTGATACTTCTCATGAAAAACTGACTGTCTAAAACAGGGGTGTCAAACTGCTGACCCATGGGCAGGATGCATCACGCCAAAACCCCGCCCACCCCATTGCCGGCAATGGGGAAAAAGTCACGCTACATCGCGACACATCACGTGACGTCGCGAGTTTGATACCCATGGTCTAAAATAATTCTTACTTAAAGATGGTGCATGAAAAGTGTTCTTTAAAAAAATTAACACCTTTAATTAGCTTATCACTACTTCTACTTTTAAGACTTTGGGAACGCTATAAAAAGAATACAACCTACCTAAAATTGCTGAATGGCAATATACTGTATTTAATTGAAACATTTATTTTCCCAATCTGGATGCTTTGATGCTCTGAATTTTTAAAACTTTGGTTGGTTAGTGCCTTTTCATTTTCATATTGAAAACAGTGGTACCTACAAGTTTGTGAACATCTTTAATATTTCTGCATAAATATGACCTAAAATCTTACCTGTTCTCCACACAAATCCTAAAACTAAATAAAGAGCACAGTTAATCGAGTCAAAAACATTATACTTGTTCATTGATTTATTGAAGAAAATGATCCAAAGCTATATATTTGTGTGTAACAAAAGGATGTGAACCTATAGGATCATCACTTCATTTGAAGAAGTAATCAGGTGTATCATTGTACCTACTGCGGAATCTGATAATCAAGTCTGTGTGTGATGTCATGCCTTACAGGTAGGTAGTCCCTTCGTTCAGTGACCAACTGAAATTACGATGGTGCTGAATTAAGGGACTTATGAGCCCTGCCTGAATTTATGGCCACTGAAGTGCCCCCATGGTCACATGAACAAAATTCAGGTGCTCAGCAAGGCACCTGCTCTTATGGTCAACTGCAGGGATGTTGCAGCAGCTCCCCTGCTTATCTTCCTCCCACATCCCCCTCCCTGTCAGATCCCTGCAGGCTTTGGGTCTGCTTCACACCCTGCTGGGTCTCACATCCTCCTCCCCAACCCCCATCACAGCTCATTCACTTAGGTTTTCTCTAGATGTCATTTGAGAAATAGCCTCTCCGCCACACGGCCTTCCTACATGGAGGCAGTGTGGCACCGTCCCAGAAGTGGGAACTACCTTGGAAGCAACTGCAATGAATTGTGGCCACTCTGAAATAGCACTTGCTTCCAGGATGGTCCCATAGTCTCCATACTGTACGGAGAGGCCAAGGGGCGGATCACTTGGCTCTCCTTCTCAAATCTGGAGCTTTAACTGGTAGATTTGTTAGCTGGGGCACAATCTGAGATTTGAATGGCATGGTTTTCTATAATACAATTATAATACAAGAGGAAAGGGGTTAAAAAAAGAAAGCTCTCATTTATGGAAAACAGTCTATAATGCAACTCCAGAGGAAACACTACAAAATATTCTTCACAGTATTTCCTTTGGAATACATGCCATACGTCAGGGAGATATATGAGGATGGTCTTAAATTGCACCAGCTCCTATCAAGAAAGGGCGCAAAATTTAGGAAACTCATTTATGCTGATTGGTATTTCATAAAGTTAAGACTTAATTAAAATATAACAACTATTTGCTTGAATTATTATCAACAATGTGCTGGTGTAATATCACACCATGCAAAAGAACATTTAGAGCCAATTCCATGGCACTATTCTTTGGCTTTTAATATATTTACAGGAGGATTAAACAGCATGCTATTTTAACAATGTCAGCATATGTAAAGTCTTATCTCAGTGCTGCTCAAGGACACATTACCCAGTTATTTTGTACTCAAGAGGAATTTTGCCAACCACATTCTATAGTATTTCTTCATATTAATACACACACACACACACACATACACACACATATATAAATTTCTCTTCTGGTTTTTTGCAAATAGCCTCTAGTTCTATCCTGGCTACATTAACATTACAAGTTTAAACAATTGCAAAACTTAACATTTCTCAAAGGCAATACAAAGAGAAATTCCTCTCATGAATAGTCAATATAGCTAGAAGAAGAAAATAACTCATCTTTTTGACAGTTTGCCATATCAGATACAACAAGGAGAAATACAACAGATGGGAATTTTGCTTCTCTGAATCTTCCTATCAGAAGAGGTATAATTCAGCTATGAGGTGACATGAAGCTTGTTTCAGTAATCTTATATCTAATAAAACTGACTTCTGATTCTGGAAGTTGACTTTTTTCTCTCTAAATATTCCCATTCTAATGGCCATGCAAGAGCATTTCACCTCTCCTTTTCCACTCGAGATGGACCCGATTCATCATGTGAAAGAGTTTCGTATTTCCACTAAATGGAAATTTTGTAGAGAATTGAAGGAAAAGCCAATAATGTAAACCCAAAATGTTTTTTCGTGGTGGCTGCAGTAGATAAACCTCAACAACTTTAAAAGGGAATGCATATGTTATGCTACTACGTATGTTCATACAATTAAAGCAAAAGATGCTTACATTTTCTTCCCCACATTTAAGTTCCTGTCCTAACAAGAATGTCAGAACTTGAGAAGTGCAAAGCTTTTATTTGGGATTCTGAATTAATTACTCTGTGAACAGACTTCTCCTGGCTCCATTCTAAAACATCACAATGAATTCAGGATAAACAACACCGAAATTGGTTTACAAAATTCAAAACCCCCAGTACTTAGCAACAGTTACTAGCTTAAATCAGTGCTATTTTTAACAGTAGCTGAAAGATATTCACAGAGGATAAAGACGAATATAGTTCTTAGCTCCAGAACTTTTGATAACCAAATGGGGGATGCAGCTCTACCAACATCAATTAAAACTGCTTTTAGGCTCTGCTGGTATATATTTGGTTAACTGCCAAAGAAAAAGACAGTGCTGGATTGCATGCTATATGAACACTCGTCCTGGTCCCACAGAAACCCCTGCTTTCCCCTATAAGAAATCCAACTTCAGGGAGTGCAGGCTGGCCACTCTGCTCCCTTCAGTGGAACTACCAAAGAGAAGAGTTACAATCGCCAGACGTGTTGTGCGGACTTTCCACTTCTCCACGCGACTTGCTCGCACTAGCCTGGACAGGCAGCTTGACTTGGTTTGCAACTGAGCGCTTGGTAATAGAATAGACCCCCTTTCCCACCTCCCAAGTAACGGCGAAACATAAAGCAGCCGCCCGAGAGAGGCAGCCAAGGCGTCTGCCTAACCGGCAAGCTCCCCACGAGTCCAAAACGGAAAGGCACAGACGGACGCAAGACGGAACGTCCCGCCCAGCAGCCTCGCCCAGGCTACACCTTCGCACCTGGGCGGTTAGCTGCGTCTGCCTTAACAGAGGAATTCCGCTTGCTTCGGGTACGTCCCCGGTTCCCGCTTAGTTTTCTTTTCTTTTCTTTTCTTTTGTTTTTTCTAGCAGGTGGAGTCACGCGAGCGCCGCCTAGCGGGCGTGCAATTGCGAAGGGCAGGGGCGGCTTACCTAGTCCAGGTACGAAGGTGTTGAGGAACAAACAGAGGACGGCTACAGGGAACGGCATGTAGGGGATGGCGGCACGCAAGGGTCCCTTCTTCTCGCGCACTTGCACTACCACGCCGCCGGAGGAGGAGGAGGCGGCAGTGGCGGCGGCGGCGGCGGCATTTCCTCGCGCGGCGTCGCCAGCAGTCGGCCCGGCAGCGTCCCCTTCTTTGGGGCCATGGTCCATGACGCCCGCTTTAGCCGGAGCAGCCAGGAAGCGCCGGAGTAGCTGCGTCCCAGAGCGTCTCCGCTCGTGTGAGCCTCCGACCGGGACTCCGCGTCTGCCTAAGGACAAGGAGGCGCCTGAGCATAAGTGGAGGGAATCTCGAGGCGAGGCGCGGTGCTAAACGCGCGTCCAAGCGCCCGACTACGCCGCTTGGAGAGACCGCGCTACGCACGCTCCCGCCTCTCTCTCTCTCTTATCCTCGCCCCGCGCGCGCGCTTCTCCCGCCCGAAGGCGAGCGGTAGATTGATGGCCTTTCTGCCTCTTTCCTCAGGTCCTGGCTTCGCAGACTCTCTCCGACCGCCACGTTACAGGGGGACTTGGCTTATTCCAGCGTTTCCCAACCTTAGGAACTTGAAGATGCGTGGACTTCAACTCCCAGAATTCCCCAGCCAGCATAGCTCACCTGTTCTGCCCCGTCGAGTAGTTTTTCTAGAAAGTTATGAAAAATCACTCTTTACCCCCCCTCCCCAAGCGGATGCACAGATGACCAATTTGTAGAATGCCACAATAACAACTAACCCAACAGCTGGGACAGAATTTGCCCCAATGTATAGTAGCACAACGTGGGGCTCAGCCAATGATCCTGTATCCCATGGGTGAATTGTGTGGGTGAAGGAAGAAAAAATGTTTTCAATAGGTATGCAAAATATGAACTAAGATTTTGAAGCTGCTTATTTCTATTATAATTGTTGTTGTTGTTAGTTGCGAAGTCGTGTCTGACCCATCGCGACCCTATGGACAATGTTCCTCCAGGCTTTCCTGTCCTCTACCATCTTCTGGAGTCCATTTAAGCTCACGTCTACTGCTTCAGTGACTCCATCCAGCCACCTCATTCTCTGTCGTCCCCTTCTTCTCTTGCCCCCAATCTTTCCCAGCATTAGGCTCTTCTCCAGTGAGTCCTTCCTTCTCATTAGGTGGCCAAAGTATTTGAGTTTTAGCTTCAGGATCTGGCCTTCTAAAGAGCAGTCAGGGTTGATCTCCTCTAGGACTGACCGGTTTGATCGCCTTGCAGTCCAAGGGACTCGCAGGAGTCTTCTCCAGCACCAGAGTTCAAAGGCCTCGATTCTTTTGCGCTCAGCCTTTCTTATGGTCCAACTTTCACTGCCATACATTGCAACTGGGATGACCATAGCCTTGACTATACGCACTTTTGTTGACAGGGTGATGTCTCTGCTTTTTAGTGTGCTGTCTAGATTTGCCATGGCTTTCCTCCCGAGGAGCAAGCGTCTTTTAATTTCTTGACTACAGTCCCCATCTGCAGTGATCTTGGAGCCCAGGAAAATAAAATCTGTCACTAGCTCCATTTCTTCCCCATCTATTTGCCAGGAATTGAGAGGGCCGGATGCCATGATCTTGGTTTTCTTAATGTTTAGTTTCAACCCAACTTTTGCACTCTCCTTCTTCACTCGCAACAAGAGACTCTTCAGTTCCTCTTCACTTTCTGCCATTAGAGTGGTATCATCTGCATATCTTAGGTTGTTGATATTTCTTCCAGCAATCTTAATTCCAACTTTTGACTCCTCTAGCCCTGCCTTTCTCATGATGTGCTCTGCATATAAGTTAAATAGGCAAGGCGACAGTATACAGCCTTGCCGGACACCTTTCCCAATTTGGAACCAATCAGTGGTTCCGTGTCCAGTTCTCACTGTTGCTTCTTGGCCCGCATATAGGTTTCTCAAGAGACAAATAAGATGTTCTGGTACTCCCATCTCTTTAAGAACTTGCCACAGTTTGTTATGATCCACACAATCAAAGGCTTTAGCATAGTCAATGAAGCAGAAGTAGATGTTTTTCTGGAACTCTCTAGCTTTCTCCATGATCCAGCGTATGTTGGCTATTTGATCTCTAGTTCCTCTGCCTCTTCGAAATCCTGCCTGTACTTCTGGTAGTTCTCGATCCACATACTGCTGGAGTCTAGCTTGTAGGATTTTAAGCATAACTTTACTAGCATGAGAAATGAGTGCAATGGTGCGATAGTTTGAACATTCTTTGGCACTGCCTTTCTTTGGAATTGGAATGTAAACTGATCTTTTCCAATCCTGTGGCCACTGTTGAGTTTTCCAAATTTGCTGGCAAATTGAGTGTAGCACTTTTACTGCATCGTCTTTTAAGATTTTGAATAGCTCAGCTGGAATACTGTCACCTCCACTAGCTTTGTTGTTGCTCAGCTTTTCTAAGGCCCACTTCACTTCACATTCTAGGATGTCTGGATCGAGGTCAGTGACCACCTCATTGTGATTATCAGGGACGTTAAGCTCATTCTTGTATAGTTCTTCTGTGTAATTTTGCCATCTCTTCTTAATCTCTTCTGCCTCTGTTAGGTCCCTGCCATTTTGGTCCTTTATCATGCCCATTTTTGCATTGAACGTTCCCTTCATCTCTCTAATTTTCTTGAAAAGATCTCTGGTCCTCCCTATTCTATTGTTTTCTTCTATTTCTTTGCACTGTTCATTTAAGAAGGCATTCTTATCTCTTCTAGCTATTCTCTGGAATTCTGCATTCAATTGGGCGTATCTTTCTTTTTCTCCTTTGCCTTTTGCTTCCCTCCTTTCCTCAGCTATTTGCAAAGCTTCCTCAGACAGCCATTTTGCTTTCTTGCATTTCTTTTTCTTTGGGATGGTTTTGGTTGCTACCTCTTGTACAATGTTGCGAACCTCTGTCCATAGTTCTTCAGGCACCCTGTCTATCAGATCTAATTCCTTAAATCTATTTGTCACCTCTACTGTATATTCAACGGGGATATGATTTAATTCATACCTGACTGGCCTGGTGCTTTTCCCTACTTTCTTCAGTTTAAGCCTAAACTTTGCAACAAGAAGCTCATGGTCTGAGCCACAGTCAGCTCCTGGTCTTGTTTTTACTGACTGTATAGAGCTTCTCCATCTTTGGCTGCAGAGCATATAGTCAATCTGATTTCTGTGTTGACCGTCTGGTGATGTCCATGTGTAGAGCCGTCTCTTGGGTTGTTGGAAAAGAGTGTTTGCTATGACCATCGTATTCTCTTGACAAAATTCTATCAGCCTGTGCCCTGCTTCATTTTGTACTCCAAGGCCAAACTTGCCTGAATGATAACTTGTCTCACTTAACAACAAAAATTCTGGGCTTGTGGTCGTAAGTGGAGGACTACCTGCATTTGTTTAGTTTAGGTGCTTGAACTGACTGGAAGCTTTTGCAATGGCAAAATTAATTCAAAAGTGTAGTATAAGTATTATGTTCCTATAAATTAAGATTAGAAGCAAAGCACCAAAATATTTGTTCTGGCATAGTTCAGATGCATTTTTCTAGTGCACATTAAACTATACTTTTCCTAGTTTCCATCCATCTGTCCAATTTCATATTTTTCTTGATTGACTCTCATTCAATTTTTCATTTCCTTGCACATAAACTACAAGGTGTCTCACATGTTTCATATAAGCTTGGGTTTTTTCTGTTAATTTTACATTGCCGAGGAAGTTTATAACCATATTTATTGCCATATGATATGAGGATCTAATCTTTCTGCACTCTGGATTCTCAATCCAGAATCATAGTCTCATCTCAGCTATGGCTTTCCCTTGCCTTGAGCTGGAGATGCCATTTCTGATGCTATGCCCTTGACAACTATCTGTAAAGCAGCACAATTGATATCTTAGTTCTTCTCTTATCCTTTGTCCTGATTATCAAGACAATGGGACCAGTTTTATTATCTTCCAATTTTTTTAAAAAATACATAGATTAGCTCCACAGAGAACACTATAGAGAAAAGAGGCAGCTAGTGGAAATAATAAATCAGTGAAGCACTATGCATGCTTCCAATAGGGATTTGGATTACAGCACTGTTTCCCAACCTTGCCAATTTTAAGATGTGTGGACTTCAATTCCCATAGTTCCCCAGTTGCAGAGTTGAAATCCACACATCTTAAAGCATGCTGTTGGGAATTCTTTGAATTGGAGTCCACAAATGGTATATTAAAGTTGCCAAGGCTAAAAAATACTGGGTTAGAGAATGCAACCCATTGGTTTGACTCTTCACCTACTTTCAAATATTGGCAACTTGTGACCTTCAAGTGCTGATAGATTGTGACTTGATAATTCCAGGTGTGGCACAGCCATATTTCAACAAATCATCAATTTCCAAAAAGGTCCTCAACAAACTAAGAATCCACAACAAAGTTGGTCTGGTTCTAGCATAAAATACAAAATACTATTTTCACGCCAGAATGCTTTTGTCCAGCTCAACATGTGAAATGTACACATGACTTCAACAAATGGTCAGTCTTTCTGCTGTAGAAAGCAGGCTGTGTTCCAGTTAGAACTGATTGGTGGATTAATTATGGGAGAAATTCTGGCTAATCCCACATTTTCTTGAGATAAAAGAGATCAGGCTAGGACATGATGTTTTTCTGCTGTAGCATCAAAGTTATCCCACAGCTTCCTTTGAAATTTGGTAAACCCCCACTGTGAGCATCTTCTCGAAAGCAAGAAAGACAAGCTGTATGAGAGGGCCTATGGACTTCTTTCTATTTTGTAAGTTTAAATTGATTGCATAAAATTGTTGCTGTATTTAGGGGTATATTTTAGTTAACTATAGTGGTAGGACATTATACTGTTTTGTGTTCTTTGTTAGACTGTTTTCCATGAACATGTTAGTGAATACTTTAATGTTTTACTTCTTATTGTAGGTGTGGGTGTTTTGTTGCTTATACTGTCATGCATTTTGTGGGGATTTTAACAATTGTAAGCCACAAGAAGTCAAAATGAAATTGGTGGCATTTAAATTTGATTGATCGATAAGTAAATAAGTACATTGTACTGTATAAATACATTGTATAATACAAGTACATTGTGTAATAAATACATTGTACTAACAGTGAGAAAAATTAACCAATGGAACAGCTTGCCTTCAGAAGTTGTGGGTGTGCCATCGCTGAAGGTTGTCAAGAAGAGACTGGACAGCCACCTGTCTGGAATGGGTCACCTGCTTGAGCAAGGGGTTGGACTAGAAGACCTCCAAGGTCCCTTCCAACTCTGTTACTCTGTTATTCTGTAATACAGTCTGGAATTTTGTTATCAGTTATGCATAATTGTAATAAACAATTCCATTTTCATATAGACACACATTTCATGAGATCATATACTGTACACTGTAACAATTGAAAAAGAGGGGAAATTATAAGAAAAAGCAACAGTGTGTTTTATTAGTATTATTTGTTTGTTGCATGAAAACTGATTACAATGCACAGCAATAGAATTAAATATTTAATTCCTATACAATGAGTGAAAACATACCCCTCCAGTTTGCTATGGTTTTTTGTTTCTTTTTCCTGTCTTTGGGTTATGAACATGTCCTGATACTGTGAGTTGTAAAAACCTTTTAATAGATGATGAGTAATTGTAATTCATTCTGCAACCTACTGTGTAGAACGTTAATAGAAGTGTCATTTGTTTGGAATAGCGACAATGGTGGTGACGGAATATGTAAAATAATGAAAGGGAATATTACAAAGAGTCACAAGGGAAAATGTAGACATGTGACATTAAAGAATAAAGTTGACCTCCGTTCAACTCAAGGCAATTTTACTTGAATTGTGAATCAATTTAAACCATTTACGTTAAAAAGGTATGGAGAAATGAGCTATCATTTTAATTAATCATTTGAATTTGTATAAATTGGCTTTATTATCACAATGATAATAAAAATCTAAGAACGATATAATAAAAACATCCAAGTTAACAGATTACATTAAACTCAGTAAAGTCCTATCTGAGTTGTAAGTCAAAATAAAGAGCTCGGTATTGGGGGTCTCCCTGAAGTCCTGTAATGATGAGTTCAGTGAATATAAACTGAAGCAGTTCCATAATCAGAGAGACACTGTTGAAAATACATATTCAGGCTTGCCATCTTGATTGCTTCTTCGGTCTTAAAGACAATAAGGCTTCAAAATATAAAATGCTTTGGATCCAAAAAACTAGGATCCAAACTAAGACTTTAAAAGCCAATGCCATTACATTAAACTGAGTTCAGAATTACACTGGCAACCAGTGCAAATTTACGGTAAAATGTACACGATCTGACCAGTTTGAGCCCCCACATATTAATATTATGGCTTGGTTGTTACTAAAACAAAGATAATTAAAACCAAATTAATGCTTTATAGTACAGTCTCAGTTTGTAAATAAATTGGAAAAAAATCTTGATCAGTACTGTACTACCATCTGCAGAGATGGTGTACTTGATGCAAGGAGGGCAGTTAATTTCCTCTGAGACCAATATGGTAAAGTGGTGTTGTTCCTATATCTTTTCTGGATTAGGGTTCAGCTTGTTCATTCTCATTTGTCCCCAACCAACTCCAGCATCCTTCTTGGAAAGAAAAAAAAATGAAATTTGAAAGAAAAGTTGAGTTCCATGTGTTGAAATGCAAAGCTGAGCAAGCCAGAATTCTCAGCTCTTTCCTTTGGCATTTGATAATGTTATCTCAGTATTGTTCAATAATGTAAAAACACATGAAAAAGAAGACTTGAGATTTTGTCACCATTATCATTATCTTCGTAATCATTACTTGTATTCTGTCTAACTCTCAGCAACTCTGGGTGGCTCACAACAATCAAAGAAATCAAAACAAATTACCTACCTAGGGCAAATTCAGCACTAGATGAAGTAATGGAAGTCAACTTTCCCTTCCTGAAATCAAAAGTCCAAGGGAATGTTGATTTTAACCACAAAATAAAGAATTTATTACTTCTTTATAGAAAAACTACGACAAATCTAGCCATATATTGTAAATGTAAAGTTTTACATTTTAAAGATACATTGCCAGCAAACATTATATATTGCAAGGTCAGGTTCTTCCCAGTTGTAATATCTATCTGTGAAAGTTGGTTCATCAAAAATGCTGAATGAAGAAAAATCAGTTTGTTAGAATGGTGGCATTGGGGAAATAGCTTTGAGTACCTTAGGCAAGAAAATAAAATAAATCAAGTAAAATGCACTGGAAAAACTAATTTTGAGGCTAGTGGTTCAATATTTTGGGCACATAATGCCAAAGCTGGAGTATTTGAAAAAGGCTCTGATCCTGAAAAAATCCAGCTCTAGTTGCTATGATTGACATATGAGCTTGAGCTTTAAAGAACCTAAAAAAGCAGTTACTGACAGAAAATTCTAGCAAATCTATGTCCATCCCTGAGTCCCAAAGAATCATAGGTAACAACAACAAAAAATCCACCTCATTTGAATTAGATAATGGAAAGGCTTCTCTAACAATTATCTGGGAACTGACTGAATTTACAACATAATCTAAAGAGAGTTGGGATGGGATGTAACAGAGGCAAAAACAGAAAAATCAACTGTGGCATCCAGCATAAATAATTAAAATAGCATCAAAAGAATTAATCCTTCCAAAAGTGCTCATTAAACTAATCTAAAGGTGAAATACCAGCACACCACTCTGGTCAGTTTGTGAAATGCAAAACAGCAGGGACGATCTGTATTTCCAGAAGTATTCCCTAAAATTGGAGGCCACCACTGGGGATGCTTTTCCCTCTCTCTTTCCCTCTCTCCTTAACCCTCTGTCTTTGAACTATTGTGAGGCTGTGGAACCAGAAACAGCCCATTTCTTGATGGCAGATTCAGTTTTGAAAGGACATTGGCTAATGTGTCCTGCTATTGCACCATAAAAAGCTTTAAAGATTAGATCCAATGGCTGTTCTTGCAAGAACCTTGCAAGAACCATGATCAGGAGTTCTAGCAATAGCAATAGCACTTAGACTTATATACCACTTCATAGTGCTTTACAGCCCTCTCTAAGAGGTCTACAGAGTCAGCATATTGCCCCCAACAATCTGGGTTCTCATTTTACCAACCCTAGAAGGATGGAAGGCTGAGCCAACTTTGAGCCAGTGAGAATCGAACTGTTGGCAGTCAGCAAAATTAGCCTGCAGTACTGCATTCTAACCACTGCACCACCACAGCTCTTAGCTCTATCTTTATGGTGAGGTTACATTAACAGAGTCTTGCAAGTCTAAAAGTATCTCCCCTATTATGTCGTGGCTCTGATGAGCAGGAACAAGAACATGCAGAGGAATACAGACAAACACATACTTTATTTAAGCAGAAACTGTACTGAGAGATTGGATTCACCCTGCCTCAATACATATAGCCAGGCTGTATGGTATTAACCAATCGGATTGAAGCTATACTTGCTGCCCAATGTTAACCAATAGCAGGACTGGCGCCGTCCTGTCTGAGATGCTGAAGAACCATTGGTTCTCCAGCAGAGCACGTGGTGATATTCCAAAAGCCCAGTACATAACGTCCCCATCCTTCACTTTTATTCTCCTAAAAACTAGGAAGGGTCCCTTCTGAGATATTTTGCCACCTTTGTCCTTTGCACCCAAATTTCTTTTATCAGACTGTTAACTAAACTTCTGTCTCCCATTTCCACACACCATTATAGTTGGCAACAGCAGAAAATATGGCAGATTGAAGATGGTAGAGAAATGTTAATATGACTTGGCAAAAACTAAGGCATCTGAGATGGGCATCTATTCTTTGAAAACTTGATGTAGGGTTAGTCTGTGTCTGTGCAGCCTGTTTTGAACAGGACACTGATTCCCAACATGTTTCACTTGCTTTTATGTAAATATATACACAGCCAGTACCATCAATCCCCAGTGGTGCTGCTTCAAACGAAACGACATTCTATTCTGTTTCTTCTAAACTTTATTCTGCTCTGGGTAATATCTGTTTAAGTCACACATCCTGTATACAAATCTTGAATGGATTACCAGGCCATTTTACATATTTCAGACATGAGACAAAAATAGACCAAAATGTAAAACAAATTAGGAATGTTGTTTAGAAAAAAGGCAGCTCTTAGAAAATTGGCTTATCCTATCATAACTTGTCCTATCCCATTTTCATTGGCATTGGCATAAATATAGAGTTACTGTAGCCCATTGCTAGGCTTTTATCATTTATATCAGTGATCTAATTTTTGTAATTTCAGATTGCTCTTAATGCAACAAGTTAATTATTTCTGCTCATAAGGAGATTTGATATACCTAAATATATATAGTAATGTGGCCAGAACAGTATCAGTTATGAGTAACAAAACCAGTTGCTCAGGAGAAAAACTAAAATTAGGGATTTCTGTTTTGCCCCTTGAGAAACATCTATTCTAGGAAAAATGTTCTACATTTCAACATTTAAGGAGCCTGCCTCAATTCATACAGCTTATCTAATACGGAAAAGGGAGCAAATAAGTGCAGCCAAGAAAATACATGAAATTAGGTTAATATAAATAAAAATAAATGGCAATCATAATTTTAATTGGTTAGCTTTGCAAGTGAACATTTGTAATCGATCCATTTTCTGCCAGGAGCTCAAAGTGGAAATAGTCCCTGCTCAATTTTTCCTGTAAAATAACCTTACTGGTACACCTTACTGATGGACCCTACTGGTACACCACACTTAATGTTCTTCTTCTTTCATATTAAAAACCAGAATTCAGTAACAACTTTAGCAGAGTTGCTGGGGTGTGTACTGAAGACTTTGGGGTACAAATCATACTTCTCTAGGTCTTAGATTATATGCCTCTGCTGTTTAGGAAACAATAAAGGTTCTCGATTTCTATTTCGGCAGTAATTTTAATTTTTTTTTAAAAGTGCAGCAGCTAAGTTAAAAGAGAGATATCTTTGTTGGAGCTGATAATTTTTTTGGCAGCAATACAAATACACTACAGTATATTTTTAAAAAAAGGATTACAAGCGAGTTTAGCTTTCCTCCTCCTGCTGCAGCACTGAACAGAACAATAGACTGCTCATCGTCTTTGTTGTGTAGTGAGTTCTTCGCGCAGGAAAGAAGACAAGGCAAGTGAGTTTTAAAAAGCTCATGGTTTATTGCTTGCAGGATCTGAACTGAGAATTGGGCTGCAGCTTGCAGCAATTTATAGCCTGGCCCCTAGGCGGCAGCCAATAGATTTAAAGTAACCCATTGCCGCCTAGGGGCAGCCAATAGCAGCACTGGAGACCTGGAGTCTGGGTTGCTGGAGAGCCATTAGCTGCTCCCACTAACCAAGTAGCGTTACACTTGAGCCCAATACATAACAGTTTTAATTCCCCCCGGCCTTTTAAGTGTCCTTCTCCACATGGTTCCCACAGTACTATGTTGCCAGAAAAAATCACAATGCAGCATCCTTTCAGGGTAATTGTGTGGAGGAAGGTAATGTTTCCTCCCATAAATGACTGCACTTTTAAAAAGAAATCTAAAAAGTGCAATCATTACTGGGAGAAACCATTACCTTACCCCACAGGATTACCCTGGAAGGATGCTGCATTGTCATCTGGTGCCTTTCTTCTGACTATGTAGTATCCAGAAGTGCTCTCCCTTGAAAGTCTCTGCCAATGACTTGATTCTCATTTCCACTTTCCAGGATCTCCAAACTGATCTTGGATGTAAAAACTGCTTCCTTGTTTATGATTTCTTGTTTAACCAAAAGCTGTCGTTTCCTCTGCAGTTTAACTAGCATCCGGCACCAGTACATCCCTACATATTTGCAAAAAAAACAAGTAAAACACATGTCCTTCAGTTGCACGTCTTTGACCCATGGTGAGATGGTAGAAAATAATATCGACATACAATTTGCAGCTCCCCATCACCGATTCCTATCCTGTCTCTGTTGCCCAGGAATGCCAAGTGGGGCTGTCCTACTCTTTACCAACATCATTTATGATGCGAAAAGTGATCAGGGTTTGGTTTTGCTGTAGTCCTTGTTTAGAACTGCACCAGTTGGAAGGAAAAACATTATTGTTTGTTAAATTTATTAAACCTATCTCGCTGTGGGGCTACTGTAGGTGGCCAATTCCATGCTGTAATTCAGTAGGAATGGAAAGACATATAGGATCTGACAAAAATGGCACTACTCTGCTTAGGCTTCCCTAAAATGTTCTCTGTGCCTTTCCTTTTACACTCTTTCTGTTACAACACAAGTTGACTAAAGTGTAAAAAACACCCACAGGAATTGCAAGGAGAGAGTCAGGATAGGAATCGGTGATGGGGAGCTGCAAATTGTATGTCGATATTATTTTCTACCATCTCACAATGGGTCAAAGACGTGCAACTGAAGGACATGTGTTTTACTTGTTTTTTTGCAAATATGTAGGGATGTACTGGTGCCGGATGCTAGTTAAACTGCAGAGGAAACAACAGCTTTTGGTTAAACAAGAAATCATAAACAAGGAAGCAGTTTTTACATCCAAGCTCAGTTTGGAGATCCTGGAAAGTGGAAATGAGTATTAGAAATTTTCCATTTTGGCTTAAATCACTCTGAATTGCAAATGTCAAAGCCTAAAACTGGCCAGAAAAGTGCCATGAAACTAAAAATAGCAGTTTTCACAGTTTATTCCACATGAACAAAATCCATGCATTGCACAAATCAAATTTGTGAAAGGTTCCCATGTGCTATTTAATTTCAGGAGCAAAGATGTTTACTCTGAAGTTATAAACTATGATGGATTACTTTAGCAATGGCTGTTTGCTACTAATTAAAACATGGGTGCTTAAGATCAACACAAGGATAACAATTGCAACATCAAACCATCCTTTTCCAATTTGATACCCTTCATATATGGTAGACCAGGGGTCCCCAACCCATGGTCCGTGGACCAGTACCGGGCCGCAGCATGCCAGCAAGCAGTATGCACAAACAAGCAAAGCCCCATCTGCAAGATGCAGGCAGCACACAAAACCACACACCCTCCGGTCTGTGGGAAAACCTATCTCCACGAAACCAGTCCCTGGTGCCCAAAAGGTTGGGGACATCTGTGGTAGACTACAGAGGCTGATTGAAAACGCCATGTTGGAAAAGGACACCTTAAACAGCATGAACAAAACTATGAAGAAGTGGAAAACTTCAAATATTGCTTTTAATGTGCAGCATCTTGTTTTTGAAATTTGGAGCAATTAAGTTCCAGAAGAGTTTCAGAATTATTGATTGACTTATTCTGAGTTTCTTTTCTCAAATCAGTCTATTTTATAATTATTAAACCTGGGCAACAGGATCTTCACTTTTAAATTGCTCTAAACATATTTTTGATAAATTATAGCAAACAGCTTGCTGTTTTGAGATGTAACTCATACAGTTGAAATGCTTTCTTCGGCCTTATTACAGATAGCAAAAAAAATATTCTGCTTTTATCCCTTCCTCTAAAAATTTATGAACAATTTTGGCATGCAGTGCTTCCCCATATTGTAAATTCAAGCAGAACTTTCAACAAAGCATATTTCAACAAATATATTTTTATATATTTTCTTTATTTGAATACATAATCACCTGGGGGGGTTGGATTGTGTCTCTTATATTTACATTCTCTCTAACTTTATGTTCAAATATATATCACAGCATCCCATAGTCACATGATTGCCATTTGCCCACTGTACAACCAGCTGTCGACAAGCAAAGTCAGTGAAGAAGCTGGAAGTAAAAGTTGTAGTCACTTGACTTCTTATTTAATGACTGCAGTAAATGTAAGCCTGCAATGGCCACTTGATGTTAAATAATAGCATCACTTTGCAACAGGGTTGCAGGTCCCAATCGTGGTTGTTAAACAAGGACTATCTGTAATATGTCTCAGTATGTTTCTTATTTCATTGAGGAAAAACTAAGTATCAGGTATTTAAAATGTTGAAGTATATTGAATGTACATAGGAAAATCTTGCTTGAATCTTGCTGACTACCAAGGGAGATGGGAGATTTTGGAGTACTTCCAAAATTCATGACCATCTAATCCTGTAAAAGGTCTAAGAGAAATTTTATTTACTGTATGTATCCCTTGTATCATTTAAATTTCATATACTTTTCCTTTTTAAAATTTCTTATAACTAAATGGCTGCTCGGTAATCAAATAACTAACATACATACATACATACATACATACATACATACATACAATGCTACTTCCTTAGGGAATAAACAATGCTTTTTAAAAATTACTGTTGTTTCAAAGTGAAAGAAAAAGAATACTAATTTAAAAAACTTTTGGGTTTCAAATCAGTAACCTTTTTCATACCACTTAAAGCTCTTAGATAGTGTACTGTTTTAGCACTAATGAAGAAGAAAAGAATTAGAGATTAATTGAATGTAAAAGAACTGGCAAGAAAGGATTTTTTATTTTAAATGTGGCTGTTGTGTGAGCGTAGTTTAATATCATTTAGGTAAAATTATATGTAAAATAGTAAAATATCTGGGGCACACACACACACACCTTAAATGCTAAATGTTTATGTGCTCTTTATGACCTCAAATAGGAATTAAATTTATTTTTTGTCTTTTCTTTACTTTTGTACTTAAGTCTTTTTCTTTATATACATTCCTCTTACATGCCAAATTGCAATCTTCCATATACATGGACATTCATAGAGGGAGCCATGAATATTGACCTCCACCAGGAAGCATGATCGAACAAGACTTTTGTGTAGGTGTTTTGGCAAAACAAAAAAAAATCTGCTATTGGAAAAATAAAACACTGAACAATATGGGGACATTTTAGCTAATACACAATAAATATAATCCAAGCATGGATTAGGATCTCTGATCTAAGACTACTCTGTAAGCCAACTAGAGGTATATGTAGAATACAGATTCATTCAGGGTGCAATACAATATAACGCTTAGAGATTGTTTTATTTTGAATAAAAACATAGAAGGAGTTGAAATTATGAACATCATTTTAAACAATTTCCTTAATGCTGTATATTGTTAAATGCAAACTAGTTTAAACATAGTTTATTAAGTGTTCTCAAGAATCTTTCTTAGCAAGACTCCTTATCTCAATGAAATTTATAATAATTTTTCCCTATTGCAAATCTGTATTCTGTAATACTTACTGACACACTTTCCCACTTTCTTCTTGAAGATTAAAAGCTCCTATTATTTTAATCATTTCCTTCTGCCTGATTTTTGCTTATTACTGAGTGACCCTGGAAAATTAGTTTTTATGAAATTTCTATTACCCCTGGGAATACTCTCACATATATTAGGTTTGCTATTAACGATCTCATTCGTTCTACAGATCATGTACATGAGCCTTTGAGATGTCTTTAGATTTCTTTCTTGTAATTTTTCTTTCCAATGAGAACTTCTTTTCTGTTATATATTACCTACCAGTCTAGTTTTCTGGGACAGCCTTTTTTCCCCCATTGTTTTTCCACAAACATTTCTCCTGTTCAATCCAAGAAGTCTTCATTGTGCATGTGAATCAGAAAAAGGGGTGTGGTGTGTTTTTTTTTCAAAAAAATCATACAAAAGTCTAGTTTGTCAATAATTAACATGGTCTCTGGTTCAAACCAACACCTGTTTTGAGAATAGCAGTTATTAATAATGCAGTAGCCTCAATCTGTACTTTCAGTATTTAATTTTCTTCTGGCTTCATTGTTTATCCCTGCCAAGCATATACTTGTATATATGACCTCATGACTTCATGACTCTAATAAAGTGACCTGTATTTCCTCCAAACTGTTAGTCTTTTAAGACTAATTGTGTCGCTTTACACTACAGGCTGGCATGGCTAGCCCTCTGTTCCAGTAGAAGATGGCTTATTTACATTTCATACTAACAATATCGAGAAATGACACTTTCCAGACTAAGAGATGTCCTCTATATCCCTTAGGGGCGAAAAGAGTCTTGATTCCAGAGGAAAATAATTACTGTTTTCTAGACAGGAAAGTCAAATATTTATAAAAACTAACATTAAAGTTTCCTGTTACAAAAACCAGAACTTTCTGCACTTGAAAAACTATGGCTGATACAAGCTAATTAGCAGCTCACCTCACTGAATCTACAGTGCTTTTTCTTAAGTAATATATTGAGGATTGCACTTGCATTATATTCAAAACATAATGACAGCTGTCATAGGCCGCTTTTTACGCGGCCGCACTGACAGCTGTCAAAGGACTACGCATGCGCAACCGCCCACGCGGCCTACAAGCACACACGGCCGTTTGACAGCTGTCAAACGACGCGCATGCGCATTACCACTTGAACTGTCAAAACCGCGGCAAGCCCCAGCGGCCGCCGCAAGCTGTCAAAGTTAGCGCATGCACAGTAGCGGCGGTGAGCTGTCAAAACGCCGGCCGCGCACCAAAACCAGCTGACGGGATCCCCTGCCTGGCTAACGCACTAGCGTTGTCTCTGGGGAGATTCTGCCCTAACAGCTGACCGATTGGCCCCCTGTTCTTGGCGGGAGAACGCGCCCAGCTGATTTGCTGTCCCGTTTGACAGCTGCCTATATAAGGCATGTTTTTCCCTGTTCTGTTGTCCGGGCTAACTGAATAAACAACCTGTTAATGAAGACGCGTCTCCCTTGTCCTTCCTGCCGATAATCCACCTGGCGACGAGGATGGGATCCCGGTACTAGCTGAAGTCACGGGCCAGGAGCGTTGCTGTCCGGTCAACCGCTGAAGTCACTAGCTAAGTCACCGACCGGACAAGCCAACCTTCCAGGTGCCCGAAGTACCGCGGACCCGGAATGGCAACCCTAGGACATATAAGGGAGTTCGACGTCCGGCACCCCGAAGGATGGGAGTCGCATTTAGGCCAGGTCGAGGGGTACCTCCTTGTGAATAAAATCACGGAGGACCGCCACAAGGCCGCCGCGCTCCTATGCCTGAGCGGGCCAGCGGTATACGATGTCGCCGTTGGCCTCTGCAGCCCGGACCCGGTCGCCACCATTCCGTACGCCGAGCTCACAGACCGCCTCAGCAAACACTTCATGCCAAGGCGGTCAGAACTGTATTGGCGGCTCTATTTCGCCCGACGGAAGCAGCAGCCTGGTGAAACCTCCACCGCTTTCATCGCAACCGTCAGGCACGCCGCCCGCAAGTGCCATTTCCCCGACCTGGAGGACCGGATCCGCGATCAAGTTATCGCTGGTCTCCAGAACGCGCGTCTGCAGAGGAAGCTTGTGGCAAAGCCCACAATGGACCTCGCAGAGCTCACGCTGGAGATAATGGCGTTTGAAGACAGCCATCGCGACGAAACCGAGATGTTTGGCGAAAACTCAGGCAACTCTGTCCATCAGGCCAGGGAGCTCGACCAAGGGCCGCCGGAGCCCGAATCCGGGGTCGATGCGATCCTCTCTCGCTTCAACCGGATGACCGCCAGCCGGGAAAGGAACCGCAACCAAGACCGACAGACGGGCCCCAACACGAAGAAACCGCAGTCCAACGCCAGGGCGAAGTGTGCAAGCTGCGGCGGAAGCCATGCCAGAGCCACCTGCCGGTTTAGGAACGCGAAGTGCCACGGCTGTGGCAAGACCGGCCACATCCGATCAACTTGTCGCAGCCTAAACCGGGAGACCCTCCACGACCTTGACGAGATCCCCGCAGGTAGGACCGCCCCTCCCCGCCCTCCCCCAAGGGTTGTAGGGTCCGTATGCTCCCTAACAAAAACTCCCGCTAACAACATCCCCAGAGCCAAGGTTAGAACGTGGGTCAAAATACAGGGAATCCCCTGTGAAATGGAGGTCGACTCAGGATCCTCCGTTTCCATCCTGTCAGGGGACACCCTCCAGAAAATAGCCAACAAAACAAATCACCGCATTCCTATCCAACCCTCCAGGATCATGCTGGCAGATTTTCAAGGGGCGCAGATAGATTTAAAGGGACAGGCCGTCCTGGAAGTCAAATTTAAAAAATTCTCAGGCCACTTAACAGCCCAAATAACAAAGCAACCAAGAACTAGCTTAATAGGATTAGATTGGTTTGAGGCATTAGGCATTCGCCTCGAAGGGACAAACCGCATCCAAACCAATTCCTTAGAAAATATCTGCAAAAAATTTGCGGATGTGTTTGACGGCTCACTGGGCAAATACAACGGCCCCCCCATCGACCTCAAGTTCAAACCGGAGGTCGGACCAATTAGAATAAAAGCCAGGAAAGCTCCCTTCGCCCTGAAACCAAAAATAGACAGGGAATTAGACCGCTTGCTCAAACTAGGAGTCCTGGAACCCACTGACAGCGGAACTTGGGAAACCCCCATAGTGACACCTGTCAAACCCAATGGTGAAGTGAGAATCTGCGCGGACTATAAAGCGACCCTCAACCGCGCACTCAATCCGCATGCGTACCCAGTCCCATCAGTTAGAGATGTTCTTTCAGAAATAGGGTCCGGCTCCATTTTTGCCAAATTAGACTTGGCACATGCCTTCCTGCAACTCCCTGTAACCAGGGAAACCGCAGAAGCCCAAACCATAGTGACGCATAGAGGGGCGTTCAAAGTGAACCGCCTCCAATTTGGCATCTCCGTGGCACCTGGAATATTCCAGGAAGTCATGGAACGAACTCTCAAAGGCATCCCTGGAGTCTGCCCGTATTTTGATGACGTCCTCATCGCGGGCGACTCCTCCCACTCCCTAGCAACCAGGCTGCACGAAGTCCTCTCAAGATTCCGCACAGCTGGCTTAAAATTAAAACGTGAGAAGTGCTCAATCGGAGTACCCTCCGCAGAGTTCCTGGGGTACAAAATAGACGGCAAAGGCATTCACCCCACCAATGCAAAAATACAAGCAATACAAGCCGCACCCTCCCCAAAAAATAAAACGGAGCTCCAGGCATTCCTAGGGCTCCTAAATTTTTACCATTCATTTTTGCCCGGAAAAGCCACAATAGCAGAACCTCTTCATAGACTCCTGGACAAAGGGGCTCCCTGGCAGTGGACCCCACTTCATAATGACAGCTTCAAACAGCTAAAACAATTACTTTCCAGCGATACAACCATATCGCACTACAACGAAACCAAACCTCTATGCATCGCCTGCGATGCTTCACCTTATGGCATCGGGGCAGTCCTCAGCCACTCCCTTAACGATGGCACGCAAGCCCCAATCGCATACTACTCTAGGACACTTTCAAAAACTGAGCGCAACTACGCGCAAATAGATAAGGAAGCCCTGGCTATAGTAGCTGGAATTAAGAAATTCCACGATTACCTCTATGGCAAACCTTTTACAATCTATACAGATCACAAACCCCTCCTGGGCATATTCACATGGGACCGCCAGACCCCGCAAATTTTATCCCCGCGAATGCTTCGCTGGACGACATTCCTATCTGCTTACTCTTATCAATTAATCTACAAGCCTGGAAAGGAAATGTCCCATGCAGACGGCCTCAGCAGGCTCCCACTGCCTCAAATAGACCCTGACCCAGCCCCAGCCGGCCAAGTCCTGGCCATACAAGAACTCGCAGAATGCCCAGTAACAGCAAAAGACATCGCACACGCCACAACCAGGGACCCCACCCTCAGCAGGGTACTCTCATGGGTCACATCAGGATGGCAATCATCCTGCCCCTCTTCCCCCATCCAACCATATTTTGCAAAACGACACGAGCTTTCAACACATTTAGGCTGCATCCTCTGGGGGTGCAGAATAATAATCCCTTCATGCCACAGGGCAAGGGTTCTCCAAACACTACATGAGGGCCACCCTGGCATTTCAAAAATGAAGGCCCTGGCACGCAGTTATGTCTGGTGGCCATCCTTAGACAGGGACATCGAGCAGCATGTAGCCGGCTGCTATCTCTGCCAGCAAACCAGACCCTCCCCTCCGCACGCCCCAGTTCACAAATGGGAAACCACTTCCAATCCTTGGTCCTGCATCCACCTCGATTACGCAGGACCATTCCAGGGGCAAACCTTTTTAATCATTGTAGATAGTTACTCTAAATGGCTGGAGGTTCTCCCAGTTTCAAGCACCACATCAGAGGCCACCATTCAAGCATTAAGGGGAGTTTTTGCCACCCACGGTCTTCCAGATGTCATAATCACTGACAACGGGCCTCAATTTACCTCCCGTGACTTCCAGATCTTCACGAGGAGGAACTGTATTAGACACGCAACATCGGCCCCGTTCCACCCGTCCAGTAATGGCCTCGCAGAGGTCATGGTGAAGACCACCAAAGACTCTCTGCGCAGAATGATCGTTGGAAACTGGCACCGTCGACTCGCCCGCTTCCTCCTCGCACACCACACCACTCCCGTGTCCACCACCGGAAAATCTCCAGCAGAACTAAGATGGGGTCGCCGACTGGTCACTCGACTTGACAGACTGCACCCAGACAGGCCAGCGGCCGAAAAAACCAACAACTTGCCACACAAAACATTTTCTAAGGGACAAAATGTCTGGGCCCGAAATTATGGGGGAAGGGATAAATGGACCCAGGGGGTGGTTCTCGACCAAACCGGCCCCCTGTCATACACCATTAACGTGGGCAGGGGACTCACATTTAGGAGGCACGCAGACCAGCTTCGCCCCCGGTCACCCCCCAACTCCACCACGCCAGAAGTGGCGGCAGAAAACTTAGAACCCTCCAGCACCAACTACCCGGAAGAAACCCCGTGCCACATAGACCCTCCGCCCATTTCCCCCGTAGAGACCCCCGAAACCATAGAAGCACCTGCACCCCGCAGATCCACTCGTCAGAAGAGGCCGCCAGCATACTTAGCGGATTTTGAATGGGCCGGAAGTTCGCCGAACAGTTCCAACACCAGTTGAAAGTTACTCCAAGTTATGTGTTCAGTTCAAGGGGGGGGGAAAGGGGTGCATTATATTCAAAACATAATGACAGCTGTCATAGGCCGCTTTTTACGCGGCCGCACTGACAGCTGTCAAAGGACTACGCATGCGCAACCGCCCACGCGGCCTACAAGCACACGCGGCCGTTTGACAGCTGTCAAACGACATGCATGCGCATTACCACTTGAACTGTCAAAACCGCGGCAAGCCCCAGCGGCCGCCGCAAGCTGTCAAAGTTAGCGCATGCGCAGTAGCGGCGGCGAGCTGTCAAAACGCCGGCCGCGCACCAAAACCAGCTGACGGGATCCCCTGCCTGGCTAACGCACTAGCGTTGTCTCTGGGGAGATTCTGCCCTAACAGCTGACCGATTGGCCCCCTGTTCTTGGCGGGAGAACGCGCCCAGCTGATTTGCTGTCCCGTTTGACAGCTGCCTATATAAGGCATGTTTTTCCCTGTTCTGTTGTCCGGGCTAACTGAATAAACAACCTGTTAATGAAGACACGTCTCCCTTGTCCTTCCTGCCGATAATCCAGCACTGTCAGTGATGAAAGGGAGGGGCTCCACATATTCGTAAAATGTCCAAAATGAAGGTATGTGACCATCTTTTCTGCTTAGATTGATTATACTCTTATTTATTTATTTGTTTGTTTGTTTGTTAAATTTATATACTATTTATTTTGTTCAGGAATTCAAGGCAAGCTATGTAGTCTTTTATCCTCCCTATTCCTGACCCCAGTTTCAGCCATTAGATAAGTTGGATTGGGCAAGTGACTGGCCCAAAGTCACCTACTGAGTTTCTATAACTGAGGATAAACTAGTCCTTGGGTCCCTTTAGTGTTAATATAAGACCTTAACTATTATACTGCACTGGGTTCCCCACTTCTCCAGTCAACCACCACCATAGTGTCATGAAGTGGATAGGAACAAAGTTTAGAGGGTACCTTCTCAGTAAGAAACTTTGTCAGTAGCCAGTTTAGAATCATAGAATCATAGGGCTAGAAGGGACCTTGGAGATCCTCTAGTCCAGGGGTAGGCAACCTCAGCTCTTTTATGACTCATGGACTTCAACTCCCAGAATTCCTGAGTCAGCTGACTCAGGAATTCTGGGAGTTGAAGTCTATGAGTCATAAAAGAGCCAAGGTTGCCTACCCCTGCTCTAGTCCAACTTCCTACCCAAGGAAGATAGATTCTTGAAAATAGATAAAAACAGCATAAAAGATCAAAAGAATAGTATGTAAAGGACTTCTATCTTTAGGCAGCAGTGTCTACAAGGCACTGAAAATCTGCAAGATGGTAGTCTGTGAACAAAATCCAACCGCTTGACATTCATGTATAAAAGGGGCATGGTTTTGATTAAGATGGTATACCAGCCATCTTGATCCTCCCCTGAGAACAGCCATGCCTTCAGATCCATGGCAGATAGCAAGCAAACAAAAAAAACCTACCAGGGTTCTAACTAATGTATTATATTTAGAAAGGTATGCATTTGTGAACTGCAGTTCATGTCAGCCCAAAAGTTACACCTTTTAATAAAATCAGAACAAGTATTATCAGATCCCTGATTTTTCTTTTTGCCACCATAATTAACACACCTCCCCTCCTACAATGGCAGGTATTGTTGATATGTAAATTTGATATCTTCCAAATGTGTTATGACTTCAACTCCCAGAATTCCCAGCCATGTGGCTAACTTTGTAATGCTGGCACATTGCTGTTTTAGTGTGGAATTTTTTTAAAAAAACCAAAATGAATTACTAGTCTAAACACAGTTGTTTAAATCATGGGTGAATGCAGATATAATCTGCTGAACTTTTTCCTCCTCTGAAGATTATGGTTGAAACTTTGTGAACAGGCAAAGCTCGTTAAGAAATTCTCTGTTTAATAGTGCCAGATATACAGGCAAATCCGGGCTCAAATAAAACATGTTAAACAACTGACATTAGAAGTGAAGAAAGTTGACCAGTCATTATTGACAAGTTTGTTCACTGTTTATCTTTGGAGCAGACATGCATGGAATTCCAGAACAAGATTCTTACAACATACATGCACACACATTTATGCACAGGCACACAAACTCACTGACTGTCAACTTCGCCTACGTTGGGTCTGGAAATAAAATCAATTCTGCTATGACTGGCATATACAGACAAGTTATTACTTTTATTTTCAACCATTATGACAATTGGTGCCCAAAATACAATGAGTAGGTTTTTAGACGACTTTTCACTTCCCCCTTTAAGATTCTTATCCAGAAAGAAGGAGCTTTCAAGACATAAGCTCAAAGGACACATCCTAATATGAATAGGTAAATGAGTAGAGAAGAGCAAGTAGTGGAGGAAAAATGGACATCTTTCACAGGGAATAATAATAACCCGTGAAGTCCCCTGAAGATTTGTACTGTGTTATAATGTTTGATAATTGGAAATTAGCAATGAGGCAGCTAATTGTGTCAAAGAAACTTTATTTATATAAAATTTTATGCAGTATATAACTATACTATAAAATATTTCATATGTATTATACTATTATTGATTTTATTTTTTAATGATATTTAATTTTATTTTGGGTGAGAAAAACCAAGGCAAGTTGCTAAAACTCAGGAAGAAGAGTAGCTTTTCATTGAAAATTGGAGGATAAACTGCCAAATCGAATTACGAAACAAGGCAAGTCAAGACTAACAGGGCTTAATCTTAAATGCATTGGAAGTATTACTTGTGACAATGTCAATGTAGAAATGAGATATTGGATTGCAGCTGCCCTCCAAACCAATCCTCTCAAAATCTGATGGAAAACCACCTACCGTATTTTGGGCAGTGCAATTTTTCATTTTTGTTCCTAACAAGGTACACAATAGATCTTGACTAAAATTTGACATTTCTGTTTTGCACTTAAATGTCTCTTAATCCTTCCATCTCTGGTGACATTACCTAGTTATCAGTCACACACAATGATTTATTCAAATGCAATAAATAATAAAAAGGAACAGATGATACCATATAGCAAATCAATGATGTTACTGAAATTAAGATGTGTACTCTAACTGACCAGACTTTCTGCAGGGGGTGGTATTAATTATTAAAAATTAAACATTCTTCTGTTTGTCATTTTGAAAGCTTGCTCAGATCACTGTGCATGCACAATTGCCACAGTTGTCAATTTTTTCACCACCCCTTTACATCTTATATAGACAAATAAACTATATAGACAAATTATATTTTACTTTCAAATCAACAAAGAATTCCAAACATCTGCTTGGGAGCCAATAATAGATAAATGAATTTACCTATTATTAATCTAAGGTTTTGAATATCCCAAGTAGTAGTCATTTTTCAGCAATTTCTGTTTCCATAGTATAGCCAAACATGTGTCTGGCAGCAAAAGTATAAAATTACTTTGTGAGATTCATTGAACTAAAATAGAGGGAATTATTGTCTTTCATTAAAATTATTCACAAAAGGAAAGTTGGTCTTGTCAAAATATTTGTAAAAATCAAACAAAAATCAATTGCATTGTTCTGATTAAAAAAGACTGCATTATGGGAATTTCTAGCCATGTGTTCTCCTATTAAGGTCATTGTGTGCTGCTCCTGGAAGATTATCCAAAAGACTTTTTTTTAAAAAAATACTCATTGATTGATTGATTTGATTTCTATCCCACCTTTATTATCAACTGCTTTACTCTGCAATTTAAATATTTCCTTTAAAAAAACATTCAAAGTCTCAGAATTTGCTATAGTTTAGAGACAGAAATGTGTTGAACTCTAATTCTTATCAATTTAATTTATTTTTTATTTTATTTACATCCCACCTATATTATTTTTACAAATAACTCAATTCAGCAAAAGTGAAACTGGTTAGTGAAAAAGATTCCAAATGGCTGGGAAAGTAGGGCTGTGCAAACATTTGGAAAAGGTCATTCCATAGGAATCCCCAGGATGTTGCTGTGGAACAGAATTATTTAGTGTTGTTCCAGAAGACAAAAACAAGAAATAAGAAAGTATAATTTGGCTGGACATCAAAAACAATTTTGTAATAGTTAAGAGCTGTTCAGCAGTAGAACAGACTGCCTTGAGAGGTGGTGAATTTGTCCTTTGCTAGAAGCATTTAAAAATAGAATTATCAGGGATGCTAAAGTAGAGGATTCCTGCATTGGATAGACTAGATCAGGGGTGTCAAACTCAATTTCATTGAGGGCCGCATCAGCATTGCGGTTGCCCTCAGGGGGCCAGGTGGGTATGGCCAGAGTGGGCGCGGCCTACTGGGTGGGCGTGGCTAGAGTGCGTATGGCCTACTGGGTGGGTGTGGCCAGCTCTACATCGTTCGCATCAAGGGTGCCTATGGGGGCCCGGGCAGGAGTGGGACAGATCTGAGGGCCTCTGACAGAAGGAGGGTCTCTGGTCCAGGGCCAAGGCAGAGGGGGCCGTTCCCTCACTGTTTCCAGGATGGCTTCGCGGGCCACATGAAACCACTTCGCGGGCCGGATCTGGCCCCCGGGCCTTGTGTTTGACATGTCTGGACTAGATGATCTCCAAGATCCTTCCAACTCTTTAATTTTATGATTCTGTGAGGGCTGTCGCTGAGGCAGTGAAAAACTATACTAGCATGGAATTTCCCATCCCATTGTCAATCCTTACCCCATTCCTATTGCTTTTGTTTCAAGTCACCGTAGTCACCTGACTTTTTTTTTAAAAAAAATTAATTTTAATTCCATTTATATCCCGCCCTTCTCCGAAGACTCAGGGCGGCTTACAAGCTTAGCAGTAGCCTTCATTCTATGTATATGCCTGCTTATTAGGGCTTTCACACACACACCCCAAGCGGCATTATTACAAAGTCAGCTTAATTGCCCCCAACAATCTGGGTCCTCACTTCCTGACTTCCTGCCAAAGTGATGAGTGACAAAACTTAATAGATTTATATATCTTGGAAAACGTCTGAAAAAGGGAAAACACTATCATAATACCAGCACAAATAAAGACAAGCCTGTCTCAATCATAGGTGGGGACGAGATGAAAGCAATCAGTAGGACATGGCAAAAAAGAGGTGGATAGTGCACATTTGTGCCATCATTAGATGTAAGTGGGGAATTGCCCAGAAATAAATGCTTGGTTCACCATAACATATCCTGAGAAGCACCTATTTCAAATGAAAAAAGCCTATCCAAAATAGAAATTATAAAGAAAGGTTATTATAGCTTACTCTCTATTCCAGGGTTTCTCAACCTTGGCAATGTTAAGATATACGGACTTCATCTCTGGGAGATGAAGTCCACACAATTTAAAGTTGCTAAGGTTCAGAAACACTCTTCTATCTTGATCTAAAAAAAACCAACTTCCCTCTTTGAACAATGCTAATTAATTATGTCCTAAGAGAGGGGAAGAACTCAAACATTGCTAGGGTCCTCATAATCTTCTTAGCATCACATCATTCTGGCATGATGAATAAAGACCACAGCATCTTCAAGTTTCATCTTGAATTTCATCTTGAATTCTCATCAACCTGATCCAGCTTGAACAGACATAGCTTCATCCATTTTGGAGATATAGACTGCCATCTCGGTCATAGTAAACACACATCAGACTCAACTGGACCCATGCACCTCACCTGGCCCCATCATTTTGCAGATGCCAGAGCAGATGAGTCAAAAAAAATTCTAAATGTCTGCCTCCATTGTGCAATCAAAGCACACCCATTTTCATGTGCTACACATGCAACACTACATAAAAAGGACCTGGCTTTGATCACTCAGCTGATCAAGGGGATGTCTCTGCTTCAAAGTATCCCTAGACTGCAGAGCAAAATTGCTGGTTTTCACTAGCAAGGTGTATAATCTTTTTAGCAAAAGGTAAAAAAAAAGCAACACAAGTGCTTTAAGATTCGGTGTTCTTGACCACTGAGTACACACAAAACACACACCAAAAAAGCCAACATCTTTTCCCATTTCCTTAGTCATACTACTTTTATGCCCCCGCAAACGATAGAAAAAAAAATTTTTTTTTATTGAAAAGTTTTAAAATACAATTTTCCTTTAAAAATCCCCCCTTCCCCCTCCCTCCTCCCCCCCCTACCTCCCCCCCTCCCCCCCTCCCCCCGACTTCCCAGAGCTAAATACAAGGTATATATATAAAAAGCAATCATAAACAATCATATACTAACAACTATAAACTCTAAAATCCATCACTCTCTAGCTTATATAGGATAAACAAGCCTTAGTAATATTGAATATGTATAAAAAGAAACTAAAATAAGAAAAGAAAAAAAACGAAAGAAGACTTATTCAAATGCTACATAAAACTTCTTAACCCTATACTTGTTCTGGATAAACTCAATCCATTTTCTCCATTCCATAATATAGCGTTCTTGCGAATGGTCTTTCAGATAGGCCGAAATCTTCGCCATCTCTGCCAGGTCGGAAACCTTTAAAGTCCATTCTTCTATAGTCGGCAGTTCCTCTTTCTTCCAATATTGGCCTATCAAAAGTCTTGCTGCCGTAATTAAGTTCAACATCAATTTGGTGTCCACAACTGTAGCGTCTGCAATTATTCCCAACAAAAAAAATTGCGGACAAAACTTTATCCTCTGTTTAAAAATCTTCTGCATATTCCACCAAACTTTTATCCAAAAGGCCTTAACCTTCTTACATGTCCACCATATGTGAAAATATGTTGCATCTTCATCACCGCACCTCCAACATTTAGGCTGATAATTCGGATACATACTTGCAAGCTTTTTAGGATCTAAATGCCATCTATAAAACATTTTATAAAAGTTCTCTCTTAGATTTTGAGCTTGAGTAAATTTTACGTTCCTCACCCAAATCTTTTCCCACGTGTCCATTGTGATAACTTCCTGAATGTTTTGGGCCCATTTTATCATACAATCCTTAACAAGCTCTGTTTCTGAGTCAATCTCTATCAATGCAAGATATATCCGTTTGATATGTGCAGGTCCCTGATTTCTAATTTGCTTTATCAAATTTTCATCAGTGATTGTAAATCCATTTTTCTGGTCTTCTTTCCACCTGGCCCGTAACTGAATATATTGAAACCAATTTTGAACAACCTTCTCTTCTCGCAAGAGGCTATATGATTTCAGACACCAAACATTTCTTTCCAAGCTAAGGATCTCCTTGTACGTAGTCACATCGTGTTTGAAGCCAGCATGTATATTTTCTATTGCGTGTTTTGGAATTGCCCACAATGGTATCTTGCAACTTAACTTATGTCTATACTTCTTCCAAACTCTCAGCAATGCCTGTCTTAAAATATGCACCCTAAACACGTTGTCTACCTTCTTATCATACAACAAATATGCATGCCAGCCAAACAACAAATCATGGCCCTCAAGATTTAATAACCTCCCTTGCGTCAAATTAATCCAATCACTTATTCCTACTAATGCAGCAGCTTCATAATATAATTTAAAATTAGGCAATTTAAGGCCACCTCTCTCACGAGTATCCTGCATAATCTTAAGTTTAACTCGTGGCTTTTTCCCTGCCCACACAAATTTATTGATACCTCGCTGCCATTCCTCCAGATTAGAATCTTTCTTAAGAATCGGTATCATTTGAAATAAAAATAAAAATTTAGGCAGGACATTCATTTTTACTGCTGCAATCCGTCCCAACAAAGACAATTGCAACTTTTCCCAACTCTCCAGTTCTTTTTGAATTTTCCCCCATAGTTTTTCATAATTATTTTTATATAGCTTTGTATTAGAGGGCGACAAAATCACCCCCAAATATTTAACCCTTTTAACAATCTCAAATCCAGTTAATCCTTCTAAGAGAGCCTTTTGCGAAACTGTCATATTTCTAGCCAAAATTTTGGTTTTCTGTGTATTAACTTTAAATCCAGAAACCTTCCCATATTGTGTTATTATCTCCATCAGGTCCACAACAGAGTTCTCTGGCTGGGTCACTGTAACAACCAGATCATCTGCGAATGCTCTCAATCTATAGTCCTGATCTCCAATTTGTATCCCCTTAATTTTTTCCGAATTCCGAATTTTAACCAATAATATCTCTAATGTTAACACAAATAACAAGGGCGATAACGGACACCCTTGCCTTGTGCCCTTCTCAATATTACATGCTTCTGTCAAGCTATTATTAACTATAATTCGGGCAGTTTGTTTTTGATATAATGCCCTAATCGGTTGTAAAAAATTTTCCCCAAAATCCATTTTATCTAAAACTTTCAACAAGAATTTCCAATTCAATTGATCAAAAGCTTTTTCAGCATCTAAAAAAATTAGCACCGCAGCGATCTGGTTGTTCCTTTCCAAAAACTCTAACACATCAACTATATGCCTCACATTACTTTTCATTTGCCTACCACTAATAAACCCCGTTTGATCCCCATGAATCACCTGTTGCAGAACCCTCATCAGTCTATTAGCCAAAACCTTAGCAAATATCTTGTAATCTGTATTTAAAAGCGATATCGGTCTATAGTTTTTAACTTGAGTAGCATCTTGGTCTTCCTTCGGAATCAAAGAAATAAAAGCTGTTCTCCAAGACGGTGGCACCTTTCCCCCCCTCTGGATTGTCTGGAACAGTTCCTTTAACGGTTTTATCATCTCTAATTGTAAATTTTTGTAATAGGCCGCAGTCAAGCCATCCGTACCTGGTGCTTTGTCCACCTTCAATTCCTTAATTGCTGTAAAAATTTCTTCTTCTGTAATCAGTTGATTAATCCCCTCTTTTTGTACTTGCGTAAGAACCGGGATGTTAGCATTCTCCAAATATATATCAATATCTTTTTCATTAATTTCCTCTTTAGCATATAATTTCGAATAAAAATCCACAAAAGCATCCTTAATAAGATTCTGTTGAAACACAACCCTTCCTTTATACTCAATCTTATCTATATTAGAAGCCCTTTGTTTTTCCTCAATCTATAAGCTAACCATCTGCCTGGTTTATTAGCGTTGCAAAAAGTATTATGCCTAGCAAACCGCAGATTGGTCGCCACTTGATCAGCCATTAATTTATCAAATTGTCCTCTTAGCAATCTAATAGCCTCCTTGGTCTTCACATCCTCTGGGTTCAAAATCAAAGCCTTTTCTTTTTCCTTTATTTCATTCTCCAGTTCTTTCCTTCTAATTTCCACTGCACGTCTATGTTTATTATTCATATATATCAACACCCCTCTCATATAGGCCTTGCTAGCATCCCAAACCATATCCATAGAGGTACCCTTATACATGTTAATCTCAAAAAAATCCTTCATCCGCTGTTTGCATTCTTCCACATTTCTCTGATTTCTAAACAAATTCTCATTTACGCGCCACGAGCGCCTGTCTCTTATCTCCTTATCAATCTCTAACCAAACTGGACTGTGATCAGAGATAGTTCTTGCACAAATCTTCACCTTTTTGGTCCTCAAAAAAAATCATTAGTCAACAAAATAAAATCAATCCTCGAAAAAGATTGATGTCTATCAGAATAAAAAGTATAATCCTTCTCCTGCAAATGTCTCTCACGCCAAATATCTCGCAATTCCAGGTCATCCTTCATTTCAAAAAAAGATTTAGGCAATCTAGCATGACTTGGAGTGCGCTTGAAAACTCCAGCCTTGTCCAACTGTACATCCAAAACACCATTCCAATCCCCCATAAAAATAAAAGATTTATAATCCAACTGGGTAAGCTTTGTGTGAAGTAAACTAAAAAAGTCATCTTGTTGTTGATTAGGTGCATATAATCCAACTAAAAGCGTCTTTTTACCTTCTAACAGCAGCTCAATCATAACATATCTTCCATGCTTGTCTGCTTCAATTAAGTCTGCTGTTAAGGCACTTTTAACATAAACAACCACACCATTTTTCTTGTTTTCTGCAGAAGCAACAAATTGCGTACCCAACTTCGAGTTTGATAAATACTTTTGATCCAAAACTCTAATATGCGTTTCTTGCAAACATATAACATCTGTCTTAAATTGTTTTAAATATTGAAAAACTTTCTTCCTCTTCTGTGGTGAATTTAGTCCATTAACGTTCCAGGTTAGGAATTTAGTTGCCATGCATATCCTCCCAAAGCTCTTGGAGCACTGTTTTGATAGGACTATCATCTTTAGGCCGTGCTCCTCCCACTGCTTGGCTATGAGTACGTTGTGAAGATTCTGAGGACTTTTGCTGGTCTTGTTCTTTTATTTTCTTTGCTCATTTTAAAGCAGCACGCGTTACCCTTTGCTCTCTAGGATCATCCAAAGAAGTTATAACTTGATCTCCTCCAGCTCCATTTTCCTCTGTTTCATCCTCTTGATGTTCTCCTTCTCCAGATCCCTTTGCAGCTTCCAGAAGTGTTAATGGGGTTGCTTTTAAGACATTATTGTAGAAATCACGCGCTTGCTTCACAGTAATCAGCCGATACCTTTTACCTTCATGCATCACCATCAGCCCGTCTGGAATCTCCCATCTGAACCTTATATCTCGTTGCTTGAGCTCTTGCACAAGAAATGTAAAATCCTTCCTTCTCCTTAAAATCTTTGGAGGGATTTCTTTTAAAACCAAAACTTCTTGATCAGCAATCACAACTTTAGCGTCATAGGCAGCTTGTATAACTTCATCTCTAATTTCTCTTTTTGCAAAGTATACCACCACATCTCTAGGCAACTTTCTCTGTCTGGCAATCCATGAATTCACACGGAACACTTTATCCATAGCTGCTCTTATTTCAGATGCTGGCTGGTTCAATACCACTTCAAAAGCCTCAGAAACCAGCTGCTTTAAATCCTCCTTAATATCCTCTTTTAAACCTCTGATTCTAACAGCAAACTGCATCTGGTAATATTGAGCAAGGCTTAACTCCCTTTCCATTTTGTCTCTTAAATTTTCATTCTCCCGTACTTTTGCTTCTAATATTGCGTTCTTTTGGGTCAAATCATCCACTTTTTCATCTAAATCTTCCACACATTCCGCCACTTTATGCACTGAAGACAAAATGTCTACCTTCATCACGCTGAACTTCTGTTCCATCCTCTCTTCCATTCTCTCCTCCAGTTTCTCCAATTTCTCCTCCATCTGTGCAAATTTATCACCAATTGATTGATTAATTGATTCCAAAAGTACCTGGGCATGTTTATCCAGTGCATCTCGTAAGTCCTTCGGTGTCAGTACATCAGGAGGGTGCAACGCCTGTAATGATGATTGTTGCACCGGAGAAGATCCACCACTCCGAAGAGTTTTAGGGGGAGGTTTAGCCGCCATCTTTTACTTTTACTTTTCAATTGTGACGCACTTTCACTTAAAGTTTAAAAAGTCCATCAAGCTCGAGAGTATAATAAAATAATCCTCTTCACCTTTTCCTCTTGTACCGCTCTGCCTGCTCCTTTAATCCATAGTCCTTTCTTCAGGCAGGGGTGGTCGCAGACGCCTGGCTCTGCTCCAAGAAGTCCGGAGCAGAGACGCTGGCCAGCTGGGAGCAACCCAGGCTTCGGGGGAGTTCAATCCTTCAGCCGCCCAAGCTCCAAGCTCAGGCGGCCCCGGAGAACTCGACCCCTACCTGGGTCCTCACCCCCTCCTCTTCTCCCGAGGAGGGGGCTTCAAATTTGCCCAAACAGCTGATCGGCGCTGTTTCGGGCGAAAAAACACACAGCTGAGCCGCGGGCAGCCCGGGAAGGCTGTCTCCGGCGCCGCGCAGCCACCGGAAGTGATTCGGTGTTCTTGACCACTGAGTACACACAAAACACACACCAAAAAAGCCAACATCTTTTCCCATTTCCTTAGTCATACTACTTTTATGCCCCCGCAAATGATAGAAAAATTTTGAGCCACTGCAGAAAGGTTCCCAAACTTATTCTAAGCCATGCTTTGTTTTCACCAATGATTTATTGAGTAAAAAAGGTGGCTAGGTTTGCACAACACACACTAAGCCCAAACCATGGTAATCATTGCAGCTTAGCTCAGCAATACACAATCTTTTCAACACCATCTTTCACAAGGGACACCCAACTGGGGGTGGGGTTGAGGTCTGTTACTTAAGAGTAGCATGATTTTTGTTTTCAAAACTTCTCACCATCTGAAAATGAGAAAAGGTCTGTATTTGTGGCTCACACTGGAGATCCAAATGGAGATCCAAAGGCATGTATGTACAGCAAATTGCTGGGGGGCACCTCTGGTTTGGTACAAAGTGTCCCTTTTGTTAGATTTGGAATTCAAAAAGTGGTGTCATCTGTGCATGAGGAGTATATTTTGATACAAGATTGGGTGACAAGACTGAGTGGCTGTACATTCCGGCATCCCGGGACATTCAAAATGTTCCATCTCTTTCTATGGGGGGTGAGCTCTTACCCCCCCGTGGATAGGGCTCGCAACTTGGGAGTCCTCCTAGATTCACGACTTACTCTGGAAGATCATATAGTGGCCGTGACTAGAGGGGCTTTTGCCCAGGTTCGCCTGGTGCGCCAGTTGCGGCCCTATCTGGACCGGGATGCCTTGTGTACGGTCACTCATGCGCTCGTGACCTCTCACCTAGACTATTGTAATGCTCTCTACATGGGGCTTCCCTTGAAGACTACTCGGAGGCTCCAACTGGTACAGAATGCAGCCGCGAGAGTTGTCTTGGGAGTTTCCCGGTACTCCCATGTTACACCTTTGCTCCGCGAGCTGCATTGGTTACCAGTTGTCTTCCGGGTAAGGTTCAAGGTCTTGGTTATGATCTTTAAGTCCTTACATGGCATGGGTCCGCGATACCTCGAGGACCACCTGTTGCCAGCGTCAACTCCCCTCCGCCCTGTGCGTGCCCACAGAGAGGGCCTCCTCAGGGTGCCTCCGGTCAGGGAATGTTGACTGGTGGCCCCCAGGGGGAGGGCCTTCTCTGTGGGTGCTCCGGCATTATGGAACCAACTGCCGGTTGAGCTCCGGACGGCATCGGACCTTCGATCCTTCCGTTGCGGGTTGAAGACCCATTTATTTGAATTAGCTGGTCTGGCCTGATAGGGGTATATGGGTTTTTTATTGGTTTTTATTATTTTATCATTCTTGTATTTTAATTGGGCATTGGTTTAATTTTCTTTCAATTTTTGTACTGTTATTTATATATGCCCTGTGAACCGCCCTGAGTCCCTTAGGGAGAAGGGCGGTATAGAAATCTAAGAATAAAAAAAAAATTGCCTTTTGACAGAAATATCACTTTTGAGCTGTATATTTATGAAACTATATGCAAATTATCAAGAGCCTTACTGAACAGCAACTGTGAGTTCAAAAGATGATCTTAATTTTTCATTTTCCTCTGATATAATGTGCTTTTGCCTCTAGAAAGATTTTGTGTCACTCCATTATAAAAATGATAAAATTATATAGTTCTATATTTTCTATAGTCTCTATATTCCTAGAAGCCTACGGTCTCTCTCAGACATACAAACAGACAAGATTAATGAGCTTTTACTTGGAAATATTATTTCATTAGTGTTCACATAGCCTTTTCCCCCACCCACAACCCTATTTACATAAAACAGAACCTTTCAGGTCTTACAAAGAAGCAATTTTATTTTCTGGAATATGAAAGCACGCTTCAGGTACCAATTCTCTTATTGCTTAAGAAGAGGGCATGTCAGCAATAACTCAGGTGAAATTGAATCCCTTTCCATGTTTTTCTCCTAAAATTCAATCACATTTTAATGTTAAAGATATAGGAACAGAAATTTCGTCATAAATCTATAGTTGGGCAAGATTCAAATGCAGATTATAAAGTGAACATTTTGAAATACGAGAAAGAAATGCACCAAAGAACTAATATTAGCAATAACATTTGTCTGTGACACTGAATATATCTCTAATAACTCTCTTCTTCTTTGAGGATGGGTAGGCAGCAGATTCTTATGCAAATATGCTTCCTTAATTAAAAAAATTATAATCAAACTAATTAGCTTGTTAGCTTGTTACTTATTTAGCCTTCTCTGTCCATTTCAAAGAATCCTATATGGCAATCATGGTGGTTGGCTGTGTGGAAGTGGAGGATATGTCCCTCCTGATTTAAGCTCACAAATCTTGATTACTAGAGAATTGATGGCTGCTGTTTCACCTGTATTTAATAGAGAACGGAGCAAGGAAAAACAATCCTTCCTAAAAACAGTGGCTATTATGTACATTCTGCCATTCCTGTTAATTAGGTGTAGTGGGATTAATTCTTCTCCAGTAAATATGACTCCTAGGTGCAGTAAACTAAAAATCATGCAAGAGTTGCAAATACTTAATTCCTTCATATATGTCTATTGTGTTTTTATTTCTAGGAAAGCTAGAAGCAGAAGGGAAATAGCTGCATAAGACAGCAATTATATCACTTGATTGGCCTTGGAGTCTTTCCTTCTTGACTAGGAGGGGAGAAGGAAATCATGGCACCATCTGCTTTTTTGCCTGAGGCAGCAAAATGTCTTGAATGGCCTTTGCTAAATCCATGAAATTAAAAATTTTGTAATTATAGGCAAATATAAAGGTAAAGGTAAAGGTTCCCCCACACATACGTGCTAGTCGTTTCCGACTCTAGGGGCCGGTGCTCATCTCCGTTTCAAAGCCGAAGAGCCAGCGCTTGTCTGAGGACGTCTCCGTGGTCATGTGACCGGCATGACTAGACGCCAAAGGCGCACGGAACGCTGTTACCTTCCCACCGTAGTGGTCCCTATTTTTCTACTTGCATTTTTACGTGCTTTCGAACTGCTAGGTTGGCAGAAGTAAGTTTCATTCTTTAATACCATTTCCTAACAGTACAGTTATGAAGACTTGCTCCACCCATTTTTCAAATCCATAGAAGATATATTCTAGTTGGCAAATCTTCTACTTGTTTGGAAAACCTATGTCTATGTGAATAGAACTTTACAACTACCTGGATCTGTGACAATCCTAATAACAAAATTCTCCAACCAGCAGTGCCCCAGAGTTTAGGGTGTAGGGAGAATCAGAAAGGCAGGATGGGGCTCCTAACCATGACTTTAAAGCCCCTCTCATGTATTGTCCATATACATAAGAGTTAGAGTTTGATCATGCAGTTGCAACTGCCATCTTGACTTTTTTTTTACTGCCTTGTGAAAGCTGCTGGGGGTTTTGAAGAAGACCCTAGTGGTTATGCATGCAAAAAAACTAACAAAAAACCCTCCTTTCATTTATCTCCAAATGCTTGGTTCCCAATGTAAATGCACATTTTTCCACAACAGTGTTGACTGGATTTCTGTTGGAAAGGAATGATGGAAGGAATGCATTAATGTAGCTATGAAAAAGTGCACTTAAGCTTTACTTAATCCATGAAATACTCTTGAAACCTCACAACTCAATATACAACTGCAAGAGTCTGTCACCAGTTACCTTTGGCTAGCTGGTTTAGCATGCTATGATTCAAGTTTCATGCTTTTATATTGTTGTAATGGTGCTGCTTTTTCATGGATTATTTTTATTAAAATGCCTCTAGATGGTGATACGAGGGATTTTATGTAGAATATTTACATATTCTAAAGAGTGTTTAAATATTTTAATGTAAACAGTTTGCAACAAAAAAAGTCTTTAAAATCATTGGGGAAAAAGAGCCTTGGTGGAGCAGTGGGCTAATGCCTCCTTAAGTAACACCAGCTGCCTGTGCAGGTTCGAGTCCCACCAGGCTCAAGGTTGACTCAGCCTTCCATCCTTCCGAGGTAGGTAAAATGAGGACCCAGATTGTTGGGGGCAATAAGCTGACTTTGTAAAAATGCCGCTGGGGGGGGGGGCCCAAATGCCCTAATAAGCAGGCATATACATAGAATGAAGGCTATTGCTAAGCACATTGATTTGTGCTTCTTAGATTGTAAGCCGCCCTGAGTCTTCGGAGAAGGGTGGGATATAAATGGGATTTAAAAAAAAGAAAAGAAAGCAGATTCATTTGGGAAGTCTTCAATTTTTTTTCTTGAAAGATAATACCAGCAAGGAAGGGTTATATTTGAGTTTCTTACGTTTAACCAGATTTGAAGGATTTAGATGTTAATTTCCTTCATGTCTTTATGTTCATGTTGGGACTCTAAAATTTAATAGTGCAAATTACTGAGGAGAAAAGATGAGAGTAATTTATCCAAACAACGGAAGCTTTTCTTTAAAAAGTTTTGAGCTATGCATGGTTGTTGGAAATAGTTAAGCAACTATAATTTTCAAAGATAAGCCCAATCAAGACACCTGCTAAGGCTTGTAAAGAAAGAGCAAAATAAAAAACAAAAAACCAACAGTGGAGGGCTTGGTGTGTGATTTACAACTAACTGCCATTTTTTGCAGTTTCCATAGCAACACTAAAGAGATTTAGAAACAACTTGCTGTGAAAGTTGACGAATCCACAAAGCATTTACTGCAAATGCCCCAGTAGTGTTAAACACATTTGACTCTTATGTTTTAATTTGAGATGAATTGATGTAATGCAAGCTGTCATTTAACAACTTCTGAAATAGAAAACCAAGGCTAGCTGGTAAAAAAAACAGTTTAAGGGCATAAATGTTCAATGGACTCTTTATAAGAATTGCAAGAATGAAGAATATTATTAACTTTAAAAACCCTAAATAAAATATATATTATCAATATATATTATCAGGTGGTGAATGCTCCAACACTGGAGGTTTTTAAGAAGAGACTGGACAGCCATTTGCCTGAAATGGTATAAGGTTTCCTGCCTGAGCAGGGGGTTGGACTAGATGACCTCCAAGGTCCCTTCCAACTTTTATTATTATTATTATTATTATTATTATTATTATTATTATTATTATTATTATTATTATTATTATTATTATTATATTTGCATCCAAGAAGTAGAAATGGAGAGACAGGAAATTTTCATAAATTTCCTTCTTGAAATGTGTTTACTATTTCAAAGCAGGCAGTGAGCAACACCAGGGACCATAAAAAATGATCGGAGAATCAATTTTCTTTCTTCCATTGGCAGGAGTAGCCCATGAAGAAACAAATTCTAGGTTTTAATCACATTGTTTTCTTATACACTAGAAAAAAGGCAAATGCTGTATATCAATACGGCACAGCTTATTGGAAGCATAAGGCAGTAAATTCCAAACCAGGAAATGTCTTCTTCCATGAATGATGATCACTTCTTGAGCCTTCTTGTTCTAGATCAGGGGTCTCAAACTCACAATGTCACATGACATGTTGTGACATATCACGACTTTTTTGCCATTGCCAGCAATTGGGTGGGCCTGGTCTTGTTATGATGCATCCAGCCGGCAGGCTGGCAGTTTGACACCCCTGTTCTAGATAGTTCCATTTAGAAATGGTTACTTCTTTCTCTTCCTTTTAAATCTCTCTCGGTCTCTATTTTGCTTCCAATTGCTGTTCTTCTCAAGTACTCCTGCTGGATATCAACCTACTTGGTGATGAGTTGATCATTGGTGAAATATCTATAGTCTCTGCACTACTAAAGGACACTTGCATGTTGTTTGTGAAGTATCCTGGCTAGGAATCTTGATAATTGTGGTTCTATCATTTATAGAAAATACCTCAAAGATAGTAAAAGAGGAAGCAAATGAAAATTTTTGTGGCACATTTTGATATCCAAGATTTCTCTCTGCTCCCAAGTAAACAAGAACAATATCTTGATATGCATTATCATTCCTTTTGTTTTATAGTACTGTATATGAGAAACATTTTTGCTACCGTGTACATGTAGCAGTTATAGCTCCTCTTCCCTCTAAACCCTGCCTAAAATCTTCTGAGACTTATTCTATCTGCAGAGAAGGTGATACCGACCATGCTTTGAACTTTTCTTTGTTAGAGCAGTTCTTGCATAGTGACAGGTGACTCTGGCAAGCGAAACTGTCTGTGGGGAAAATTACAAGAATGGAAGAATTTCTGCTTCTAAACTGTGCCTAATACCACCAATTCTAATTTCCCCCTCTTCTTCCTGCACATATTTTCATTTTAAATCTATCCAATAGCATTTTAAGATAGTTGTGGTAAGAGCAATAAAATTATCTGGTGAGACCTCAAGGACAAGAAAAGCAGAGCTATTTTTTCTTTTTCTTTTTTTGCTGTATTACTGTTTTATGTGTTGTTTTTAATGCAATGAAGGCATCAAGGGTTAGTAGCTGGTAGTACTGGAAACACACTGTTGAAAATGATTGCTTCTGTATAAATATGTGAAAGATTTATTTCCGGGAATAGGCTTATAGAATTTTAACACAAAAGTCTTTCACCACCAGTACATTACCAGCAGGTGAACAATTTAACTGCATTAATGTCAAGATGTTTTCTTCAAAGAATCATACAAGCTGAAGCAAATGATGTCTTGAACATATACGTGATTGCAGTAATTATTATAAATGACTGCTTGTCACAGGAATAATGGGTGACCCTAACATTAGTAGACTTTTGTTCTAAATTTTACCTGCCTGACCTTTTCTTTCAGATTTGAAATGTCAACACTAAAAAATTGAGAAAATTGTTTGTAACTAGTTATTAGGATACAGAAAAAGACTCTATCCTTAGCTTGGCTAGCTGAAATGCATTTTTCCCATTGGACAACCACACCAAGTACAGTGTTAAATTTGTGGCTCACCAATGTAGGTCTGACACCCAATGCTTGACAGCATTTTAATTTCTGTTTCTAATTGTGACTGGTTACAGGGCTGGTTGGAACCAGAAGGAAATAAATTTTGATGAATAGGATGAGTTTACTAATTAATAAGAGAGTGATGGAGAGGATCACACTCCTAGATGTTTCAATCTGGGAAACAAGATTTAGTTGATGCATTAATTCAACTAAGTTTAAAAGCTGGCTCTTGCAGTCCTCAAGCTGAAAAGACTGTATGCTCATCTAAAGGAACTCCTCTTATGTAAATAAATCTGTCTCCTCATTGATCACCACTTCAAGGTCTTCACCATCTGAACTCCAGAGGCTGACCACAAGGGAGAGAGCTGTTTTTTTCTGGCACTGATTGTAATAATATTATTTCAGTGCTAAGACTTTTTTTAATCTTCTAAGAGGTTTTTCACCTAATGTTTACACCATTCCATTACTAGTCTTTCTGTCAATGACAATTTTTCCTGCTTCTTGGTTTCATAGAATTGATTCAGATCTTGTATATTTTTAAACCAACACAAATCATCACAAGCGCTGCATGATAGCCAGGTCATTAGGCTGAGAGCCCCAACACGGAAGCCTTTTCATTTGTCAATACGTAATTCTCCAGTGTGTCAGAAATAAAGGGTATCATGATACACCATTAAGCATAAATTTATTAAATTAAAATAAAAAGTTACTTGTAAAATAGAACTGCAAAACACCCTTTCATTTTGACCACTTATAGTAGCTGACAGTGTTAATGGGTATTTCTTTTTCAAAGTTATATCTATTATATCTGGTGGCCCATCCAACCTAGAACTATCCAAATTTTGCTTTTCTTTTTCGACTCTCTCCTTGCTCCTTTTTGGACAGGCCAAACCTCCTGGCCAGTCTCACCTACTCACTGTCCTTGCCCGGAGATCTCAGCACCACCTCAGAAATACAGCTTGTCCCTACATTCAAGAGTGGACAAGGTAGCACTGCTCACTGCAATTGCTAAAAGTTCTTTAGGTTGGGTCAAAGTGAGCTTGGTAAGCCATCTTATCAAAGAGTTTGATATTCTTGTGCTGCTATGATCAGTGCCTCAATCCTTTTAGTCCAGCACTTTCCGGTCACTGGTAGGATTTCCCAGTATCTGGGACCTCAGCTATCAGTTGATCTGTAGTGTGTGTATGTGTGTTTGTGTATGTGATTTCATTTGTGTGGTAACACTATGTAGAATACAGGTGAAACTCAAAAAAATAGAATATTGTGCAAAAGTTTATTTATTTCAGTAATGCAACTTAAAAGGGGAAACTAATATATGAGATAGACTCATTACATGCAAAGCAAGATAGTTCAAGCCGTGATTTGTCATAATTGTGATGATTATGGCTTACAGCTCATGAAAACCCCAAATCCACAATCTCAGAAAATTAGAATATTGTGAAAAGGTGCAATATTCTAGGCTCAAAGTGTCCCACTCTAATCAGCTAATTAAGCCATAACACCTGCAAAGGGTTCCTGAGCCTTTAAATGGTCTCTCAGTCTGGTTCAGTAGGAATCACAATCATGGGGAAGACTGCTGACCTGACAGTTGTGCAGAAAACCATCATTGACAACCTCCATAAGGAGGGAAAGCCTCAAAAAGTAATTGCAAAAGAAGTTGGATGTTCCCAAAGTGCTGTATCAAAGCACATTAATAGAAAGTTATGTGGAAGGGAAAAGTGTGGAAGAAAAAGGTGCACAAGCAGCAGGGATGACCGCAGCCTGGAGAGGATTGTCAGGAAAAGGCCATTCAAAAGTGTTGGGGACTTTCACAAGGAGTGGACTGAGGCTGGAGTCAGTGCATCAAGAAGCACCACACACAGACAGATCCTGGACATGGGCTTCAAATGTCGTATTCCTCTTGTCAAGCCACTCCTGAACAACAAACAATGTCAGAAGCGTCTTACCTGGGCTAAAGAAAAACAGACCTGCTCTGTTGCTCAGTGGTCCAAAGTCCTCTTTTCTGATGAGAGCAACTTTTGCATCTCATTTGGAAACCAAGGACCCAGAGTCTGAAGGAAGAATGGAGAGGCACACACTGCAAGATGCTTGAAGTCCAGTGTGAAGTTTCCACAGTCTGTGTTGATTTGGGGAGGCATGTCATCTGCTGGTCCACTGTGCTTCATTAAGTCCAGGGTCAACGCAGCCGTCTACCAGGAGATTTTGGAGCACTTCATGCTTCCTTCCGCAAATGAGCTTTATGGGGATGCTGACTTCATTTTCCAGCAGGACTTGGCACCTGCCCACACTGCCAAAAGCACCAAAACCTGGTTCAATGATCGTGGGATTACTGTGCTTGATTGGCCAGCAAACTCACCTGACCTGAACCCCATAGATAATCTATGGGGCATTGCCAAGAGAAAGATGAGAGACATGAGACCGAACAATGCAGAAGAGCTGAAGGCTGCTATTGAAGCATCCTGGTCTTCCATAACACCTCAGCAGTGCCACAGGCTGATAGCTTCCATGCCATGCCACATTGAGGCAATAATTGCTACAAAAGGGGCCCAAACCAAGTACTGAGTACATATGCATGCTTATACCTTTCAGAGGTCCGATATTGTTCTATGTACACTCCTTGTTTTATTGATTGCATGTAATATTCTAATTTTCTGAGATTGTGGATTTGGGGTTTTCATGAGCTGCACGCCGTAATCATCACAATTATGACAAATCACGGCTTGAACTATCTTGCTTTGCATGTAATGAGTCTATCTCATATATTAGTTTCCCCTTTTAAGTTGCATTACTGAAATAAATGAACTTTTGCACGATATTCTAATTTTTCGAGTTTCACCTGTATATAATTATATCACAGCTGTCAAGTGTTGACAGGCAAAATAATATTGAGTTTTCAAAGACCTTCTATGCCTTTAGTTCTGTGCCTTTTGGTTTATACGTTCATACTATGTCATTCCAACGTGACCGTACATGTTTCTTGAAGAGGCTTTTTTAGTTGGACCAATGTCTTTTGCTCTTTCTTCCCAGAGATGGAAAATACTTTAATTATCAATTTCCTCCTACTTTTTTTCTTTTCTTTCACAGCAAAATTGCTGTTAAATCATCCTAATTCCTGTCATATTCAACTAGAGCCCTTAATAGAATAAAGAAACTTTAGAAAGGAAACCCAAATGTCAAAACAGTATTCTCTCAGTTATCTTTCATTTAATTTTATTGTAATTGAAGGAAACCCAAATGTCAAAACAGTATTCACTCAGTTATCTTTCATTTAATTTTATTGTAATTGGCTGGTTCATGACTCAGATGAATTGTTCCAAAATTATTTTCTGCGATATATGAATGTTGTTTATTTGACCTATTTCATCACATTTTATTGAATTAATGTATTTGTCTTGAATTGCAATTTATCATTAAGTTATATAGGCTGCAACATAAAATAATGGCTAAATGAATGGGAGAAACAATCTCATACAGTAATATAATAAAGCATCTTCCAATTATGCATACTGTATTAATGAAGCTCAAAAGGGATTTTTCCAGACTGCTGAGTTGAAGTGTTATTCATCCATTCTGAAATCTGTTTACCTCTCATTGATCCCTATCTTCCTTTGTTTTGACTTAGTGCTTCAATTGTATTGTCCAGATTATACACATACAATACATGACAGGCAAAAGTGATTTGTCTTCCAACTTTGTTATCTTCCCTCTTCAGTCATGACACTGTGGCAGGTTGTGGAGAGTGGTGAGACAAGGCAAAGATGAATACCTAACCAGTATCTCTTTGCAGGCAGCCCAATGCTATGGCTCAGCTCCATGGGAGGAATGCTGAGCAAATGAGTATTTGAAGAAGATGTGCGGGAAGGCTCACTTACTTTGTTACATGGAGGCATTCATCACTTTTCTATCTCTTATTTAACTTGGTTGCAGACAAACAATAGGAGATAGAAAGGAACAGAAACAGGACAGCGCCCTGTTTATAAGAAAGACTCCATCTTCTTTTTTTCTTTCTTTCTGAGAACAGGTTTCTTCCCCTAACCTGGTTGGCTGCTTACACACAGTGAAACCTGAACCAAAACAACCCTCATTTTAGTCTACGGTAGTGTGTCATGAAAACCCGGTTATATTAAGAAGCAAGTTGTTTTGTTTGTGGAACCAACCAGTCTTAAGTCATGGAGACTCAGAAGGAACACAAGGCCTGTCTTGTAAGGCCTATTAAATTCAGTGAATCCTTTGGAAGTGGATAAAAGATTACAGCCTAAGCTAAGTGAAAAGAAACATATTAGGAAATGTTATGAACTTCCCTCTTGTGTGCAAGACAAGGCATCCAGAGGATGAAAAGTCTTACCCTCATCCTTCTTGAGTGACAAGAAAATAGTTTTCCAAATTACTTGTTTGCCTTGATTTATGCCACAATATTATTTTCCTTTCCCAAGTGCCTCATAATTATTAGCTATAGTAAGATTGCTTGCTGTTTGTTTTTATGTCAGAAAGGAGCTATGTTGTCATTTGTCAAATGCCACCTAGGTAACAAAATGCCAAGGGCACAATTGATTTTCTCCTGTAATTCTCCTGTTCCTGTTTAAAAACAAGCTACAGGGTTCATCTCTTGTTTTATTGCCTTTGTTTTCTCTGTATATCAGATTTAATCCTGGCACATACTGCTCAGCTGAAATAAAGTTCTAATAAGTCTTTAAGCTGTATGCTTCAGTCCTAACCCCCAATTACTATTATTTTGGAGTCTTTGGTGATTACTTTAAGGTTACAACTCATTTGTGTATCATTCTTCCTAAGTGCAATGTAGTTTGAAGAATCAAAAATGGCAGATCTATGTATCTGGAAAATTACTTATGTGCAGGTGAAAGTTTATTGGAAACGTTTTGTAAGTATTCTGAACTAGTCTGCCCTTATCATTAAGTGCTATATAAATCATATAAGTGTTAGGTGGTATATGATAATTTTTGCATACTGTTCTTGCAAACTGTTCCATACAGCATTAACCTTGTGAACTTTCAAGCTTCCTCCTTCCGTTATATATTCAAGATGGATGGTATTTAATATTTATTTGTTATGTAATGTAGGGGTGTGGGTCTATGCATATGTTGTATATAGTATGGTTAGGTGTATGTTGTGTATGTGTTTCACTTGAAAGCAGGCAACTAAATTTCATTTTTGATGTGTTCCGTTGTTCTGTTCCAGCCTACAACCGGCCCTGTTGGAATGTCAGGGACAACCCCTTTTTATAAACAATAGGCTGGAACTAATCCAACCAAATTTATTTGCAAAAGCTAAACGAAAAAGTTCAAACAAAAGTTAAACAATTATCAGAAGCTCTTCAAATGGTTACCTTCAGCAACCAGCACCTCCCACACATTCCCCCTTTTTTTTTTATTGAAAAGTTTTAACATACAATTTTCCTTTAAAACCCCCCTCCCCCTCCCTTCACCCCCCCTACCTCTCCCCCCTCCCCCCTCCCCCTCCCTTCACCCCCCCAACCTCTCCCCCCTCCCCCTCCCCCCCGACTTCCCAGAGCTAAATACAAGGTATATATATAAAAAGCAATCATAAACAATCATATACTAACAACTATAAACTCTAAAATCCATCTCTCTCTAGCTTATATTGGATAAAACAAACCTTAATAATATTAAATATATATAGAAAAACTAAAATAAGACAAGAAAAAAAAGAAAGAAGACTTATTCAAATGCTACATGAAACTTCTTAACCCTATACTTATTCTGGATAAACTCAATCCATTTTCTCCATTCCATAATATAGCGTTCTTGCGAGTGATCTTTCAAATAGGCCGAAATCTTCGCCATCTCCGCCAGGTCGGAAACCTTTAAAGTCCACTCTTCTATGGTCGGCAGTTCCTCTTTCTTCCAATACTGACCTATCAAAAGTCTTGCTGCCGTAATTAAATGCAACATCAGCTTGGTGTCCACAACTGTAGCATCTGTAATTATTCCCAACAAGAAAAGTTGCGGACAAAACTTTATCCTCTGTTTAAAAATCTTCTGCATGTTCCACCAGACTTTTATCCAAAAAGCCTTAACCTTTTTACATGTCCACCATATGTGAAAATATGTTGCATCTTCATCACCGCACCTCCAACATTTAGGCTGATAATTCGGATACATACTTGCAAGCTTTTTAGGATCTAAATGCCATCTGTAAAACATTTTGTAAAAATTCTCTCTTAAATTTTGAGCTTGTGTAAATTTTACGTTCCTCACCCAAATCTTTTCCCACATGTCCATTGTGATAACTTCCTGGGTGTTTTGGGCCCATTTTATCATACAATCCTTAACAAGCTCTGTTTCTGAATCAACCTCTATCAATGCAAGATATATCCGTTTGATATGTGCTGGACCCTGATTTCTAATTTGCTTTATCAAATTTTCATCAGTCATTGTAAAACCATTTTTCTGGTCTTCTTTCCACCTGGCCCGTAACTGAGTATATTGAAACCAGTTTTGAACAACCTTCTCTTCTCGCAAGAGGCTATATGATTTCAAACACCAGACATTTCTTTCCAGACTTAGGATCTCCTTGTACGTAGTCACATCATGTTTGAAACCAGCATGTATATTTTCTATTGCATGCTTTGGAATTGCCCACAGTGGTATCTTGCAATCTAACTTATGTCTATACTTCTTCCAAACTCTCAGCAATGCCTGTCTTAAAATATGCACTCTAAACACATTGTCTACCTTCTTGTCATACAACAAATATGCATGCCAGCCAAACAACAAATCATGGCCCTCAAGATTTAATAATCTCTCTTGTGTCAAATTAATCCAATCACTTATTCCTACTAATGCAGCAGCTTCATAATATAGTTTAAAATTGGGCATTTTAAGGCCACCTCTCTCACGAGTATCCTGCATAATCTTAAGTTTAACTCGTGGCTTTTTCCCTGCCCACACAAATTTATTGATACCTCGCTGCCATTCCTCCAAATTAGAGTCTTTCTTAAGAATAGGTATCATTTGAAATAAAAATAAAAATTTAGGCTGACATTCATTTTCACTGCTGCAATCCGTCCCAACAAAGACAATTGCAATTTTTCCCAACTCTCCAATTCTTTTTGAATTTTCCCCCATAATTTTTCATAATTATTTTTATATAACTTTGTATTAGAGGGCGACAAAAACACCCCCAAATATTTAACCCTTTTAACAATCTCAAATCCAGTTAATCCTTCTAAGAGAGCCTTTTGCGAAACTGTCATATTTCTGGCCAAAATTTTGGTTTTCTGTATATTTACTTTAAATCCAGAAACCTTCCCATATTGTGTTATTATCTCCATCAGGTCCACAACAGAGTTCTCTGGCTGGGTGACTGTAACAACCAGATCATCTGCGAATGCTCTCAATCTATAATCCTGACCTCTAATTTGTATCCCCTTAATTTTTTCCAAATTCCGTATTTTAACCAATAATATCTCTAATGTTAACACAAATAACAAGGGCGATAATGGACACCCTTGCCTTGTGCCCTTCTCGATATTACATGCCTCTGTCAGGCTATTATTAACTATAATTCGGGCAGTTTGTTTTTGATATAATGCCCTAATCGGTTGCAAAAATTTTTCCCCAAAATCCATTTTATCTAAAACTTTCAACAAAAATTGCCAATTCAATTGATCAAAAGCTTTTTCAGCATCTAGAAAAATTAGCGCCACAGAGATCTGGTTGTTCCTTTCCAAAAACTCTAACACATCAACTATATGTCTCACATTATTTTTCATTTGCCTACCACTAATAAACCCCGTTTGATCCCCATGAATCACCTGTTGCAGAACCCTCATCAATCTATTAGCCAAAACCTTAGCAAATATCTTGTAATCTATATTTAAAAGCGATATTGGTCTGTAATTTTTAACTTGAGTAGCATCTTGGTCTTCCTTCGGAATCAGGGAAATAAAAGCTGTTCTCCACGACGGTGGCACCTTTCCCCCCCTCTGGATTGTCTGGAACAGTTCCTTTAACGGTTTTATCATCTCTAATTGCAAATTTTTATAATAGGCCGCAGTCAAACCATCCGTACCGGGTGCTTTATCCACCTTCAGTTCCTTAATTGCTGTAAAAATTTCTTCTTCTGTAATCAATTGGTTAATCCCCTCTTTTTGTACTTGCGTAAGAACCGGGATGCTAGCATTCTCCAAATATATATCAATATCTTTTTCATTAATTTTCTCCTTAGCATATAATTTAGAATAAAAATCCACAAATGCATCCTTGATAAGATCCTGTTGAAACACGACCCTTCCTTTATGCTCAATCTTGTCAATATTAGAAGCACTTTGTTTTTTCCTCAATCTATAAGCTAACCATCTACCTGGTTTATTAGCGTTGCAAAAAGTATTATGCCTGGCAAACCGCAAATTGGTTGCCACTTGGTCAGCCATTAGTTTATCAAATTGTCCTCTTAACAATTTAATAGCCTCCTTAATCTTCACATCCTCTGGGTTCAAAATCAAAGCCTTTTCTTTTTCCTTTATTTCATTCTCCAATTCTTTCCTTCTAGCTTCCACAACACGTCTATGTTTATTATTCATATATATCAACACTCCTCTCATGTAGGCCTTGCTAGCATCCCAAACCATATCCATAGAGGTACCCTTGTTCATATTAATTTCAAAAAAATCCTTCATCCGCTGTTTGCATTCTTCCACATTTCTCTGATTTCTAAATAAGTTCTCATTTACACGCCAGGAGCGCCTGTCCCTTTTCTCTTTATCAATCTCTAACCAAACTGGACTATGATCAGAAATAGTTCTTGCACAAACCTTCACCTTTTTAGTCCTCAAAAAAAAGTCATTAGTCAACAAAATAAAATCAATCCTCGAAAAAGATTGATGTCTATCAGAATAAAAGGTATAATCCTTTTCCTGCAGATGTTTCTCACGCCAAATATCTCGCAATTCCAAATCATCCTTCATTTCAAAAAAAGATTTAGGCAGTCTAGCATGACTTGGAATGCGCTTAAAAGCTCCAGCCTTATCCATCTGTACATCCAAAACACCATTCCAGTCCCCCATAAAAATAAAAGATTTATAATCCAACTGGGTAAGCTTTGTGTGAAGTAAACTAAAAAAGTCAGCTTGTTGCTGGTTAGGTGCATATAATCCAACTAAAAGCGTCTTTTTACCTTCTAGCAGCAGCTCTATCATAACGTATCTTCCATGCTTATCTGCTTCAATTAAGTCTGCTGTTAAGGCACTTTTAACATAAACAACCACTCCATTTTTCTTATTCATTGCAGAAGCGACAAATTGCGTACCCAACCTTGAGTTCAATAAATACTTTTGATCCAAAACTCTAATATGCGTTTCTTGCAAGCATATAACATCTAACTTGAATTGTTTTAAATATTGAAAAACTTTCTTCCTCTTCTGTGGTGAGTTTAGTCCATTAACGTTCCAAGTTAAAAATTTAGTTGCCATGCATATCCTCCCAAAGCTCTTGGAGCACTGTTTTGATAGGACTATCATCTTTAGGCCGTGCTCCTCCCACTGCTTGGCTATGAGTAGGTTGTGAAGATTCCGAAGACTTTTGCTGGTCTTGTTCTTTTATTTTCTTTGCTCGTTTTAAAGCAGCACGCGTTACCCTTTGCTCTCTAGGATCATCCAAAGAAGTTATAGCTTGATCTCCTCCAGCACCGTTTTCCTCTACTTCAACCTCTTGATGTTCTCCTTCTCCAGATCCCTTTGCAGCTTCCAGAAGTGTTAATGGGGTTGCTTTTAGAACGTTATTATAGAAATCACGCGCTTGCTTCACAGTAATCAGCCGGTACCTTTTACCTTCATACATCACCATCAGCCCATCTGGAATCTCCCATCTGAACCTTATATCTCGTTGCTTAAGCTCTTGCACAAGAAATGTGAAGTCTTTCCTTTTCCTTAAAATCTTTGGAGGGATTTCTTTTAAAACCAAGACTTCTTGATCAGCAATCACAACTTTAGCATCATAGGCAGCTTGTATAACTTCATCTCTAATTTCTCTTTTTGCAAAGTAGACCACCACATCTCTAGGTAGCTTTCTCTGTCTAGCAATCCATGAATTCACACGGAACACTTTATCCATAGCTTCTCTTATTTCAGATGCTGGCTGTTTCAATACCACTTCAAGAGCCTCAGAAACCAGCTGCTTTAAATCTTCCTTAATATTCTCTTTTAAACCTCTGATTCTAACAGCAAACTGCATCTGGTAATATTGAGCAAGACTTAATTCCCTTTCCATTTTGTCTCTTAAATCTTCATTCTCCCGTACTTTTGCTTCTAATATGGCATTCTTTTGAGTCAAGTCATCCACTTTTTCATCCAAATCATCCACACACTCCGCCACTTTATGCACTGAAGACAAAATGTCTACCTTCATCACGCTGAGCTTCTGTTCCATCCTCTCTTCTATTCTCTCCTCCATTTTCTCCAATTTCTCCTCCATCTGTGCAAATTTATCACCCATTGATTGATTGATTGATTCCAAAAGTACCTGGGCATGTTTATCCAGAGCATCTCGTAAATCCTTCGGTGTCAATACATCAGGAGGGTGCAACGCCTGTAATGATGATTGTTGCACCGGAGAAGATCCACCACTCCGAAGAGTTTTAGGGGGAGGTTTAGCCGCCATCTTTTTCTTTCAATTGTGACGCACTTTCACTTAAAGTTTAAAAAATCCATCAAGCTCGAGAGTAAAATAAAATAATCCTCTTCACCTTTTCCTCTTGTACCGCTCTGCCTGCTCCTTTAATCCATAGTCCTTTCTTCAGGCAGGGGTGGTCGCAGACGCCTGGCTCTGCTCCAAGAAGTCCGGAGCAGAGACGATGGCCAGCTGGGAGCAACCCAGGCTTCGGGGGAGTTCAATCCTTCAGCCGCCCAAGCTCCAAGCTCAGGCGGCCCCGGAGAACTCTACCCCTACCTGGGGCCTCACCCCCTCCTCTTCTCCCGAGGAGGGGGCTTCAAATTCGCCCGAACAGCTGATCGGCGCTGTTTCGGGCGAAAAAACACACAGCTGAGCCGCGGGCAGCCCGGGAAGGCTGTCTCCGGCGCCGCGCAGCCACCGGAAGTCCCCACACATTCACCTTTTAAACAGCAGTCTCAAGGCGTGGCTTCTCATTGCCTTCTCCCGGGTTGCCTCATTGCTTTCCTTTGCTCAGTTCTGCTGGATTGCCTCCTGCTCCTAGCGTCCCTGAACAGAGCCAGCTGTGGATCGTCTTCTTCCAATCTTTCAGGCTCACACAGCTGGGTCTGAGGAGGAACAAGACGAGAGGGGCCTGGCTGAGAGTTCTGCGGTGCATCAGAACCTTCCTCTGACACCAAAGGCTCTCCAACCCCCTCCTCCTCTTCCTCTTCAGAATTGTCCGACTCAGCTGCCGAATCCACAGGCTGACGCTGAATCACAACAGCCATTGTGCCCACAGTAAAAAATGACAATAAAGGTTATCTTGTCTTGTCTTGTCTTGTCTTATCATCTTCATTATCTTCAGAAGAACAATAACATCTAGGAGACAATGAGCAGATCCTTTCCCACCACTTCTCACAATAGCCTTCTCTTCATAGGTACATTGGTACTTGTTTCTATGAAGCTGAGCTACCAGCTCTTCCTTGCAATACTGTATATCCATAGATTTACAGAGGATCATAGAAATAAAAACAACAACAACAATATTTCCCCCTGCTATTTTGATTATTACAACATAAACGCAATGATGATACCAGAAGGAGAAAAAAGAAAGGTCTGTATTAGGGTCAAGGAAGATATCTGGGAAGAGGGTTGAAGGCATCTATGAGTACAATTATCTGGGAAAGCAAAGGAAAAGTGTAGGGATGAGTGAAAATAATCCCTGGAAGGAAACAAGGCTGGTCTTCCTTCTGCACGTGAATGGGAAGGGCAAGAAGTAGAAGAAGCAATAGTCAGGTTCTGCTGTGGCCATATTCCAGACCAAGGACCAGCCGGACCCTATTACCAGCCTATTGCCAGCCTGGAACTGACACTTCTGAAGTTAGCCTAAAAAACAGGTAGAAGCAGTACAAGAAACAAGCAACCTAAACTAGACTGTCAAACTGCCCCATGAATCCATGATCCAGCAGAATCTTGAATTCTACTCTTTCAAGTCAAATCGTTCATCTTTAATCACAAGGAGCATCATGTATACAGAGCTAAGGTCTCCGGTTTTTCAGACCACATATTTTTCCCTCTTAATTTACTGCTAGAAATATTTTTAGATCACAACTCCATTCAGAGAAATGGTGAGATGTATTCTGTACATAAAACTATGTATAAGTAAAACAAAGCACAAAACAGAAGTTACTTTTCTTTTTCTTGCTTCCTCCTAATACAACAAAAATAAAATAGCACATAACTAATAAGATACCAAGATAATAATAATTAATACAACTCTCAAAGTATTTCTCCTCTCAAACCCTTCCCCTAGAACTCAAACGTCTATACTATACTTGACAAAATATATCTTTGAGATGACAAAACAAGAACAAAACATCTGCAAGAGACTATGCAATCAGTTGTACTGTATATAATGTACTGAATACTTTGGCTAAATACAGGTAGTCCTTGACTTACGACCACAGTTGACCCCAAAATTTTTGTTACTAAGTGAGACATCTGTTACAGTGAGTTTTGCCCTATTTTACAACCTTTCTTGCCACAGTTGCTAAGTGAATCACTGCAGTTATTAAGATAGTAACACCGTTGTTAAGTGAATGTGGATTCCCCATTGACTTTGCTTGTCAGCAGGTTGCAAAAAGTGATCACATGACGCAGGGACACTGTAACTGTCATAAATATTCAGATGTTGCCCAACATCTGAATTTTGATCATGTGACCACAGGGATATTGCAACAATCATAAGTGTGACAAATGGTCATAAGTCAGTTTTTTCAGTGTCGTTCTAACTTTGAATGGTCATTAAATGAATGGTTGTAAGTCAAGGACTACCTGTGCACAAAAAGAATCTGTTAAGATATTTCCCCCCATCTTTACTAAATGTTCAACCAAGGTATACAAATAAATATTTCTTGGGGGATTTTTTCCCCCAACTTCCCATTCTAGTCTACAGTGATTTTCAAGTAGTGATTTATCCAGTGCTTACTAAGATGAATCTTGCTTAACCTTTTTGATATCAGTTAAAGTCAACCAAATGCTGCCACCTGCTGTGGCTGTATCTAGAAATTAGACTATTCCTAATTAATAATTTGTTCTAGTTACATAACAGACAGTCATATAAAAAGGATTAATATAGCAAGTTGTCATTAAAATCTCACTAAAAGTACAATTTAAAATTGAAATTTTAGAAAAGTGGAATTAAGCTGTAACATGTTCCATATATATATATATATATATATATATATATATATATATATATATATATATATATATATATATATATATATATAGTTTTTGCTTGGAGAACTAGAGTCCTGCGCTTGCAGTTAAGACCATTGTACTACAATTGTGTTATTGCTACTTGTTTTAATCTATCCTTATTCTGTTGGTTTTTTAATTTTGTATTTATTGACCAGAATTGTGAGATAGACAGCTTTGTAAATGAATATAATAAACAAAACAGAGTTTTCTTATGCTTTTATTTTTCCTTTCTTTTAATACGGTAGGTTAATAATTACATTTAGTGAGGAGTATGAGCATGCTTATAGTGGCGTATTTCAGCAATGCTAGGGATTAGATTTTTAAAAAGAATTCTTGGACATGGAATAACATTCAGCCTATTTCAATATTTGATCTTGTTTATAGTGGGAGCTGATATACCACTTTTGCAAGGAAGTATGTGAAGGAAGAAGTTGTAGGATTTTTGGCATGTTTTCATGTAAAAACATCCTCTGTGAATTTTTATCCCCCAACTTTCTAGTGTTTATATTTTTGTCCTGCTATGGAATTTGAGAGGAGGTATTCCAATGCCTCTACTCATTCATAAAAAGTATACTTCATAGGCCTAGAAAATGGATCCCAAATCTATTAATTTCTTCTTTCGGATCTTTGGACAACATTGCAGAGCACCATAACTTATCCATGAAATGCTGGCATTCCATGGCTGATAATTATTTAGCGTATGTTGAGAACATGACAAAGAGAACTAAAGATATACACACAATCCACATAATTATGTATATGCCAAACTTCTACGGGGGTACAGCAGTGGCCTCATAACTGGAGGTCCAATTCAGCTTATCCAGGTGATTGGCGTTGCTTCAAACAAATCTTCTAAGGCAGCAGTCCCCAACCTTTATGCCTTGGCGGCCTGGGGGGCGAAGAGGGAAACTGGCCTGTGCAAGCAGCGAGCTGGTGTGTGAGCACACATGTATGCACTGGGCTGCCGCTTGCGCAAGTTGAGCTGTATGTGTGCGTGCCAGCCTGTCACCCATGCAAGTCAAGCTGCGCATGTGTGTGCTGGCCCACTTCTTGCGCAAGTCGAGCTGTATGTGTGTGTGTGTGTGCATGCCAGCCTGCCGCTCATGAACATCAAGTTGCACGTGTGCACACAAGCGCTGGCTAGCTGCTCGTGCAGCCCAGTTCCAAACAGGCCACAGCCTGGTAGTGGGCCACAGCCCGGGGTTTGGGGACTCCTGTTCTAAAGAATCAGAGAATGCACGTCATGGGCAGTCCTGTACAATATGTTTAATAAGTTTGCAAATTAGCACTATAGTCGCAACAACAGGAATCTTTCCAGCTCAACTGATAGAGGCCAGAGGCACTTCTTCCAACATCACATGTAATTCAGTTTCATCTAGACAGGGAGAGGCAGATTAAAACCAGATGATTTGGTAGAGGGATCATTAATGGTGTTTATAGCTGGTGAAGCCCTCCTATAGTAAAGGTAAAGGTTCCCCGCACATGCGTGCTAGTCGTTTCCGACTCTAGGGGCCGGTGCTCATCTCCGTTTCAAAGCCGAAGAGCCAGCGCTTGTCCGAGGACATCTCCGTGATCATGTGGCCGGCATGACTAGACGCCAAAGGCGCACGGAACACTGTTACCTTCCCACCGTAGTGGTCCCTATTTTTCTACTTGCATTTTTACATGCTTTCGAACTGCTAGGTTGGCAGAAGCTGGGACGAGTAACAGGCGCTCACTCTGTTACGCGGCACTCGGGATTTGACCCGCCAACCTGCCGACCTTCTGATCGACAAGCTCAGCGTCCTAACACACTGAGCCACCGCGTCCCTTGAAGCCCTCCTATAGACAATCCTATAGCTGCAAACACCAACCAACACAGGATGCAGGGGAAGGAATAAGGGCAGAAGCAGGAGGCATACAAAGAGCTGACAAAAACATGACTCACATGCTATTCAGAAGCCTCTGGGGCCTGATACCCTGGTTTCTGATGGTACTAGCATATTTGTCAGGTCCCACCTGGGTCATCAAAAACCGAGAAACTAAATTGGAAGGCAGGATTTCATTAGAAGCATATCTCTTTTGATGCCAGGCTGCTTCTGGCTGTTCCCCAATGCAAACAATACTGCCTCACTTCATTGAAGTGGGGGAGAGATTTTGCAAAATATATTTCTGGTTTTTATGTATGACTAATAAACAGAATAAAAAAAAGGTCCTGCAGCAAAGAATTATGCAGAACACTAAAAAGTAGTGAAGGTATCTCATTTTTTACAGAGTAAATTAAACTCTTATTTCAGAACTGTTTTCTTACTTCAGTATTATGACCTCATCTGAGCAGAGTAAAAGAAGACACAGGCCACAGACTTCTCCAAAATAATTAAATGTACTGCATTTCTGTCTGGTTCATGGTTATTATTTCCAAGTTTGCGTTTCTGCATATAAATTGGCATATCGAACTTTATATAGATGTATTTTTCTGGTGATATGCTTCCTTTTTGGCAAAACTTAAGAGATTACCCTATATAAAATATTGTACCTGTTTGAAATGGTCTATTTTTGTTATTCAAATCTGCACTTTATCTTTACACCCACAGTGCTCTGAGATGGCTAATAATTGAAAACAAATAAAAAGTAAAAAAAATTAAAATTACTATTTATTCAGCTCATAGGACCTGGATAAAGATCAAAAGATTAGTGTCAAAGCACGATTATTGTGGGACTAAGTTCCATTATTTGTAAACAGTAGACTGGCTTTTCTCATGTGCTCAACAAACAGGTGTTTGGAAGTTTAAGTGGGCTTCTACTGCCAACCTTGATGCTCAGATAGGTTTATACAGAGAGAGGATCTGAGAAAGTCCAAACTGAAGCTTAAAATTAATACAGTCTGTTATATTCAGAAAGCAAAAGGCACCAGTGCCATACTTTTGAAGGGATTTTATTATGTTTAAGGTTGATGTTATAATATTGATATTCAGTGCTTTTTTTCTAAAAAAAAAAAGGTGCCAGAACTCAGAGGTGCTGTCACTGGGAGCGATGCCCGTGTCTTACTACGGCATCACCGCCCATCCTTTGCACCCCCACCCCTGTGGCTCGGAGCCACAGGCCATGGGGATTCCCCTCCCCACAGCTGCCATGGGGATTCCCCTCCCCGCAGTTGCCACGCTGGAGCTGCTCCGAACCCCGACCCAGAGCTGTGTTCCTCGTGGCAGCGGTCTCCGGAGCCAAACAGCTGATGGCCTCCGGCACCAGCACTCGTTCACTTACTGCCCCATCACTTCCAAATGCAGTAAGTGAGCAAGTGAGCAAGTGGCGTTTGGAAGCATGTGGAAGCGACGGGGCAGTAAGTGAGTGTGTGAACGAGCAAATGGCATTTGGAAGCAACGGGGCAGTAAGTGAGCAAGTGAGCAAGAGGCCCTTTGAAAGAGACGGAGTGAGTGGGGGAGAGACTGAATGAGGTGCCTTTGAAAAAGATGGAGGAGTGAGTGAGAGCGACTGGAGGCTTTTGTGAACAAAGTGTGAGTGAGTGGGGGGGGCTTTTGCGAGCGAAGGGTAAGAGAAAAAGGGAAAGGTGAGGGGGAGAAGGGAAAAAGAAAAGGCACAGACTTCTGACTTCCTCTGTTGCAGGAGTAGAAGGAAGCATTAACACTGAACCTCAACTTTTTGCTTTTCTATAATATTATAAATTAGCCATTTCTATAACAATAAATGAACCTAACCAATGAAACCCAAAATACCCCCCCCTTTTTTTAGTCAAATTTTTGACACCTTTTTAAGCACCGTTGGTACTTGAATATTGTCATGTCCTAAAAGTGGTACAATTTCGGAAAAGGTTGAAAAGCCCTGATGTAAATACAACCTAAATTGTTTATTGCCATCCTATTTGCAAATAATATCTTACTTACCTAGTTGAGATAGTGTAGCTGGGCAGCAGGGAGAGATGCAAAGTTCCTGCCTTTGCTGCAGACAACTTGCCTGGACAACGTTTGCCGGCCGGGTTTTTTGGCGCGCTCTGCAGCAATTCCTATTGGCTTTTGAAAGCCAATAGGCCCAGGGTAAGCAACCTTGGCTCTTTTATGACTCATGGACTTCAACTCCCAGAAGATGTTACACAACATAACATCAACTGGAAGATGTTAAACTGTCCTTCTGTTTCTTTCCTTCCCAAAAATTGTGTTAATGAGTCCTCTCTAAGCTCTGCTGATCAGCTTGTCCTGGGTTGTTTTGCCGCAAAACGGAACAGTTTGCAAGTTGCAGTTGAGACAGCCCATCTCATTTTAGATATAGCACATATAATTGAAGATTGTAAATAGTTGTGTGTGCACGTGTGATGTATTTGTGCTGGCATTTCTAGGCCTCTTTCCAACCACATCCAGAAAAATTTGTAACAAACATTGGAATTCTCAAGGCCATGTTTGGTATTTCCCAGCAATCTGTTATTGGAAGGAAAAAAACAATCCCTGCTGCATTACTGATCCCAGAGAAGCATTTGCATGTATGCAGGTATCCTTAGGGTGCCATAGTTATGGATGAGAAATATTGGTTGCAAAGTTGGCATTTCTGGATGTAATACAGATATTTTGGACTTATTTTTGTTTCTTTACATGTTTGATATTTTTAAAAAGGCATATGCTACTGACTACACTTATGCACATATGTAACATCTTTTGCTAGGATACATGACCACTGCTTGTCCAGAATGTGAAAAGTGAAAGATTGTGACTAAACAAAATTTTAATGTACAGATAATGGGGATCTCTACATGGGGCTGCCCTTGAAGACCACTCGGAGGCTTCAACTGGTGCAGAATGCGGCCGCGCGAGTTGTAATGGGGGTTTCCCGATACTCCCATGTAACACCTCTACTCCGCGAGCTGCATTGGCTTCCGGTTGCCCTCCGGGTGAAATTCAAGGTGCTGGTTATCACCTATAAAGCCCTACATGGCCTGGGTCCGGGATATTTGAGGGAACACTTGCTGCCGGCATCAAACGCCCTTCGCCCAGTGCGCTCCCACAGGGAGGGTCTGCTCAGGGTTCCGCCGGTGAGAGATTGCCGGCGGGTGACACCCAGGGATAGGGCCTTCTCAGTGGGAGCGCCTGCCCTCTGGAACCAGCTGCCGGTGGAGCTGAGGACTGCCCCCGACCTCCGATCATTCCGCCGGGGCCTGAAGACCTGGCTTTTTCAGCTCTCGGGCCCAGACTGAGGAAGAATTTTTAATTTGGGGTTTTTTAACTGACTACAGGTTTAATTTAATACTTTTTAATTTGTTCTTAATTTTTGTATTTTGGATTTTTAATTCCCTGTAAACCGCCCTGAGTCCTCAGGGAATAGGGCGGTATATAAATATAACTAAATAAATAACTAAATAAAATAAATAATACCACCAGAAATTATTTTAGCCTTTTTAATAAATGTTGTTATTGATGTTAAGCTCACCATGGAAAAAATCGTATATTGTTATATATATACTAGGTTAATTATTTAAAGACTGAAGTGCAACATAACTAGATTCTAAATGATCTATTTTTCAAAACACACAACAGTCCAAACAGTAAAAGTCCAAATTAAGAATATTTCATTCTTAAGAATTTTTTTTATTGAAAAGTTTTATAAAAATTACAATGTTATCCCATCCCAAACCCCTCCCCTAAACCCCCCTCCCCCACTTCCCAAAGCTGATTACAGGGTTACAAATATATAGTAATCATAACCTAATTAACATTGAGCGACTAGTTGAAGGTGTATATAAAATATATATAAAAATATATATAAAATAAGGGAAAAAATATTTAAATTATAACAATCTAAAATTTACTCATAAGCTAAATGGAACTTTTTAGTCCCATATTTTTTCTGAATATAATCTATCCATCTTCTCCAAACCGAAATGTATCTTTCTTGTGAATGATCCTTCAAGTAAGCAGAAATCTTAGCCATTTCTGCTAAATTTGACACTTTAAGCATCCACTCCTCTATAGTAGGCAGACAGTCCTTCTTCCAATATTGCCCTACCAATAACCTTGCAGCTGTTATCAAATTCAACATCAAATTAATTTCTTTAGTATCACAATCTGTAATGACACCCAATAAAAATAATTGTGGAGTAAACTTTATCTTTCTCTTAAAAATCTTTTGAATGTTCCACCAAATTTAAATCCAAAAAGCTTTTAGGTATATTTCTACAAGTCCACCAAATATGAAAATAAGTAGCATCCAAGCTACCGCATCCCCAACATTTGGGCTGTAAATTGGAATACGTACAAGACAGCTTTTTAGGATCCAAATGCCATCTATAAAACATTTTATAAAAATTTTCTCTTAAATTTTGGGCTTAAGAATTCTTTGATTTAAAGTGGTTTAGTTGTAATAGATGGTTATAGATTCAAAATAGTTTTCAAGAGTATGTACAAAAGATACTATTTTTTTCTAGCATCAGCTAAATTAGACATATTACATTGAGAAAAATGTTTCTCATTTCTTTCCTGTTACCTTTATTGATTTCATTGCAGAGATGTTAATATAGGAAATAGATTATTTTGTTATGTAATTTTACCTTCCACAAGACAGAAGCAGATGAAAAATGTGAGGTTCTTTCCTGTTGGCTTTTTTGAATTAGCTGTTTTAGATTCTAAAACTTTAGTTCCTAAAGAAGTAACCTTGCAAATAATTTTAATGTCCTCCTCTAGTGCAGGGATAAGCAACCTTGGCTCTTTTATGACTCAAGGACTTCAACTCCCAAAATTCCTGAGCCAGCATGGCTCAGCTTGGAAACCTCTCTCTTTCCCCTCAGCGTGGCTGGCTCAGGATTTCTGGGAGTTGAAGTCCACGAGTCATAAAAGAGCCAAGATTGCCTACTCTTGCAATAGGCATTCAAAAGCCAATAGAGGGAGCTTTTTTTGCAAAAAAAAGGTGCTGGAACACCATTCTGAGTGTTCTATGAGAAAAAAAGCCCTGTTGATATTAGTAGTGATACTTTGTAATCATATATATATGCTTGTTTATGTGCAAGCAGCTTTGTAGGTGCTTTATATTGGGAAATTAGTAATATAAAAGCAAATGTTTCATGCTTTAGGTACAGGAGATTGCTTACGTGAAAAGAGCATGGTGAGGGGAGGGGGAAAAGGAGTTATGGTGGAACCTGGGTTGTTGTGTATGAGTCATCATCTAGGAATTATTTTTCTGTACCTTTTGATTCCTAGTACCAAGACCAGAACTCTTTGTTCTGGAAAGGTATAAAAGGTGGAAGACATCTTTCCTGGTTGTTCCTTTCATCTCTCTACCAGCCACAAAGAGAGATGTGGCAACCCAACTCTATTTTGATCAAAATAAAAGTTGTTTGCTTGCTGAAACCTCAGCTCAGGAGTTTCTTTTGGCTCTTTTAAGTTCCTGAGTAATGCTGGGGAAATTGTGAGGCTAAGTGTAAAACCTTACACTTTCAACATTACATAATATGATCCCAATATAGTACACTGGCTAACCATGTTCCTAATGTATTTCATGCTGATTGAGATGCCTTCTAGTATTCCAAAACCATAATACAGTCAAATGTATTGAAAGCCATTTTAAAATCTAAATAAACTAGTACACCTCCAGTTCTTAAAATAGGCTGTCCATCCCAGATGAAACTCTAACTGAAACAGATTTCAAATTTGCACCATTTTTACCCACCTTATCAAAAAGTTATTAGTAGGCAAGGATTTCCTTATCATGCAAAAAGATCAAGAAGTGTAAGATGCAGCCCACCAGCAAGATGGCAAATGACTCTTTCCCATTTATATGAGATCTCCTTCACTTGCCAGTTACCTGGCTCCATAGCTAAAAGCTTGGGAAGGTCTCCTCCTATACTACAATAGGATACCATGTGCCTGGTTTCTATAGGTTTTTTGGCATTTCACCCACTGGTCCTGAGCTCAGCAAGTCCTGCAAATCAGTTTGGTATTTTGGCAGCTCAGAGTAGAGAATATATAGATAGGTCTTAGCTCAACTCATTTTCTTTTAGTATTGTATTTTTCACAAGGGGACATGTGTTAGACCTGAAATATATATTGTTCTGTTCTTATCTGGAATATACCACCAAAATCAGTGACAGCAATTTTAATGTATTGGCTTTAACTGTTTTCTTAAATGCCTTGGATCACTTGCTTAAATGGTTGCTATTACTGAAGCCAGACTTACTGTCTCCAGGCAGATAATTAGGTTTTGGGCTGGAAATTGTTACTTCAAACCTATTGGTTGCCGCCCAGAGGCTAACAGTATAAATAGCTGCACAGCAGCCATTAGGGCTGCTTCTGTTCTCAGTTAATAAACTTGTTTGCTGTTTCAACGCTTTGTCTCGCTTAATGCCTAAAGAACCGGAGATATAACAGCAATACTATTGTGAATATGTCCTTGGTTCACCAGAATGATTCACTCCAAATAACACATTCCTTTAGAATGACTCTGTTCTTGAAGAAGAAGAAAAAAAGGACGGATGCATTTCTTTCTTTGGCTCCCTTTCAGTTTTTCTTCATTCCCTACATGGAATCACTTGTGTCTGAAAAGTCTTTGATAGCCTTCCTTTCCTGCCTATCCCCCACTCCCCCTCCTTCAATGACTGAATTTATTTTGAATGGAAAAAATAGTTTCTCCTTATTTAGCACGCCAAGTTTTAAGGATAAAAATCAGGATCCCTTGTCCAAATAGGCTCTCTAATATTGTTAAGGCAAGAGATGCAGGAAAAATATTAATAGCTGATATAGGCTCAAAAATAAATAATAAATAAATGTAGTTACATAATTGAAGTGAAGAGTTTGGTTAGAGATTAAGGCACCGGACTAGAAACTGGGAGACCATGAATTCGAGTCCTGCCTTAAGCACAAATCTAGCTGGTGACTCTTTCTCAGCTCTAGGAAGAAGGCAGTGCCAAACCACTTTTGAAATCTTGCCAAGAAAACCACAGGGAGATGTCCAGGCAGTCACCAGGAGTTGAGGCTGATATGAAGCACTTCCCTACTTCAAAAAAAGTTGGAGTAACAAAAAAGCAACTTTCCAGTCACAGAAATTCACTATTATGAATCTACATGAAGAACTACACACACACACACACAAAATACTAGAAGTTTCTAAACAATGATGGGAGCATAAGAGTACTTGAGTCTGAACAAAAACATAAGTGCACTGGACATTTTTTAAAAACCTTGACAAATGGCAAGATGGAGTCATTCCTGTTGTTGTTGTTAGCTGCGAAGTCGTGTCCGACCCATCGCGACCCTATGGACAATGTTCCTCCAGGCCTTCCTGTCCTCTACCATCTTCTGGAGTCCATTTAAGCTCACGCCTACTGCTTCAGTGACTCCATCCAGCCACCTCATTCTCTGTCGTCCCTTTCTTCTATTGCCCTCGATCTTTCCCAGCATTAGGCTTTTCTCCAGTGAGTCTTTCCTTCTCATTAGGTGGCCAAAGTATTTGAGTTTTAGCTTCAGGATCTGGCCTTCTAAAGAGCAGTCGGGATTGATCTCCTCTAGGACTGACCGGTTTGATCGCTTTGCAGTCCAAGGGACTCGCAGGAGTCTTCTCCAGCACATTGCAACTGGGAAGACCATAGCCTTGACTATACGCACTTTTGTTGACAGGGTGATGTCTCTGCTTTTTAGTGTGCTGTCTAGATTTGCCATGGCTTTCCTCCCCAGGAGCAAGCGTCTTTTAATTTCTTGGCTACAGTCCCCATCTGCAGTGATCTTGGAGCCCAGGAAAATAAAATCTGTCACTACCTCCATTTCTTCCCCATCTATTTGCCAGGAATTGAGAGGGCCGGATGCCATGATCTTGGTTTTCTTAATGTTAAGTTTCAACCCAAGTTTTGCACTCTCCTTCTTCACCCGCAACAAGAGGCTCTTTAGTTCTTCTTCATTTTCTGCCATTAGAGTGGTATCATCTGCGTATCTTAGGTTGTTGATATTTCTTCCGGCAATCTTAATTCCAACTTTTGATTCATCTAGCCCTGCCTTTCTCATGATGTGCTCTGCATATAAGTTAAATAGGCAGGGCGACAGTATACAGCCTTGCCGGACTCATTTCCCAATTTTGAACCAATCAGTGGTTCCATGTCCAGTTCTCACTGTTGCTTCTTGACCCGCATATAGGTTTCTCAAGAGACAAATAAGATGGTCTGGTACTCCCATCTCTTTAAGAACTTGCCACAGTTTGTTATGATCCACACAATCAAAGGCTTTAGCATAGTCAATGAAGCAGAAGTAGATGTTTTTCTGGAATTCCCTAGCTTTCTCCATGATCCAGCGTATGTTGGCAATTTGATCTCTAGTTCCTCTGCCTCTTCGAAATCCTGCCTGTACGTCTGGTAGTTCTCGATCCACATACTGCTGAAGTCTAGCTTGTAGGATTTTAAGCATGACTTTACTAGCATGAGAAATGAGTGCAATGGTGCGATAGTTTGAACATTCTTTGGCACTGCCTTTCTTTGGAATTGGAATGTAAACTGATCTTTTCCAATCCTGTGGCCACTGTTGAGTTTTCCAAATTTGCTGGCAAATTGAGTGTAGCACTTTTACTGCATTGTCTTTTAAGATTTTGAATAGCTCAGCTGGAATACTGTCACCTCCACTAGCTTTGTTGTTGCTCAGCTTTTCTAAGGCCCACTTCACTTCACATTCTAGGATGTCTGGCTCGAGGTCAGTGACCACCTCATTGTGATTATCTGGGACGTTAAGCTCATTCTTGTATAGTTCTTCTGTGTAATTTTGCCACCTCTTCTTAATCTCTTCTGCCTCTGTTAGGTCCCTGCCATTTTGGTCCCTTATCATGCCCATTTTTGCATTAAACGTTCCCTTCATCTCTCCAATTTTCTTGAAAAGATCTCTGGTCCTCCCTATTCTATTGTTTTCTTCTATTTCTTTGCACTGTTCATTTAAGAAGGCATTCTTATCTCTTCTAGCTATTCTCTGGAATTCTGCATTCAATTGGGCATATCTATGTTTTTCTCCCTTGCCTTTCACTTCCCTCCTTTCCTCAGCTATTTGCAAAGCTTCCTCAGACAGCCATTTTGCTTTCTTGCATTTCTTTTTCTTTGGGATGGTTTTGGTTGCTACCTGTTGTACAATGTCGCGAACCTCTGTCCATAGTTCTTCAGGCACTCTGTCTATCAGATCTAATTCCTTAAATCTATTTGTCACCTCTACTGTATATTCAACAGGGATATGATTCAATTCATACCTGAGTGGCCTAGTGCTTTTCCCTACTTTCTTCAGTTTAAGCCTAAACTTTGCAAGGAGAAGCTCATGGTCTGAGCCACAGTCAGCTCCTGGTCTTGTTTTTACTGACTGTATAGAGCTTCTCCATCTTTGGCTGCAGAGCATATAGTCAATCTGATTTCTGTGTTGACCATCTGGTGATGTCCATGTGTAGAGCCGTCTCTTGGGTTGTTGGAAAAGAGTGTTTGCTATGACCATCGTATTCTCTTGACAGAATTCTATCAGCCTGTGCCCTGCTTCATTTTGCACTCCAAGGCCAAACTTGCCTGTTATTCCAGTTATCTTTTGGCTTCCTACTTTAGCATTCCAATCCCCCATGATGATAAGGACATCATTTTTGGGTGTTAGTTCTATAAGGTGCTGTAGGGCTTCATAGAACCGGTCAATTTCTTCCTCTTCAGCACTGGTGGTTGGGGCATAGACTTGGACTACTGTGATATTGAATGGTTTGCCTTGGATTCGAACTGAGATCATTCTGTCATTTTGAGGATTGTATCCCAGTATTGCTTTTCCTACTCTTTTATTGACTATGAAGGCTACTCCATTTCTTCTGAGGGATTCTTGCCCGCAGTAGTATACCTGATGGTCATCTGAATTAAATTCACCCATTCCTGTCCATTTTAGTTCGCTGATACCTAAGATGTCGATGTTCAGTCTTGTCATCTCTTGTTTGACCACGTCCAACTTTCCTTGATTCATGGATCTTACATTCCAGGTTCCTATGGAGAAAAAATCTTTACAGCATCGGACTTTCCTTTCACCACCAGACACATCCACAGCTGAGCGTCCTTTCGGCTTTGGCCCAGTCGCTTCATTCTTTCTGGCGCTACTAGTACTAGCCCTCTGCTCTTCCCCAGTAGCATATTGGACGCCTTCCGACCTGAGGGGCTCATCTTCCAGCGTCATATCGTTTTGCCTTTTGGTACTGTCCATAGGGTTTTCATGGCAAAGATACTGGAGTGGTTTGCCATTTCCTTCTCCAGTGGATCACGTTTTGTCAGAACTCTCTGCTATGACCTGTCCGTCTTGGGTGGCCCTGCACGGCATAGCTCATAGCTTCATTGAATTACGCAAGCCCCTTCGCCACGACAAGGCAGTAATCCATAAAGGGGGTCATTCCTGTATACTGTACCAACTTTAAAAAATGGACAGGGAAGGGCCACCTGTGGAAGTTACTTTTTGCATTAAAGAAGATATAAAATGTACCATACTAGAAAACATTGGAAAAGTGTACTTCTCTGCCTTTGGGACAATAACTAACTACAAATGTATATAACATTTAAAGATATCCTATTACCCACCTGAACAAGACATGGGTGGAATCTTAAGAAGGTGAAAGAAATCAGAGAGAAGGAGAATACAATTTGTTGTATTAACAGGACGCTTTAGTTAACCTCACATAAATTGGGTATGTTCACACTGAGAGTAAAGACACCAATTTGTTAAATACTCTAGATTATGTTGCAGTTGGTCTTGGAACTAACCAGAAGGGAGACAACTGGATTAAGCCTAAAGGGTGTCAAACCGTGCAAGATTGTCAAACTCAGGAAGAAAAAGCCACTTGGGTTTTGGGAAGAATCTTTCTTACTTGAAAGATAATATAATAGAAGCTTGAAAGTCCATGAATGCAATTATCCAGATCAACCTTAGAACTGTACCTATAATTCCTGAAAGTTGAAAAGAATACAACCAAAATCATCAGGAGATTAAAACATATTTCTTATGAAAAGAAGGCTAGAGTTTTGGGGACTCTTTAATTTAGAAAAAAAATGACCAAGGAGGATAATAAATAGCAAGGAAAAAGTGGACAATGTAATCCACTGTAATTGTCCAATGAAAAATGTCCCCCCTCTCAAAACAATAGGACCAGGGATCATTCAAATGAAGCTGACGGGAAGGGGGTGAATGGCCAAAAGGAAACAATATTTCATACTATTTCAGTGTGTTATTTATCTATTAAAACCATTACCACAAGACTGGGAGATGGGTGTTAATATGCACTAATATAAAAGGGGAATGGATCAATCCATTGAGAATAACAATAGTTATAAAAACTTAGTTGAGGGTTCTTCTCAAAATCTGGCTCTCTGAAAACATTATCTGTGTGAAACATGTATTGTTTGTAAAGATGCATTATAGAAGTGGCCTTATTTGCAACAAGCATAAGTGAAATGTTCATTTAGACTGATGGTGTAGAAAGTTCTTCAGAATTAGTTAAGTTTGATTATTGTTTTTCTACCTCACTTTGCTTCCCATCATTTATAATTAATCTCTCTCTTGTTTGCAGAATTGATTTCTCACTCTCCTTTCTAGAAATGGAATATATATCTATTATATTCCGTCCCAGTAGCTGTGGATAAATCCTCTGGGATGTCCTTGGGTGTAGGTAGAGATCCACCAACACCTGTGAGCTGAAATATATTATTAATGTCATTTTTGCATGACTCTCTAAGAACTCCAAAACCAGAACATGCTGCACATTTATGTAATGTGTTTAGATATTAGCACTATTTACAAAAGAATTCCAGAGAGGAAAAGGCTGATCGGAGATGATGTAGTTCACAGCACAGTTCAGTGTTTCAAAGAAAGTCTGTAGGTGGATGTATGAAGAGGAGGTCTTATTGACTAAAAATGATTTTTTTTAGTCTTTCTAGGATAGATTTCCTCCCCCTCTTTCCCTGATAATTCAATCTGAAAAGCACATCTAGAAGTTTGAATTCTATAGAGAATCTGCCCACACTCCTGCGCAATACTTCAGTGAAATTCAGCTCAGGAAAAAAATCTTAAAAGAATTCTATTTCAGACTTTAACCCCTAAACAGGGTCAGTCTCTCATTAAAATGAATTAATATTAATGAGATAGTATCGAAAATGTCCCTAACTTCTTTGAGGATCTCACAAAGAATGCTGTTTAGCAAACTAAACTGTAGCTATTTGGAAATAGTGAGAAAAGGATTCTCTAGCCCATAAATTCTCCTGGAGAAATCATTCTGTCAAACCCAATCTTTCATCCTAAGAGGGGGTTTTTTCCTTGCTTATATTACACATTTATTATAAAAACCTAGGAGCATTAAAAGCTCTTGTCCAGAAGTCCTGTGTCCATAAGGGTCAACCAGATGCCTTTGAAAAGCCATGAATAGAACAAGAGTATCACAGCATTCTGTTTCCTTAAAATGTATTGCTCTTTTCTCCATTTTATTGTTCTTTCTTTCTTCATTGTATTGTTGTAAAATTCTTTCTTTGATTGTACATCACTGTAGCATAATTTATTGCTCAGCAGAAAATTTTGTCTGCAAAATTTACTAGCTAAAAGAGAGGGAATTAACTATTTGGTATTTAACTCTTTTGTTGTAAAACCTTAACCAGTTTTCTTTGCAACTCATTAGGGTACTTGCTTTAGGCTACAAAGCCTAAAATATGCTACCCAAGCTTTAAGCGGGTATAATTACTAATCCTGGAAGAGTGGGAGGGCATAAGGCAGTTGTTCTTTGGTACTTTTAATGGGTTTTTGGACAGAAGGAAACTTCTTGTTCCAGGCAAAAGTCCAATGGCAATCTTGGGATGGAGGTCTCCAGAATTGAGTCACTCTGTTAACCATCAGGCTTGGGGAAATGCTGGAGGAACCTCTGTATACAGCCACTCAGTCTGTCTTGTATTAGAGCTGACAGGCAAATGGGACAGATTCACTGCCACATTTATAAGAAAATATCAGATCCTTTAGGTTAACTGCAAAATTATTCTCAAGAGCAAGTCAACAGGCTGTCCTCTGATGCCTGATGAACAGTAATATGGAAGAACAGAATTAAGTCAGCATCTGAAAGCAAGTCCAAGATCAGTCTGGGAATCAAGCCAGAATGCCAGGCAGGAATCAGATACATGGTGAGGCAAGAGCTGGTGGCAGATGCTGTTTCCAGCGTGGGTAGGTTGGAACTGAACCCATATTGGAGGTGGTAGAATTTTACCACAGCTTCAACTGTTGGCACTGAAGCCCTTTCCAAGGAATTCTATATTCTTAAATATATATTTTGCTTTTGTACTTGCACCTTCTTTGATTGTAAATCACTGTAGCATAATTTAAAAAGCTTTCAAAAGCTCTTCTCTCTGGGCCCAAGTTCAGCCTCAGCATCATAATTTGGTTCAATTGCTTGCAGACACCCAAGTTTGATTTAATTTCCATATTAGCAGACATGACCATATTTGTAGAGGGCTATAAGATCTTAAGTGCAAAAAGCCAGATGAAGGTTTTAGAATTTAGACTAAGGTTTGTGCATGTGTTTTTTAAATGTTTCACTGCCATCTTGAAGGAATCTATTTTTTTGCAGCCTTATTTAGCAGTCATATGCCTGTGAACATACAGATTTGTTTAGAGCAGTGTTTAGAGTACAGATGTCAAACTCAATCATGCCACGTGACGTATCATGATGTATTGTGACTTTTTTGCCTTTGCGGAGCTAGGGTGGGCATGGCCTGAGCATCACGCATCTGGCCTGCAGGCCGCCAGTTTGACACCCCTCGTTTAGAGCAACTGCACAACTTTAAGATGTGTGGAGTTTAACTCCCAGAATTCAGCCAGCTGACAGGGTAATTCTAGAAGTTGAAGTCCACATGTCTTAAAAGTTGCCAAGGTCAAGAAACACTGGTTTAAAGCTTTGACTTTCTCCTCATGAGTAAGTATATAGGGATATAATATTACACACAAAGAAAAACTAGGGAAAGTGGTGATATGCAGATAAAAATATAAAATTAATATCTTTCTCAACCCGAAAATTCCTCCACACCCAAGGCACTGTGACAATAACCAATGATGGTCTAGGATCAGCTTGAAAGAAAACCTGTCTGTCACTGAATCCATTGTTGTGTCTCCCCAGCATAAAAATGCATATGAAATCAAAAACATTATGGAAATTTTTTTGTTTTGTTTTCCTTACAATATCTAGCTAGCAGGTGCTTGTAGGGATAATTATAATGGCAAATTTCATCATGTCTATAAACGTTCCCATATTATACATATAATTCAGCACACTTGACAGTTTAGGAGATTATATGTGAGAATACTCAAAGGTCAAAATCCCAAAATAATTATGTTCAGAGATATTTAATAGACTGTCAAATGCAGTTTTGTCCAATTTGCATCAGCCCTTTAAAAAAACTAAAGGCTTCCATCCGCTTCTAATTACAGTATCAACCATTTTATCAGCTATCCTCTCCTAATGCTTCCTTAAAGGAATCCTCTTTTATCATAACTGTGGTGGGTTGAGTCAACATTTCCACTCCATCCTGACACAAATATTTCATGCTGCCACCAGCTCCTGCTATTCTCTGCATGAAACACTGGTCAATTCTTGGAAGTAGCATTTTCATTAGTCTGTCCCCTTGCATTTGAAACATATTTGGAGACAGGCTTGCTATTTAAAACAAATGTTTAGCTCACGGAAAAATGTATTTGAGGAAAAAGTTTATATTTACAGAAATGGAGCTTGTCATTTTTGATCTGTTAAATTCCTGAAACGTGAAAGATTATGCAGTTAGTAATGATAGCCTGGCCAGATTTTTTTAAAAAAAAAAAATAAAAAGAAAGGAAATTGTGTGTCAATTCAATACTGGTAATTAGATAGAAGAAGTGGAAGTAAAAGGGACTTTTTTATATATACTGCTTTATGTAGAAAGATTTTAATTGGATCATCTGGCTGACTTGGATTGCTTTCAGCAGTTTTAGAGGAAATTTCAAAGGGCTTTAAGAGCAGTTCCAGATGGTTGCTTCCCACGCATTGCTGGAACTAAACAGGAGAAAGGGGATAGACCTTAGGTTTTGGTCCCCAGTTGATGATTCACCTCTGTAATGGGTTTTTTTTAATTAATTTTTTCTCAGAAGCCCAGGCATTTGCCACTTCTCTGTTAAGCCATAATGGTTTCATTTTGACTCGTGGAGGCATAAGGTTTTTCCCTACACTGTTTTTCCAATTTTCACACTTTAAAACTGAGCCTCTGAAAACTGGGCATTCAAAAAACACCCCAAGCCTGGCACCACACAGGGTATGCACCTTGACACTCTCGCAGCCCCCTTGCTTGCCCCCCTCACAATTGCCCTAAAGCTTCGCAATGGCGCTTAGAGTAATGGGAAAGGGGGAACGTTCTTGGGCTCAGGGAGGGAGGGAGGGAGGGGAGAGCTTAATAGAGGTGCAGGGGGTGCTCAGCCACCCTTCTTCCTACTGTGCCCAGGCACCAGGACTGCTAGCCTCTTTGTGGCAGCAGCAGCAGCATCGCCTTCCATGCCAGTCCCATTGCAAGCTAGGCGCCCCCCCCGCACGCTCACGGGAATGACTGGAAAAAGGGGGTGGGCTGTGCTGGTGTCAGGGTGGGGGGAGGGGGTTGGGGGAGGAATAAGGGATGCATGGAGGCAGGGTGGGTGGGTGGGAGGAAGAGTTGGAATCCAAGATGCTCAAATCTGGGTGGGCTCCCAGCAAATGAGCACCGAAGAAGTGGTGGGAGAAGGAAGAGAGGAAGAGAAACAGCGGGTGGGGGGGAAAGCACCCTGTTTCTTCTTCGTCTGGTGCAAACTCTGTGGTCAAGCCAGAATGGGGGGGATGAGGAAGAGTGGCGATTTACAAACTGCCAGCCAATCTCTTTGGGAGAGGGGGCAGAGGATGGAGAGGAGGGCAGCTTGCCTTGGAGAGGGAGGGGTGAGCGCTCCTCATCTGCCTTTCATTCTCTTTCTCTCTCCTCACTTGGCCAGGCGGCCGGCTTGTTCTCTGACAAGCTGACATACCCCGGACAGTCTTATGCAGCTCGCTTTCCTCCATACAGACGTAGCAAGGGCAGGAGAGAAGCACCGGTGGGAAGAGAGAGAGAGAGAGAAGGGTAGCGCAAGTGCCTCTCTCTCTCTCTCTCTCTCACACACACACACACAAAACGCACAAACACACTGAGTGGGGAAAGAGGACTGGCAGACCAAGGGCAGAAAGAGAAAGGAAGAGAGGGAGAGAGAGGAGGGGAGGGAGAGAGAGGGAGGGAGGGAGGGAGAGAGAAAATATGAATATATGTGGTTGTCCTTACTGGACTTTTAGTAAAGAACGTTTAATGAAATATTTTGATGTTTTTTAATTAAGAGATGAGGTATGGGGATAATTATGCTGTATTTAAAGATGGTAGATAAACTACTAAAATTGTTTTTACCTGTCGGGATGCAGTGTTATCTTCATTTTAGATGTCAAAAGGGTTTTGCGGCTCCCAGTGTTTTCTTTTCGGTGGGAAATGGGTCCAAGTGGCTCTTTGAGTGTTTTGGGTTGCCTACTCCTGCTCTAGCCAATGGTAAAATAAGTCCCAGGTTTGATAATAGTCCATTTTTTCTTTTTCTTTCAGTCTCATAGTCAATCTGTCCATCTCTGCACATTCTAGTATTTTTTTAATTATTTCTTCATTTGATGGTAGTCCTTCATTTTTCCAGTGTTGCCGCTGTTGAGACATGCAAAGTCAAGTATAAGCTTTGTTTGTTAGTCTTTTCTGGCATTATACCTAATAAAAAAAGTTCAGGTTTAAAATCAACATGTTCTCTTAACATCGCTTCTAACCAAGTATGTATCTTTTTCCAATAATTCTTTACTTTATCACATTTATTTATTTATTTATTTATTGATGGGATTTATATCCCGCCCTATCTCCCGAAGGACTCAGGGCGGCTAACAACAAAACATATAATAAGTACAGAAATTAAGATAAAAATAAAATTAAAATCATCTGTGCAATAAATTAAAATTAAAAACTAAGAGTAAATTAAAGATTGTAAATATAATTAATTAAAATGCCTGTCAGTCCAGGTCAGCCTGGTGGAATAGGAGTGTTTTGAGGCCGCGGCGAAAGGATTGGAGATTTTGGGCCATCCGTAGCTCAGGGGGGAGCTGATTCCATAGGGCTGGCGCTCCCACAGAGAAGGCCCTCCCCCTGGGGGTCGCCAGCTGACATTGCTTAGCTGACGGTACCCTGAGGAGGCCTTCTCTGTGTGAGCGTACTGGGCGATGGGAGTTTGTTCCCGGCAGCAGGTGGTCCTGCAAGTATCCCGGGCCTAAGCCATGTAGGGCTTTAAAGGTAAGTACCAGCACCTTAAATCTCACCCGGAGGGCAACCGGTAGCCAATGCAGCTCACGCAGGAGGGGTGTAATATGGGAGTATCGGGGTGCTCCCATCACAACCCGTGCAGCTGCACTCTGCACCAGCTGAAGCCTCCGGGTGGTCTTCAAGGGCAGCCCCATGTAGAGAGCATTACAGTAGTCTATACGGGAGGTAACAAGTGTGTGGGTGACTGTACGTAGGGCATCTTGGTCCAGAAAGGGGCACAATTGGTATATTAGGCGAATCTGGGCAAATGCCCCCCTAGCCACGACTCCAATATGATCTTCAAAACTGAGTCGTGAATCTAGGAGGACGCCCAGATTGCATGCTCTATCAATGGGAGGTAACATCTCTCCTCCTATAGTCAAAGATGGAACCTCTTGGACTAAACGAGATGACGGTATGTAGAGCCACTCAGTCTTGGCCGGGTTGAGTCGAAGCCTGTTTTTCCCCATCCAGATCTGTACCGCTTCCAGGCAACGGGACATCACATCGAGGGCATCACTGGGTTGGTTCGGGGTGGAGATGAATAGCTGGGTATCATCAGCATATTGATGATATTTCACCCCGAAGCCACGGATGATCTCTCCCAGCAGCTTCATATAGATGTTGAACAGGAGGGGCGAGAGCACCGATCCCTGGGGTACTCCACAACTAAGAGGCCTAGGGCTTGACCTCTGCCCCCCTGCTAACACCGTCTGCGAACGGTCCGAGAGGTAGGAGGAGAACCACCGCTGAACGGTGCCTCCCACTCCCAACCCCTCAAGACGACGCAGTAAGATACCGTGGTCGATGGTATCAAAAGCCGCTGAGAGATCTAATAGGACCAGGACAGAGGAATAACCTCTATCTCGGGCCCGCCAGAGATCATTTACCAGTGCGACCAATGCCGTCTCCGTGCTATACCCGGGTCTGAAACCCGATTGGTACGGATCCAGATATTCAGCTTCCTCCAGGTTCAAAGGGAGCTGTCGTGCCACCACGCTCTCAACGACCTTCGCAAGAAAGCGAAGGTTGGAGACGGGACGGAAGTTGTTTAAAATAGCTGGATCCAATGCCGGTTTCTTGAGGAGGGGCCTTACCACCGCCTCTTTCAAGGCGGCAGGGAAGTACCCCTCATTCAGTGAGGCATTGATAACTGCTAGGAGCCAGCTTCGTGTAACCTCCCGAGATGCATAGACTAGCCAGGAGGGACACGGGTCCAATAAACATGTGGCGGCACTTAGTTTCCCCATGATCTTGTCCACTTCATCCGGAGTCACAGGATCGAACTCTTCCCAAATGTTCTCGGCCAAATTCATCGTTTTCCTCTCGTCAGATACTGCCCAGTCAGAGTCCAGACCAGCCCGAATCTGAGCAATTTTGTCCACCAGATACTTACTAAATTCCTCAGCCCGTCCTTGTAGGGGGTCTTCTCCCGTCTCTTGATTTAAAAGGGAGCGGACCACTCTAAAAAGGGTGGCCGGGCGGTTATCTGCGGACGCAATGAGGGTGGTGAAGTAGGCACGCTTTGCCACCCTCATTGCCACATGTCCACCAAACATGATAATACGTGCCTGACTTGTGTTCCAACCTCTATCTGACATATTTTTAAACATTTTTGCTAATCTCACTGGTGGCAAGTGCCATCTATAAAACATTTTATATAAGTTTTCTTTATAGGAAGTTGACATTGTCAATTTATACTTTCTCTCCCATAAATTTTTCCATTTTTCTAATTCTATATTACAACCAAAAAATTTTGACCATCTTATCATTGTTTCTTTGACTTGTTCACTTTCCATTTCTAAAGTTAATAAAAACTTGTACATTTTCTTAATTAATTTTTCATCCAAAGTCAACAATGTCTTATCAAACAGTTTGTTCCTTATAAAATCCATATATTTTAACATCTTTATCATATTTAGTTTGCATTTGTAAATGTGTCCACCATGTTAAGTTGATACCCTGATTTTCCATTTCTTGTTTATATTTTAAATTTCTTTCAGAGTTTAGAATATCTCTATATTTTTTAAAAGTCCACTAAATTTGGGTGTACAAATGCTTCCATTGTTGACAACCACCCTGGAATTTTTAAATATATTTTACTTTTTATTTTTCCCCATGTTGTTAACAATGCATTTTTTATATAATGATTTTGGAAATATTTATGAACTTTATTTTTCCCATACCATAAAAAAACGTGCCACCCCAGCTGTAAATCATGCCCAGTTTGTAAATCATGCCCCTTTTAACAACCTTTTGTTTTTCAGAATTATCCATTCTTTTACCCATGTTAATACAGATGCTTGATAATATAGAACCCACTCCAGTAGGCCAAATCCTTAATTTTCCTTGGCATCTTGTAACAGTTTCATCTTAATTCTAGCTTTCTTTCCTTGCCAGATAAATTTCAAAATTAGTGAGTTCAAATCTTCAAAAAAAAAATTCTCCAGTTTTATAGGTATTGTTTGAAATACAAATAAGATTTTCAGTAGTAAACTCATTTTCACTGTGGCAATTCTTCCTAATATTGACAATTGCAAATTTTTCCATTATTCCAAATCTAGTTTTATTTGAGTCAATAATTTTGTGTAATTATCTTTTTTTATCGTTGAACATCTTGCTGTTAACTGTATTCCCAGATATTTAACCTTTTTAACTGCAATTCTGTCTTTTCCGATATTTGGTTTTGGTTTTTTAGTTTGTCTGTAAGGTTTTTAAAGGGATGCGGTGGCTCAGTGGGTTAGGACGCTGAGCTTGTCGATCAGAAGGTTGGCAGTTTGGCGGGTCGAATCCTGAGTGCCGCGTAACAGAGTGAGCGCCTGTTACTCGTCCCAGCTTCTGCCAACCTAGCAGTTCAAAAGCATATAAAAATGCAAGTAGAAAAATAAGGACCACTACGGTGGGAAGGTAACAGCGTTCCATGCGCCTTTGGCGTCTAGGCATGCCGGCCACATGACCACAGAGACGTCCTCGGACAAGCGCTGGCTCTTCGGCTCTGAAATGGAGATGAGCACCGGCCCCTAGAGTTGGAAACGACTAGCACGCATGTGCGGGGGAACCTTTACCTTTACCTTTAAGGTTTTTAACTATTACTTTAGTTTTTTCTCTGTTTATTTTCAGTCCCGCCATTTCTCCATACTGTTCTATCTTTCCCAATAGTTTAGGAATCATCTCCAAAGGTTCTTCTAAAATAAATACCAAATCATCCACAAATGCTTGTAATTTATATGTTTCACCTTTTATTTCTAATCCTTTAATTTCTATATCTTGTCTAATGTTTCTATTTAAAATTTCCAAAGTAAAAACAAATAACAGTAGAGTTAGTGGACATCCTTGCCTTGTGCCTTTCCTTATCTCAAAGTTCTTTGTATAGTCTCCATTCACAATCACTTTTGCTGTTTATTATATATCGTTTTTAACATGTTTATAAAATTCTGTCCAAAGTCCATTATTTGTAATTGTTGAATCATAAATTGCCAGGAAACATTATCAAATGTCTTTTGGGTATGTAGAAATACTAGTGCCATTTGTTTTCCTGGATGTAATTCATAGTATTGTAATACATCCATTAAAAGGTAAAGGTAAAGGTTCCCCCGCACATGCGTGCTAGTCATTTCCAACTCTAGGGGCCGGTGCTCATCTCCATTTCAAAGCTGAAGAGCCAGCACCTGTCCGAGGACATCTCTGTGGTCATGTGGCCAGCATGACTAGATGCAAAAGGCGCACGGAACGCTGTTACCTTCCCACCGTAGTGGTCCCTATTTTTCTACTTGCATTTTTACATGCTTTTGAACTGCTAGGTTGGCAGAAGCTGGGACAAGTTATAGGTGCTCACTCTGTTACGCAGCACTCGGGATTCGACCCGCCAAACTGCCGACCTTCTGATTGACAAGTTCAGTGTCCTAACCCACTGAGCCACCGCGTCCCATTATCCATTATCACCCTTAAATTGTTTTTAATTTGTCTCTGGTAAAAAAAACAACATTCTGATCTGAATGTATAAATTCAGTTAAGTATCTTTTCAGTCTCTCTCTGCCATTACTGAAGTGAAGATTTTATAATCCACATTCAGTAACGATATCGGTCTGTAATTCTTTATCTGTATCAAATCTGAATCTTCTTTTGTTATTAAAGTAATATTTGCTTCTCTCCATGTGTTTGGAAGCTTAGCCTCCAGCAAGAGTTCATTACAAACATCTTTCAATGGTTCACTTAGTGTATCTTATGGAGTTTTATATAAGTCTGCTGGTAGTCCATCTTGCCCTGGTGTTTTTTCATTTTTTTGTTTTCTTATGGCCTCTGTTATTTCCATCATTATTATTTGTTCCTCTAACATAGTCTTATAAGTTTCTGGAATTTTTGGAAGGTTATTTCCTTCCAAATATTGAATCATTTTCTCTCTTGGAATTTCTTCTATATCAAAAGTTTCTTGTAGTATTCTTTGATTATCTTATTTATTTCTTCATTTTTAAATTGTAGACCACCTTTTTCATCTACTAACTTGTTTATCATTTTCTTCTATTTCTGTTTTTTTTTAGTTTATAAGCTAACCATCTTCCTGGTTTATTTGCATTTTCAAAAAAGTTTTGTGTTACTCTTTTATTTGCTGTGCCAGTTTTTCTGAGTTCAACAAATTTAATTTATATTTTATTATTTCCATTTCTCTTTTCAAGGTCTTCTTTTGCAGATTCATTTGCAGTTCTGATTCTAATTTTCCAAATTTCTCTTTTAATAGTACATACTGCTGTCTTATCTGTTTATTTTTCTTTGCCATGTAAGTTATAGCTATATCTCTAAAATAAGCTTTAGCTGTGTCCCATACATTTTTTATTTTCTTTAAAGAAAAATTCCATTTCTTTTGTTGCTAATTCTATAAATTCTCTTTCTTTTAATATAGATTGGTTCAAAGTCCGTCTTAATTTTTTTGTATTCCTCTCCACTTCAATTTTAAAGGGTTATAGTCTGTCCATGTACCTAGTTCTATCTCAATTTCCTATATATTCATCCTCAATTCAGGTGTCATCCAAATCATATCGATTCTAGACCAGGATTTTTGACTATTTGAGTAAAATTTATATTGTAATTTTCCTGGATTAATTTCCCTCCAAACAACTTGTCCTCCAATCTACAAATTGTCCCCCCTTGCATACCGATAAGATAGTGCTGGGGGAGGAAGCAAGTTTTGACAGATGGGCACAGCAATGAAGCAACTTTCGCAAAATCTGAAATATAAATACTTTCCTACCAATCTTGGTGTGACCTTGTGAGGAATTTGTTTCTACAGGAATGTAACAAGCAGTTGCTTAACCAAGGCATTTTCATTTAAATCCAGCATACAAATCAGGGGACACATCGGACTCTAAATTCTACCTGTTGAGAGCAGCATTGACTCAAGGTTCATCTCAATAGAAGTATTTCAAATCCCACGTAATCAAACTGTCTTGGACACTGGATTATAGATTATAGAAGAGAATATTTGTACCTCGGAGTTGAACTGTAGAGTCCTTGGTGCTCTGAGCTTGGTTGTTGTTGGGGTTTTTTTGCAGTCATTTCATTATCCAGCTAATATCATTTTCAGTGCACCAAGGACTCCACATTAGACTATTCTGCTGTGTTGAGGATCCTTGGGGCACCTACTCTTTTCCCCTGCAGTAAACTGTAGAAAATTCTAAGCCTGACATTAAATACTCTTTTTAAAGAAGAAGAAAAACAGAAGAACAAGGATGAGAATAAGAAAAGGCTGAATCTAATAGGCAATAGTGTCTCTTGCCCTAAGGAAGTCTGTCAACTAAAGCAGTGACATTTCCTTTTGTTGAAACCAAGTGTTTCCACGCTCCTTAGGCAGTAGTCTAAGACTAAAAGAACTGTGCCTTACATAATATTATTCTCCTGTGTTTAGTGAGAATTGCTTTCACCTTCTGGTTGGATAATAGTAGTGAATTATTACTAGAAATTAAGTGATAATTTATATTCTGTGAAGCTAATATCTATTTCACAGACACAGTTTTGGTAATCTTGTGTTGTACAGAACTTTTCCATGAGAGAGGGATGCTATTTCAATCTAGATTTCCCACCCCACCCCCACCCTTTATCTGGGGAAACTATGTTCATACACTATTATGCACAAAGGGACTTAACACTTATCATATAGATCTGACACATTTGCAAATCTGCTGTTCATATGACTTCAGTAGCCAATGGAAATACATTTTTGCAAAGCTCTATCTTATTATACTGAACGTGTGACAGATAAGACTATGGGACAGTAGATACTAAAGGGATGGTCAGTAGATGCAATCCCATTCACCCCTCATCCAATATATGTATAGAAGAATCTATGTATTTCCTAGCATTTTAAAGAAAAGAAAATATCCCTTGTGAATCTGGTTAGAGCCTCAGAATTTGAAAGCTTACTCTATCATGTATCTACCCAAATGTGATTTTCATTTCATCAGAAGCCCTTCTTTCAAGGGCAAAATCATTTCCTGCCACAGTGATGGCTGCCTGATTCCCAAAGCACATAAATCCTGCTCCAACTCATCCTCCTGATGCTTTTACTCGCAACAATCTGTTTTCTCCCTGTCAGCTTTTATGACAGCTCTTTGGGGCAACAATGGCTTCTGTGAAGTAGTGAGTACAATGTGTTTCAAAGCTGTAGCATTATCAGGTTTTTTTTCTCCCTCTTTTTTTATTTTATATATTCAATTTTATTTTCCCATTTCTTCCACAAACAAGTCAACAAATATATCGCCATACATAAATACATACATGTAAGTTTGGGTGCTGCTCGTCCATTTCCCCTTTCACTGTATCCACCCTCCTTCTCTCTCTTCCCTCTTCTCTACTTTCTTTCTCCCTTTCTCCTTTCTTTCCTACTTCCCTCTTCTTCCTCTCCTCTCTTCTTTCCCTCACCACTCCCCTCCCGTTTCCCCCCACTTCTCCTCTTTCCCTCCAACCTTCCTACTTCCTTCCCCCTCCTCTACTCTCTTCCCTCTCTCCTCTCCTTTCTTCCCTCCCATTCCTCTTCCAATACAATTCAGGGGTGATGTCCGAGCAGCTCCTCTCCTTAGATTTTTAATGTCTATATTAGGTATGATAATATCCTTATCTCCTCATTTTTCTTCCATCTAAATTAGTGTTAGCTGTCTTTTAAGCATATTCTTTTTTTCACCCACTCATAAAATTTTCCCCAAATTTCATAACACTCTGACTCTGTCTTATCTTTAATTATCATTGTTAATCTATTCATTTCCGCACATTCCATTATTTTCTTGATCACCTCTTCTTCTGGAGGAGCTTTCAGTGCCTTCCAGTTTTGTGCAAACACAATCCTAGCTGCAGTGGTTATATGAATAATCAAATATGTGTTCTCTTTGCTATATTTCTCTGGTAAAATACCGAACAGGAATATTTCTGGTCTTAATTCTATACGTTGTTGTATCATCTTTTCTATCCATGATTTGATTATGTTCCAATAGGTTTTAGCTTCTGCACACGTCCACCACATATGATAGAAAGAGCCTGGTATTTGATGGCATTTCCAACATTTCATAGATCTGTCCTTAAACATTTTAGCTAGTCTTTCTGGAGACATATGCCATCTGTACAACATCTTGTACATATTTTCTTTATACGCTGTCGCCATTGTCAATTTATAGTTTCTTTCCCACAATTGCTGCCATCTATCTAATTCAATTGTATATCCAAAATTTCTTGACCATTTTATCATTGACTCCTTAACTTGCTCCTCCTCTAATTCCCTATATAATAAGTAGCTATGCATTTTTAAAATCCATTTTTCTTCAGTTCCCATAAGTATTTCATCTAACTCTGTTCTCCCCAAATTAAAACCATCTATTTTAGCATCTTTTTCATATCTAGATTGTAATTGCGTTTTCATGTACCAATCCATCTTTATTAATTAATTTAAAAATGTTACAGGATGCAAGACTCAAAGGTGGGTTTAGCTTACCTAATTGGGAATTATATTACCAGGCTGCAGTAATGTCATGGATGAGAGAATGGATTTTCCTGAGGAATACTAGATTATTGACATTAGAGAGACATGATTTACAGTTGGGATGGCGTGCGTTCATATGGTATGGGAAAAATAGAATACACAGCTATTTCCAGAGACATCATATCAGGAATTCTTTATTGATGGTTTGGGAGAAAATAAAGAGGAAGCCTTACTTGAGGATTCCAGATTGGCTCTCAACGATGGAAGCGTTAATACACCCCAGTATGTTTAACATGGGAAACATTATAAGATATAAAGACCTACTAACAGACACGGGGAAGCTGAAAACCAAACAACAATTAGAGGAACAAGGAATAAAGAAGCATTATCAGTTTTAGCTGCTGTGGGAAGGTGCAGTAATATAAGCTTGGAAAAATAAGGCCACTGAGGTTTCTGTGGGCATTGTGAAATAGGAATTATTTTTAAAATGTCTAGATTTGAACATCTCATGAGATTGGTTACTGAAACTGACTACAGAATAAGCAAGGGCAGGAGGAACTTGGGACGGAGAGGGTATCCCTGACTCTCCTTTCTCCCAGAGATCAGTGGACAAGACACAACTGATTAAAAACAACAAGACCTACAGCCAATGTGATAACGGTAATTCAAATCAGTGCACAGACAGATAATTGGACTGAAAACCATAGGCAATCAAATGACCCTGCAATCCTAACGCTACTAGCCACCAAACAAACACATGACCTTTCTACTATTCCTAATATAGATGGCATATATACCTTGTCTTCACTTATGGATATTGGACTAAACTGTTCACCACGTGCCTATTGAACATCAGTTGTGATTTGGTAAATGATGCCACAGTCACAGCCTGGGTTAATTATTAAGCAAAATTTACACATGCTTAGGGAATCAAAGGAAGAGGGGCATCACAGAGATTTTTTTTTCTACCTGTCATGCCTTTAACACTTTTACCATAACACTCAACTTTAATTTCAACACTTATTAAAAACTTGTCAATTAGGCAATGGAAAGACAGAGGGGAACCATCATTGGGCCTCATTGTTGGTCCATTATTTAGGGCATCAGTTGGCCTTAATCTGGTACCTCAGGTAAAAGAGGTTCCAGTGTAGATCTGTCACTTATAAACACAATGGTCTTTGCCCAGTGGAAGGCTGTCTCAACAGCAACATCAGGGCTCTTTCAACCTCTGTCTGCCAGTTAGCTTTCAAAAGAATCACTACTGTGGTTAATTGTAAATCCAAGTTATTTGGGATTTTTTTTTGCATATTATTGTATTTATTGTTGCATTGTCTTTGGCAGTTGGTCCTGTACATCAGTTAGAGACAATTGAATGGAACGTCTTGTATGTTTGTAAATCATAGATTTTTTAAAGAAACTAATGAGACTTGCTATCTGGCCTCCGTTAGATTGACAAACCTTTGTCAAAGGAGGATCAGCACAAAATTATGCACTTAGCACATGCAAATCTTGATCAGCTAGGTAGTAATTAAAATGATTGTGGCAATCCAAAAGTTAAATATATGTTTGAATGAAGATTAATCAAAAACCGTACAGCTTAAACATGCTCAGAGATACCTTCTCTAATTAGTTAGAAATTTATATGACTGCCTAGTCACCATAATGAATCTGGGTATTGAGTGGCTATATAAATTGAATAAATAAACTGCATAAACATGAGCACATTGCAACATTTCAGGAGAATAAAGTGTTGAAGATTTGAGTCATCTGGTCGTATATAATCAACCATCAATTACTGCACTTACAGAATTCTGCCCACTGGTGGGATTCAAATATGTGAACAACCAGTTCTCTGTGTGGATGCTGCTTCCGGGAGTCCATCCTGGGCCTGGGCAACAAAAAATTAGCTACCGGTTTTGCCGAAGTGGTGCAAACCAACTGATTCCCACCACTGATTCTGCCCCAATATACATGTCTGTTCCAGCTCCTCTTCTGTTTGTAGAAAAGCTTAGAATACTGCAGAATGATGAGATAGAGGAGAGGGCAGGGCCTTTGGAAACTGTACAGGTTTTTTTCTCAGATGAAGCAGACTTCAGTAACGATATGCAAGATTTCTATGACCACGACACACCCCACCAAAAATAGCTGTGTCTTTTTTTAGGCATATTGGTTATTAATATTAAATTAAAATCCAGATTGTCCCACTAGTAGCAACCAAGTGTGTATCATATCCAATCCTGCTGATGACTTCTCAACAAAACGAAGAAAAACAAATTGACTACTGTATCTAAAAGGTTGTCACTGAGAGCTGACAGATCCAGGTGATGGCTGTCACATCTTCTCAGCTCTTGCCAACTGTAATTTATTGTATTTGTCAGGTGTTATGGAAATTAGTCACACAGTGGGAGATTATACAGAAAGATCGTCTGCAGAGACAAAGGGAATGCAACATGGACTGCGGCATTTCTCTGGAACAGTCTTTGAGGCTGGCCTTCCCAACAACACAAGCCTCACTGGCATTTTCCAGCGCCTTAGAAATACTGTGTCTCCCCCAAAATAAACCCCATCCAGAAAACAAGACTTACCCTGAATTGTGGGGGTGGGCCTAATATAAGCCCTACTCCAAAAATAAGCCCCAATTAGGACCCCACCCACTCTGTCCCACCTGGCCGCTGCAATGGTGCAGGAGGCTGCATGGCACATAATGCTGCTGTCACGAAGCGAGGCAGGTGGGGGAGGGGATGGAGCTGCCCCACGTGCCCCGCACATGCTTCCTTTAGGGGCCCCCCAGCCATGCCATTCCTTGCTCCCTTTCACATGCTTCCCAAGCCGGACTGCCATGTTACTATATGGAGGATGGGTGGGGTAGACATGGCCCCCCTCTGCCATTTCGGAGCCAGGGGGAGTGACGGTGAAAGGCTCTGCTGCCGCTGTGTGCTGCTGGAGGGGCTTTCATCACGCTCCACCCCAGAGATCACCTGCCTGGTGGCAGCTGCTACCTCATTCTCCTCCACCAACTCTCCCGTGGCTTGTGCCATGACCGCCACCTCCCTCTGCCAACCCTCCATCACCGCCACTGAAGAGAACGGAGAACGGGGAGGGGAATGGCTCTGCATAGCGATGCAGAGCAGAGAAGAGCACTTGCTTGCTGCCCTGCATTGCCCCGTGTCTCCCTTCTCCGTTCTCAAAATGGCAAACCCATTTCCTGCTGCTTCTCCTCCCGGCACTGCTATAGAGCTTGGCACACCATTGCCCAGCTCCTCCCTCTTCCTGAAAGCAAAAAAATTCTTCACTAACCTGCTTTCCAGCTCTGATGCGTTTCTCTCCTGCTGCAGGGAAATGGAGTTCGTGAGACTAAAAAATGTTCAATCAGACCTTCCAATTTCACATGGAAAGTGGGGATAGGGAAAGTGGGAGAGGTAAAGGATGAGGACTGTTCATGGCTGGAGTTAAAAATGGGTGCAATGGGAATAGGAAGTCAAATGAGAATTAGAAAGGCATCTAAATCTTTTTCGTACATGTACATTTATGTCCAAAAGGCAAGCACTGCTATCCATATTATGGGCAAGGCTGGGTTATGTAGACCTTGTAGATCTGATCTCACATAAATTGGTGGCCAGCTCCTTTTGCATCCTTATTTGCTACTTCTTTTCCATTGTACATATGTAAACGGAAAGGGCAGCTAAAACTCAAAAGCCTAATTTGCATCAAGTGTGAGCATCTAAAGAGGAAACAGCTGTATAACTATAATTAGGAAACAGGAGGCCCAGATCTTTATGCTTAATTTATTCATCTATATAACAAGTCCCTTGTGGAGGGGTACTAATGTTCTCTGCAAAGTAAAGGAGACAGAATAAGGGACTCAAGCAAATCTCCTGAGAGCAATAATAAAAACAATATGAATCTATTTTGACATATCTGTTGCTGAATACTTTGAGGAGCTAAAGCATATTGGAAAGTCTTGTACGACAGGGCCCCCCAACCCCCAGTCCGTGGAGTGGTATCGGTCTGCAGCATGCCAGAAAGCAGTCCATGCAAACCAGCGAAGCCCCATCTGTGGGATGCAAGCAGCATGCAAACCTATACCCCTCCCCCGGTCCATGGAAAAACCTCTCTCCATTGAAGCAGTCTCTGGTGCCCAAAATGTTGGGGACCTCTGTTGTAGGAGACATAACCTACTAAATAAAGCTATTGTCTTGTGTCACAGGTTGACAAGAATTACTCCTGGGATGTTAACAAGGTCATGCTGTTATTTCTTAGGACTTACATTTCTTTTAAGAATTAATCTATTTAATTATCTTCCTTTGCATTTGCACAGTTTAGACTTTTCTATGCTGTGCTGCCCATCAAGATGCTGAAGAGGGAGGAGCAAAGAGGTAGTGGCCTGCTGTGAATGGTTTGTAACTTGGTTTAAAATCATTCAGACCCACCCAAGTGGGGCATGTTATTATATAAAGATTCAACCATGCGAACTGTATGTCCTTTTATTTTGAATCTTTTTAGCTTGTGGATCTGGTGGGTGCAGACGGGATGTCTGGAAATAGTAGTACATTAGCCAGAGGGACTAAATCCGTGTTTATGGTAGATTAACCTTCCTTGCAGGAAAGATTTCTAATTTAAGCAGAACACTGATTAAGATCATTAGTAAACTAAATTTTCCTTGACTAAAAAAATTGGGAAAATACTGGCCACTCTTAAATTTTCATTTATGACTAAGATGACCAGAGAATTAACAGCTTCACAACTGCAGGCACATCTAGAGCATACTGATCGTTTGAACATATTTCAAGCAGACTTTCAGCTAGAATAGGAGACTGATATTGTGCTGATTGTCTTTGTGAAGGACCTATGCCAGCAATGGGAGGGGGAAAATGCAGCACCTCTCAGTAGCCATCAGTACCATCAACTACAGCAGGGATGTCAAACTGCCGGCCTGTGGGCCGGATGCATCATGCCGAAACAGTTGGCTTATAGGGGGAAATGCTACTTTAAAACAGTAAGCCTACATCACACATGGGCTGGGAAGAAGAAAAAATGCAGTGTCAGAGGTACATGGCAGAATAAATAGGTTGCTGGTTGCTGGTCTGTTTGGACCTTGGTTAGATGCAAGGGTGGGAAGGCTCCATGTGTTATACCCACAACTAATAATGTCCAAAAATTATGATATCTTGATTTAAATTCTACTCTGCTATTTGCCATGTAGGTGAAGGTTCGTTCTCTGAGCTTGTGGGTTGGTTTCTGAACATTTCGTTACCAGGTTCAGTAACATCTTCCGCAGAGTTTAGAGGATGTCAGTGGTCAGTGTTCTTCTGTTCAGAAATGTTCAAAAAGCAACCCGCAAGCTCAGAGAACAAACCTTCACCCTCATCCTACACCCAAACTACAGATATTCGCCCCTATTTGCCATGCTCCCAGATTGTTCCCCCCCCATATCAAAATCCAACAGCACACAAGTAACCCTTCTATTTATTTAAAAGGATCTGTCTCCTCTGCTCTTCTTACCTCACACTGCCAGGTTTGTTTGGATGTATTTTCTCATATCCAAAGCAAGCGTAGGCAGGATCTGCAAGGAGACAAAGGAATAATCCCGTTTCCCTCCACTTTTAGACAGCCTAGTAGTTAGTAAAAGGCTAAATAGGTATAAGTCAAAGCTGTAAAAGCAAAGTTATACACACAGATAACATCAGTGCTCTTTCCCCCCACATGGAAAAAACAGAAATTTTCGTTTTTGATTCCTAGAATTTAAAAGCATTTTGTTTCCAAACATATATGCAGTATTTTAGCTTTGCATATCCTGACATCTAGTGGCTACAAATATAATCTGAATTGAAGAATTCTCCAGCCAAATTTTTGTGTTCACATATACATAAGGCAGACTCTTTCATTCCCAGTATTTTTAATAAAGAATTATGCATCTTCTTATTCCTTAATATAATATTTTTTTATTCTCCTGAATATCTAAATAACTATTCATTGCTGAGTTTGGAAACAGGATACACGTGTAGTTCAAGAACTATATCAACATGTTTAAACCAAAGAATGGATTGATATAGGCAACGATTTGCTTAGCTATGGTTTGTAGAATATGTTGCGATTTGGGGGTTTTCTCCCACATTCCAAGCCAAACCCAAGTAAAGCATATGAAAATGATGAAAAACCAGTCTAAAGACACTACCATATGCCAACAAAATTCATAAATCAGTCAGTAGAGAGGCTTTTGTATCTTTACAAAATGAGGAAAACTCACCTTCTTAAGAATTCCACTAATTTAAAATATTGCAGGCTTTAAAAGATGGTATGCTGCTGCCTGTTTCTGTCAGTTCTATTAAAGTTAATGGTGTTACTGTTGATTCCATTTTTATTACCAATGCCTGCCTAAATGCCATTTGTCAGCCACAAGGAAGGATATAAATTAAATAAATAATGATGGTCAAACTATGAAATTCATTTTTAGGAGATAAACATCTCCTTAAAAGAGGACTTATTCAAGCAGAGGATATTAATACCAATGGCCTATCATTAAGGTATGTGAGAGAAATAATATACTGGATTGTTTTTTTAGATGCTACCCATTTTCTTATAGACACCAGTCATATACTTGTCAATTTCAGTTTTTTATCGAACAAATTTTGTCCCACCTTGAGCCGTGGTGGCACAGTGGTTAGAATGCAGTACTGCAGGTTAACTCACTGCTCACTCCAAGAGTTCGATCCTGAGCGGCTCAAGGTTGACTCAGCCTTCCATCCTTCCGAGTTCAGTAAAATGAGGACCCAGATTGTTAGGGGCAATATGCTGACTCTGTAAACCCCTTAGAGAGGGCTGCAAAGTCTAAGTGCTATTGCTATTTGTGACCAATTTGTTTAATGACTGTTCAAAGTTATAACGATACTGAAAAAAGTGACTTAGGACTAGTCTTTGCATTTACAATCATTGCAGCATCCCAGGGTCATGTGATCACCATTTGTGAATTTCGGGGTGGGGGGGGCTTCAAATAAGCTGAGTCAAAAAGGAAAGCCAGATTTCCTTTACAACTGCAACAAAAAGATCATAAAATTGGACATGACTCATTTAACAACTGCATCGCTTAGCGACCAATGTTCTGGTCCCAACTCTGATTGTAAGTTGAGGACTTCCTGTGCAAGGACTTAATTCCATTGTTTTTGCTGAAATTGCTTTTCTTTTAATTGTGCAATTGTTAACTCTAATCTGTGTTGCTAAATAACTTTTGTGAATTTTATGCAGAATTGACTTGGGAGGCCGGTGTGTGGCATAGTTGGTTCACATGGTATAGTAAGATGGAGGGTTTGTTGTCACTGTGTGTTGGGGGGTGGGAGCACAAAGGGAGGCTCAGCTAATCTCAACGTATACATAGTTGTACTTTGACAATAAAGATTCATTCATAAAGAAGGAGGGGAAGGAGGTAGCATCTTCTTAAGGGACTTATAACCTCCAGATACGCTTTTTGTTCATACTGAATATTTTTAGGCTATGCTGTAGTCATATTTAAAAAGTGTTGCAGGGAATTACTGAAAAACAAAACAAAGGACAAGATACAGGAATCAGGTTTGGGATGAAGCATCCCTGGAGAACAACACCCAGTTGAGGTGTTCTCTGTTTCTGGATCCAATAGTGTAGATAGGGAGTTTTTTCTGTGATGGGTTAAGTATGTGGGGAAACCTAACATGTCAAAATAACTTGTAGAATTGCATATTGATGGATTCATTTTACTTCCTTGAATGTATATAATTTAGTAATTTCAAATGCAATGAAAACTTAATTACCGGTAAATGGACATTTGGGCAACAGAAGTCTATTATCGCCAAATGTCTGTTAAATCAAAAATTAGGTCTGTTATCTCCATTGCTGTTCATCCTGGTGTTCGAAGTTTTGAACAGAGATACAAGTACAAGATCTAGTGCGAACTGGACAAGCTGGTGGCCCAGGGAATCTTAGAGCCCGTAGATGGGGGAGAGTGGGAGACCCCGATAGTCACCCCACTAAAGGCCAACGGGGAGGTGAGGATCTGCACCGACTACAAGTGTTCAGTGAACCGTGCCCTAAACCCGCATGCTTCCCTCCAAGGCGGCGCCATTTTTGCAAGGCTCGATCTTGCGCAAGCATACCAACAGCTCACGGTTACCAGGGCAACAGCTGACACTCAGACGATAGTGACTCACAGGGGAGCGTTCAGTGTAAGTAGGCTGCAGTTTGGGATCAGTGTAGCTCCGGGCATCTTTCAGGAGATCATGGAGAAAACTCTCAGGGGCATTCCAGGAGTCTGCCCTTATTTTGATGACGTCCTGATCACAGGAGCATCAGCAGAAGAACTGGCAGGTAGGCTGAGGGAGGTACTATCCAGGCTGCGCACTGCTGGCCTCAAACTGAAGAGGGAAAAGTGCAGCATTGGTGTTCCTTCCACTGAGTTTCTGGGATTCAGGGTAGATGCCAAGGGGATCCACCCCACAGAGTCCAAGGTAAGGGCAATCAAACTGGCACCCACACCCAAGAACAAGGCAGAGCTACAGGCATTCCTGGGCCTGCTCAATTTCTATCACACCTTCCTGCCTCACAAGGCAGCCATTGCAGAACCACTTCACAGGTTATTGGACAAGAAGGCAGCATGGGTCTGGACTTCCGTCCACGATCAAAGTTTCAGAGCTTTAAAGGCACTACTGTCTGACAAGTCCACAGTAACACACTTCATTGAAACAAAGCCCATATGCATCACGTGCGATGCATCCCCTTATGGTGTGGGCACAGTACTAAGTCACCTCGAGCCTAATGGGGCTCAAATTCCAATAGCCTACTATTCCAGGACGCTGTCTGGAGCAGAGAGGAACTACGCCCAAATAGATAGGGAAGCCCTGGCAATCATGGCAGGGATTAAGAAGTTCCACGATTATCTGTACAGCAGGGAATTCACCGTCTACACAGACCACAAACCACTGCTAGGCCTGTTCACAACGGACAAGCAGACCCCCCAAATACTATCTCCCAGAATGCTCCAGTGGTCCATTTTCCTTGCAGCTTACAATTGCAAGCTGGTGCACAAGCCAGGAAAGGAGATGGGCCACGCAGACTGCCTGAGTAGGCTACCCATAGACACCACTGAACCAGACCTGGCACCAGCAACATAGATCCTAGCTCTGCAGGAACTACCAGAATGCCCAGTACATGCCAAGGGCATTGCAACCAGTACAGCCTCTGACAACATCATGAGCAGGGTACACTCATGGGTTTGCACTGGGTGGCAGGACAAGTCCCCGGAGCCCAAATTCTAGGCCTACTTCGCCAGGCGACACAAGCTCTCCACGCACCGGGGTTGCCTCCTTTGGGGAAGCAGGGTCATCATTCCCGCAGCAGTCCGGGCCAGGGTACTGGAATCCTTACATGAGGGACATCCAGGTATGGTTAGGATGAAGGCACTGGCCAGAAGCTACCTCTGGTGGCCAGGGCTGGACAAGGACATTGAGGAACGGGTCAAGGCCTGTTACACATGCCAGAGATCCAGGCCAGAAATGCCCCACGCCCCAGTACACAGGTGGGAGGCCACACACACACCCTGGTCCCGCATCCACATCGACTATGCGGGGCCTTTCCAGGGCCAACTTTTCTTAGTAGTAGTGGACAGCCACTCTAAGTGGCTGGAGGTAGTCCCTGTTCCCAACATGACCTCAGCAAGGACAATCCAGGTGCTCAGGGCCCTCTTTGCCACACACGGCCTCCCCGACGTAATTGTTTCTGATAACAGGCCTCAGTTTACCGCTAATGATTTCCAGGCGTTCTTGAAGGCGAATTGGATTAGACACGCCACCTCCGCACCCTTCCACCCATCGACTAATGGGCAAGCAGAACGAATGGTAAGGACGACCAAGGACGCACTCTGGTGCATCATCAGCGGGAACTGGCATCAAAGACTGGCGAAATTTTTGCTCGCCCAACACACCACACCGTGCGTTGCCACCGGGAAGAGCCCAGCAGAACTACGATGGGGATGGCGCCTCATCACCAAGCTTGACTGTTTACACCCTGACCGAGTGGCAGCGGAGACGGACAGGCCCGCATCACACAGGGTACTCAATGTGGGGGACCTGGTTTGGGCAAGGAACTATGGGGCAGGACATCCATGGATTCCAGGGATCGTGGTTGAAAAAACTGGGCCTCTCTCTTACATCGTGGGGGTGGAGGGGGATCGCCACATAAGGCGACACATTGACCAGCTCAGAGGAAGGGTCCCTGAGTGCACCACCCATGGCCAACGGGATAAGCCACACCCCAAGGGAGGCCAGACCAACCGGAAACGACTCAGAACTGGAACTAGAGGAGGACGGCCTCCTGCAACAGACTCTGCAGCAGCGGCAGGGCACCATAGGAGGCGGGAATCTGACGGCCGGACTCAACCCTGCACAGGGGCATCACAAGCCAGATGTAGCAGTTCAAGGTGAAGCCACACCCAGACGGTCCACCAGGCCCCACAGGACACCAGCATACTTAGCGGACTATGTTTGCAAGTAACCACACAGTAGCTGCATAGGGAGTGGCACACATTGTATATAGTTATGCATGTACATAGTTATGCATGTACTGGACGGTTTTGGCGGGAATCCTAGTTTCGGCAGGAAACCTAGGGCCAACCCCATTGGCTGGTTGCCTACCTGGCTAGGTATTTAAGGAGGCCAGGTAGCCCTTGTTTTTCAGTACGTTCCCCCCCCCAATAAAGAGCTGAACACGTACTCCGGCTGGCGTCTCTTCCTTGCGTCGGACCCACTACATTACAGCTTGTGCAAAAGCTTTTTGTGTGTGTGTGTGCATAAAAAAGTGCCAGAGCATTCAATGAGAAAAAAAGCCCTGCTTTTATGTTTTAACCTTATGATTTTAAATATATATTTTTTTCTATTGTAAGTTGCCCCAAACCTCGCCATGTGGATTGCATACAAATATTATAAAATCGGTAAATAAAGGCATAACATATGTTAAATATACATCAAATGATAATATGCTTCCCTACAAAGTCAATTCTTGCTCAATGACAGACCAAGGAATTAACTTGGAAAGGCAAGAGGAAAATCTAGAAGAGGTCTGTGCAACTTGTAGAAGGGAAAGGCCCACACTGATAAATTAAAAATCTTTGTGGTCTGCAAAGGAATGCTGGTGGGCTAATAAATGATTTGGTGACTAGAGGAGCATCTATAGTGTTGGAGCTCGTGGTCATGGTAAGCCATGGAGTCACTAGGCGACATAACTTTTAGGGCAGTGGTGGCGGTTTTATTACTTTTTTTTTTAAAAAAAAAAGTCTGTGTTCTGTCCAAGGGTCCTTGGCAGGCTGCATGTACAGGCCTGGTCTAGAATTTATTTTGGAGCATTCAACTATCTAGAGCAGGCATGTCAAACTCATTTTGTTTGAGGCAACTTCTTATAAAAGAATTGCCATTAAGTTGTTTTAATAAAATAATTTAAAATAAATTTTTCACTTGATTTCAAATTAAATGAATTATATTGGTTGACAATGAGATTTTTTTTTAGTTCAATTGCCAGATGCAATAAACTGGTTTTAGGTATATGTTACTGGAAGGAAAAAGCAATCCCTGCTGCGTTACTGATCCCAGAGAAGCATTTGCATGTATGCAGGTATCCTTAGGGTACCATAGTTATGGATGAGAAATATTGGTTGCAAAGTTGGTATTTCTGGATGTAATACAGATATTTTGGACTTATTTTTGTTTCTTTGCATGTTTGATATTTTTAAAAAGACATATGCTACTGACTACACTTATGCACATATGTAACATCTTTTGCTAGAATACATGACCACTGTTTGTCCAGAATGTGAAGTGAAAGATTGTGACTAAACAAAATTTTAATGTACAGATAATACCACCAGAAATTATTTTAGCCTTTTTAATAAATGTTGTTATTGATGTTAAACTCACCATGGAAAACATCATATATTGTTATGTATATACTAGGTTAAATATTTAAAGACTGAAGTGCAACATAACTAGATTCTAAATAATCTATTTTACAAAACACACAACAGTCCAAACAGTAAAAGTAAAGTCCAAATTAAGAATATTTCATTCTTAAGAATTGTTTAATTTAAAGTGGTTTAGTTGTAATAGATGGCTAGATTCAAAATAGTTTTCAATAGTACAAAATAGTACAAAAGATACTTTTTTTCTAGCATCAGCTAAATTAGAGATATTACATTGAGAAAAATGTTTCTCATTTCTTCCCTGTTACCTTTATGAAATCATCATTGCAGAGATGTTAACATAGGAAATAGATTATTTTGTTATCTAATTTTACCTTCCAAAAGACAGAAGCAGATGAAAAATCTGAAGTTCTTTCCTGTTGGCTTTTTTGAATTAGCTGCTTTAGATTCTAAAAGTTTAGTTCCTAAAGAAGTAACCCTGTAAATAATTTTAATGTCCTCCTCTAGTGCAGGGGTAGGCAACCTTGGCTCTTTTATGACTCAAGGACTTCAACTTCCAGAATTCCTGAGCCAGTATGGCTCAGCTTGGAAACATCTCCCTTTCCCCTCAGCATGGCTGGCTCAGGATTTCTGGGAGTTGAAGTCCATGAGTCATAAAAAAGAGCCAAGTTTGCCTAGCCCTGCAATAGGCTTAGGAAAGCCAATAGAGGGAGCTTCTTCTTTTTTTGCAAAAAAAAGGTGCCAGAATGCCATTCTGAGCGTTCTATGAGAAAAAAAAGCCCTGGTCCTAGCAGTAGTCATGTTAGGAACTGGAATTACTTCCAGCCATTTTGAGTGGCTATCCACTACTATCCACTACTACTGTCCCTGAAAAGGCCCAGCGTAGTCTATGTGAACCCTAGACCAGGGAGTGTGTGTTTCCTCCCACCTGTGAACTGGAGCCTGTGACATTTCAGGCCTAGATTGCTGGCATGTATAACAACCATGGACTTGAGCCTCAATGGCCTTATCAAGGCCAGGCCACCAGAGGTAGCTTCTAGCTAAAGCTTTCATTCTGACAATGCCTGGATGGCCTTCATGTAATGATTGTAAAACCCTGTCTCTTAGGGAAGTGGGAATTATGACTCTCTTTCCCCATAAAATGCACCCTTTATGAGCTGATAACTCATGCCTCCTAACAAAATAGCTCTGAAATTCTGAGCCTGGACTTTTATCCAACCAGCCCATGTATACCCATGACAACACTCTACTAAGTATTTTATCTGTGGCAGTTTCAGCAGCAATGTCCCCTGCATGGAGGGGAAATTCAGGTATGTTCTGTATGGACAATATTCTAGCAGCTGGAGCCAGATCTGGATCCATTAGTGGCAGTGGTAGTCTGCTGAGGCCATCAGCATGCCCCATTTCCTTGCCCGGTTTGTGAATTAATTTAAAATTGTATGCAGATAGGAAAATAGACCATCTCAGCATTCTTGGAGATAGTATGTGGGGGGTTTGTTTGTCCATTGTAAAAAGTCCCAACAGAGGTTTGTGGTCAGTGTAGAACGTGAAATCCCTGCTATATAAATAGTCATGGAATTTTTTTATTCCGGCAACGATGGCTAGGGTCTCTTTGTCAATCTCAGCATAGTTTCGCTCAGCAGAGGACAATTGAGTAAAATGGTATAGGAACCTGTTTCCCATTTTTCTCTATGTGACTTAAAACTGCCCCCACCCCATAGGGAGGTGCATCACATGCAAGACATACAGGTTTAGACTCTTTGTAGTGAGTTACAGTGAACTTTTCTGACAATAGAGCTTTTAAGTCCTGGAAACCTTTTTTCATGTAAGTTAGTCCATTTCCATGGAGTTTTCTTATCTAGAAGCCTGTGGAGGGGCTCTGATATTGCAGCCTTATGAGGTAGAAATGTGTGATTGAAGTTTAGGAGCCCCAAGAATGCTTGTAGCTCTCCTTTTGATTTGGGCCTAGGAGCCATTTTAATGGCCTTCACTTTAGAATCAGTGGGGTGAATTAATTTAATTTAATGGGGTGAATGCCATTAGCATCAATTCGGAAACCCAGGAATTCTGTTGAAGAAACCCCAATACTACACTTGTTCTTTTTTAATTAGAGGCCTGCTTCGTGAAGCCTCTGCAAGACAGCCCTGAGCCTACTGGCCAACACTTCAGGGGATTCCCCTGCAATAAGAACATCATCAAAATAAGGGCAGACCCTTGAGTGTACGCTCCATGATTCCCTGAAAAATACCCGGTGCAACACTGACTCCAAGCTGTAAGCATTTAACTTTGAATGCCCCTCTGTGAGTTACAATCGTTTGAGCCGCAGCTGTGGCCTCATCAACCAGCAATTGCTGATAAGCCTGTACTAAATCAAGTTTAGCAAAAATAGCACCCCCTTGCAAGGAGGCTAAAATATTGTTGACCACTGGGACCAGGTAAGCGTGTTGCTTGAGGGCTTTATTTAGTGTGCATTTATAGACAGCACAAATGTGAATTTCCCCGTTGGCTTTAAGCAGAGTGACTATAGAAGTTTCCCACTCCCCACCATCAACAGGCTGTAACACGTCCTGTTCTACAAGCTTATCAATTTCGGAATCAATTTTATGTTTTAAGGTAAAGGGGATCCTATGAGGTTTAACCCTGATTGGAACTACGTTGGGATCTAGCTTAAATGAGATAGGCGGGCCTGTGTATGTTCCAAGGGTTGAATCAAAAACATCCGCGTATTCCTCACACACTGACGCGAGGTCTGCAGTTTGTGTTCGGTTTATGCCAGTAATCTGAATACCTAAGGCATCAAACCAATCAAGTCCAATGATACTCGTTCTCTGGCCCCCTACCATTATTACATCCAGGTGCCCCAAAAACCCTTTAAACTTTACCAACAAAGTGGCTTCTCCCTTAACTTTAACGTGAGCATTTTGAAAATCCGTTAGGATTATATCTGAGGGTCTTAGTTTGGCCCAATTGTTACTGCGCCTACACATGAAGTTAAAAGTGTCTTGAGAAATGATTGAAATTGCAGAGCCAGAGTCCAGTTCATTCTTACATGGAACTCCTTGTAGCTCTACTATGAGCTTAAGTTTGGGTTTGAGGGGGCGTCAAGCCCCGGTGCGGCATACGCTTCTACGGCTTCTGAAAAATCCCACAGTAACTGGACCCTGGGCCCCAGTACCTTTCCTAGTCGGTTCTTCCGACTGGTGTTTGGGTGGGTGGTCTCTCTGGCGGGCTCTGCAAACCACCGCAATGTGGCCTGTCCTTCCGCAAGCTCTACACATGGCTGAACGAAATCGGCAATTGGCGCAAAAATGATTGCTGCTGCACCCCTTACATCTTGGTAAGAGAACTGCCTTGTAACTGTCCTCTCGCTGCAGGCTGTTGCAGTGTTGCACGTTGGGTTGCCTTTGGAGTTGATTGATTTCAGATTCTTCTTCCTCGGAAGATTCTCCGGTGCGTTTGGCGTCCTCAGGGTGGACCGTTTCTTCAAACTTTGTCGATTTGGCGGGCTGTACTGTCTGAACTGTGCCCCCAGCAGCTTTGTCGGCCATCACCTTGCCCTGTGCTTCAGAAAACGTTAAACTTGGCCTAGCAAATAGTCTCTGATGAAGCATTCTGTCCCATAGGCCGCAGACGAGTCAGTCTCGTAATCACTCTTCTAAATTTGAAAATTTGCATAGGCGTGCGGCCTGCCTTAGGCCCGCTATGAATTCCGAAGCTGACTCCCCAGGTAGCTACACTCTTTGGTCGAACTTGAACTGCCAAGCCATTTCAGACACCTTGGGCTGGAAGTGCCTGGTTAGCTTCTTTTTGAGATCTGCGTAGGAGACCGCTTCGATTAGTGTTGGTGCGAAAAGGTTCTTGGCCAAATCAAAGGTTGCCGGGCCGCACACGCAGAGTAGCATTGCAGCCTTCAGTCCTTCTACCGCGATCTGATTGGCTCTGAGATAGTTTTTTACTTGTGATAAATATGATGGCCATTCCTCCGGGTGTTTCACGTCGAATTCTCGTAGTTTTCCGACCTTCGGCATTCTTTCTGGTTCCTGCGTTCTTCCGGATCCTGCTTCCAGGCTCAGGGAATGAGTCCACTGAGCACGAGGTCGCTAGTGTAGCTTGCTAGCCAACCTTGAGAGAGGGGGGGGAATGCCTCTTCCCACCGGCGTGTGCTGCCTTTCCCTCTTAGACTTCAGCTCTCATTCAGTGAAGCAGGATCCCACCTTCATCGCCACTGTTAAATAGCGGGTTCTTTGACGCAGGAATGAAGACACAAAACGGAGTACAGGGTAACTCATCGTTTATTTCATGCTGTGACTGTACTGGAGGAAATGGCTGCAACCAGCTGCAATATATAGTCTAGCCCCTAGGCGGGAGTCAATAGGTTTGAATCAACCATTGCCGCCTGGAGATAGCCAATTGCAGCACAGGAGACTTGTAATCTGGGTTGCTGGAGAACCGTTAGCTGCTCCAGCAACCCACATAATATTCCCTCAAAAAGCCCAGTACATAACATGTACCACGTGGGTTTTAAATGCTGGAAGGTTGCTTAAGCAAGTAGCTGGCTAATGGCTCCCAGCTCCTCAGACAACCCATCTCTGGAGCTGCCATTGGCTACCACCTAGAGGCCAGTGTATAAATAGCTGCATCTCAGCCTTGTTTTCTCAGTTCAGTTCTTGTTCTACAGTAAAAGCATGTTCCTGTGTGAACTCATTCGCCTCATCTCTTCATTCGAGCAAAGGACCCAGTACACAGCGGCCTTTTTCTTTAATGCACTGGAATTCCAGAAGTGCAAAATATAAATAACATTAGCATTCCTCCATTTTTAAATCATCAAATCAAGCATTTAATTTTTTTCATGGTCAGCTAAGGCTGGTTAACATGTTAAAGAATTGCCCTGCAACCCGATGGAAACTCTTCCCCAGAGTTCCCTGTTCTCTTCCTCATCCTCACAGAGGCAAACAAGAACTATTTTCAACCCAGTAATGTTCATTTGTCCTGCCCCCAAAAGCCTGTTTTTGTGCTAAAAGAGTTTTTAGAGCAGGAATGAAATGCAGATTTTTTAAATGGCATTTTGCATGTAACTGAAGTGTATGTATGTGCTGTATACTGGCTTAACTTGTAATTTGCTTGTGTTTGCCATACTGTGCTGTGCATGTATTTATTCAACAGCAGCCTTGTTTTTTACAGGGTTTGGTCCTTATGGGTGTGTGCTTTACACTTGACTTATTTTAGAAAAGCTAAGTAGGACCTGCCCAAAATACTAATTAGTATTTAAATTGGAGATTTCCCCCCCCCCCAAGATCCTAGAACTATAGGGTATACCAGGGGTAGGCAACCTCGGCTTTTATGACTCATGGACTTCAACTCCCAGAATTCCTGAGTCAGCATAGCTGACTCAGGAATTCTGGGAGTTGAAGTCCATGAGTCATAAAAGAACCGAGGTTGCCTACCCCTGGGCTATACTGATAATTTTTTAAAAAAAATCCAAGATTTTAATGGCAAATCATTTCCGAGTTGCTCCCTTCCGCCCCCCGCCCCCCCAAAATCAAACAACGCACACGCCTATGTTGAGGCCAAGAGCTTTATTCCAGTGAGACCTTACAGATGTATCCAAACCATTCAGACGTTTCTGATTCCCAAGAAATCAGCGCGCGTTCCTAGCAGCCGGGGAACTCCAGGGGGCTCTGCAAACACATTCCAAGCAAGGCCCGGAGCAGAGGAAAGCCCCCTGAGCACGTGATCCCCGACCGCGTGGTTTTCTCTCAGGCGCCAGGGTTTCCCGTCCCCCTCGCTAGAATCTTGGCTCTTCAGACGAATCCATCGCCCCGGGCTGGCTTCGAAGTGCTCCACAGCGAGGCGAGGCGAGGCGAGGCGAGGCGAGGCTAATCAATCGCTGAAGCTGAGGCGCTTGGACTGGGCTGGATCACGCACTCTGCGTTCGGCGCATTCTTGGCGCCGCCACCGTCGTTGCAACCGCAGAGAGCAGAAATTTGCCGCCTCCTTCTCGAGACTCGGCGGGCAGCTTTCCCTGGGGGCGTCCTGGTAGAGAGGGGTGGCCATGGCGGAGCCCGCGGAGAAGCTTTACCGGGCCGAGTACGCCAAGAGCGGGCGGGCTTCCTGCAAGAAATGCAAGGAAAACATCGCCAAGGACTCGCTCCGCCTGGCCATCATGGTGCAGGTACTCGCGAGGACGGACGCTGCTTCCCCTCTAAGCCTTCAGAGTCTTAAGCCAAGCTCTGCAAGGCTTTCACCCTAGGCCACCCAGGCCCGGGAGCGCCACGTTGCCTGCGGGCAATAATCGTCTTTGTGGTCGCCCCCTCGGTCCATCTGTTTACCCTCTCGCCGCTGCTGCCTTTGCGTCTGATCCACGGAATCGGTTCGATTCCGCTTTTGCTACGTGCCACCGGTGGGTCCCTTGACCGGCTGAAAGATGCGGAGCGCAGCGCAGGAGGAACCGCCCTTTCCGTGCATAGCTTCGTTTCTTGTAAGGATCTTTCAGAGGTGCCAGTTCCAAATAATTTGTCTGGCAGAGCTACCATCTGCCCGCCTTAAGCTGCATGCCTCTTATCTTTTCACTTTGGAGGAAGTTCTTGGGGTTTTGCGTCTGAGTGGGCAAATTTGAGATGACAGTAGTTCGTTCGTCCGTTCCCACGTTGTCCATTACGGCCATTAGGTTCAGCTGCTCGTCCTGCAGTGGGCGGTGGATATCACCCTTTTTTCCCCGCTGGTGGCTGTTCTTCATGTGAGAAATCACAACCAGGTCCAATACCCTGTTTGTTTAGCCAAGCAATACTGCATTCTTCCATTTCTTGGTACTGTTTTTGGCAATAAACTCGTGGATTTTATTCCATTCGACATAATAATGAAACAATGTAATTGGTAATCCTGACAATTTATAACTCGCTAAAGACGGCTTGATTGCAATAGGCTGAAATCAAATAAATGAGATAATAATGATAGTACATGGTGTAATGTCTTAAAATCTCTTGTTGTGGAATGTGTATTGTTTTCCATTCTCTGAGGAGCATGCAAAAGCATTTTGTTCATAACTTCTTACCTAGAAAAGTAGGTCAGGCAGAGAGCAAGCAGCTTTTTAGATGTAATACTGGTAGCAGCGGAACAGGAAGATGATTTAAGTTTCTTATTCTTGGCGTGTAGATAAACTTTGCTACAGAAAACTACTGCTGGATGTAGTTGTGCATGCTGAGTTATTCTATGGGCCCTACCCTCTCAAATACAACCAAAAAACCCTGCCCCAAAATGGAACACCTATTCACTGTTTAATGACATTCCATATTGAAGACTGCATTATGAAAGAAACTGAAATTTGGTAGCAATGGAAGTTCTTTAAAATGGGGGGAAATGGTGATCATGGAACCATTTTGTTGGATTACTTGTACATTTGCCTACTAACTTGTATTATTTATTACAGTACTATTTAATAGATTTTTGTTTAGTGAAGTCTTCAGTCATGTAAATCTGTTAGCAACAACTGCAGGACAAATTCATCTTATTTTTAGCTACCATTCTGCCTTTCATTGATTCATTGTTATGAAATGTCTTCACAACTTGCTTTATCCATTTTTATTTTTAATAAAATGCTTTTGAAAGAGAAAATTGCGACTGCCAAATTAGATTAGGCTTTGATATACTGATATTTATGATTCACAGGCTTCTTCCCCTAAATGCCTTGTACTCTTAATCCGGAAGTTCAGCCTCAAACATCTTTATTGCAATTCAGTGATCCATACACAATAAGATGTAAAAGTACCGGTATATAAAAACAAATATATCAGGTATACACTATTCGATGGTGTGTCCTAACCCTGACCTAGGGAAAGTGAGAGATGTCATATATTTATTTGGCTCTGGGAACTTTGGGATCCAGGTTCTATTGTTATCAAGGTTCCTATTGACCTCCAGTTGATACTGCATGTGCTTCATCCGCTGAAGGAATATATGACTGGTCTAACTGTAATCCAAAGACAGGAGCTATTCCATTGAAAGGCCATAAGAAGCTAGTTTGGATTCTGTAAGATCACTCCAACTTTATTGTTGTTGTTAATAATAATAATAATGTTGGAAGGTCATGCAATGGTTGGGAAGAGATTGGTTAGGAAAAATGAGATTTTTAATCAGTAGCTAATTGTAGCCTAAAATTTTAAACAAGCACTTTAGTTCTGTGTAGGCAGTGTTGCATCTACAAAGTCTTATTAAAGCTGGGGCAGAAGGAAGCAAAAGGAATAGAGGAATTGCAGTTACTTCTGGACATTGTGGAAATCTGAAAAGCAAACCTATTGATAATAACTGCATGTGAGAAGTTATAGAAAAGGAAACAGTACTCATAGATGGGCATAAGTTGTTTATTTATAAAATGTATTATCCATCCATCTTGCCACGCAGTAACTCTGGGTGGCTCACAATATTAAAAAATAAAACTCTAAAATTTATGATAATATAGATGCAATACTATAAAATCATGAGGGGTCCTTGATGCTCTCTGAGCTTGCTTGTTTTCTTGCAGATGTTTTATTACTCAAACTAGGTAACATCATCAATGCTAGTAAGGAGTGCTGTTTGCTGTCAGTCTCTTACCTGTCAGTGTTGGTGTGGGTAGTCTTAAAGATTCTTTGATTAGGCTGTTTGCTGTTGGCTTCTTTGGCAGTTTTCTTGATTGAGGTATTCACTTGATTGGTCTGTTAACCTTGGAGTTAATCTATGCTCATCTGGGTGCTGATTGCATCTGGGTGCTGATTGCTGGTGGAGAGGTGCTTGGATCTTTTTGTTCCTTTTTGGGCTGGGTGATAATCCCTTTTGCATAGTCTATAGGTGTTAATGTCTATGTGTCTATTGATGGCTGATTCGTCAGAGTGCCAGGCTTCTAGAAGTTCACTGGCATTTTTGGACTTGGCTAGGATGGTCGCATTTTCCCAATTGAAAGTATAGTTAAATCTGTCTATATGTTGTGAAATTAAAGAATTTTCATCATGTCTTTGACTGCTAGTTGGTGTTTGTTGATGCATTCTGCCAGTCTTCTGCCTGTTTGTCCTACATAGTGGTAGTTGTAGTTTTTACATTGTATGTTGTAGATGACTTCTGTTTTTTCTTCTGCGGTTATTAGGTCTTTTGGTCTGCTTAGGATGTTTTGAAGGGCTTTAGTTGGCTTGTGTGCTATGCTGATTCCATGTGATTGTAGTAGTCTGTTGATGATTTCTGGGATATTCTTGATATATGGCAGTGTAATTCTTTTTAGGGTTTGTGTTGGTTGTGTTTTATTGTGTTGAGTGGTCAGGGACTTTTTGATAAAGTTGCGTGGATATCCATTTTATTGGAATATCTTGTATAGATGCTCTGCTTTCCTTTTCTGCTGTTCCAGGTTGCTGCAGTGTGTATGGGCTTGTCTAAATAAAGTCCTCACACAGCTTCTCTTGTGGGAGGTTGGGTTGTTACTTTGGTAGTGGAGCACCTGGTTAGTATGTGTGTTTTTTTCTGTAGACTTGTGTTTTTAGTTTGCCATTGTGGTCTCTGCTGATCAGGATGTCCAGGAAGGGTAGCAAGTTGCTGTTTTCTTCTTCTCTAGTAAACTGGATTCCTTTAAAAATCTTTTTGATGGTTCTCTGAATATTGTCTAATTGGTTTTTTTTATTATGCTAAAGGTGTCATTTACGTATCTGATCCATATTTTCCGTTGTTTTTGTGGAAGTGCTATGGCCTCTAGATGTTGCATGACGACCTCCGCTCTAAGTCCTGAAAGGGGAAATCCCATAGGTGTCCCTTTAATTTGTCAGTAAACATATTCATCAAATTGGAAGTATGTAGTTAAGCAGAGGTTTATGAGATCCATAATCCTGGCTGTTTTGATTCATTCTTTTCAGTCCCCTATGTTTGATGGCAAAGTACCTCACTGGCACCACTATTCTTGTTTCTGGAAACGAACTCAGCTGCTCTCCCACGCTGATCTGGATGGCTTCTCAGAACTGCGTTGGGAAGACCAGGAAAAAATAAAAAAACACATAGAAAGTGGAGGAGCTGCAGCAGGTAAGATACTCCTCACTAGTGATAAAAAGAGAAATAGTTATTAGGTGAACCACTAACTTGAGCAGGTTAAGAAGCCTGTCATATCTATGTTGGGAACAGACTTTTATCAGTGGAGAAATGTTAGAAGGTCTCCAAAATATAATTGCTTAAGAAATTATTTGGAAGCAATTCAGTGAATTACTATTGCTGTCGCCCTCCAGGATCATTGTTGCATGTTCTAGAAAACATTAATTGCAACCAAGGATTTCTCTTTCGTAGACTGGTTCTCAGAAACTCTTAATGTTTATTACTGAGCAAAAGTAACTGATTTATTTATCTTATTTCTGTTGTCCCAGGGGATTCATTAAAGCAGAAATTATTCCTTTCTCTTTTTTTAGGCAAAGGTGGTGGCCAAGAGGAAGGTGGCAAACGTGAAAAAAGTTTACATGATTTTGCAGCAGAATATGCAAAGTCCAATAGAAGTACTTGCAAAGATTGTGAACGAAAGATAGAAAAGGTAGACGTATGTACAGCTCTGTGTGTAAAGATGTAGACATTCACACAAAGATACACAAACACTGTTTTTAATGGCAGAAATGTTTTCTACAGCAGGGGTCCCACCCCCAGACCATCGTCCACTACAGTGCTGTGAGCTGTTCAAAACCAGGGCACCCGAAGTGTTTAGAATGGGGACTCATTCCATTTTTATTTCAGAAACAAAGTTCCTATTAATGTGTCTTTTGGAAACGCTGACTTTAACTTTCAGAAACAGCGAAGAAAACCCAAAATGCATTATTCTGAATTGAAATATTAAAGTCCTGTCTTGTAACCTTAGCAGGCAATTGCCTAGTTTTGTTTGTTTGTGAGTTTGTTCCTAATTTCTCTTTCTCTTTACCCAGGGTCAGATCAGAATCTCAAAGAAAATGGTGCTCGCTGAAAAGCCACAGCTGGGGATGATAGACAATTGGTACCATCTTGAATGTTTCAGTAGCCGCAGAACAAATCTGGGTTTTCTTCCTACTTTTAATGCCTCTCAGATCCAGGGCTTTGAGCTCCTGAAGGCAGAAGACAAAGAAACTCTAAAGAAGCAGCTACCATCTGTCAAGAATGAAGGGTATGTAGACGATGCCGAAAAAGGTGCATGCCATGCTGCTGAGCCCTGATTTTAATCGTTTTATGACAGATTCTTCTAAAACACCAGTGTGGCTGGTCTTTTCTTACGTTGGCTATGGAAGATCTCCAGTTGTGACCTATTGTGGAGGGGATAGCTGCAGATTAGCTAGTAAATGCATTAAGCTTTTAAAGATGTTACGCTTTCAAAGATGAAGATATTTTCTAATGTTTTTGCAAGAGGATTTTTTAAAAATAATCTTCGACAAGCCTACTTAACACACTATTTGTATATGTTGCTTTCTACAAGATGGTAGGAAATAACAACTTTCTCAATTACTAAACCACAGCAGCATCATTACAGTGGCTTCTGAAGCCATAGGTAAGGAGTTTGTGGGCCACAAGTTGCTTATTCCATCTTACTGCTTGAAACATGAGAATATTTGTTTGTTAAATTTATATGCTGCCCATCTCGCTACCCAAAGTGACTCTAAATGCAGAAGCACGGTTTCTTTGGTGTAAATAATCTATACCCTTTTGCCTAGATAGCTGATGTAGATATTTATTTGTTTTCTGTTTAGCTTAAATTCTTCTTATTTTTTTTCCTTCTCTTTCTCATTTTTTACTATTCTAAACAACCAGGTCATATTGTACCTGGGTATACCCTGGAGGTTTGTCCATAATCAGCAGGAAGTGCAAAACATTGAGGCTAGGTTGCTAAAGAGGACAAAAATGGGTCACATCTATTCTGAAGATATTGCACCAGATGCCAGTTTGTGCAAAGTTCTTAGAATGACATACAAAATGTATATATTTTAGGACCTAGGTACATGATGGAGCATTTGAATTTGCTTGTCACCCAGGATCTTGTGAGGGTGCTGTATAATGCAGCAACATAAGAGGGGGCATTCCTCATACATAGTTGTGGAATTCAGTCTCAGTTTGGGTATGGTTGGCACTGAATTTTACTAACTTTCAGCATAACTATAGGACAGACCTGTTTATCTGGACTTTTTAAATCTCTGTTGCTATCCGTCTATTCCATTTGTTGTTAATGTATTAATATTGTTTTATGATACAACAGCTTTCAAATTATTTTTACCTTATTTCCAATTGTCCATTTATCTGTGCTTTGGGATATGTTTTCATAAAATGCTCTATGTAACTTTTTTTAAGCAAAAAAATCAGCCAGTCTTCTATAGCTGCATGAGAAGTAGGAGTTACAATCGATTACAGTGTTTGACTGTCTTTTTAACAAAGTTCCCAGATCCTTTTGGATTTTCCCCATCTACATGCTATATTCTTTTTTGCCTTCTATTTCTATTCCTCCTGTTTTTAAGGAGACTGCAATAGAAAGCGAATTCCTTAATTCTAACCCTAACTCCTCAGTGAATGCGCTGGGATCATGCCCAAATTTAAGAGACAGAAGATTATTTACCAATTTTTACAGAGAATTGAAAAGTGAAAATAATGGCACAGAGCAAAAAGTAGAATGAAGAAGATTCTGAAATAGGTTACTAAGTGAATGTTTTTCTTAGGACCATTTAATTCCAAATCCCCCTACTATCAAATTTCCCATTTTGCTTTTTTCAAAATGACTTCATGCAGTAGATTTAACAGCAGTTGTTTGAGTTATTTCAGGGTTGCTGCTATAAAAATAAAATGTTAACACAAATACACAGACATACACCAACACACACACAGACACACCAAATAAGTGTCAAGAGATATAGTCTTTCTGACGGGAACAGTAAAAGAAGGAAGCATTTTAACGTAGCAAATGCCCTATACATTATCATTCTCAAAACTTCCTTCTTAAGAACCTAATACTGTGTTTCCCTAAAAAGCCGCAGTATGAGTCGTAATATAAACCTCACCCCCAAAATAAGCCCCAGTTAAGATCATCAGTCAGAAGGAAAAATTTAGTACAGTATTTCCCCGAAAATAACCCCTAATGCGTCTTTTGGAGCAAAAATTAATAAAAGAGCCTTATTTTCGGGGAAGCACGGTAGTAATTCCAATGCCTCAATTCTTGCTTCTTGCAAACATAAAAATTTTCTGAAAGCTCAAATGACTACTTTCAGAATATAAACCTGAAATTATTGTGAATCACATAATTCTGTCAAGTCTAAGTCCACTGCTTACTCTGAAGGATCATTGTCTATTCAAAACTCAAAGCTCCACAGAAAGTTGCATTACCTGACAAATGTACCCAATGGTTATATAGTTTTAGTGAAAGTTGACTGATGATCAGTCATTATTTCACGTAAGGATGGATTTCCCATTAATGATTTCAGGAAAAAACAAAGAAATATGGATTTAGAACCCAAAAAAGCATCAAAGTTATTATCTGTAACCACAGGTTATTATCACTTCAATACTAGTTAAAATGTTGATTGTTTTAGATGCAAAATCTGGACCCAGACTCAAATCTAGATCTCGTTAGTTTTTTTGTAAAATTAAAAACTTATGTTTTCAGTATCGACAGTATCGACTCTAAACATTTTGATCAGGATGGAAATTTGCTACTGTAACAGTTGAAACACTGGAAGATAGATGCCACTTTCTGGACCACGTTTTCACTACTTTTACACAAGGGATGTTGCCTAACAGAAGAAGAAAAAGTGTAAAAAAAATTCCCTTATTAGAAATGAAACATGGTGGTTACTTTGTGCTTAGCTGAATTTCTTAACCTTTTAAACCCATAAAACATTGTTTTACAAACCACAGTGTGGTTTAATTTGCTGAGGCCTCTTTCCTTTTGCTGGTGTTCAGGGTTGCTGCAGTGCATTGGTACCAGTCAACCTTTCTGTGTAATCTCTATTCTTTAGTGAAATGCTAATACTTGTATTGAACATAAGCTGAGAGCCAATGTAGTGTAGGTTCTGGTTCAGAATTGGGAAAAGCGAGAAGAAGGGATACATCATCTTAAGCTTCTAAAAGAAAGGTAGGTAGGAGTCTTTGTGTTATGCATATTTTTGTGTGTGTGTGTGTGTATACTATATAAACTCACTGTATACACTTGCTCAATTGTATACCGAATTAATCTTATCCATCTTAAAAGAAATTGGGGAAATTCCTTTAAATAACTCTCCTTAGCAGACTGTATGTATTATTTCTTTTCAGAAAGAGAAAGGGAGATGAGGTGGATGCAAATGTGATCTCAAAAAAGAGATCCAAGAAGGAGAAAGAAAAATCATTGAAACAGGAAAAGCTGTTAAAGGTTTGTTTTGCTATGACTAATTAGTTTCATTTAAAGTATCTTTTGATGAGGTTGAATACCCTAAGACGGGTAGGCAACCTCGGCTCTTTTATGACTCATGGACTTCTGGGAGTTGAAGTCCATGAGTCATAAAAGAGCTGAGGTTGCCTACCCCTGCCCTAAGAGTAAAATCGACTGCTATGTTCTGCATTGTCACTGATCTGAATATGGTTTAACCCTGAAGGATGCTTGAAGTAAGTGGAATGTGATACTGAAGGAGCTGACAGTGTTGCCAACTTTTATTTAGAACTAGTCTCATATTTTGGTAGCTTGACTTAACTGCAAGTCATGTCTCAATGAGAAGATGCTAGCCTGAAATATCCTGGTTATTCTAAGTATCTAGGAGTAATCTCTTACATCTTGTTTCTTGAACCATCATCCAAATAATATTTCATGTAGAAATACAAACAACGGCACAATCTGACCGATTGCAAATAAGATCTTTCACTAGGTCTTATCTCGCGGCGATGAGGACAGCGAAGTCTAATTACTTCGCCGCCCTCATCACGTCCGCAGATAATCGCCCGGCCGCCCTGTTTAGGGTAACTCGTTCCCTCCTTTCTCAGGAGGTGATGGAGGAGCTCTTGCAGGGGCAGGCCGAAGAAGTTAGCCAGCATCTGGCAGACAAAATTGCTCAGATTCGGACCGGTTTAGACTCTGACTGGGCAGAGTTTGATGGGGAAGAATTGAGCGGTCTTGAGAGTATTATCTGGACTGAGTTTGATCCTGTGACTCCCGAGGAAGTGGACAGGATTATGGGGAGGCTGAGCTCTACCACCTGTTTATTGGACCCGTGCCCTTCCTGGCTGGTTTATTCAGCTTGGGAGGAGACACGAGGCTGGTTCCAGGCAGTGATATCTGCTTCTTTGAGTGAGGGTGTCCTTCCCACCGCTTTGAAGGAAGCGGTGGTGAGACCCCTTCTCAAGAAGCCTGCCCTGGATCCAGCTATTTTGAATAACTATCGTACGGTCTCCAACCTTCACTTTTTAGCGAAGGTTGTTGAGAATGTGGTGGCGCATCAGCTTCCTCTGTTCCTGGAGGAAACTGATTATCTTGACCCGTACCAATCGGGTTTCAGGCCCGGGTACAGCACGGAGACGGCATTGGTCGCGCTGATGAATGATCTCTGGTGGGCTCGGGACAGGGGTTGTTCCTCTATCCTAGTCTTATTAGATCTCTCAGCAGCTTTTGATACCATCGACCATGGTATCCTGCTGTGACGTCTCAGGGGGTTGGGAGTGGGGGGCACTCTTTTACAGTGGTTCTCCTCCTACCTCTTGGGCCGTTCGCAGTCGGTGTTGACGGGAGGGCAGAGGTCTGCCCCGAGGTCTCTCGTTTGTGGAGTTCCTCAGGGGTCGGTCCTCTCTCCCCTCCTGTTCAATATCTATATGAAGCCACTGGGTGAGATCATCCGTGGTTTTGGGGTGGGGTATCATCAGTACGCCGATGATACCCAACTTTTTCTTTCCACCCCAAAGCAACTCAGTGATGCCCTCGACATGATGTCCCGTTGCGTGGAGGCGGTTCGGGTTTGAATGGGGAGAAACAGGCTCCGACTCAATCCTGCCAAGATTGAGTGGCTGTGCGTACAGGCATCTCGAGTGAATCATTCTATTCCATCTTTAATGATGGGGGGTGAGGTGTTACCCCCCGTCGATAGGGCTCGCAACTTGGGTGTCCTCCTGGACTCGCGGCTCAGTTTTGAAGATCATATAGGAGCCGTGACCAGGGGGGCTTTTGCCCAGGTTCGCCTGGTGCACCAGTTGTGGCCCTATCTGGACCGAGATGCCTTGCGCACAGTCACTCATGCGCTCGTGACCTCCCGGTTAGACTACTGCAATGCTCTCTACATGGGGCTGCCCTTGAGGACCACTCAGAGGCTTCAGCTGGTGCAGAATGCAGCTGCGCGAGTTGTGATGGGAGCTTCTCGATACTCCCATGTAACACCTCTGCTCCGCGAGCTGCATTGGCTTCCGGTTGCCCTCTGGGTGAGATTCAAGGTGCTGGTGATGACCTATAAAGCCCTAAATGGCTTGGGTCCAGGATATCTGAGGGAACACCTGCTGCTGGCATCAAGTTCCCTTCGTCCAGTGCGCTCCCACAGGGAGGGCCTTCTCAGGGTGCTGCCGGCAAAGGATTGCCGGCGGGCGACACCCAGGGGGAGGGCCTTCTCTGTGGGCGCGCCTGCCCTTTGGAACCAGCTACCCGTAGAGCTCAGGACTGCCCCTGATTTTCGTTCGTTCCGCCGGGACCTGAAGATCTGGCTCTTTGAGCTTTCCGGCCAGGACTGAGAATTTTTAATTTTTAACTTATTGTAATTGGGTTTTTAATCAGAGTTATAGGGGTTTTAGATTTTCAGTCAAGGATAATTGAATCTATTTTAATTGTTATTAACTTTTGTATTGTAATATTGTTTTAATTGCCTTGTGAACCGCCCTGGGTCCTACGGGAGAAGGGCAGTATATAAGTTCAATAAATAAATAAATAAAAATAAATAAATAAATTATATAAACTTAGTCTGCTCTATAAACCTGTTACTCATGCCTCTTACTATTCTTAGTAGAATGGTGTTGGAAAGAGCTTAAATGTGATAGTTTGCACATTTTTTTACTTACAGGATCAGACAGAACTGATTTGGAATATGAAAGATGAGTTGAAGACAGCCTGTTCTACCAATGACTTAAAGGAGCTGCTGATAGCCAACAAGCAAGAAGTTCCTTCTGGGGAAGCTGCTGTGAGTTGAGCTCCATTTTATTTGACATATTGTGTGGAAGTGAGGGAAGTGAAAGAAGAAGAATATTTTGTATTTATCTATTTGAGCATGCATATACAAAGACACTGAGCTTTTTCTAAACATTACTGCTCATGCAAATTTAATTGAAGTGAGATGAATGTCTGCAGCACCCAAAGATCTACATGGATCTAAACTTGTCTCCGTCAAAAGATGCTTAAAAATATTTTGGCCTAGCCTTTGGCCTAGGGTGGGTAGCAAACCTCTCATAGGACTATGTTATATCCCCTTAGCTTGTTATCCTCTTCTGTTGATTTGGCTATTTTATTCTATTTTGAATATGCATCATTCATCTTCCTTTGTTTTAGTGTTGCACGCTGCCCATCTTGGTTATGGAGTCGGGTGGTGGCCTTATATACATTTCATTAATAAGATAAAAGCACTCAGGTAGACATGGCTTTGGCATATTAACACAAGTGGTATTTAACATTCACTCATTCAGCAATTATTCAAAGTTATAGCAGCACTGAATGAGAATGACTGATAATGGGCCCTCATAGTTGCAGCTGTCACAGCATCCTCATGGTTACCTGATTGCCTTTTGGGACCTTCACTGCCAGCTTCTGACAAGCAAAGTCAGTAGGAAAGCTGGCAGGAATTGCAAATGGCAATCATGTGATTGTGAGATGTTGCAACTCCACAGGATTCACCTAATAATGGCAACAAGGGCTGCCAGAACTGCTGTCCTGAGTCAGCATGGTCACATGATATTGTACCCAAGCATCACTTACCAATTTTGTTCCTAGCGTCAGTTACCATTGGTAAGTAAGGACTACTTATAATGAAATTTAACTTTCTAGGGTGGCTTTAATGGTTTTGATAAAAGGGTATGGAATTAGGAAGCAAGGGTGCCATCTAAAGGCAGTCTGTTGCCAATATAGGTAGTTCTTATCCTACAATTAATGACTGTTCAAAGTTATGACTTGACACTCTAAAGAATTTCTAATTATTGTAAAATGTTATGTTCCATCGCCCTTAGCAGCCTGTTTGCACTTGGGAACAGTTGCCAAGATCATCATGATGACTTTGTTTGCATCAAGGTGTTCGCTGATTTGTTGTTGATTATCTTTTCCAGAATCTTCCCAGGTATTGAGGTCAGGCTGATAGGTCTGTAGTTTCCTGGATCTATTTTTTTCCCTTTTTTGAATATGGGAACTACATCAGCTCTCTTCCAGTCCTCTGGTAGTTCCCCAGTGCTCCAGGATCTTTGAAAAATATAGTTCAGTGGTTCTGAGATCACGTCTGCCAGTTCCTTGAGAACTTTGGGGTGTAATCCATTTGGTCCTGGTGATTTGAACATGTCTAGGCTGGACAGGTGTTCACTTACCATTTTTTTTGCCTATCTTAACTTGCGTTTCTATTCTGTTTTTTATGGCACTGGTTTGGGTAGGTTGGACTGTTTTTTCCCTTTGTGTAAAGACAGATGCAAAAAACGAATTAAATAGTTCTGCTTTCTCCCTATTGCTTGTCACCTTCTTGCCACTTTCCCCCACTAATGGACCAATCATTTCCTTAACTTTTTTCTTGTTTTTTATATGTTGAAAGAAGCATTTTTTGTTATTTTTGACTTTGGTTGCAAGCCTTAGTTTATTTTGAGCCTTAGCTTTCCTCACTTCATCTTTGCAGGCACGGGCTATTTGCTGATATTCTGACATAGTTATGTGCCCCTCTTTCCAATTCTTATACTTGTCCTTTTTATCTTTCAATTTATCAGAGAGTTCTTTATGCAGCCATGCTGGTTTCTTTTGAGAGCTGTTATTTTTCTTCTTTGTTGGTATTGTACTAGACTGGGCCTTTATTATCTCACTTTTCAAAATTTCCCAAGCTTCTTGAGTTGTTTTCCCCTTTAGGATTCTCATCCATGGAATTCTTCCCATGGTCTCTCTAAGTTTATTGAAATTAGCTCTTTTAAAGTCCAAGACTCTAGTTTGGCTGTGTTCTATTGCTTGTGTCTCCAGAATGTTGAATTCCAATATTGCATGATCACTTCCCCCCAAAGTTCCTGTGGCTTCGACATTTTCTATCGTTTCATCTCTGTTTGTGAGAATTAAATCCAATATGGCTAATCCCCTAGTTCCCTTCTCTACTTTTTGGGAGACAAAGTTGTCTGCTAGGTTTGTCAGGAATCTCTTTGATCTTCCACTTGGTGCAGAGTTTGTCTCCCAGTTGATATCAGGGTAATTAAAATCCCCCATTACTATTGTGATGTGCTTCTTACATACCTTAGTTAGCTGACTAGCAAAAAGTTCATCTATTTCCTCTGTTTGGTTGGGCGGCCTATAGTATACACCTATGGCAATGTCATTTCCCCCCCTTTTATATTGACCCAAATGCATTCAGGTTTACAGTTTTCGTCATTGTTGTGCTCTATTTCTGTAGAGATAAAGTTATTTCTTATATAGAGAGCAACTCCACCTCCTCTTTTGTTTAGTCTGTTTCTTTTAAATAGTTTAAATCCCTCTAGCTATGTGTTCCATTTGTAGTTTTCATCCCACCATGTTTCCGTAATGGCAACAATATCATATCCACCCTCATTTACCTGAATTTCTAGTTCACCCTGCTCACTGTTCATACTCTGTTCATTAGTGTATAGACATTTGAGTCCTTTATGACTGACCCTATGTTTACTTGCTGCATAACTTGTGTGGTGCCTGGCTTCCCCTATTTTCTTAGATTGCCGGGACAGTGATGTTCTGTATCAACTCACTGTCCCCATTGTTTAGTTTAAATGTTCCTCCAGAAAAGCTGTGATTTTATTGCCAAGTAAGTCAGTCCCTTTCTTGGATGGATGGAGACCATCTCTTTTATACATTTTTTCATTGGACCAGCTACAGACATCGTGACTAATATAACCAAAGCCTTCTCCTTTACACCACTCCTTTAGCCACATATTAAATTCTGCTATACGCTGGCCTTTTCCATTTTGCTACCTGTAAGTATATCTTAAATAATTGTGGGAAAGACCTGGTATCAGAAATAGAGTAGAATTAAAGAGTCAGAAAGGGTTATGAAACAGTTCAATGCTTCTGCTAAGTTCTTATAATATGGAAGGTCCTGATGCAATTGAGAATAATGCTGCATTTTGTCATATAGTTCTGATGATAAACAGATTAGGGGTAGTATTAGCATGTGACCCTTGAGGCTCAGACAATCTCAATGTATACATGGTTGTACTTTGACAATTAAAAAGGTTCATTTCTGTGACCATAGATTGCTGTAACCTGAAGCACAGGTTCGTGCTCTTTGTGAGCAGTGACTGTCAGAATTATACCAAAGGCCAGTTTAATTCAGATTCTGTTCTAGCACTAGTTAGTGCAATGCCTGTAAGAAACACACAAGCAAACCATTGTGTAGTATCCTTGCCCTTATATTTTCCAACAAACAATATTGAGATGCATAGAGCCTTCGGTATTGGGAAGAACACATAAGCTATTTATGCCATTCCCCCATTAATAGATGTAATTCCTTCATAAAGTTGTTGAAGTGAGTGGCACTTTGTGGTTCAGGATTTTGTTGTTACTGATGCATAAAAGAAAAAAAAACTTTTGTATTTTTTCTTTGCCATAAATATCTCACCATTTGGCTTAATTTGAGTGACTTAGGATCTAGAATTATGAAAAGAGAAAAACAGTTATAAGGCAATTATTTCAGCAGCCTCCCCAAATTTTAATTTTTGTTACTTTTCCTGCACTTTAAAATAACCGCAGCAATTTTCCAAAACCATTTTTTTCCATAGAGTAGCCAGAATTGAACAATGTATCTCAAGTGTGCATCTTCATAGATGTGCTGACAGTTTTATATTGGGTTCTTTTCTTAAGATGTGCATCTTTCATAGGGATTGTGTGCATGAAATGTGTGCATTTTTCATAGGGATTCTTTTATGCCTATGTTGATAGAGGTTATAGTGCTATACTTGTAATGCAACACTTGCAGAAGCCACCAAAGTGAGTCAGCTGCTTTACTTCTGTATATTTTAACTCTAAAAGATAGTTTTGTACATCATCTTGCTAAAGCAAGCTGGGAGAAACTTCAGTTTGACATCTAAATGAGCCTCTCACTTTTCTTCGCCCAGTTCCAGGGCTGTCCTTCCTAGTCAGAAGAGAAACTAAGACTCAATAAGGTAAGGGACTCCTGGGAACCGTTCTGTAGTTTATTGCTGGCTTCTTGGCCACTGCAACTTTTCAGTGAGTAGAGGTTGGATGAAGAGGAGGGACTCCTATAATTTTAGGAGAGAGCTCTGTTTGAAATTTGTTTGACATCCTATACTCCAAATAAGGCTTCTGTGGCACTGGACACGACTCATTTCCTGTACTTTTATTATTATTTTTTCATTGCTTCAGATCTTGGACCGTGTTGCAGATGGGATGGCTTTTGGAGCTCTGCTTCCCTGTGAAGAGTGCAAAGGGCAGTTTGTGTTCAAGAGCAATGCGTATTACTGCACAGGGTATATCACAGGTTGGACCAAATGTGTTTCCAAGACACAAACACCCAGCAGGAAAGAATGGAAAATCCCAAAGGTAGGTTGTGAGTCCTGCTAACCCCCTTGCTGTTATCATGTTGTATAAGGGAGAAAACACATTCATTCTGAGAAACATCACTCTTCTGTTCTGTTTTTTTTTTCCGTTTCTCGCTCTGAAGTCCTTCTGCCAAAACTCTGGGACACTTACTCTCTCTCAGCCCTTTCTCCTTTTCTAAAGAAAAGGTGGATATGGACCTGGAAAGATTAGGCCACCTCTTCTCACTCTCTCGCACGCTCCTACCCCCAGTTACAGCAAGAAAGGGAAGTCAAGGAAGTGAAGGCAGCTTTTGCACATTTATCACCCAAGGTTGCCTTCCATTGTTGACAAAGAACATGGCTTGCTAAGTCTGAGCCTAATGTGATGAGCCTAACCCAGGGGTAGGCAGCCTTGGCTCTTTTATGACTCATGGACTTCAACTCCCAGAATTCCGCTGGCTCAGGAATTCTGGGAGTTGAAGTCCATGAGTCATAAAAGAGCCAAGGTTGCCTACCCCTGGCCTACCCTTCCTCAAATTTAATGAACAAATAAAATGATTTTGCCTCTGAACTCTAGCCAAGAAGCTGTTGGTTAAAGAGGATTGGTGGGGGATAAAGTCATACGATGAGATTGTTGGAGAACTGTCCGTGTGCCCTGCAAATGAAGTGTACTATGCAGTATTGCTTAATTGGTTTACGGGCCTTGTTTAGTTTGTGACTTAATACTCTTGAGATCTGTCAGTTGGTATCACTCTAATAGATGTAAATTTAAAACGAAAGATTTGAGATGCATATTATTAATACCTATGGAAGCAGCAACTTCGCCAAAATCAGTGACCTCCAGATTTATTGGACCACAGCTTTCATCATTCCTAGCAACCATTTTTGCAGCGCTCATAACATCCCCAGATTGCTTCATGATTTGGGGCATGTTTTTTTCACTTGCCTCCCCCTTTCCCAAAATAAAAGGCAAAATAATAATAATAACAACAACAACAACAACAATAAAAATGTTGGAAGGGATCTTGGAGGTCATCTAGTCCAACCCCCTGCTCAGGCAGGAAACCCTATACCATTTCAGACATGCCTCATGCTGTGAAAGTAAAGCACTGTTTTAACATTGCTGCCCTTGAAGTTTGTTCTGTCTTCTTTTAAAGCACAGTCTGTAACTGGTTGAAAGCTGCCTACTATCAATTTAGAGATCCTCCAACTAGGGATATATTCAAAATAGTGAAATGGTGAAGCAGAATCATAGTTTCAGATAGGAAGAGTAGTTATGTATGCCCTCTTTACACTGATATAAAATAATACATTGCTACTACTGGGTGTTTTAGTTCAGAATGGCTGGAACCCAAGTGTTTTCCATCCCTAATGTAAAAGAATAAAACTTACAAGAGACAATCATTTGATAAAACAATATAGCTTCAGGATATTGAAACCAAGGCCAACTTGGCAATGGATAGAGTTTGGATAATCTCACTCCACTTTAATTTTTTATTAATTGCACAAAACTGGGAGTTGGGGCAGGCAATTAGTTCTCCCCAGCTGCTTTTTTTAAAAAAAAAACCACTTACACTTTCAAGTCTACAGGATCATTTTTGATTCCGTACCACCCTCCACTGCTGGAAACATAAGGGCCATATTTTCTAGAAAAGAGGATGAAGAGAAAAGAAGGGGACTCCTCCTCTCTCTTCGTTGTGATTTGCATTTATCTCAGTCTAGTTTGTTCCTGTGAGAGATGTTTAATATAAGGTGAGCCATTGCAAGGTTATTGTTGCTTCTTTTTTAGAATTTTATTTGAAATATTAAACTAGAGATGCAATTGAAATTATTCAGAGATTTGTAAATTGCAATTTATGGTTTGCCCTTTCTGATGCGAATAGAGTTTGTGAACAATAAACCTTACCTGAATTTGCCTGCCTATTTTTTTTTCCCATTGCATTAGCTTAAGAGAGCTCTTTTCTTATTACTGTTTTTAAATTTTTTATCCTTCCGCACAACAGAAACTCCGGGAGATCCCTTACCTAAAGAAATTCAAATTTAAAAAGCAAGACAGAGCATTCTTGCCAGAGGCTGCTTCTACAAATCCTGTACCTCCTTCGGCAGTTTCTGATCCTATTACAGAGAATTCGGCTGCACCAGCAGGTATGTTATCTGGAGGCCATTGTGGGAAATTGTTTTGATTAAAAAACATGAGATGTTAGTTTTCGTTAAAAGATCGTTATTCCCACAGGGGAGAAAAAGTTTACCTACTGAAAAATGCTATTTACCATTAGAATGAATAAATTATAATTTAATTTTCTTTATCCTTTTGCTATGTTATACTATGCATACTTTTGTATAGTATACTAAATATGCTTCTCTTTATTTTAGATCTGCCTATCCCTAACAAGTGACTCTGGGCAGCGTACAACAAAGCTAAAAGAAATAGTACTTAAAGTCGTTATCATTAAAAACACTGCGTATCGTAATTATATCCTGGAGATCACATATTAATTTCCAAACACGTTCTCCAAATCTTTTTAAACACAAAGAAGTTTGCTTCTTAAAGGTGCTTTTTCACGAGCCAACTGGACTTTCTTGGGGTTTTTTGTTTTTTTTGGAAGACGTTTCGCTTCTCATCCAAGAAGCAAAACGTCTTCAGAGAAAAACAAGAAAATCCAGTTGCCTCGTGAAAAAACACCTTTGGGATAACTATTACCTGGATGGCTGAGAATCTCCATAGACAAAGACGTTTACTGTCTTTTCTACAACAGCCACGTTTTTGTTCCAAAATATATTTTTAGTAGAATGGTACTTTCAGACAAACACTTCATGCATGAAATTATTCCTTAGTGTTCTCCACAGATGGCAAGTCACAGGTATGCTAATCCATAAAATCTTTAGACTTTTAGTAAGATGGGGATGGTGGGATTTGTAATTTAAAAGTTTGTTGAAGGTGACCATTTGTGAAAAGCAATTTGAAGTGGAAAAAAACAAACTTGCATTATCTGATGTTTGCCTTTCCCCACTTTTGTAGTTTTAACCCTTTGCAGTACTGAATTAGCTGCTTATTTGTAAACATTTTCACTGTTGTATACTTTTCTGTAACTGTGATACGAAGGACTTTGAAGGATGAACCAATCCATTTTCTATGCTTTAACTAACTCAGTAGAAACCTATCTCTTCCTCCCACCCTCTTCCACAAAAAGCATTTGATGTGTTCAAACGTCAGGGTAGCTGAGGTACGTATGAATGCTAGAGCTAAGATAACATTCTCAGGAAAGGAAAGATACAGGCATAGAGTCAGTCCACCCTTGTGAAAAAAGCAATGAGTCAAAAAGATTCTGAGCAAGGTGGAGAGAAATAAAAGAAGAAAGTCAGAAAGTGATTCAGTGGCATTCTTGTCCTGGATAAGAAAAATTGGGAAGCTGCAATTACAGGTTGTCTTGAAGAGAGACAAGAGAGTCATCCTAAATAAAGTTGATGTTTGGCAATTGCATGAATAGCGGATTCTGTTGGAAGAAAATGGAAGGCTTTTTCTGACAATGTCTGGTGTGGCTTATTATGGTATAACAACTGAATTACTCATTTTCTCTTGAAGGAAGACATTGAACATCTCCCCCCCCCCAGCTTTCCATCAAACACTAAGAATAAAATCCCATCTATTATGCATAAAAATGTATTTAAATTGCACTGTCATATTCATGGAGTCAAAAAAAATCTCATCACACTATGCAATGGAAAAAATGACACTGGCTCAAGAATTTAAAGTGACACATTAAAAAGTCAGCATAGTGTGTAAGGTAAAGGTGTAAAGTTTTATATCTTCACATTTCCTTCTTTCTTTGAATAATATATTCATATGCTTTGTGGTTTCACTTGACCAGATAAACCATTAAACAACATGAAGATATTAGTCCTTGGAAAATTGTCAAAGACCAAGGATGAAATTAAATCTGCTGTTGAAGAACTCGGGGGAAAGGTGACAGCGACTGTGAATAAAGCTGACTTGTGCATCAGCTCTCAAAGTGAGTAGATGGTGGTATCATTAGGAAGCAGGGGCAGGCCTAAAAGAGAAGTATATTGTATTCAATTTAGCAGCTATACAAGGAACTCGGGGCACTGAAGCCATTCATCAGTGTCTTAAATATAATCTGGTTATGACTGCTTTAACTTGATACAATTACAGCATACCTTAGTTTGCTTCTATGTCTGTTGTTTAATCAAAATATTTCTGCCCCTATAAATACTCTTACTAATAATCTTTTTAACTATCTTGGTTTAGTCTTTTGTTTTTACTTCATTTTTGTTAGCTTACTGCTTCTTTACTTCATTCTCCTTTTTCAGTTGTAAAGCTCTGTAGTGGTTCAAGGCCGGGCTTGTAGGGTAAAAGATTGGAGGTCTCCTCTGAAAATGCCCACCTTCTTGCTGTAGTGTAGCAAGCTGATAGTCCTTTTGGTATTAATCTCAATATAATTTGATATTAATAAGAACAAAGGAAATACAGAAATCCTTTTGTAACTTTGAGTCAGTGGAAAAAAATTAAAGGATAAAACGTGGAACTGTAAAACTACAAAACTTAAGTTTTTAGAAAGAGGAGAGATTAAGGAGATCTCTGTGGTTTAAGTATTGGTAAGTATTAACTCTCCTGCCTGACAAAGGATGTTGATTTCATGCACAAGAAATAGCTGTTCTGTGAATGCCAGCTTGTATCACAGCAAACATTTACATTTATTTATTTATTTTATTTATTTATTTTTGGGACTTATATGCCACCCTATCTCCCGAAGGACTCAGGGCGGCTAACAACAATAAAAACAACAATACAAAAGTTTAAAAAAAATTAAATAAACAGCCCCAAAATAAATTAACTAAACAATTACATATTAAAACATTTTAAAAACCCGTCGTCAATCCAGGTCAGCCTGATGGAAAAGGAAAGTTTTGAGGTCGCGGCGAAAGGACCGGAGATCCGGGGCCATCCGGAGCTCAAAGGGGAGTTGGTTCCACAGGGCTGGCGCTCCCACAGAGAAGGCCCTCCCCTTGGGAGGTCGCCAGCCGACATTGTCTAGCCGACGGCACCCTGAGGAGGCCCTCTCTGTGTGAGCGCACTGGGCGATGGGAAGTCGTCCCCGGCAACAGACGGTCCTGCAAATATCTCGGGCCTAGGCCATGTAGGGCTTTAAAGGTAAGTACCAGCACCTTAAATCTCACCCGGAAGACAACCGGTAACCAATGCAGCTCACGCAGGAGGGGTGTAATATGGGAGTATCGGGATGCTCCCATCACAACCCGCGCGGCCACATTCTGCACCAGCTGGAGCCTCCGGGTGGTCTTCAAGGGCAGCCCCATGTAGAGAGCATTGCAGTAATCTATCCGAGAGGTAACGAGTGCATGAGTGACCGTACGTAGGGCATCTTGGTCCAGATAGGGGCGCACCAGGCAAACCTGGGCAAATGCCCCCCTGGCCACGACTCCAATATGATCTTCAAAACTGAGTCGTGAGTCCAGGAAGATGCCTAAATTGCGTGCCCTATCAACGGGAGGCAACACCTCTCCTCCCATCACCAAAGATGGAACCTCTTGGACAAGTCGAGATGCCGGTACGTAAAGCCATTCAGTCTTGGCCGGGTTGAGCTGGATCCTGTTCTTCCCCATCCAAATCCGTACCACTTCCAGGCAAAGGGGCATCACATCGAGGGCATCACTGGGTTGGTTCGGGGTGGAGATAAGAAGCTGGGTATCATCAGCATATTGATGATACCTCACCCCGAAACCACGAATGATCTCACCCAGCGGCTTCATATAGATGTTGAACAGGAGGGGCGAGAGTACCGACCCCTGAGGCACCCCACAACTAAGGGGCCTAGGGGTTATTATTTATTTATTTATTAATTTAATTTATATACCGCCCTTCTCCCAGGGGACTCAGGGCGGTGAACAGGGCAATACATAAAAACTAGGTACCTCTGCCCTCCTGCCAACACCGTCTGCGAACGGCCCGAGAGGTAGGAGGAGAACCACTGCCAGGAGCCAGCCTCGTGTAACCTCCCGAGCCGCATAAACCAGCCAGGAGGGACACGGGTCCAACAAACACGTGGCGGCACTTAATTTCCCCATGATCCTGTCTACTTCATCCGGAATCACAGGATCAAACTCTTCCCAAATATCGGCCAAACCCATCGTTTCCCCTTCGTCAGATTCCTTTTTAAAAATTGAGTTTGGGACTAATACATGAAATAAAGTACTTTTTTAGACAGTTTGTGAGTGTCCTCTAAGTGCTACCAGCCAACTATACAGTATCATCCTCCAGGAAATCTAATCTACTCTTACGTAGTTTTAAATTTACCCTCTAAACTCACAATATATGACAATTTCAGTTTAGTAGAGAAATTTTTCCTTGTGCATCTGTTCCCATAAGTCTAAACACTTGAATATTGATGTTATTCTTATGGCTACACACCTAATAAATTTGTTACCTGAACATAGGATTTAATAAAATTCTGGAGATATTATAGCATTAGAAGCTCTGAGTTCATACTTAATACAGTTAATACAGTGTATGATCATGGTAATTGACCTCAGTGTCAGGTATCTGTGTGAGGGTAGAGGGCTGTATTAGAAAAATAAAAGGTAGGGCTGCTACAACTGAGCAGATGAAGCTCTATCCTTTGGGAACACAATATTAGATTAACAAAAGGGGAGTGTGGTCCAGCAGAGCCCCTGAATTCTTCTCATCAAGTACCCTTTGGGTAGCTTTGTAGGTGCTTCTCACATGAAAACAGACATCTGCAAGTTTCTGTACCTTGCAAGTCAGTGTGTTTTGCTGCTCCAGTTAAAGAAGGATAACATACTATGCCTTGACTTTTCTATTCTCTCTCCCTCCCCCATCTCTCAAATGCAAATCTTACAGAGGAAGTTGACAAAATGAACAAAAAAATGGAAGAAGTAAAGAAAGCCCACTTGTGTGTGGTGTCGGAGGACTTCCTTCAGGATATAAAAAGCTCCAGCAAGGGTTTTCAGGAGCTAAAGTCACTTCATGCGGTGTCTCCCTGGGGTGCAGAAGTAAAGCAGGAACACAAAGAAGTGCCTGTGAGTGGAAAATCCAGCGGACACCCAAACGTGAAAAATTCTGGGAAGAACAAGGAAGAACAAGGTAAAAGCCTAAATAGTAAAGGTAAAGGTTCCCCCGCACATGCGTGCTAGTCGTTTCCAACTCTAGGGGCTGGTGCTCATCTCCGTTTCAAAGCCGAAGAGCCAGCGCTTGTCCGAGGACGTCTCCATGGTCATGTGGCCGACATGACTAGACACCAAAGGCGCACGGAGCGCTGTTACCTTCCCACCGTAGTGGTCCCTATTTTTCTACTTGTATTTTTACGTGCTTTCGAACTGCTAGGTTGGCAGAAGCTGGGACGAGTAACAGGCGCTCACTCTGTTACGCGGCACTCGGGATTCGACCCGCCAAACTGCCGACCTTCTGATCGACAAGCTCAGCGTCCTAACCCACTGAGCCACCACGCCCCTTCAAAAGCCTAAATAGTAGATGTTATTTTCACCTAAGGCTGCTATTTTCTTACTAAGAACACTTATTAACATTTAGAATAGGATCCTTAATGGCCATTTCAGGATTTGTCCTAAATAGAGGCTATTCAAGAATGAAAGGTACATTTTTGTTAAAAAAAAAAAAAAAGAAAATATTAGAAAAGCTGCCCAACAACATCAGTTGGGACTGCCAGAATTGCCATTGCTAAGTGAAATGGTCATGTGACTTCGCATATTACTTCGCACAACAACTTAGTGTTAGGAATTGTAATCCCAATTGCTGTCATGAAACAAGGACTACCTGTAAACAATTGCTGCATCCTTGTTTTGTTACAAACAGAAACCCATAGTTCTATTTATAGTATTTGGTTGAGGGACCTAAGTGTTTTAGAATTCTTCCTTTATAATCTCAGGAAAACATAAAGGCACCATTGACAAAACTACATATATCCAAAAAAAAGAGTTGTATGCCTTCTCTGTCTCAAATAAAATTTTTAGGTAACCTATTTATTTGGATTTTAAAGGCTAGGTTCTAAAGATTTCTGTAAACTAGGTGATTGGATTTAGCAGGGATTAAACAAAATACAAATGTTTCTTTTGATTTATAAACTTTATAATCTGCATTGTGTTCAGTTCTGTTTTTCTCAATTGTAGTCTGAACTGCAAGGTATTACAACTAACTTTACAAATTTTATTGAGCATCATTATTGTTCGTGTTAACTGTTGTTATTCCTACATATTGTCCTGCTTTTTCATTGGTTAAAATACTCCCAAAGGCAAATAAAAATCATTTAAAAATTAAACCAATGTTAAAATAATTTAAAGAAAACAAAAATGTTTAGTAAAAATATATTAAAACCCTACAAAGCTTAAAAATAATCCCAGAGACAATTAAAAATATTATTCAACTACTAAATTACATTATCAAGTTATTAGAAATATAGAGACTGCCATAAAGTTAGCAGAATAACTCAACAAATGATCAGTTTGCATTACAGGTTGAGTTCTTGCAAGGCATAAGGAGCATTTTATAATCGCCTAATTATACTTTTTAAATTGTTGAATGAATTCTATCTACAGAGAGAAAAATAATTACTGTTCTGTTTCCCATCATCATTTTCTAGGAACAAGTAAGTCTGAGAAGAAAATGAAGTTAACAGTTAAAGGAGGGGCTGCTGTCGACCCTGATTCAGGTATTTTCATAAATAATAATTCTAAAATAATTCTAAAACTTCTAAAAATAAAAACTTACTTTGGGCAGCCAGGGAATATTCTTACACCCTTGCTTTCATTTACTGGTCTGGTTTTCTAAAGTATTTCTAATGCATGAATGGCATGAATGTCTCTATCTTATTGATACCACAATTTACCCAACGTACGTGTGGTTATACTTTATGATGAGTTAAACAATAATAGTAAGACTTCTGATTTTTTCACCTAGCCTCTTTTGTGTGATGTTTCCTAGTGCAAAGCAAGGAAGTTGGCACTCTGGGAGCTGAGACAAGGCTTTTGTGTTAGTCATTCAGGATAGGACTCTCTGAGCATGGTTACTTGGAAAAATAAGCCCATAAATCAGTTACGGGCATTTACAATTGTCCTTTGAATCATCTTTGTGCCAGGAAAAATCAAAACTCCACCTTTTTCAATCTTATGCTCAATTTAATAATCCGAATAGAACAAAATGTGTTTCAGAATAGACAGAATTAACATTTATTATATATGTAAATAGGTCTGGAAGATTCTGCGCATGTTTTTGAAAAAAGTGGTAAAATCTTCAGTGCCACTTTAGGTCTGGTTGATATTGTCCAAGGAACAAATTCTTACTACAAACTTCAGCTGCTAGAGGATGACCGAGAGACCAGGTGAGAGTTCTCCTTTTCTAACCAGGTACCACATTGCAAATTTCTCCTTAGTTTGGTTCAGGTAATAATAACTGATGCTGTTTTATTTGTTTCTCATAAGGATTGTTTGATTCAGATAATCACTTGTTGCCCCTAAACAGGCTATATAAGAATCCAATACTAAAACAATTTGTACCCCTACATAAAACCAATCTTCAGGCTGCAGTTCTCTGGGAATGACTTCAGCTGAACCTGGTTCTGTTCGTTTGTTTTTTTAATTTTGCTTTAGTTAAAACTCAACTATATAGTAGCCTACAATGCAAATATATAAGGCAATTTTATCCAGAACATGTTTACACAACTACAGATGAGAAACAAGCAGAGGGAAGCTAAATAAAGCATTGCTTTATGTATTGATTTTGCCTTCCTTTTGTCCCTCATATGGAATTCCAAAGTTAGTTCACAAGTTAAAAAGCATACCACTTAAATGAAATAAGATTAAGAAAATCACAGCCAACTTAAACGTATCTTAATGGAAGCAGAAAATACCTAATTTATATTAGCTTTGAGATATATCACAGAAAAAACCTCTAGTGTTCTTACTACACAGCAGTTTAGTTAATTTCCCTTTTATTCAAGTTCACATTTCTTATACATGTTCAGAAGTTCAGAATTTATATTTCAAAGAAACACTTTTACTTTAGAAATCTTTCCCAGGTTTATCTAATTTGGGGGGTGGGTAAATATTATGGATTTATAGTTAAAAGCAAAAGATGGTTAAACTAGTCAAGGGTTTCTCATGACCTAATCAGCCATCCCAGAGGAGCTTCTTAATTATTGCAGTGGAGTAGTTTAGTCAGCTGAGGATTTTTAAATAACAAATCACCAGTCTTGTAGGTGATTCAAATAATGGCATAATCTTTTGCAAGTGCGCACACACACACACGCACACACACGGGACTAATTCTCACTTTGAATTAGCATATGGAGTTCTAAGTAAGCAGATAAGGTATTTTCTGCTCTCTTGGGGGGGACTCAGTGGGGTTGGATGTCATTAACTGGGGCAATACTAATTGTTGCTGCCAATTCTAGATGACAGGTATCTTATTAGTAAACAGCCTGATCTTAAGGAATTTGGGGGGGTTGAGGGGTCCACCTTTCTGTAATCATGACATCCTTAGTCAGACTGCAGCCTGAAGGTTGCCAAGGATAATAATAGAATAATAATAACTTTTATTGTCACTTTGAATGTACACTAATCGGCATACATTAAAATGACATTTTGTTGCATTAAGCTCTCAAAGGATCATATGCTTTTCACTTCATCCTGGCCGTTACAAGAAAAGGATGTTAGGTTTTCTATTTTTTATTATAGTCTGGTAAAAAAAGGTTAGTTACAGAGAATTAGGCAGCTCTGTGGTTTAATGCCAGCCTAGTTTCAAAACTAGTATCAACAGTTATTGTAGTTGATGGCATAAAAGACCTTTGAGAGATCCAATACACCAGAAACTTCATGTCTGTTTATGCCTTCTATATTTATTCTTCTCAATAATCACAACCATGGTCCCCCTCCCAAGCTCAGAGAAGCTTCTCAGCAACATGAGAAGGAATAAAGCGGCCATACACATTTTCACCTAGTTACATGCTATTCCCCTTTCAGAACAATTGCATATTGATTTCCAGCTGAATTAGACTAGGTTCACTGTTAACACTTGTGCTCCTGCAAACGTTTGTTGTAAAAAAGATGTTTTATTTTATATTTGATATTTTAAAACTCAGATTTGCTTATATTCAACCTACTGAAGATGTGTAAACTCAAGTTAATGTTTAAATGATGCCGAATTAGTTAATGTCCCTGGGGAGGGAGAGGGGCTATCCCCTATATATATAAATGTCTTCTTTGTAGATTGAATTAACATTTAGGCAGAGCTTTCCCACCAGTTGTCCTTGTTTCCCAAGAAAGTCTACTGTTACCAAATGCAGCACAGGAGGCTGTTCTATGCTAATATTTAACTGATGTCACCCTTCTTTTGCATTTTATTATCAAATTATGTAATAAGGAATACCGTTAAGTGTACTGGCACATGTGCTACAAAGAGCTAGGTTTTATATCTTTTCTCTTAGAACAGCTTGCTAGATTATTTCATATTTTTCTTTAACTTATTTTTGTGTTTAGGTACTGGGTTTTTCGCTCATGGGGTCGTGTTGGAACCTCAATTGGAAGTAACAAACTAGAGAAGATGCCTTCTAAAGAAGAAGCCATTGAACATTTCCTAGATCTATATGAAGAGAAAACAGGCAATTCCTGGCATTCCAAAAATTTCACTAAATATCCCAAAAAATTCTACCCTTTGGAGATAGACTATGGGCAGGTAACTTTTTTCAAAAAGATACACTCTACTTTGTCAAGATTGCACATAACAGAACATGCTTTAGAGTAATCAGGAAAAACGTCAGTGTCAGGCAAAGATTTCACTATAGTGAACACTTGCTAGCTCCATTCATTCATTCATTCATTCATTCATTCATTCATTCATTCATTCAGAGTTATATTTAGGATTGGTATGAAATGAAAAGGTGGTTTGACTGGGACAAACCTAACATTATTTACTGCAACATTGTGTAGCCAACTATTCAATACCTGAAACCAGTCACCTGCTGCTTATTCAAACCTTGCTTAAGTAAATTAAGTTCTGACTTAACAATCAGTGGAACAGCTTACCTCTAGAAATTATGAGTGTTCCATCACTGGGGTTTTCAAGAAGAAACTGGGTAGCTATTTGTCTGGAGTAGCATGAGGTGTCTTGCTTAAGTTGGGGGTGGACTAGTCACTAGGAAGACCTCCAAGGTCCCTTCCAATCCTATTGTTCTATGTTCCAAACTGGTGTTTTGCATCATATCCTGCCTTTTATTATTTTCACAAATAATTCAAGGCAGCAAACAATATCTAACACATTTTCCTCTTATTTTCTCCACAACAACAGCCTATGAGGCGAGAGGCTGAAAGAGAGTGATTGGCACAAGGCCACCCAGCTGACTTTCATGGCTAAGGCAGGACTTGAACGCACTGTCTCTTGCTTATTAGCCTCAATCCTTGCATATGAAAGTGTTTAGCTTTAAAGAGGTGCCATCTTTCCCCCCCCCAAAAAAAAGTGATTTTGTTGATTCTGTAATATTTGATAGTGTTTAATCTTCCTTCCCATAGTCTTGCAATGTGGATCTGCTGAAGACCAGTAATACATTAAAAGATTGGCCTACAGTTTTTAACCTTTACCCCTTTTAAAAAAGCAAGACTATTCTGTCACCTAGGTCCTTCAGATATTTTTAGTTAGGATTCCTTCAGTCCTCTTGGCCATGCTGGCTGGGATTGCTTAGAGTCATCCAAAACTGACAGCATGAGAGGTTGCTTATCTTTGAACTAGATCCTCTTAAAGTCCAGTAAAGGACTAGATAATGGACAACGCCAAGAAGTCCCATGAGTGATATAGACTATTTAGTGCTGGATTATCTTCCAGCCATCATCATCCCAAATGATCAGAGTTGGTATTGTCGAAGTCAGCGGCTCCCAACCTTTTCTATACCCTGCACCCCTAGAATGCTTCTGATATATTCTCGCACCCCTTACAAAAGTTCAAAATAACGGTAACAAATTATAGACTATAATTTTGAAAACCCAAGTTTGCACCCCCTGGAATATCATCTCGCACCCCCGGTTGGGAACCCCTGACCTAAGTACTAGAATCTCTAAAGTTAGAAATCAGTTTTTATTTCTTTGAGGGCTGGAGGAGGGGAATGCAAACAACGTGCTCAATTTGTTGTTTCTCTTGTAGCTGTGGATATAAAATGTCTAGATTTTTGAAAATTCTAGTAGGTATGGGTAGCAATACTTTAGAATAAGGGTCTTCAAACTTGGCCCTTTTATGACTTGTGGACTTCAACTCCCAGAGTTCCTAAGCCAGGCACGCTTGCTGAGGAATTCTGGGAGTTGAAGTCTACAAGTCATAAAAGGGCCAGGTTTGAAGACCCTTGCTTTAGAAGATCAATTGAGTAGTTTAATTTGTGCATGTATGTTGCTCTAACAAAAGTTCCTTCCATTCAACTCCCAACCCTCTCCCAATAGGATGAAGAAGCGGTCAAGAAACTGACAGTGAGCGCAGGAACCAAGTCAAAGCTTCCTAAGGCTGTCCAAGATCTTATTAAGATGATTTTTGATGTAGAAAGTATGAAGAAAGCCATGGTGGAGTTTGAGGTTATTATTCATCCTTTGCTTAACTATTTGGTGTTATTAGTTTGATACTCTCAGAATGATTTGGAAAAAGGCAATATTCCTTTGATTCCAGAAGTAATTTGCGGTCTTCAAGAATAGTAACCATCAACAAAGTTAGGTAGTTCCCTTTTAAATTTACCTAACCTTTCCACACCTGGTAGCAACCAAGTCCAGACTTTAATTATGTATTTTGTAAAGAAGTAGTTCATTCATTCTTTATCTCTCAAGAATGTCACAATGGCTTTTCTTTGGCAGAAGAAAGGTGTGTCTTAATGTATATTTTTTTAACCTGTTTCCCATTATGTGAACATAATCTGGAAATAAGTGCGGATAAACCATTTATCTCATTTTTTAAACTTACAGTATTTTATTTAACTGGGCTGATCTAAAGAGAACAATTTTTAAACTAAATTATTTCAAACAAATTGATAGGCTGAAGTAAAGTTGCATCCTACACTTTCTTTGTATTTCTATTCTTTGGGCTAAGAATTTTGCTATTTCTTCCATATTCTTTTTTGCCACCAGTCTTCCAATATTTTCCCATGATGAAGTTCTACTTTAATGGGAACCATTTATTTTCTTGTTAGATTGATCTCCAAAAGATGCCTTTGGGGAAGTTAAGCGAGAGGCAGATCCAGAGCGCATACTCCATTCTGAATGAAGTGCAGCAGGTAAGTAAAAAAGAACAATTCCTTTTTCAACTATTTAAAGCAATATTCCTTTGATTACAGAAGTAATTTGTGGTCTTCAAGAATAGTAACCATCAACAAAGTTAGGTAGTTCCCTTTTAAATTTACCTAACCTTTCCACACCTGGTAGCAACCAAGTCCAGACTTTAATTATGTATTTTGTAAAGAAGTAGTTCATTGATTCATTCAAATTCCTTAGCTGTCCAACTCAAACCAAGTAACGCTGGGTGGCTTTTGTTACGTCTGAGTCTTTTCACTTCTATTTTCAGTGCATGACCTAGAATTCTAATATATAAAATGGGGAAAAAATATCCTTCTGTCTTTAACTTAAAAATATGTCTGATTTTAGATCTCAATTGTTTAGTCCTTCCTTGTACAGGAACCGCTCTAATCTGTTAATCATTTTGGTAGGCTTTTTCTGCAATCCCTTTAAAGAAATGGGTAGATTTTTGTTTTAATGGAAGAACTTTTTTTTGTTTTAGTGGAAAGCAAGTACAGGACCATGTGGGCATGTCTTTAAAAGGTACACAGGAAAGCTAATTGGAAAGTTAAGAGAACAGGACAAGGAAAAAGAGGAGAGAAGCAGGGTAATTAAAACAAAAGTTTAGGAAAGATAATAGTAACACTCAGGAAGAGTTTTGTTGATGTACTTAAAACCTGAAACAGCATGGACCCTGTTCTAGCTCTATTATTGCAGTGTTTGCTTTTGTTAACATTTAACATCCTGGATGCTCACCTGCCGTTCCATGATGTCATATTTTAGTTGTCTTGCTATTGATGATGATTGGGAAGGCACCATACTGGGAAAAGTTAGAGAAGCATTTCAAAATGGTGCCTTTAACTAATGTTTAAGTTTAAACTAACGTTTTATTAAGGCAAGTAACTCAAATACAGTATATACATTTGTTGCTGCTGAAGATTATTATAGTTTCATTTCTTTTTCTCTTCATGTAGGCAGTTTCTGATGGTGGCACAGATTCACAGATACTGGATCTCTCCAATCGCTTCTACACTCTAATTCCCCATGACTTCGGGATGAAGAAGCCTCCACTTCTAAACAACCTTGACTACATTAAGGTACTTAGATACAGAACTCTGCATTTAACTCTGGCACTTAAATACAGAAATAATGTAAATCATATTTTAATAGATGTAATTTTAAGGCAGTTATATCAGGCTAACAGTAAACTTTCTAATCTAGTTTGAATGGTTGATACACTGTTGGACATGGCCAGAATTTCCAGGTTCAGGACATGTCTCGCCTATAATATTTCTTAGGTAATCTTGTGGCCAATCACTTTCAGTTTAATTAAATACTGTATTACTTCATGCTTAAAAGGAGGGGGCATTTGGGGTGGTTAAAAGAATCAAATCCATCATCCTTCAGTTCCTTACATAAAGTGTAACACAAAAAATAGGGGAATTTTCATTTTTGTCAGAAGAGATAACTATTCCTATTTTTTGGAAAATAGCAATTAGAGAATCCTAAGCTCTCTCTTAGGATAATAAACACAAAGACTATGAAATGCATGTATTGTTATGAATAATTGCATCTTTCATTTATCAAGACTAAAGTGGAAATGCTGGATAATCTGCTTGACATAGAAGTCGCTTATAGCCTTCTAAGAAGTGGCGGTCAGGATGGGGATAAGGATCCAATAGATGTGAACTATGAGAAGCTCAAAACCAATATCCAGGTAAAAATGGCAGGGATGTATGTTATCCTCTTTTGACTCCATATTTTACAATTTTTCAAGTTTAATTTAGGTGAGTAGATACAAACAGTGGTGGGATTCAGCCGGTTCGCACCACTTCGGCAGAACCAGTAGCTAATTTTTTGTTGCCCAGGCCCAGAATGGACGTCCGGAAGCGGCATACACACAGAGAACCAGTTGTTCACATATATGAATCCCACCACTGGATACAAGATACACATTTTGGTGCTTCAGTGATAACTGCTTGTCTATAGCAATTAGGTTTTGATGTCTAGAAGCTCATATACATTTGGGTGTTTTTTTTTCTTTTAATGTACAAGAGAAAGAAAAAGGCTCTAAAACATAAAAAAGAGAACAAAACAGGGAAATACATACGAAACACATATTACATGTATATGTTGCAATGCCCAGATTTTAAAAATATATAATGACTCATTTTCAGTATTCAACTTGACCACACACACAACAGATTATTGATCTATCTTTTCTTTATGTTGATATAAAATCCATTCATAGAGGAGAATAGACATGTATCATCAATCCCTTTAAAGTATAGTATTTTCTTTCAAATTACCAATATTAGGTTGTAAATTAGAATTGTCCTTGGAAATTGCCATGTCTATAAATATGATTGATAAATATATAATATTCAGTAATCTGTAAAAATAATCTATTATTATCTTTCCAAATATAGCAACATTTTAAGAGTACTGCTAACAAAATTGCTCCAAAATTATGTAAGCAGAAGATGTGGAAATTGAATAAATTTGCTATCAGCCATTTTAATGAGTTCAAATTGTACCTGCAGTACTACAGAAACTTTAGAAGAGTGATTGAGCAAAAGCTTACAAAGGTTTTGGTTTTTATTGTTCATGAGCTTCGAAAAGCTTTGTGTGCCATTCTCAAGCAGGGATTGTAACCCAGTATCATTTTCTCATAGGAATAAGGATCAAGTATAAGCTTCTCTTCCAACACAACCCAAATACATATTGCGTTATTTAATGTAAAAATAGCAACTGATTTTTTTTATTAAAGTCCCTGCCAAAATACCACTTTAAAATTATGGCTGTAAAGATTTGAAAATAGTTACTTAAATTCAAACATTTCATTTCATTTATCATTCATTGATCAATCTTAAAATCTGTACAATTAAAGCCCTCTTTTTTTAATAAAGCAATTTTGAGGGGGGGGGAAACCTGTCAAAGGGACTGTCTTACTATCTTAAGATACTAATTTTAATTTATTCTTTCCATTGATTCAGAGACATTTTCACTATAATGTTTGGTGTTTTCCCAACAACTGTCTTGACATGACTTTTAGGTTGGGGATTGTACTTTTGCTATCACCCAGACTTGATTAGATAACAACATAAAAGGAAGAGAGCTTAGACATCAGCCTACTCTTCCTTCTCCCAAGTTGCAGCTTCCCATCATATTTCCTCTTGCCTCTTACCCGTGTAGTGTTTGCTCCCAGGTGTAAATTCTCCATAGTTCCATCATCTCAAGCACCTCTGACACCAATATGGTGACCCCTTTAGCAATACTTCTGCCTCAGGACAGTATTTCTTTTAGCCCAGGGAATGTCTAAAGGTCCCAGTTGGTCAGTTCTTTTCCTATCTCACCCTGCAAGGACAATTGGCAAACCGGATACTATCTTCAGCAGCTTCTCTCTCATATTATGATGCTTTAAAAAAATTAATGACATTCAAGTTTCTTAGATCAGTGAGATCAGGATTGCAGGAGTAGATTGCGTACATCATTTTAATGGCCAAATATTTACAGCTTCCTCTTTTTTACATTATTAAATTTATAACAGTCAATTTCTTGTCAACTTCTTGACAGGTGGTAGATAAAGATTCAGAAGAAGCCAAGATTATAAAACAATATGTTAAGAACACTCATGCAAGTACCCACAATGCATATGATTTGAAAGTTATGGAGGTGAGTTCATGGTTGGAGATAAGGTGTTTTAATTGTGGAATTGGTCTATATTTAACTTGACTTTCCTGTATGTGTCGCCGAAGTATCTAAATACTGTAATATTGCTAAATGATATTTTTGTGGAACTATAATCAAGGCTCTTGATTATCTCACTTCTGTTAACTTAATCTGTTCTCATTTAGTCTTGTAAGTTGGAGTTAATACAAAATGTTTATGGAGCAGACATTGTAAGCTCCTCCTCAAATGTGAGGCTTGTGGGCATGGAAAGGAAGTCATAAAATGAATGTTTTTCCATGCTATAGATCAGGTCCCCAAACCCTGTACATTACTTTTTCAATAGAAGTTTTCTTAAATGAGGTATCTGGATTTAAGTTTGACACATGGTGTATGTTACTATGAGACTTGTCAAGGATTAGCTTTACAAAATAAAGATACAAAAAAGAATATACAGTACCTAAGAATTCAGGGTGGTTTTCCACATATTGAATTATTTTTCAGTGTACTCTGCTCTATCAGTCATCGTATCTTTTTCTTCCTCTGTCCCAGATTTTCAAGATTGAACGTGAAGGAGAACATCAACGTTATGAGCCATTCCGAGACCTACATAATCGCCAATTGCTCTGGCATGGTTCTCGCACTACCAATTTTGCTGGTATCTTGTCACAGGGTCTCCGAATAGCTCCACCTGAAGCCCCGGTGGTTCGTATTATAATAATTTTCTAATGTAGAGTTAGTGACCCTCAGATGCTGAACTCCCAGCAGGCTTCAGTCAACAATGGTATGAAGGATGCTTGGAGTTAAAATTCAGCAATCTGAGACACGTCATTCTTAGAGGATCTAATAATACATTCTGTGCCAATAATCTTGCAGTTTTGGGGATGGAATTGAATGCTGTTTTAGTGGAGTTTCCGTTTCAGTTAGCTTGACTTTCTTCTGTGTTCTCTCTGGAGAGGACATAGAGGGAAATTACAGTCACAATTCTAGATGATGTTCTATACATCTAAATTAATCGCTGCATTTTTGTAGAATTGCAGACAGAGTAAAAGTCATCTCTCCACCTCTTAGCAATTAGACAATAATCTCGTAACAAATTATTTTATGCTGTCTAACCATGCACGGCAGAAATACAGTTTATTTAACCTAGTATATCGAGATGCAGGCCCAGAGCTGAAGGTGAAAATAAATAAATAAAATACAGATTTGCTGTCTGTTCTAATCTGAGAGGGGAAAAATACCTTGTCCTCCAGTGTGAAAATTTATCAAACTACCATTCCTTCCCAAGAAAAAGAAAACACATCTGAAGATCAGGAAAAAAATGTTTCTTTTTGTTGTTTTATATCACAGCCATATATTTAGAGACGAAATTTTCTCTAGACAGGGAGTTGCAATCCCTTTCTTTCACATAAGGACTTCTCTGGTCAAATGACTTTTGGGAAGCTCAGCATAACTTCATTTTTCTTTTAGACTGGCTATATGTTTGGCAAAGGTATCTACTTCGCAGATATGGTGTCCAAAAGTGCGAACTATTGTCACACCTCTCAAATTGATCCTATTGGCCTAATCATGCTGGGAGAAGTTGCTCTTGGAAACATGTGAGTGATATCTTCTTACAGTGATAGCATGTAGAGCAGACATGTCAAACACAGGGCCCGGGGGCCAGATCCGGCCCGTGAAGTGGTTTCATGCGGCTCGCAAAGCCATCCTGGAAACAGTGAGGGAACGGCCCCCACTGCCTTGGCCCTGGCCCAGAGATCCACCTCCTGCCAGAGACCCTCAGATATGTCCCATTCCTGCCCAGGCCCCCATAGGCACCCTTGATGCAAACGATGTAGAGCTGGCCAGGCCCACCCAGTAGGCCATACGCACTTTAGCCATGCCCACCCAGTAGGCCACACCCACCCAGGCCACACCCACCCGGCCCCCCGAGGGCAACCGCAATGTTGATGCGGCCCTCAATGAAATTGAGTTTGACATCCCTGATGTAGAGTATCAATTTAGATTTGAAAAGGTGTTTACTCTAAACAAAAATGTTCTTTCTGTGTCTCACAGCAAATGAGAAGCTATAGGAATTTGTACTGAAATATCTTACTCTGTTTTACTGGGGGGGGAATATAAAGGAGGAGGCATTTTTTAAAAATTTGTGAAATATTGTTTCTTAAATGGTCATCCTCTCTGCTTGATAGGCTTGAATTGAAAAATGCTTCCCATATAACCAAGCTACCAAAAGGCAAACACAGTGTGAAAGGTAAGTGCCTGCTGGAAATGGTGTTGCTAACTTCAAGAACTTGGCCCAGATTTTTTTTTATCAGGACACTGGAAAAATGCTTTACTGTTCAGTAATCTCTATAATCAGATTAATGTAATGTTAAGATGTCACCATCACCCTTCAAAAGGCATTCAGATGATAATTTTAGTTGAACCAAACTGATGAAATGACAGAAATTGAAAAATAGTATTAATCTATCACAGCTTGTGTAGCATGGATGCTATATATTTTAGGCAGAAAAATAAAATGAGTTGATCCAAGGTAAGGCTAGATTCCAATAAATAATAGAACTTCATTAAGATTGCTATACTAAACTTGCTAAGAAGCAAGTCCTCTAGTTTGCAAAACTACTTTAAAAAAAAAGATAGAATTGCACTGTCCATTTAAAAATATTTCTTTTTCCTAATCTGTCCTAAATAACTCGTGCTAAGTGAAGATAATCTTAAAACCGATCTATACCCATCAGCTTGCATTATAAGTGAATAGTTCCTCTCCAAATGTACAAGGCATCTTTGCCCAACCTGATGTCCTTCTGCAATGTCAGATTGAAGAAGATGGGAGCTTACAGGCCCAACTCATTTGCAAGTCATCAAGCTGGAAAAAGGGACAGATGGAAATCTTGGCCATTTATACACAATTTATTTATTTATTTATTTAATTAGTTTTCTATACCACCCTATTCCTGAAGGACTCAGGGCGGTTTACAGGGCAATATTTAAAAGCCAATATAAATTAAGATAAAAATAGAATTAAAAGAATTAAATTAATAATAGCCCAACAATAAAACAATGTTAAAACTTAAAACTAAAAAACCCCTCAGTCCAGGCCAGATAGATCGAAAAGCCAGGTTTTCAGGTCCCGGCGAAACAAGCGCAGGTCGGGGGCAGTCCGGAGTTCCACAGGTAAATCATTCCAAAGGGCAGGCACTTACCTAGGAAGTGCAAATAGAATTTTACAAAGGCTTGGATATATTGGCTGAATTGATTAGATTTCAAAATTGTGAGCAAAACTACAGAGCCTTTTCCAAGGCATTTAAATATACTATAAAGTGGTTGACCAGATATATCTTTGCAGTTCATAAGCAGGAGGTGAGATTGATAGCACTTCTGCTTCCTAACAGTTTATTTTTAAAACACTAGTTTTGATGCTACAGATAGTATGATACCATCAAGATAGTATGAGACCTGTAAACCTTAATCTTCTATGTACAATATTTGCCTAAGCCTTCTTTAAAACCATCTGCATTTGTCACCATCGGTATTTTATGGGAACAAATTCCATAGTTTAGCTATGTGATATTTTATCAATCCTTAAACTCCCCGTTTTTAACTTCACTTGTTAGCCCCTAAATTCTAATGTTGGGTATAGGAAGGGAAAAGTCTGTTCATATTTCTATATTATGAATAATTGCATATAAATGTATGATATCTCTATTTGTCACCTTTTAGGGGAACTATTCTATCCCCATAATTATTTTGCATGCTATATATTAACTGATCTCGTAATTCAGATCTGATGAGTTCCACTGTTTTTCAATATACATGTGAATGCATTAGATTTAATTACATATGTTTGTTTCCTATTTAGGTTTGGGCAAAACAGCCCCAGATCCCTCAGCCACTGTTTCTCTTGAAGGTGCAGATGTTCCTTTAGGAAAAGGAATTGCTTCTGGAATTAGCAATACTAGTCTTATGTATAATGAGTATCCTTTGATCAATATTAGAATAGAATATAAATAGCCATTGGGGTGACTGAAAGTGGTTGCTTCCAGGCAGGTGAATACTGTCAGCCTTAATGAATTTGGACTCTGGGCATTAGTATGTAACTTACTTCTGCAGTTCTAGAATAAATATCCTTGACAATTAGAAGAAACTGAAAAAAATGTAGGCTCTGCTGAAGTTTTAAAACCTGTACTTTTTATTTATTTATCCATGTATGCGCATGCTCCTTATTGCTAAAATTCTAAATATCTTAAGATATAAGTATCTTATATCTAAAAGCAATGAAAACTTATCAAAACATGATAAAACAGAACGATGCCGTAGGTCATGCAGTCAAAGGAAATTAATACTGTTCTCTCTTATTAGTTGCCTTCAGTTAAGTGGCATATGAGCTCACTAAGCAAGTTCTGGATTTGAGTGTACTCCACGCTTCTCAAGTGGTAACTGGAGGACAGGAGAGAGCCTTTTTTCCAGTTGGTACGATTCTGGTTCTGGAGGACAGAGGAATTTTTGCTGTTCTTGTACCTTGATACTCTCAAGTTGACCACTGCATCATGCCACATAGAATTACGTTTAGTGGTAATTCAGAGGCCATACTTTGGTTTAAAATACAGTATCAGTTAGGAACTTTAGCAAGTGCTTTATTAAGACTATCATGCCGCTAATTTGTCAGTATGCTGCCTTTCAGAAACATAGGGCTAAAATCCTAGAATTCCCATCCATCTGAAGACATTTTAGAAATTGAGAGGGCTTGGAGGGATGGCCTTTATGTCTTCCTATTTTATTTGGCAATACAGAAGAACACAGCAAAAATGACTTGTTTTTTTCCTTCATTCGTTCATTTCTTCAGATACATTGTCTATGATATTGCTCAGGTAAAACTGAAGTATCTGCTGAAATTAAAGTTCAACTATAAGTATACAACTCTTTGGTGAAGATCAGCTTCTTGGAATTAATAATACAAATGTTTTTGAACCCCTCCTTTATTTTATCTTTTTGATAAATATGCAAGATTAGATGAAAAATGTTATGAGCAATATTTGTGCTTCCTCCCCACCTTTTCTTCTCCTTCTGCCACTGGGCTTATTCTAGTTTGGACATACTGTACATCTTTAACTAACAACAACCCCCACTCCCCCAAAAGGGAGGGGAAGTCAATAACCCTTGAATTAAACTTTTAGTAAAAGAGACAAGGAAGACAAATTTAGAATCATTTACACACTGCTTTTCTTCTTTTTCAAATCTTCCTTAATTTGTATTCTGAATAAATGTTAATGTGTTTATTTTGAAGTAAAAATAAAAGCTACTTTCATACTAATGTTTTCTTGTATGCAAAATACAGTACTTCTGTATAAGGGTAAGAAGTCAAGTGTAATGTTTATGGAACCAATCCTAACCTATTGCTTAGTAAACAACTGTGTTAGATGATTGTGTATAGAAGGAGCAGCAATCTTTTTGGAGTTGGCAACTTTGCTTTTATGCTGCATGCTGGGAAAAGTGAGTGTGCTCAGGCATGTGTGGAATCTAGCATGTTTCAAAAAAAGTGCTACAGACCTAGCACAAGCATAGCACCTCTCTACCATTCATTAAAATAATTGTCTTATTGCAGGCTTTTGTGTGACCCTGAAAAAAAGATGATAGTATCACCAAAACTACATTAACTTTAATGTTTTGACTCTGCCATAATGCTTTCACGCTTGTGCAGAAGCCTAAATTAGAAGAGCTGTTTTATGAATGATAGCTGTGGTTGTTTGCATGAGGTTTGAAGTATTTTTCAAATTATTTTTGAAAGATGCAAAGCCCTAATATGCATATCCCCCTCATGTACTCATAGATGCCATTCATTCTTACATATGTACACCTCCTTCCTTTCCCGTTATCTTTAGCAGACTTGTTGATGAGGAGGAAGAAATAATTTTCATTTCTACACCCACAACTTAGCAATCTGTTTCTCTATTGCTATATTTCTTCATTAAAAAACAAGTACTTTGCATGCTGCATCATGTGAGGAGTAAGGCACCTACTGTACTGCTTTGCACACTACTACCATTCTCTGACATTGGGTTGCATGTTTCTTACAGATCATGCCCAGCTGCAATATCAAACTCCAGAATAATTATGTTGCCCTTTTATTTATTTAACAAATAATTATAGCTGCCCAGCTCTCACAGATTGCGTAATGTACATTAAAAATTCACAATTTAACCATGGTGGCAACAGAATCAATCAAGACACATGATTCATTCCAAATGGGGTCCCCAAGCCCACAGGCACAACCATATCTTCAAGATCTTGCAGAAAAACAGTGTGTGGGCCAATCTTATCTCTGGGGTAATGATGTGCCAAAGCGAGAGAACTACCATAGAGAAAACCCTTTTCCTAAGTACCACCAAATGTACTTGCTCGATAGTTGGACCTGCAAAATACTCTGCCTTCCTGCTCTGGTGGGCTGGGTAGATATTGGGAGAGGCGGTCTGTCAAATAACCTGGCCCCAAGTTGTAGGCTTGTAAAACAATTGTAGGCATGTGTTACAGCCATAGATACAGATGTTTTGGTTCCTTCCAGTCTTTGTGCACAATTTTACCTTGCATTAAGTTTTATAATAACACACAGAGTTGGACCTGTTTTTACTATGGCTTTGCATCCCAAACATGATATTTAGTCACCAACTGTCAAAAGGAAGTACACTTAATGGCTAGTCAGAGTGAATGGCAAATCAATGATAACACTGAAGAAGCTGATACTTCTTTGCCAAACCCATGTAGCCACATAATGCCCACACATCATTTTAATTCACTACAAGAAAGTAATTCCTCATGTTCGACCTTGCTTTTTTCCATTTTATGGCTCAACTGCAGCTTTGTCTTGTAACAATCAGAATAGAAATGAAATGAACTTTGCTGCAAAGGTAAACTGCACACTAAATAAAATAATAAATGGTGAACTAGTTGTACACATGTGAAAGTTTTAACTAACTTGAATTTTCAGACCTCTATGCTTTGAAATAAAAATAAAAGATCAATATCTCTGTGCAATAGAAAGGCAGTTATGTACTGTAATAGATTATTTAGGACCAGTTATGTCCTAAAATTTCTGCTCTAAGAACCACCTTTTTATCTATGATCTGTATAAAACATGTAAGTATTTTTCTTATACATGATTTATTCTGGTAACGTGTACTTAATTTTGTCACTTCACATGATTAACAGACAAAACAGGACCTAATAGGAAGAGAAGTATATAGAGATTAATGCTCAGCTATCTATAAATGTTATAAGGCAAGGATTCCAGGATCTTACTTAGATTGCCCAGGCATTATTATACACAGGGCTTTTTTTCTCATAGAACGCTCAGAACGGCGTTCCGGAACCTTTTTTTGGATGGAACCTTGTAGGGTAGGCAAGGCGGGTTGTATGACACGTGTGAGTTCCGGCACCTTTTTCTTTCACAAAAAAAGCACTAATTATACATATAGTTTAAAAGGGTAATTGGGATGTAAATTGCAAATTACTTTTGAGCAGGGGGTCCTCTGGAAGATCATAGTGCGATCCTGACATGGATGATTACATTTTATTGATCTTGAACAGAAGAGTTCACTGTGTGTAGCTACATTTCCAATTGTTTGTTGGGATATATAGCTAAGCAGTTACACCTCAGCAGCTGGCATAGCTAGGAGGTTTCACCCTGATTAGATGTTGACAGACAAGGGAATCTTTGAAAAGTCCCAGAAGATGGCAAACTTTCTGGTAATGCTGACAGAAAAGACCATATGGGTTGTTAATTATTAAATTTATATCTTGGCTTTCCTCTAAACATTCAAGGAAGCACATTCTTTCCATTTTTTCTTCCTATTTGAGGATTTATTTTTTTAAAATACAGATTTTTTTTCAACTGTCCTTGTAGAAATATGTGGGAGATAAATCTTTTTATAGCTTCATAGGACAAAAAGAGTTGTCTGTGGTCAGAAGTTAACCCGTGGCAACAAAAAATCTGCACCTCTTTGGAAAGATAATTGGCTTCATGCTGCATTTGCCAAATGGTAATTTCTTGCAAGTCCATGCAAAATCCATATTAATCTAGCTTCAATAATGAGAATGAGAATGTAGGCATTGCTATCAGTAGCTCTGAATTATAATCAGTATTCATGACACCCAAATAAACCTCAGAAAGATTGCTTAATGTCTGTATACATCCTATCCTTTAAAACAGGCATGTCAAACTTGTGACGTTGCACGACTTTTTTCCCATTGCCAGCAATGGGGTGGGCGCGGTTTCAGTATGATGGGCCGGCAGTTTGCCTGCTTTTAAATCAATTTATGCTCTTTAAATACAAGAAAGATAATTTAGGACATTTTCATTTATAGAGGACAACATGGATGGCCATAGCACTTAAGACTTATATACCGCTTCACAGTGTTTTACAGCCCTCTCTAAGCAGTTTACAGAGCCAGCATATTGCCCCCAACAATCTGGGTCCTCATTTTACCAATCTCAGAAGGATGGAAGGCTGAGTCAACTTTGAGCCAGTGAGAATCAAACTGCCAGAAGTCAGCAGAAGTAGCCTGCAGTACTGCATTCTAACCATCGCGCCACAAGCCAAGCTTGAGGTGACAGGTTTGTCAACAATAACTCCTAGTTTGGGAATAGCTGCAATTGGCACATAAAGTGAAGCTGTGCAGGTCCTTTTGACCACATCTTTACCTGTTCCTCCTAAAAGAGCTATGAATCCAGGAAAAAATCCAGATTGCAGAACTGATTTACATGCAGGAGTGCAACTCCATCCAAGGGATGATTTTCCCCAGTAGCTTCATGTAGATCAGGGGTGTCAAACTGCCAGCCCGCCACATCATGGGTAAATAGTTCCGATATGTCGTGCGACATCACGTGACATTGCGAGTTTGACACATCTGATGTAGATGTTGAACAGCAGAGGAGAGACCCCAAGACATCCTACACTACACAGCCTGAGAGCAGTGGCGTAGCGTGGGGGGTGCAGGGGGGGCCGGCCGTACCGGGCGCAACATCTAGGGGGGCGCGCTCGGCGACGAATTCCTAATTTGCATTTAGAGGTGCAGATTGGCACACGCAACTTTCCTTTTCAATCTGGATCCTAGTTTTTGGTCTTGGGGCTTTGCATGAAGGGTGACGGTCCTTTGCTGTTTCCGCTTGGAGCACTTTAGCATTGCTCGGCGGCGCCCCAGTCGCCCCCTCCCCGCAGCGCTTCAGCGGAGGAGTTAAGCGCAGAGTTTTTGCACCTAGAGAGGAGAAGGGGGCTGGGAATCCAGCTTCCTGCCCCTCCATCTCCCCTTCCTGGTCTCTCGACGCCTCTTACGCCAGGGCTGCAGAGGTTCCCCTGGTGGGGGAGGGGCGCCAGGTGGGCAAGGAGGCTCCGAGAGGGGGAGGGCAATCAGGAGGGGGGAATCCCCGGGGGGGGAAAGGGGAGGAGGGATTCCTGTGGCGGGGGAGGGGCGCCAGGTGGGCAAGGATGCCGCGAGAGGGGGAGGGAATAGGAGGGGCGGGAAGGGGAGGAGGGATTCCTGGGAGAGCCAGGTGGGTTTCCCCCAGTTGCGCCCCCTCCCCTTCCGAGTCTCCGCCTTTCCTCGCGAGTTTTTCTGCTCCGTGGGAAGCGCTGCGCCTTCGCTTCTCCTCCTCCTGGGTTGCGGCTTCCACGAACGGCTCTCCGATCCCCTTCAGATCCTTCCCCCAAGACCCCCTCCTGCCCCGCAGCCCCACCTCTTGGCGCAGCCCGGCTCCCCGCCTGGGAGATCCTGGTGTTTCCCGGAAGGTTGGGCACCCCCGTTCCCATGTTCGGAGGAAATAAAATAATTTTAGGTCAAGTGACAGGTCTGGGAGCTCTAATTGCCTCCACTTCTCTGAGATCGTTCTCAAAACAACTCAAATGCAACTGATTGATGTTGAAAGGACAGTGGGAGATCCAGGGAAGAAAGGAGGAATTTGTTTTATGACTTTTACAAGCAAAATGTTAGAACTGGATTTCCCACTTCTGTACCCACATGGCTTTTCAGTACCGTATTCTCTTGGAGGAAAAAATAAACCCAGGAGTTTCTCTTGTTGACTATCAGAGTGGGGCAGTTGACAGATACAGAAATGAGCAGGCAGTGTAACTTACTGTAAATAAGAAGCTGTTTGAGGCTTTATAGAAGTAAAATAGAATATAGATTATTAACAAAGTGCTTTGACATTTTAACTTTGCTGTTGGTTCACCTGTTAACTACTTTGCCTCTCTATCTACCAAGTAGATTAAGGTCAAATTGGTTGTAAATAGAAGTAGAACTTCATAAATTTTGGGCCTACTTCGTAAGGGAAGGAAAGTAATATTGCTCCAATATATTTATGAATGTTCAAGTGGAGGGGAATAATATATGTAAATCTGGTTTTGTCTTATTGATGCACATATTTTCCTTCTATTTGAATGTTCTGTATATCCTCCGCTGCGCCGCCCGCCTCCTGGCACGGCCTCGGGTCCCGGCGCTTCTGCCGCACGTGAGGGAGGGGATGCCGGACCTTCCCCCTTTTCCCGGGGGAGGCGTGGGTGGGGGGTGCGGCGGACGCCCAGGATGCGGGGCTCCCTGCGGCAGACTTGAGTGCTAAAATCCAAGGGTTAGGGGGCGCAAATTACTTGCCTTGCCCCGGGTGCTGACAACCCACGCTACGCCACTGCCTGAGAGCTTGACCTCTTCACCGACTGGAACTGCCCATTCAGGAGAAAAGCGCACACTTCCAATATTTGCAGGTATCCCAAGTTATTATGGTCACTCTCACTACTATATCTCAACCCAAGGTCAACAAAAATCAATGCAGTCTTAAGTCCTATAACCAGGCCTAAAGCTAGACAAAAAAGAATTGAGATAATATGCTTTTCATGATGTCTTCTTCACTTGCTCTCCTGTCATTTCTTCAGCAACCTTCCATAAGGGGAAGTTGGAAAAAAAATGTAATTAAGACAACTAGGATGAATGATTGAGGAGGGGGCACACAACATGTCCTTTCAAAGTAGGTGGCATTATCTCCTCTCACAAAGTCATATTAACCGCCATCTGCATCCAGCCTCCTCTCATGCTGGCAGCTTTTGCTAGCCAAATGGAGTAGGAATCTAATCAACATGTTGGGGAGTTTACATATCCTAGAACCCCATCTACTTCCTTGGGATCAACAAGTTCACACATATTCCAGATCCTTCCCAGATGATATTCTATCTTATCAATACAATTTGTCCAGTAGCCAGTGCCAGGTTACACCATATAACCCAAAGGGGTATGTGAAATATACAGGGCTTTTTTTCTCATAGAACGCTCAGAATGGAATTCCGGCACCTTTTTTGGATGGAACCTTGTAGGGTAGGCAAGGCAGGTTGTATGACAGGTGTGAGTTCCGGCACCTTTTTCTTTTACAAAAAAAGCACTGGAAATATATGAATTTATGTGACACAATGTCCTACATATGTTCTTGCACATAGCTGTAATTGAAACAGTAAGATCAGTGATTTTTATATTTCAATCTGTAGTGATTTTTAATCTGATTATGGCCAGATCTCATCTAAAAATCATGATATAATATATAATATATAGTGTATAGTGTTTAAATATGTGTTGTTACACTTGAGAGCAAGCAACTAAATTTCATTTTTAATGTGTGCCATTGTGCCTACAGTAAAAAAATGACAATAAAGATTATCTAATCTAATAAAAGCATTTTTATCACTTATAAAAATCATACAAAATCCAAATGCCCCAATTTTATTGCTAATTAGACCTGTGCCATATCTAGCAATGTTGAGTGACACCAAGACATTGCAATTGTCATAAATATGAATCAATTGCCAAGTGTCTGATTTTTGATCATGTTGCCTTGGTGATGCTGCAACAGTCAGAAGCTTGAAAACCAGTCATAAGTAACTTTTTAGTGCCATTTTAACTTTGAACAGTCACTAAACAAACTGTTGTAAATCGAGGACTGCCTGTACAATCTGCTGTCCAGAATACAGAATAACAGAGTTGGAAGGGGCCCTAGAGGTCTTCTAGTCCAACCCACTGCCTGAGCAGGAGACCCCGTACCATGCCAGACAAATTAAGTGTCCAATCTCTTAAAAACCTCCTGTGATGGAGCACCCACCGATGAAGCCAGCGACCAGATGCGGCCACTGCATGCCGCCGTCCATTTTTCCCCAACTCGTTTCCTCGCCTTATGGCAAAATAACAGTCAAACTGTCCTGAAACTGTAACAACTTTTTTCGCCGAGCCCGAAGAGCAGCACGAGACAGTCGAGTTCCCGCCTGGTTCTTCGTAGAGCCCGGGCAAATCGAGCGACTCGCTCACGTCCCGCCTTCTCCCACCAGTCAGGCAAGCGAGAGAGAGGACTCCGTCTCCTCCCCCACAATGCACCGCGACAGGCAGCCTTTGAAAAAGCGGCGCGGCTCCTTCAAGATGGCGGAGTTGGATCAGCTGCCTGACGAGAGTGAGTAGCGATCGCTGCCCCTCGCTCTGCCCCCTCCGCCAGTCCTTCCGGCTCACCTACTCCTGAAATACAGGTTCTAGCTACCGGACCCTTCGTCTGCTCCCTGGTCCTGAGTCATAGTCTGGGTCTTGCTCCTGCGCCGGTGCTTGCGACTTCTTTTGTTGCTCCTGCTGCTGCTGCTGCTGTAGTAGTAGCAGTAGTAGTAGTAGTTAGGAGCCAGAGCTGCGCGGGGCCGGCGTCACAATCTTCTCTCTCGGTGCCTGGCCCAGCTGTTTCCTGACGACCTCCCCTCTGGCCTCTCTCGAGTTTGGAAGGGGGGTTGAGGGGGAGAGGCCAACCGAGCAGGGCCGGAAGCCGCTATTATATAAGCTGCCCTTCTCCTGGTGGGACTGAGCCGCACCCAGAACCCCGAGACTTGGAGCAGGCCGAAACCGGGATTGGCTCCGTCCTTCGCAGGGAAGAATGCACGCTTTTACAAATCGAGCAGAGAAGCCTTGTGTAGGGCAGTGAGAGGCATTACGCCTCTCTGGGGTAGGCAGGGACAGCGAGTACAGCTTCATCCCTTAAACAAAGTAAGGGTGATATTTGTCTTACTTACTGTGAGCATCCTTCTAAGTAGTTGTCATGACTTTAGCCTCCAGTATGCTTGGAGATATTTGTCTGTTTGACTTTTACTCTGAGGAGAAGTGCGCTGGTTCGTAGGAAACTGTAGCGTATTAAGTACCAGTTTATGCCTACCTCTTCTCTTGTATATACCAATCTTCTATATATCAAAATGATAGTGTTGTTTATATAGGTGAGAAATCTTTTAATGGTCTGTAAATAGAAAAGCAAGTCACACGTAGTCCTGTTTCGATGGTTGTCTAGATTTGTTGTTAATTGCGAGGTCATGTCCAACCCATCGTGACCCCAAGGACAACGTTCCTCCAGGCCTTCCTGTCCTCTACCATCTTCTGGAGTCCATTTAAGCTCATGCCTACTGCTTCAGTGACTCCATCCAGCCACCTCATTCTCTGTCGTCCCCTTCTTCTATTGCCCTCAATCTTTCCCAGCATTAGGCTCTTCTCCAGTGAGTCCTTCCTTCTCATTAGGTGGCCAAAGTATTTGAGTTTCAACTTCAAGTTCTGGCCTTCTAAAGAGCAGTCAGGGTTGATCTCCTCTAGGACTGATCAGTTTGATCTCCTTGCAGTCCAAGGGACTCACAGGAGTCTTCTCCAGCACCATAGCTCAAAGGCCTCAATTCTTTGGTGCTCAGCCTTTCTTATGGTCCAGGTTGTCTACATACTATATATTTAAACAATTTGTGTATTATATCTGGGAAATTATGCTACTATATTGTGAGTGGCCCCATATGTATGGTGAAATTAGTAGACTAGCAAAATTATTGAAAGCAAAGTCAAATGTTTTAAACTGAAAATCGAAGGTACACCTCTGAAAGTACTGACTGAACAATTGGGGATAGAGCAGCAATGAACAAATATCAGATATGAAGAACTAATTTTGTTTTATATAGAATCCTGACATTCAACTGTCAGACCTTGTTGGAAATCATTTCCCGGAATTAAATTAAAATCAGGACTTGAATGCATGGCGTACTTCTTCCTTATATAAATATAAATCTGCATCACTCCATGCTTCTTATATTCAGCGCTGTAATTTAAGAAGATTGAATTCTTCATTACTAGTATTGCAGAAGAAATTCTGATCCCCTGCAAATCACTTCAATATAGACTGCTTAAGTGAAATGCTGAGAGCATGACTATCACATTTTGTTGATACTTCGATGTACTAGAAACATTCTTCTACATGGGGAATAAATTATGTTTTAGATAAGATTAAGTTTTATTCACATCTAAATTATTATTGTAATCTCATGCCATTCCAAATATACCACCTAAGGCACATAACCTTAGGTTTCTGTAAATATTGCTGGAGTTTAGCTTTCATAAGCTCCAGACAAAATTGACAGCCAGAATCTAACATCTGGTTAGAAAAGCCTGTTTCTGATATTGATTTAATTCAAATGCTGAGGTTTTCTAGTTCAGAAGTTTAATTTGTAGGCTGGGATTCATGTGATTATATATTTCTTATACAAGAGGTCACAGCTGTGGAAAAACTAGATATTAGAGTCTACTTTAAGTTCTACATCTGGCTATGAAGATTCTCAGAGGACAGAGATTTAGAATAATATTTGAGGAATTTCTGATTCTACCAAGCAAGCCTTTTTAGAGCTGTCACCTGCATAAATACATGCCCATATACTGAGAAGACAGTTTAAATTAACATGCATATAATTAAAGTTCATTTTTAGAAAATTAGATACCGTAATTCTCAAACAATCTGCTATCTAAATTCCCCAATTTAAAGTAAAATCCTAAATATATTTTTGAGGAAAACAAGTTGAAGTACGTTGGATGCCAGAATAGGGCTGCAAAGCATAGTACTGTATAGACTGTATTAGACATGTTTATCAATTTCTTATTGCTGAGTAAATAAGCCTTATGATTAGCCAATCTGGTTGAGAAAACTTGCATTGCTTTATGACATAGAGAAACATCTTATTAGCTTAATACAACAATGTATGAATTGGTGATTATAAAATAGAAATAACTTATAATAAATACATTATTTGTTGGTATGGAATCATTTGGCAGTATGAACATGGCAGGTTATTAATTTAACAAATTTCTCCAATCTATAGAACATTCTATTAAGGTTAGCCACCTGAAGAAATAATTTCAGGTTTAGCATTGTAACTGTCCATGTTTGTAAGTTTCTGGAATGCATCTGACAGAATACTGGACTAGATAGGACAGTGGCTTGATTCAACAGACTGTTGCATCTTCCTACATCTTATCTTTGCTGTTATTGAGCTAAAACTCTGTTGGTGAAGATATAATCCTTCATCAAAGGAGAATTATTAAAATATATTAAAATAAACTTCCTCTTCTTAAAGAAAAACCTGATCTGGTGCATAGATATATAAACCCAACAATTGTAGGTTATATTATTTCATCTTGAACTATTTCAGTTCCTTAATGTAAAATTTTATAAGCCATGTGTAAGATTTACTATTTCAGTGTGATCTACACACTCAAATAATATAACAGTATTATAGTAAAACTAAAGAGATACTAAAGCATCTTCTGTAATGTTGAATAAACAATATACATTCAAACTCCACTGAAAGTTTCCTTTGTGGTCATCCTCTGTTATACCTTGTATGAAATTGCAATAAATGTATGGTAATAAAACAGATTATCCATTGATGACTTTGATCCTGATTTGCAGGGAAGTAAAATTTATGGTGTGACCATTTGAATGTAACAAGTTTATTATAATTTGAGAAATAAGCAAGCACAAAGCCCTATAGCATCAAACTGTGATTTAATATACATTAATTTATACTACTATGCTGCTGGTGTTTTGTTTTACATTTTAATTTTGTTTTACATTTTAATGTTGCTTTTTTGCAACATTAAAATATTTTTTATAAAGCTGTAGATTTCCAGAGTTATATTTATTTGTATACAATACGAGTCTGTAAATGTTCTAAAATCAGTTTACATCTATATATATATGACTTAAATGCTGTCTTTTTAACATCAAAATACGAAGTCAATATATTAACAGTGAGTACAGAAAAGTGGAATAGCAAATCTACCATTTCATCCTTAATTTTGCTGTGCCATGCTGACTAAGCAGAAGTTGTGTAAATTTGGGGAAATGATAAATTAGCAGTGCTAACTTCAGTGCTAGCCTACTTGAAAGGCTTGGATTGGATCCATCTAGAATAATATAATGTCTTTGAACCTGTTCTCAACTAATGAATTTAAAGACTGAGCTCTTAAATTTGTCAGATGTAAATGCAGCAAGACTAATAACTTTATTATTAGAAATAACATGACTTTATTGAGTTTTGTTATTTGTTTCAGGTTCATCAGCAAAAGCCTTGGTTAGTTTGAAAGGTAGGACAACCAGATTATTTCTTCATATACAGTGTTCGTGAATTTTACAAAATTCTTGTTTAAGGAGTATTATGACTGAATGTATACATTGCACAAGCTGCAGTATTTTTAACCATAGTTTGTTGGACAAGATACAGTAGCTTTGTTCACATAGCATCAATCATAAAACCATAATTTGCAAGTGAAGTGCCTGGGTTTATGCATCATAGTGAGCCCAAGCAAGTCATGATTTAATGAGTTGTATGAACCCATTTTATAAGTTGCCTACTCATTTGTAGCAGCAATTGGTTAGCCTTGTACAAAGCAAAATTGGCACCAACTAGTATTTGAATGAGAGAGAAGTTGTAGGATAAATGTGCATAAAGTGACTATATATAAATATGGAGTCAAGTGATTATATTTATTGAATCAAGCTCAACTCAAAACGTTTAACTTCAGATGACATCAGATTAGCTGGAATGTATTTACAGAGGATGGCATTTGTGGAGAAATTGAGTATGTGCATCTGTGTGTAAGCATGTGTGTAATGAACTTCAATTTATTATGCTGTGTTTATTTTATTTTTGTATATGCTGCTTTTCTGTTAAACATCCAGTGATCAAGCAGACATATTCAGTATTTCTGTGAAAACAGCCAATAAATAATAAACGAAGGCAAATAAATTAATGGGTAAAACAACAATAGTTAAAATTTTCATTCTGGAAAGTTTTGTGGAACAACTATGCAAGAAAAATATGAAATGAATTTATCTGAATAATAAATATGTATTTATTCTGCAATACATTTCTAGATAGTTTTCCTGTATAGAAATAAGAATGTGAAGATAAATAAATTGAGAAGAGTTTCCAATTTTGCTTTCATAGGCATGAAATGGAAAATTTGGGGTCCATTTAAATATCAAAATTATTTTTTCTTTGAATATTGTATCTTAAGAAATTTGAAACTTTAACTCAATATTTTTTTAAATTCTGCATTAAAAATCAAATGTATCATTTTAAACTCTACTTTAAAAAGTACTGTAATCCATCATTTTGAAATGAATATTATATTTTTCCCCTAAAATGCTCAGGATTCCCCCTCAGACTGGAAAGAGAAAACATTTAAACACACACACACACACACACACACACACCTCTTCCTTTTTGGGGTAAGCAATATTATGCCACATCCTAAAAAAGTAAGCCAAAGTAATGCAAGGCATGAGGTAAGAAAAGAATTTCATTAACTCCTCCAGCTGATTTTCTGGATTTTTTCCGTTGTCATATTTAGTATATTTTATGAGTCATTCCTTTTATTTGATCAAACCATCTCAGCATGCTTCTTTTGTACTGATTTGTATTCAACCCACTATTCATTCTTGATACTATTTAGTATCTTAGTATTTTATTCTCATTGCATTCAGCTTTTATATTTCTTCTGGCATACCGAACTCTCTTTCCTATATAATAAAGTACACAGCTAACATGCATAGCTGTTTTCACTTCTTTCAACAAACATTCATTCTTTGTACAGACTACATACTGCTCACAACCATTCTATCAACATTTGTATATTATAAATTTTTCCATCCACTTTCCCATATTTTACAAAAGCAAAATACATAATCCTATGTTGTTTTCAATATTTATAAAAAACATTTATGTAAACACTATTTCTCTGCTATGGCCTTTGAAAAATTAATTTTTATAATCCTATAAAAATTATATGACTATAATTGATTTGTTGTATCATACAACCTAATACTGCTTAGAGAATGCTGTAAAGCACTATGAAGCAGTATTTAAATCTAAGTGTGATTGCTATTTGTGCTACAATCATTTGGGTCCTTGACCAACAATACAGCATTACATGGATATAAAACTGAATACGCATTCACATCCCAGATAAATACACTTCTAATTTCAACACAAATGTTCCATATTCATTCATAATTACATTAAGCATGAGTAAACATGAGACATCTCTTCCTTACCCCCATCCAATGTTGAGCCATTTATTAAGCATTCAGTTCTCACATACAGTCTATTTCTATCATGTAACATTTTTGTGCATTCAGTAATTAACATTCAAGTCTGTATTCACACAAAAATTCCACAAATCAAGGTATTCACTTTATCATACACTTCCTATGAATCAACTAGTATATAATATTCTTTTGTATATGTTTTTAATGAGCTGAAGAAGAACGAATCAAGTCTGTACATCTCCTGCCAAACAGAAAGCACAGTGCACGTTCCAGATTTTGTTCATTATCATCTAACATTCCCTTTCAATCAGAATTCTGCCAAAACCTTCCAGATACAATTAACTGAATAGTCCATGTACAATACAGGTAGTCCTCAACTTACAACAGTTCATTTACGGTAGTGACCATTCAAAGCTACAATGGCACTGGAAAAGTGACTTATGATCATATTTCACACTTAAGACAGTTGTAGCATCTCCTTGGACATATGATCAAAATTCAGACGCTTGGCGATTGACTCATATTTATAACAATTACAGTGTCCTGGGGTCATGTGATCACCTTAAACGAGTCACACAGTCACTTCTCAAGCATTTAAATTTATTTCTCTAGTACATCATCAACGCCTAGCTTTACCATATTCAAGACTCCTACACAGGGTTCACCATTGCTTTTTTTCTTCCATGCTATCATTTACAGCATTTGTTTAAATTCCACTTTTCAATATGTCACTATTATTCCGATACAAATGTTTAAAATACTCACACCAGAATTCGTCATTTCAGTTTCATCCTTCATCATTTTATGGAGTGCTGGAGACTCCTTATTTATCTCTCTTCATGCAATTAATTTCAAAACAACTTTTTATTTCCATCAAAATTACTTTGCACTTTTTTGCCTCTTTCAGTCTTGATAATTTCTTTCTTCTGCCTATAGCCACAGTACTTTCCTTGCAGTTAAATATATTTTCTTTCTCAATATACAGTGGATATAGAAAGTCTATACACCCCCGTTAAAATGGCAGGTTTTTGAGATGCAAAAAAAATCACACTCAGATAAATCACATCAGAATTTTTTCCATCTTTCATATAAGATATAAGGTGTACAATTCATTTGAAAAACAAACTGAAGAGAAAATAACAATAAAAAACTTATAATAACATGGTTGCATAAAGGTGCACACCCTTAAACTAATGCTTGATTGAAGCATCTTTTGATTTATGACAGCATTCAGTCAGTGTGATACATCAGCCTTGGGGAATCTTTGCCTACTTTTCCTTGCACAAGCGCTCCAAATCTGTTAGATTGCAAGGGCATCTCTTGTGCACAGCCTTCTTCGGGTCACCCCCACAGATTTTTAGTTAGGTTCAGGTCCAGGCTTTAGTTGGCTCCAAAACTTTGATCTTCTGGTGAAGCTATTATTTTGTTGATTTGGAGGTAAGTTTTGGGTCACCGAGATGTGAAATTCCTCTTCATCTTCAGTATTTTAGCAGAGGCTTGAACATCTTGTGCCAAAATTGACTGAAATTTGGAACTGTCATAATTCTTGTTCCAAAAGTACAAAGCATAATGCTGCCACCACCATGCTTCACTGTGGGTATGGTGTACTTTTGCTGATGTGCACTCTTGTTTTTGCACCAAACATACACTTTAGAATTATGGCCATAAAAGTTCAACCTTGGTCTCATCAGCCAATAACACATTTTTCCATGTGCTTTTGTCAGACTTGATATACGTTTTTGTAAATCCAGCCAGGCTTGGATGTTTTTCTTTGTAAGAAAAGACTTCCATCTTGCCTTCCTTCCCCATAGCCCAGACATATGAAGAATCCCTTAAATTATTGTCACATGTAGTACGTACCCAGTACTTGCCAGAAATTCCTTCAGCTCCTGGCAGGTGTGTACTGACTACTATTTAACATCAGTTTGAATGTGATTGTTTAATTCTGAACACAGCCACATCCCTACCTATAAGTGTGCAGACTTAATGCTACCACATTATGTAAGTTTTTTTATTAGAGCTTGTTTTTCAATTGAATTGTATCTCTTATATGTTATTAAGGGTGGAAAAATATCTAAAGTAATTTAACTTGGTCTCCTTTTTTCATCTCAAAAACCTGACATTTTAAGAATGTGTAGACTTTTATATCCACTATACATTCTATGCATTTTAGCCTTTTCAGTTAAACCAAACGTTCACTTCCACTTAGTTGATGAACTTTATTTCATAAGATTAATTCAGATCTATTACGTATTTCCCATTTCTTTTCTATTCTGCCATATGCTATAATTTTCATCATAGGTTTTTCTCCACAGGCCATCAGAGTTTTGGTTAACTAGGCTTTCACATAAGTTGTTAGTTAAAAAACGGGTTGCACAAAATTACCAGCCCAAGTTACACTATGCCACACAGCACTTCCGGCTGATAAGTTCTAACTTTGTGAATTAAAATCAATGTTTATACAAAGTTGATGCCAGTTGCAGCAGTATCACCCAGCTTTTCATCTCGACCCCAAACCACATCAGTGATGCCCTCGACGTGATGTCCCGTTGCCTGGAAGCGGTCTGGGAATGGATGGGGAGGAACAGGCTTCAACTCAACCCGGACAAGACTGAATGGCTGTACATACCGGCATGTCAGGATATTCAGATTATTCCATCTCTTAATATCGGGGGCGAGTTATTACCCCCCGTAGATAAGGCTCGCAATCTGGGTGTCCTCTTAGATTCACAGCTCTCCTTAGAAGATCATATAGGAGCTGTGACTAGAGGGGCCTTCGCCCAGGTTCGCCTGGTGCGCCAGCTGCGACCCTATCTGGACCTGGATGCCTTGCGTACAGTCACCCATGCACTTGTGACCTCTCGTCTTAACTACTGCAACACTCTTTACATGGGGCTGCCCTTGAGAACCACTCGGAAGCTTCAGCTGGTGCAGAGTGCAGCTGCACGAGTGCTTTTGGGGGTCTCCCGATACTCCCATATTACACCTCTGCTCCGTGAGCTGCACTGGCTTCCAGTTGCCTTCCGGGTGAAATTCAAGGTGCTAGTGATGACATACAAAGCCCTACATGGCGTGGGTCCAGATTACCTACGGGAGCACCTACTGCCGGCATCAACATCCCTCCGTCCTGTGCGCTCCCACAGAGAGGGCCTCCTCAGGGTGCCACCGGTCAGAGAATGTCGGCTGGTGACCCCCAGGGGGAGAGCATTCTCGGTGGGTGCGCCAATCCTTTGGAACCGCTTACCAGCTGAAATCCGGATGGCCCCCGACCTTTGCTCCTTCCGGCGTGATCTAAAAACTTATCTATTCCAACAAGCCGGCCTGGCCTGATGGATTTGGGTTTTAAAATTTTCTCACTTTATTGCTTTATTGTATTCTTACTTTATTGCTCTGTACACCGCCCTGAGTCCTCCGGGAGAAGGGCGGTATATAAAACAAATAAATAAATAAATATCAGATGGGGGGGTTTCAAGATGATGGTTGCAATGCGACAATCAATGTTTCACCCTTTTGTGCATGTTTGCAACGTTGATACACATACCAAAGATGTAGGGTTTCTATTGCCACAATTACAGTCTTGCTTTATTTTCCACACATCCTGCAGATACCACTGTCCAATTTGGTCCGGGGCATATTAGCAAGTTTGCCCCTGATGGATCATTGTGAAGCAAATGCTACTCCCCCCCTCCCTTTATGGGGGAGGGAGGAATAATTTAATCTGAAAATAAAAATCAGGTGTAAGAATACAAATATAATTGATTGGGTTTAAGAGCAAAGAAAGCTGAAAAATTGTTTCTGAAAATATACTGCTAGGGTTGAAATGAAATCATATAACTTGAAATTTATTTAATGTAAATGCCCAGAATAAGAATGTAATTGACATAATTCATATTTTAATATTAAGAATATGTATAATTTGTAAAAGGAATTATATTTAAACCATATAACTTATTCATAACAGAGGGAAGTTTATCAAATACATGGAATGAAAAATTCAGTTCTTTGCAGAAAACGCCCATCTGGAAAGGCAAAAATGTAGGGGTTACTGTAGAAATGGTAAGAAGCAACTTTTATCTTTATAAGTTGATTTAATACATGTTTGTCCATCATTCTTCCAAAACACTGTGTTCTTGTCTGGTCTAGTCTACAAAGCTAGTTAAACCTATTTCTTTTCTTTTCCCTTCCATTGTAAGATATGAAGGGTGCAAATTATTTTTGCTTGATTATAAAACAGGAAAGTTAACATTTTTGATGAAAACGGAAAGAAAAATCCTGTGCACACTTTTTAAAAAAGTATCTTGCTTCTAAGTACAGGCAGGCATTCACCAAGAGGGCTTGTTGTAGTCATTCTAATTTGAGAAATCTCTCAGGAAGCAAGCCGTAAGGGTGACAGATTCTGAAGTTATTGTAGGTCTCTCCAAGTCTACCTGTTCAGGTGCCTTGAACAATTGGGTTTTTAAATCTTTTTTTGGTTTGGTTTGTGTCTTCAGTGTTGACTCTTGGCAACTGTTTGGACAAGTCCGTGCGCTTTTCTTGGCAAGATTTCAGAAGTGGTTTGTCATTGCCTGCTTCTGAGAGAGAGTGACTGACCCAAGGTCACCCCTCTGACTTTGTGCTTAAAGTGAGACTAGGCATCACAGTCTCCCAATTTCTAAGCTAGTACTTTAACTACTATAGCAAACTGACTTTGTTTTGCGATAGAAGTTAATCCATCAGATATACAGTACCTCAAAGGTATGAAGTTAGTCTCTACAATGAACTTGGCTGCAGCCATCTTGCTCGTTCTAGGTTGCCACTAAGTTTCATACAAAAGAAAATTATGTGGAAGACTGTTTGGAAGAAGAATTTTCCCTCCTTGTCCATGGGTAGAATTCAATGCTGATCATGGAAATTTGACTGTGATGCTTCTACTGTAACAGAGTTAGGCGTTAATGTTGGAGTAAGGAACAGCATCCCTTATTGCAGGGGTGTCAAACTGCCAGCCCATTGCTGGCAATGGGGAAAAAAAGTCACAACACGTCATGTGACATTGCGAGTTTAACACCCCTGCCTTATTCCATTCCTATTTTAGCTACAAAGAACAAGTGGCAAATTATTTAGATTTGTCATATAGTAGCGATTTGTTTTGCCAAACCTGAATTAAATATGGCTTATTGTGTTGCAGCGTTTTTCATCACCCTATGTTGCCATCCCACATTGAATATTCAAGATTAAAAGTCTTTCATTTGATGAGAACAGATTATTCGGCACTAAGTGTTAATGATATTATGGATGGAATTCAAATGGTTTATATTGCATAGATGGAACTGCAGCAACCCTTCTTCATTCCCTTCTATTTCCATCAATAGTCTACTAGAGAAATACTATTCTCTCAAGTGGAAAGAGCATGAGCCCAGGGTTTCTCGTTAGATAATTGGTATCAACTATGCATCTAACAAGGGACACGGTGGCTCAGTGGGTTAGGACGCTGAGCTTGTCGATCAGAAGGTCGGCAGTTTGGCGGGTCGAATCCCAAGTGCCGCGTAGCAGAGTGAGTGCCTGTTACTCGTCCCAGCTTCTGCCCACCTAGCAGTTCGAAAGCACGTAAAAATGCAAGTAGAAAAATAGGGACCACTACGGTGGGAAGGTAACAGCATTCCGTGCGCCTTTGGCATCTAGTCATGCCGCCCACATGATCACGGAGATGTCCTCGGACAAACGCTGGCTCTTCGGCTTTGAAACGGAGATGAGCTCCAGCCCCTAGAGTCGAAAACAACTAGCACGCGGGGGAACCTTTACCTTTACCTTTATGCATCTAACACAGGGGTCTTCAAACTTGGACCTTTTATGATTTGTGGACTTCAACTCTCAGAATTCCTCAGCCAGGCACGCTGGCTAAGGAATTCTGGGAGTTGAAGTCCACAAGTCATAAAAGGGCCAAGTTTGAAGACCCCTGATCTAACACAACAGACCCATAGGTATCAGTCTCAAGACTAATAATACTCCTTGATTCTAGATTTTCTTCTGGATTACTCCTCTATTGGTATTATGTCAGATAGCCAGATGGGCTTAATTCTCCTTCTTACCAACACTATAGATTGAAACTTGATTGCCAACGAGAGATAATCTTTAGAGAAGCTGTTGTCTCTTCAATTGCTTTTTGAGGACTAAGTCCTCCTGCAAGTAAGAAGCTTTTTACTGATTTATGTATGTGAATATCAGAGAGTTTCATTAGAAATTTGGCTACATGTACTTATAATTAGATCTCTGGATGTTCATCAGTGAATTCACCCATCCTGCCCTTTTTTCTCCTTTGATCTCAAATTATGTCCCTGTTGCTTTACATTAAGTTAGAGAAGGCTTTTTTTCTCTAGTAAAAAAATTATAAGGATCTTGCTATGCTGTAGGAACTGGTACTATGAAATCTCACAGTCTGCAAATCAAGTTTTTGTTTGGTTGTATTTTTTTGGTTGCAGCCTTTCAGAAATTCCAAACGAACTCGTTCCTTTTGTGAAGAAGATGAAAGACAAATGAATACAAGATCACCAAAAAGAAATCAGAGAGTTGGAATGGCGCCACAGGTATTCTTATATATGAAGCCATTCATATATAAGTAGGTTGCTTATTAACAAGTTTGTGAAACATAGAGCATACTTATATTAAAAACCTAGCAGCGTCACTTTTTGCCAGTAGAAAAGGAATTTGCTGGTTCTACCTGTAATCCATTCCTTCTGTTAAAAGTATGTTCTAAGATAATGATGGTGAACCTCTTAGGCTCAGAGTGTCAAAACTTTGGAAAATGCTTAACTTGACTCTGCTGACATGTCACACACACGCAACCCAAACAAAAGAGAAAGAATTCCTTACATACAGTATTCACTCTTTAATTAAAAAAATGCAGTCTAATTGTGTATGATCCCCAGAATCTGTTGGATCTGCAGCATGCTCTTACCCTCAAGCAATGTCCTCTTTCTCTTGACAGGTCCCTGTGACCCATCAGCCAAGGCAGCTCCAGGTCACACAAGACCGACCTTCTTGAAATGGCTTTGGAGAATATGCTCTTTTGCTATCTCTGCAGCCTTCAAAAACAGTGCAAAAGGATTCCTTGTTCTCACTGATTTTTTGTACGCTGTGCAATTTCTGGAGGCTGCGCAAGAGCACACCCCGTTCTTGTGCAGCCTCAGGAGCTTTGGAAAATTATGTGAGAATGGGGCAGGTTATTGGATGTTGGTGAATAATAGTCTGTCACCCAAAATGGTGTGGCGTGTCACTTTTCATGCGCATGACATAGGTTCGGCTTCACTGTTCTAAGGGGATGATACTCATTCCAAAGCAAGAGCATAGGGAGATTGGAAGAAGCTTTTCACTTTCCTTTCCTGATTGAGCCATCATTATATAACAATCTTCTATGGATAGATGAGCCTGTCCTTTTGTGGAAGTTACTAATTGGAGCTAACACTACATTGAGGTGTTAAAAAATATGTAAAAAAGCTATACATTTGCAGATTATTGTATTTTATATGGTAGATAAAATCCAAAAAATGCAAACCTCTATTGATTATTAATATTTCACTTTAAATGCTTAAATGTCATATATTAATAAGCCTCTGTTTATCTTTGTTACTTAGAAATTTACTGTAACAGTACCAACACCAGACAAAAAAGCATCACAAAAGATTGGTTTGCGGCTACGTAATTTACTCAAACTTCCTAAGGCCCACAAATGGTGTATATATGAATGGTTCTATTCAAATATAGATAAGTATGTATGACTTTTCATTTACTACTCAAAATTTAACTCATAGAAATATAGCAAAATATATTTGATGGTATTTAATATTGTTAAAACAACTTTGCTGGTAAACTTTAAATATTGTCAAAATAAAAAATAAATAATAGAGAAAACTCTTATCAACCTCAATTTCTTGTGACTTCATAGTCATGTATATGTTTCTTTCTTGACAGCAATCTGGAAATGTTTTTTCCCAGATCTAGAGGATACATTTTTGGCTTCTCAATCTAGCTGAATCTCTAGTATTCCCTGAACATGTGCCATCAAAGTACCGTTCAGACCCATATCTGCTTAGCTTCATAGCATAAGCAATTATATATTGTACCTTGAATTGATTTCTAACAGATAACAGCATGTACTGCATACAGTATCTAGTACAGTATATACAGAGAGAGAGAGAGAGAGAGAGAGTAAAAATATATGCATATAGGGGAAAATATAGTAAAATATTTTAACATTTTGTATCTAGTTATGAGTAATAATTATAAATTAAAGCTGTTAAATATTACATTAAATTGGTAACTGTTCATTCCTCACAGATTTAGGAATCAAAATTTACTTTTAAGTTACACTTAATTTACATTTGCCTGAACATATTATTACATAATTCCCAAAAACATTTGTGCCTATAGTGACAGAATATCACTTGTGTTTAATAGGCCATTGTTTGAAGGAGATAACGACTTTTGTGTTTGCCTGAAAGAATCTTTTCCAAATCTGAAAACAAGGAAATTAACCAGAGTGGAATGGGGAAAAATTAGACGATTAATGGGAAAGCCCCGAAGGTAAAACCTTACTGTGTTTTGAAGAATTAGGTCTTTTAGGCTATGTTGTGTGTATGGTTGGTGACATTTACTTTTCCTTGATCTTTTCCTTTTAAAAAGTGCTGGATTGTTTTTAAAATACAGATTATGTTACGTAAATTTAGTTGAGAATGAAAAAATATGATTTATTAGGATTTTTATTTAAAAAAACCCTGATTCATTTTTTGTATCTAATAGAAAATTATATGATTTACAGCTGTTGCTATGTAAATGAGTCCAACAAAATTGGGTAATAAATTTTTAAAATTGGCCCATTGTGTCTTAAATTTAATATAATATACTGTATCCTTATCACAAAGCAGCATATACAATGCATTTCTTACCATAATCCCCTAGTTTCTCTGGGGCATAAAAATTATGCAGGTGAAAAATGCAATTCCTGATTAACACAATAACAAGTTATCCTACTTTGATTTTCCAAAATGGTAAAGTCATTTATTACTTGATGTCAGAGCACTTTGAGAATCAAAATAAAGAGCTCCTTCAGTGGATCTATTCTTAACCCTTGATCTTCTCAAAACTGTTTAGTAAGAGCATTCTGTATTTTGGAGTAGGTATCATTAACATGCTGATGACACCAGCTCTGTCATATAAAATACTTGAGTTGCAATCATGTGTACATTTGCATAAGAATAAATCTCACTGAAGGCAGTAGGCAGTAAAGAAAATGTTTTTTCCAAAAAAAACTTTCAGTGCATAAAATTGATTTGTTAATTACTGAAATGAAAACATGATTCTCATAGCCTGTCAATAGTACTTTAGAAGCAAGCAACATGCAGCTGACTTCACCCTATGCTGTAGTCATGAGAATAGAATTACAGAAAAGTCTAGAGAGCAACATGTTGCCTAGCCCTGATGCACTGTTATATAGCTATTACTGTAGTTTCTTTAATGCAGGGGTTTTCAACCTTGGCCCTTTTATGACTTGTGGACTTCAACTCTCAGAATTCCTCAGCCAGGCACCCTGGCTGAGGAATTCTGAGAGTTGAATTCCATAAGTCATAAAAGGGCCAACGTTGAAGATCCCTGCTTTAATGGGTGAATTTGTTTTTGGCGGGCTTGGATTTTCCTTTTTCCCATTGCTTAATATAAATATTTGGCTCTTGTCCTTCAGGAAACAGTTCATGCTGCTTTACTTAGAGAGTATTTCCACATGTAAATATTTCATAAAAACATTTTACCGCATTTCTAGAGCAGGGGTGTCAAACTGCTGGCCCACAGGCCAGACGTGTCACAAGGAAACCGCGCCCTCCCCCTTGCCGGTAATGGGGGGAAAGTTCCGATATGTCACGCAACATCACATGATGTCACAAGTTTGACATGTCTGTTCAAGAGGACCAACTGCAGGATTTGACATACTTGTGCATCAGCACAGATGAAGAAAATCAGAATATTTTCACTTTCTGTTTGCAGATGTTCTTCTGCATTCTTTGAAGAGGAAAGGTCAGCATTAAAACAGAAACGGCAAAAAATTAGATTACTGCAACAACGAAAGGTGGCAGATATATCTCAATTTAAAGATCTTCCAGAAGAAATTCCATTGCCATTAGTAATAGGCACAAAAGTTACAGGTAATTTTATTGCTTTTACATGAAGCCTTTTTTTTTTACTAATGTTGAGTTTTACTGATCTAGCATAGTTTGAAAATAACCTTCCTTTTTGCATATACTGCACTAGTTGCATCCATCCATAATAAGATATTCTAGCTGATTTAAATATTTCAAGTCTAAAACAATTCAGCTTATTGTAAAATACATGAAAATAGTACTTTAAAATTTTCCATCATTGACAGGAACCCTATCTTGAAATCAGATGCTTATGTCCGCAGTATGTTTATTATTTTTGTATTTGGTGTCTTTCATTGTTTTATTTTTCTGAGCAGCCAAACTGTATTTAATCTGTTTCTAATAGTTAATACAATTTGACTGATTGTCATGATGATCATCCTGGGTGCATCCATCCCCACTGATACCCAGTGCTATTGCAATCAGCTTTCTAGAATGAAGTTATCTCAACATCATCCAGCATTATCGAGCAGCATTAGTACCATTTTGTTTTAACTGCTTACCATTTTGAGTTTTGACTTCTTTTTACAGTATGTACCATGAATAGGCATTGTTCTGAAAATCTAACCTAACTTTTTATAATTTTGTGAGGATAGGCATTCACATCATGCGAGCAATGCTAAATAAAATCACAGGCTTCAGATATGCTCTCTGAAATTAGAGATACCTTTCTGAATCCTCTCACTTGGAAATAAGTTAAATTACTATTTTTAAATAGACAAATGCTATAAAAAATGAAGCCTACTTAGTTTTATTACTATAGTGATAACAGAATTCAGATCTCCTAGCACAGAATTTGGAAAGCTAAATTGACCCTGGAATTTAAATTTCGTCATTGCCTAGCAGCCTTACTGTAATTTTCTCCAATTAATAATGTGATATTGATCATAGCGCGGTTACGTGGTTCCCATGATGGACTCTTCACTGGACAGATTGATGCTGTTGACACTCTTAATGCTACTTACAGAGTAACCTTTGAGAGGACAGGACTTGGGACACACACAATCCCAGATTATGAAGTCCTCGTAAGTATTGTATTTTCATTTTTAAAGAGCTAGAATATGAAAAAATATTCATGCAAGATAATTCAGGAATGAAAAGATACAGTACCAATACTGTCAACTTTATCAAAGTTTCTAAAATATGCTTGGTACTCTCAAAACACTACTAAAACTTCATCATTCCATTAGCTACAGGTAGTCCTTAACTTACAGCATTCCTTTAGGGACCAAAATTACAATGGCACTGGAAAAATAACCCATGACCTTTTTTGCACTTACAACTGTTGCAGTATCTCCATGGTCATGTGATCAAAATTCGGATGTTTGGCAACTGACATATATTTCTGACAGTTGCAGTATCTTGGAGTCATGTGATCACTTTTGGAGATCTGACAAAGTCAATGGAGAAACCAGAATCACAACCATATTACTAACTTAACAACTGCAGTTATTCATTTAACAACTGTAACAAGAAAAGTCATAAAATGGGGCAAAACTCACTTAACTGTGCTGCTGAGCAACAGGAATTTTTGGCTCAATTGTGGTCATAGGTAGAGAACTACCTGTATATAAAATCATTTTTAATTTATTTTTACCTTCATAACTTCAGAGTAACGAACCTCATGATACCATGCCAATTGCTGCCTTTGGACAAAAGCAACGACCTTCTAGATATATTATGACACCTCCCCAATTACATTATACACCTTCCCTTCAGTCACCAATTACAGTAAGTGATGTAAATTTAAATTTTGCTTCATTTACTAATTAGCTGCATTTTTAAAGACAAAATTAATAGTTCAAAACATTCTAAAGTTTAAAGTGATTTTTTTTAAAAAAAAAGGCAAATTATTAAATGCAAACTTTTTTCTTTTGTAGGACAGTGATCCTTTATTAGGATCTTCTTGGAAAAACAAAATTTCAGGTTCAGATAGTGAAACATTAGGTGGCTTTCCAATAGAATTCCTTATCCAAGTGGTAAGTCTCAATGTTTTTCAGTTTTACCTGTATTGATGGACTGAAACTTTTTGTTCAGGGATGATAAACGTCTGCTATTAAAAGTAATCGATCCTTCTTATGTATAATATTGGAGAGCGATGTTTGTGAGAAATCATTATTTTGTCCAAAATATAAAACAAACATCCAGATATTTGGTCTGTATTATGAAAAGTAAAAATAAATATTTATAAAAATAAGTTTCAATTTTAAGTCAAATTTTCAATTGTATGTTTATAATATTTGTACTAATAAAAATGTTCAAATCAAAGGTTGCATGGACTTTCACAAGGATTTGTTGCAGGTCAAAGGAACTGTTGATTCCTAATAGCTCTTTCTCCTAAAAGGTTAGTTTACTATTCTGCAATCAGTTGTGAAAGTTCTGTCTATTTCAAAAAAAGCAAGTCATAAAGCATGAGATGTGCTTTTAAGAACTACTTTCACAGTCTGAATTGTGGCCAGTAGAAAGCCTAGGGACTTTAGTTCATCAAATTAAGTCACAATTAAGATTTGTAAGTATGGTTTATTTTATATTTGAATTGATTAACCATAATTTGAAGTCACCTGTTCAATCTGTAGCCTCTATACATAGTTTAAAGAGCATTGTTTAATATGATGTAAAATCAAGGAGATTCTATATCAGAGGTTCAAGACCACTTTTAGTCATGGAAATTCAGTGGGTGACTTACTCTCTGCTCAAGAAGCTATCATGCATAGTATCTCCTGTTGCTGGGGGAAAATGGAGCTGAGAAGTTATGTTTACTGTCTTGAGCTCCTAGAAGAAATGTACTTCTAAAAATACTCCACAATCTAAAAGGAAAATCAAATGAAGTGAGACGTTTTTGTTTCATACTGCTTAAATCTTCATATTTCATTTCCACCCATTTTGATAAATTACATGAAGGGGACTCAACCATCAGCAGAGATACTCTTCTTCATATGGATCTTCCTCTTAACATGGATAACACAAGAGATTTTTACGTGTCTTGTCTATCCATTCTTTGTGCATTTGAGACAGATTGAAATCTCTGTGGAGAGAAATAATATCACATTTGTGTCTAGATCGCCATATTGTGGCTAAACATTTCTCTCAGTGCCAATTTTCTAGAGCAGATAGAATGGAAATATATATTATTTTATTTTACAGCTTCCATTATACAGTGTAAATCATAGTCAGGAGGAAGAAAACAATGGTCAAGTTTCTACTTCCTACTGCTCAAGGCTCAATCCATCCTCTACCTTGTTAGTTAATATAATTAATAATGTCCTTATTAATTCATTCTGGTACCATCTAGATTAGAGGTCACCAACCTTTTTGGTTGGCGGACCAGAGGGGAAGGGAGGAGCAAGCATTTTACACACGCACATGCAGGGAGCTGCAAGCACGTGTGTGACACAAACAGGACCGGCCTAGTCCCTGCGTGATACTCCCTAGTCCTGCCCCGTTCTTGCACAGTGCCCACTTTTATGCCCCGCAGCACGGCAGCAACCTGTTTTCCTGCCCTACGGTGTGGCAGCATCCCATTTTCACGCCCCGAGGTGCAGCGGTGAGCCGTTTTCACACACCCCAGCACAGTGGCGACCTGTTTTTGCGCCCAAGGCACAGCGGTAGCCCATTTTCACGCCCTGCAGCACAGCAGCCTGTTTTTGCACCCTGGCCCGTGGCCCACAGGTTGGGGACCCCTGATCTAGATGTTTTGAAGTATAAATCATGTAATTCAGAGTCAGCATGCAAGCTGTTTTGCTGGTTGGAGAATAAAAGTTATCCTTACACATTTGAAGAATATGAACGTATATTATGCAATAGTACGTAAAGCCATCCTTAGTATGTAACTCAAAGGGTGATTTCACAGAGTATGCTAGATTCTGCTAAAATGAAGTTGGGTAGATTGCAGTTTAGTTTATTGTAGGAGCCCAGCCATTCTCTTAGCATGTTATGGGAACTAGGTGATTATATTAAGCTATTGGAATTGGCAGTTCTGCTGTTAAGCAAAGCAGTCATTAACTGGGAGATTGCCTGTCTGCAACTGTGTTTTCCTTTCCCCCAACTCCCTCTGTTTAGAGTTCTCATCTTGGTACTGGGATAATTAAGAAGAAGGGAATTTATGTTTGTATTTACATTAATTAGAGAGGAAGGGATCACAGAGTAAGCAAGCATACAATGGGAAGTACAGGTTGAAAGGAATGCACTGGTGCCAACAGCCCCGAGTATGAGGTTGGGAGCCATGAGAGTGCTCATCACACAGCCAATATATTATCCATTGTGTGCCTTGTTATTCTCTTGTAACTCCCTTGTTCTCCAATCTCTCTGCTCTGCAACAGTGGGGAGAAAAAAAAATAATGTTCTGGAGAATGCACACTCACTTTAATGGTGATCATGTGACTAAGAGAGTGCAAAGGTCATAAATGTGGGCATTGGTTGCAAAGTTATTTTTTTAGCACCATTGTAACAAGGCAATTGGTAACCAAAGTGTCCCTATAAAACAAACTTAAGGTTGCTAATCAAGCAAATGTTATTATGTGGGTAGATTCAATATACAGCATTCTTGGATGATCTAAAGCAGACATGTCAAACTCACGATGTCACATGATGTCGCGCAACGTATAAGGACAGTTTTGCCATTGCCAGCAATGGGGTGGGTGCGGCTTCTGGATGACGCATCCGGCCCATGGGCCAGCAGTTTGACACCCCTGATCTAAAGAGATGTCAAAAAACAAAATGAAAAATAATGTTTGCTACATTTGGCACAGAGGTAAGATCTTCCAGGCAGAGAGATTCAACCAATCACTAAATTGCACTTATTTGGAGATGTGTTAATAAAATTGGCTGTAGCAGACTTAATGCATCAAGCTTCAAATGGTATATTTGTGCTATGAATTTTAAATATTTAATATATTATCTAGTATTGGTTTTTAATACAGACCTATCTAGACTAACATTAGATTACTAACTTCCAATTTCTATGATATATGGAAAATATATTATACTCTTTTCTCTGTTTTCCTCAGACCAGATTATCAAAAATTCTTATGATCAAGAAAGAACATATCAAGCAGTTAAGGGAGATGAATACAGAAGCAGAAAAATTGGTAAATATATGCCCTTGTTTCAGTGGTCATTATTATATCAATTTGTGATCCCACTACGTACTAGTCTTTTTTTTTCACATGTTGCAGACATGCTCTAAGGCTGCAGGGATAGTAACCATTTGTTCCATTAGTGCAGTGTTTCTTAAAATGTGGTCCTAGAACTCCTGGATTTCTGAAGACCCTTTTAGGGGACTGCAAAATCACAAGTTATTTATCAGTCCAAGTTGAAAAATAATACAATATTGGATTTCTGGGGAAGAAATTGTGAACTGAAGCAGATCCAATGATCGTGGTGGAATGAAGAGTCAGCATGTAGACCGGCTGTTTGTACTTCCCCTCCAAATAAGGAGCAAGAGATCACTCAAAAGGCACCATACACTTGCTGTCCACAAGCAGACTGCAAAACAAAATTCTCCAACAGGGTTAGAGCACTGGGAAACGAGGGAATACCCAATTTGTTAAACCACAGTCAGCAAATTCGAAAGTACATCATTTTTTAATCATGTCTGGAAGTTGCTTGTTCGCTAGTTTTCAGTTATTAGGAATATTTGAGTTGAGTTGAGTCATTTAATCCTTAATAAAATAAAGTTTCAAATACAAGTTTAAAGACTTAAAAAAATTAATAAGCAGCAAAAAAATCCTTTGAATTTGGAAAGTTACAAACAAACTAAGAGTCCAAATATATTTGAAATAATATTTTGAAATTACAAGAATCCTTGCTATGGAAAATTCTGCTGCTTTGAATTCTCTTTTTAAAAAATACATGATAGAATGAGATTTTGAAAGGTAGACATTAAAGGGAACCAGAAGGAACTAAAGATTATAATTAAATGTGAACATTTAAATTTGACTTACTAATACAGAATAAAGCAAACTATTTTAACATTGAACATATTGAAGCATATTTTGAACAATGGACCCAGAAATTAATTTAAGGGTGTCTGTCTTTATAAATGGACTTTGTTTCCAAGATGTTACGAAAAAACAAAATTGACAAAATTGAGACTGACCTCATAGTGGATTTAAAAATGATAGGCTACAAGAATGATAGGGGAAAAGATCTATACTGGACATGCGAAAGAAATTGGCTGATGTCCTAATAATTAAAAGTGTACAAATAACAAACCAAGAGAGTGACTTGGATATGTTGGATTCATAAAAGGCTTTGAAGAATTTTGTCAAAGGGTACAAAGAAAAAAATGAAAAGAAATAAAGTTCTAGAACATTACTTAAAGGGACTACGGATTGAGATTGTTAAAAAAAAAAGGAAGGAATAAATAGTTTGTTTATTTGATCAAGGCTAAAATAGGTTTCTTGTTATCTCTGGTAAACCTTAAAGATTTTGCTGAAACACTAAGGCCTTAAAGATATTTATTAACAAGAGATGGGAAGAAAAGATCATTTGTTGTGTTTTAAGAGAAAATAAAAATGGTTTTACTTGTCATAAAGGGGAAGTCTTTATATATATATATATATATTCCTATATTTTTTCTTTTCTATTTTTCTATTTTCTTTCCTGCATGTTTCATTTTTTATTTTTATTCTTTAAAATAAATATAATTCTTATTTTATCCATAATTTATAAAATTGGAAAGGGGTCTCAAGAGAAACAAGTTTAAGAAACAGTGCACTAGTGGCTGCCATCCTGGCGGCAGAGAAATATAACTCGATACAGCTTACATAATAAATATTTGCTTATCATAAAAATACTTTCAGGTCAAAAAGGTAACTTGTCACTTGCAGATTTAAGAACCCATGAGTCTATGTTCCTTCCTCTATAAGCCTTTAAAGTTCATTCTCTTTTTTTCCAACACTTTAAAGCAATAAATTGCTTAATATTTTCATATTCGGAATAAATTTGTATTAGTTTTCACTACTATCAAAGTAGTAGGAAATTTGTTTCAAGCAAGAGTGGAAATATTAACTTTAATAAAGTGATTAATATTTATGACTGAACTTGTTCAGTAGGCAGCAAAATATACACAGGCTTCATTGGTTTTTATTAAAAGAGTGGCAGTTTGCTGTACAATATACAATGCAATATCAAATGGAAATAATATTAGTGTAAAGTTTAGAAAACAATGGGTTTCAGGAATTGTATCATTTTAAAATATAGTTTAAGAAAGTACATGGTAAACCTAAGGAAGTCATGTGAAAAAATTTCTAGTCTAATGCATCTTGAATAAGGTGCACTTCCTTGATTATAACTCTTTACTGCCAATTAGATTTTTGCATATTATTTATTTAGTCAGTTAACTTAGCCTCCGCTTTACAGATGATTCAGGGTAGTATACAATTAAAACAACAGTAACAGTAGAAAAATATAAACAACCATAAAATATAATAAGCCTCATTATATGTTCTGGAGTTTACAGATGCACGCATAGGATTGCAACCTTAGTTAGTTTGAACTTAAACATACTTGAATTGGTTACTAGCCTAATTGGTACACAAAAGAATATCAGCTATTTAAAACTATGTTCAAATAATTTAGGGATTAACTATTAGCAATAATTTTATTATTATTATTATTAATTTAATTTGTATACCGCCCTTCTCCCAAGGGACTCAGGGCGGTGAACAGGGCAATACATAAAAATTAGATACAAAAATTAAAATTATTAAAACATGATTAAACAATGCCCATAAATTAATACAAATTTAAAATTAAAGTCATTTATAAAAATCCCACCCCGTCCCATCAGGCCAGGCCAGCTTGTTTAAAGAGATGGGTTTTAAGATCGTGCCGGAAGGAGCGGAGATCGGGCGCCATCCGGAGCTCAACCGGAAGATGGTTCCATAAATCCAGTGCACCCACAGAGAACGCTCTCCCCCTGGGGGCCACCAGTCGGCATTCTTTGACCGGTGGCACCCTGAGGAGGCCCTCTCTGTGGGAGCGTACTGGGCGGAGGGAAGTTGACGCCGGCTGCAGGTGCTCCCCAAGGTATTCTGGACCCATGCCATGAAGGGCTTTGTAGGTCATTACCAACACCTTGAACCTCACCCGGAAGACAACTGGTAACCAATGCAGCTCGCGGAGCAAAGGTGTGACATGGGAGTATCAGGAGACTCCCAGTACAACTCTCGCGGCTGCATTCTGTACCAGTTGGAGCCTCCGAGTGGTCTTCAAGGGTAGCCCCATGTAGAGAGCGTTGCAGTAATCAAGACGAGAGGTCACGAGCGCATGAGTGACTGTGCGTAAGGCATCCCGGTCTAGATAGGGCCGCAACTGGCGCACCAGGCGAACCTGGGCGAAGGCCCCCCTAGTCACAGCTACGATATGGTCTTCTAAGGAGAGTTGTGAATCTAGGAGGACTCCCAAGTTGCGAGCCCTTTAATAAGAGGATTCTTAGTTCATCAAATAAGTTTAAAATAAATTTGCATATTTTTTACAAGAGATAGATAAAGCAGAAATATACTTAGAAGAACTATTTGCTCACGTTTAAATGTTAGGAAACAAAAATTATAGACTGATTTGTGTTTTAAAAATCTGAACATTGTACAGATCATGCTCTTAATGTCTTTAACATTTTATTTTATATATTTTCTAGAAATCCTATTCTATGCCTATTGGTATTGAATTTCAGAGAAGATATGCAACTATTGTTTTAGATCTTGAACAGCTGAATAAGGATCTAAATAAAGTTTTACATAAAGTTCAGCAGTATTGTTATGAGGTAAGTGTTTTGCTAGTTTCATGTTTCAGTAACTAGGAGAAGCTACAGGTTCTTTTGAATATCTTCAGAATGATATGCATTACCAATATTTATGCATTACTGATATTTCTTCTATGCTGCCACATAAACATAGAAGTCATTTTTCATTTCTGTTTGATGTAGCTTGATAAAATAATTAACTGGTACCTGCAGGTGACTGAAGAAATAGGATAAGCTACTCACAAATAAAAAGCTGATAAGATACAATGCTGTAGTTTTGAAATGTCAGTGTCTGTCCTAGAAAATATAGTGTAAATGAGCATTTGGAAAACTGGCTCTTAAAATTGACTCAGTTCTCAATTCCTTATTTTGTTCCAGCTTGCTCCAGAACAAGGTCTCCAGCCCTCAGACCATCCCACAGATCTGAGGCGAAGATGTGAGGAAGAAGCTCAGGAGATTGTCAGACAATCAAATACATCAACAACTGGACAACCTTGTGTTCAAAATGAAAATCTGACAGAACTGATTGCTAGACTCACAGCAATATTACTGCAGATTAAGGTAAATTCATTAAGGAAAATGAGAACACTTAATTAGCCTTCAGTGTACAACCATTTGTTTAATAACTATTTGTATTTGCAGTGGTCTTGGAAAAAGTGACTTATGACCTGTACTCACACTTATGACAATCATACCACTCCTGTGGTCACATGATCACAATTTGGGTACTTGGCAATTGACACATATGTCAGCTGGTTGCAGCATCTTAGTCACATAATCATGATTTGTGACTTTTTGTGCCAATTTCTGATTAAAAAAATGCCCATTGGGAAGTTGGATTTGCTTAACAACTGCATGATTTTCTTAACACTATAAAAAATATAAGATTGGATCCAACTTACCTTATGACTGCAATGAGTTACAACGGAAATTTCAGTCCCAATTGTGGTTATAAGTCAAGGACTACCTTTAATTTGAGAAATACATTCTGCCACTTTGGTATAGGAAGCTTGTTGTGACCAATTCACCTGCTTGAATCTGGCCTCATAAATAAGCAATTATTAGATGTAGAAAGTAACCTCCTTATATAATCTTCAATCATCTTGTATTCATTTTCTTAACAAAACCTAGTCTACAGTGATTCCCCATTGTTTATACTTGATGAATATTGGCGTATTTATAGTTTATTTCCCAGCTTTTGCAGGATGCAATGAGATTAAAGTCATATTACAACTGGAATGGGATGGCTTCCTCCACCCTGTCCACATGTCTCTGTTTTGTGTGTGTGATTTAAGTACACACATATTTAAGCAGCACACAACAGAAAATTTATAATTTCATTCTATTCTAATTATTTTGATGAAATTTCTTCCAGTGTCTAGCAGAAGGAGGCGATCTAAATTCCTTTGAGTTTAAATCATTAACAGATTCATTGAATGACATCAAGAATTCAATAGATTCTACCAATATCAGGTAAAAAATTGAAGTCAAACTTGTATCATATATCCTTATATGTATATCTAGTAATCTTTTCAAAGGATTCACCTATTGTATGCCAATGTAGACCATGTAGTAGATGGAAGAAGAATAGTAGCAGCATGTCAGTCTATTTCATGATGAGGCATATTTCTCAATTTATATACTGCATCATAAAGTGACTCTAAATTAGGTACAATACATTATATAAATTATGTACACTATATAAAAACAAAATTAAAAGAATAATAACCCAAACCTTGTTAAACAACCATATCAGTGAAGCAAAATACCATAGCACGAAGAGTTAATAGCAATTCCTCCCAATATCAGTTCCTTCCAAGTCCAGGTGTCCTTCAGGAAGGCTATGAAGACTGGACTCTGTGATTTTGTGAACTCGGTAATATGTATCTATGATTATTTCAATTTTTGCCTTCCCTGGACAAATGCTTGCTATTTGGTTCTCTGTATTCTCATATTGTAGTCTTGTCTTGTATATCTCCTTATGTTTTTGAATAATTAGCCAACCTTATAAATCCAATAAATATATATTAGTGAGGAGTCACAAATTGCTCTGCCCCAGAACATGCTGAAAAGCCACATAAGCAGGGTCAAGGTTGTATAAACTTGGAAGGATTGTTCCAATGAAAAGCCATGGAAGAAGCAAATTTCTATTTATTTATTTATTTATTTATTATTTATTTTATTTATTTATTTTATTAAATTTATATACCGCCCTTTCCCGAAGGACTCAGGGCGGTTTACAGGGCATCTAAAATAACCAATACAAAAGTTAAAAACAAATAAAAAAAGACTAAATCATCCCTAGAATTAAAAAACCCAGTTAAAAATTCTCAGCCTGGGCCGGAGAGCTCAAAGAGCCAGGTTTTCAGGTCCCGGCGAAATGTGCGGAGGTCGGGGGCAGTCCTAAGCTCCACGGGCAGCTGGTTCCAGAGGGCAGGTGCACCCACAGAGAAGGCCCTTCCCCTGGGTGTTATCCGCCGACAATCTTTTATCAGCGGCACCCTGAGAAGACCCTCCCTGTGGGAGCGAACTGGACAAAGGGAGCTTGATGCCGGCAGCAGGTGTTCCCTCAGATATCCCGGACCCAAGCCATTCAGGGCTTTATAGGTCATCACCAGCACCTTGAATCTCACCTGGAGGGCAACCGGAAGCCAATGCAGCTCGCGGAGTAGAGGTGTTACATGGGAGTATCGGGAAACCCCCATCACAACTTGCGCGGCTGAATTCTGCACCAGCTGAAGCCTCCGAGTGGTCCTTAAGGGCAGTCCCATGTAGAGAGCGTTGCAGTAGTCTAGGCGGGAGGTTATGATCCCACAAGATGATATAATTTTATCAATAATGCCTGGAGCCTGCTCACCTTTATTAAATCTAATAGAGCAGTTAGCAATAATAGGAGAAAGATAGTTTTGTGGATATCTATGCCATGAGATATGCTTTATACATGACAACTAACACCTGGAAACAACTGACAACCAGTGTAGCTCATAGAGTAGAGATGTTATTTGGGTGAACCAAGGTTCCTTGTACATTCTGGATCAGTTGACGCTTCCTAGTAGTCATGAAGGGCAACCCCATAATAATAATAATAATAATAATAATAATAATAATAATAATAATAATAATAATAATAATAATAGGTTGGAAGGGACCTTGGAGGTCATCTAGTCCAACCCCCTGCTCAGGCAGGAAACCCTATGCCATTTCAGGTAAATGGCTGTCCAGTCTCTTCTTAAAAACTTCCAGTGTTGGAGCATTCACCACTTCTAGAGGCAGGTTGTTCCACTAGTTAATTGTTCTAACTGTCAGGAAGTTTCTCCTTAGTTCTAGGTTGCTTCTCTCCTTGACTAGTTTCCATCCATTGCTTCTTGTCCTGCTTTCAGGTGCTTTGGAGAATAGCTTGGCTCCCTCTGCTTTGTGGCAGCCCCTGAGATATTGGGTCACTGCTATCATGTCACCCCTCACCCTTCTCTTTGTTAAACTACACATACCCAATTCCAGCAACCGTTCCCTATATGTTTTAGCCTCCAGTCCCCCAATCATCTTTGTTGCTCTTCTCTGTACCCTTTCTGGAGTCTCAACATCTTTTTTTACATCGTAGTGACCAAAACTGGATGCAGTATTCCAGGTGTGGCCTTATCAAGGCATTGTAAAGTGGTATTAGTCCTTCACGTGATCTTGATTCTATCCCTCTGTTAATGCAGCCTAGCACTGTGTTGGCTTTTTGGGCAGCTGCAGCACACTGCTGGCTCATATTGAAGTGATTGTCTACTAGGACTCCAAGATCCCTCTCACAGTTACTACTATGTAGAGCTTATTAGTATAGTTCAAACACAAGCTGAATGACTGAGAATAAAACCTCCAAATGTAGCAAAAGTTGTAATTGTTTAGAGGCCCTCCTAGTCAAAACTGTTCACCTATTTTGAGCATGAGCTATAAGTCCAGGAGGACCCCTAAACTATGTGCCAGTTCTGTTTGAGAAAATGCTATCCCACTTAGTACCAAAGTTGAAAAGCCATTCATAATAGACATCTCATGAATCCACAGACACTCAGTCTTGCTGGTTTGAGCCTAAACCTCTTCCTCATTCCTCATTCAAATCCTAACTGTCCAGAACTTGGTATTACCACAAGAGAATCAGTTGTCAGAGGTCTTGATATATCACTGGGTGTTATGTAAATATTGATAACTGTCCCCATGGTAGTGGATGACTTCACCCAGTAGCTTCAGAAGCTGGGAAAGTATTACACTTCAAAGAATCTGCAAAACAGGTGTTTTAAGTCTCACCCTTTTCCCTTCACCAATACCTACAGGATGAAATTAGTTCTATTACAGTGCATTGCTCTCTGGTCTAATCCTCAGACATTTTAGAAGGATACCATTATGTTAGCATCAAAGAACACCAAAAGATCAAATAGGGCAGGAGAGTTGCACTACCCCTACCCTGGTCCTGCCAAAGATCATTTACAAAAATAAATGCCACCTCTCAAGCCCAAGATCCCACTGGAAAGGATCTCAATAATCTGCTTCTTCCAGGACTCTCGAAAGCTGCAATCCCACTGCTTTTCCCAAAAGGGGAAGATTAGAGATCAGTTGGAAATTATCCAGCCTCATGGAACATACCAGCTGCCTTCACTTCAGTAGACCACCTTCTTCCTCAATACCGTAGTTTCCGGCGTATAAGACGACTTTTTAACCCATGAAAATCTTCTCAAAAGTCAGGGGTCGTCTTATATGCCGGGTGCTGAAAATTTAGGGACAGGGCTGGCTCGAAAACCTGGAGTGGATCTCCCATTTAGTCTGCGCAGGGAAAGCGGGACCAATTGGAGAAGAAGCTGCAGTCTGTGATTTTTTACAGGCTGGGGTCTGGGAGTCTTTCTTTCTAAAGTTGAAGAGCAGCTGTAGTATATCCCAACTTGAAAGGCAGGTGGGGAAGGCAGTAGCCAGAGCATCGGCTTAGCTCTAAGGACACATTTGACTCAGGAACTGGGCGGGCTGGCTGGAAAACCTGGAGCGGATCTCCCATTTAGTCTTTTTTTTTTTTAAATCCCATTTATATCCTGCCCCTCTCCGAAGACTCAGGGTGGCTTACAATTTAAAGCACAAATCAATGTGCTTAGCAATAGCCTTCATTAGGGCTTTCACACACAACCCAAGCAGCATTATTACAAAGTCAGCTTATTGCCCCCAACAATCTGGGTCCTCATTTTACCTACCTTGGAAGGACGGAAAGCTGAGTCAACCTTGAGCCTGGTGGGATGCGAACCTAGACTAATTGCAGGCAGCTGGTTTTACGTAAGACTCTGCGCAGGGAAACCTTTAGAGTGAATTAGGAAAAGTGAAAAAGTGAATTAGGAAAATAGGGAACGGTTGCTGGAATTGGGTATGTGTAGTTTAACGAAGAGAAGGGTGAGGGGTGACATGATAGCAGTGACCCAATATCTCAGGGGCTGCCACAAAGCAGAGGGAGCCAAGCTATTCTCCAAAGCACCTGAAAGCAGGACAAGAAGCAATGGATGGAAACTAGTCAAGGAGAGAAGCAACCTAGAACTAAGGAGAAACTTCCTGACAGTTAGAACAATTAACCAGTGGAACAACCTGCCTCCAGAAGTGGTGAATGCTCCAACACTGGAAGTTTTTAAGAAGTGACTGGACAGCCATTTGTCTGAAATGGTATAGGGTTTCCTGCCTGAGCAGGAGGTTGGACTAGATGACCTCCAAGGTCCCCTCCAACTTATTGTTGTTGTTGTTGTTGTTGTTGTTGTTATTATTATTATTATTATTATTATTATTATTATTATTATTATTATTATTATATTATTTAATCCACTTGCACTGTTTTATGTTTACATGTTTGATGACAAACAGCCTTATGTTTATAAGTGACAGTTTTCCTACTAAGCACCTGCATGTCATAAGCATTTGAATTAAAATTACCATATTAAAATCAAATCTGATGTTTTTTAATTTTTATTTGGTGTGCGTTGGAAGAGGGGTAGTCTTATACGGCGAGTATAGCCCAAACCCTATAATTTAACAGGAAATGTAGGGGGTCGTCTTATACGCCCAGTCTTATACGCCGGAAAATACGGTACATGGAAATATGGTTCCCTTTTCTTGAAATTGCCTGAAATTATGCCAAAAAAGGCAAATAGCTTGATATTATGAAAATATTGTTGTATGTAAACTTAGAACATGTATCTAAGCACATTAATACATCTGCATATGAACTGTTTGAAAAAGAACTGTTTTTCTTTCTTTAGCTGTTTCCAGAATAATGTAGAGATCCATGTTGCACATATCCAGAGTGGCCTCAGCCAAATGGGAAATTTACATGCTTTTGCTGCAAACAACACTAACAGAGACTGAGAGAAACATTTATACTCCCAAGTGTACAGAATATAGTAGAAGAAAATGCTTGGTGTGTGTGCTTTACCAAATATTCTACCAATTGGAAGACAAAGGAAAAAAAGGATATTTTGAGACTGTTTGTACTACTTCTGAAGACACCAGCATAAAATTAGCAGCATCGCTATGGACTTCATCACTTGCTATGCACATAATATCTTGTTTTAACAGCTAAACTTTAGTTGTAATATGTGTGTGTGTTTGTTGTTTTAAAACGTTATGCAGACACGTTTTCATAACAAGGGGAAAACTAAATGTTGCAGCAAATACTGGCAACTATATTAGAAGTTTTTGAAAACAGTAAAACTAATATGACACAGTTGAGGGATCATATTAGTAATTTCTTCTTATTGGAAACCACAATCACTCATACTGTGACTTAATTGCTTTTTGATTTTAGCCTCTGAACAGTGTGCTGATTGATAAAGCACTATGTATATTCCTGTGTTTGAGAAATAGCAGGATAATGGAATACCTGAAGGAGTAATAGCAAATAGATGACTGTTGTACATTTATGGATACTGAGAATCCCTGTAAATCAGTTAATACCTTTGGAATATTTAATTTATTATAACTTATAAAAGTAATTGAATGAAGGAATAGAAAAGACTAAAAAAGTTTTTTTTAGTTAAGATAGTTCACACAAATAACTGGTAATACTTTCCACTGATTGGTTTGCACAATGTAAGCTAAACACCTGGTTATCAAGCAATTCATATACTTTTATGATGCATTTGGATAGCCAGTCCTCCAAACTGCCTTAAAAACTAAAGACCTGAGGAGTGTAGAGAAATGTTGATTTTGTAAAAAGGATGTATTGAGTTGTTATATTTAGTATAACCTTGTAAAGCTTCAGTGTAATAAATTGTTTTCAGATTAGAATTTTCAGATAGCTGTAGCAATGTTTTGATTCCTTAGTACCTCTAAAATGAGGTCTTTTGTATGTTGATGTATAAAGAAAATGTAAACAATTATTTTCAATTTAAAATTTTGTATAGTTTTAAAAATGAATCTATATTCTGTGTCTGCACTTATGCTGCTTCAGAATTTAACTGCAGAGTCTATATTTAGCAAAGCCTGTTCTTTTAAGAAATGCATAAATTTTATTCTCATTGACTGATGAGAAGGCTGCAATGTTTTACAAAAGTTGGAAACAATTTTAAATATGAAAAGTAGGTTGAAATAATTTTCAGAAATGGAATAACTGTTTTTTAGAAATGCATTCTTACCTGATATGGAGATGTAAGGCAAAAAAATACTTAGACTGGGAAAAATGTATTTAGTGAGAACTTTGCAAGCCTTATCAGGAAGGCATTACATTAAACCAAAAGGAAGAGACAGAAACACAGACTCAATAGAGAAGTTCTTTGCATTGAGAATCTTTATTTACAAAGATGTTAAACTCATATTTATTTATTTATTTTATTTTATTTTAATTCCATTTATATCCCGCCCTTCTCCGAAGACTCAGGGCGGCTTACAAGCTTAGCAGTTATTTATCTATTGAAGAAAAATTATATTTTGTGATGGTATCAACCAACCTGTTGATAAGGGTGATCTAATAGCTTTGGTGTATCTTTTGTCTCTCAGCAAAGTCTTTGCAGCAAACTCAGCTTCCACAGATAAAAAGAATAAAGAGGACATATGCTATTATGGATTAACAACTGGCAAAAAAGAAAAAGAAAACTTAGTACTGTAGAGTTAAATGGGCAATTCCCATTCTTATAAATGTGCGCTATAATTTTCTGGGAATAACTTGTTAAGGTTAGTTGTCCGTATTTGCTGACGATACTGAATTCTTCGGGGTAATAAAGTCAAGGAATTGTGAAGAGCCTGAAAAGGATTTCTTCAGGCTGAGTGAATGGTTTACAGATTGGCAAATGTAACCAAGAAAGTCATGCATGTTTACACACAAACATTTCCTATATGTTAAGAGGATTTCAGTTCAACTCGGCATAGGGAATCTGAAAGTGTCAATGGACAGCTCAGTGAAAATTTCAGGCTATACAGCTGCTGTTTAAAAAGGAAATCCTATGTTTTGAGTACTGGGGAATGGAATTGAAATAGAATTTTCAAATATGATAAGGCCTTACTATATTGTGTGCAGTTCAGGTTGTCACATCTTAAAAGATATTACAAAGCTAAAATAGGTGCAAAGAAGGGTAACTAAAAAGATTAAGGAGGGAGTAATTTTACTATAAGGAAAGGATATAGCACTTTAGAACAAAGAGTAAAGGAAGATGTGGTAGAGAGATGTAAACCATATTCAGTATAGATAATGTACAGAAACATTTTTCTTCATTTGCTGTTGTCAGAACTTATTTTAGAAGTTAAATGCAAAGCAGCTTAGGTTGGAAATACTTATTCCATATAGCACCTATTTAAGCTATGAAATAATGTTGAATGCTATGCCTTCTGAATCATGGGCAGCATGTAGTAAATACAGATAGTCCTCAATTTAAAACTATTGGATTAGTCAATGGTTACAACCAGGGGTATTGTTTGAAGTTACAACAGCATTGAAAAAGTGCTTTATGATCATTTTTCACACTCTCAAACAGTTGCAGCATCCCCACAGTCATGTGATTACAATTTGGACACTTGGCAACTGGTTCATATTTATGAGGGTTGCAATGTCCCATGTGATCACTTTTTGCGACCCTTTGACAAGCGAAGTCAATGGGGAAACCAGATTCACTTAACAACTGTGCTACTAAACTGCAGTGATTCACTTAACAACTGTGGCAATAAAATGGAGCAAAGCTCACTAAAAACTGTTCACTTAGCAACAGAAACTTTGGGCTCAGTTTTGGTTGTAAGTCAAGAACTACTTGTACTGGGTTTTGGGTAGTGACGAAGCGGGTTATAAGCCAGATCCAGGTTTGTGAATTTCTCAAATGCCTCTTATCTGGCCATTGTATGAGGTTGGCATGGATGGGTTTAGGGCTGTTAGGTTTTAAGAGTGCAGTCAGTGGGTTAGGACGCTGAGCTTGTCGATCAGAAGGTCAGCAGTTTGGCGGGTCGAATCCCGACTGCCGCGTAACAGAGTGAGCGCCTGTTACACGTCCCAGCTTCTGCCAACCTAGCAGTTCGAAAGCACGTAAAAATGCAAGTAGAAAAATAGGGACCACTACGGTGGGAAGGTAACAGCGTTCCGTGCACCTTTGGCGTCTAGTCATGCTGGCCACATGACCACGGAGATGTCCTCGGACAAGCGCTGGCTCTTCAGCTTTGAAACAGAGATGAGCACCGGCCCCTAGAGTTGGAAACGACTAGCATGCATGTGCAGGGGAACCTTTACCTTTTAGATCATATCCCGCACATCTTAATTTAGATGCTTAGCCCCAATGCACAAAATTAAACAGTAAGTACCAACATTTTACCTTCATTACTCCTCTCCAAAAGGCAAAACTGGTAAATTGAGAAACTGCAGAGAAAAGTTATGCGAGGAGAGTGCAACTTACATTAAAAGCATTGCCTGCTTGCAAAAACAGGCACCTTTCAAAGAAATTGTTGGAGAAAGTACCTTCTAAATGCTTATATGCTCCAGGAATGGTGTCTGAATTCAGACGATTTATTCTTTTAACGCACACAGTGAAGAGCTGCGAAAGGCCAGCATGTTGGAGAGATGGGGACTCGCATGTACAGTATTTGTTCCCAGCTATCCTCGCCTTTCTGGATTTCGACATTCCCCACTCCTGGAATCGCTTCCTGTCAACTGTTTATTGTTCCCGAGCCGAAGGAAAGGTCTCTTCAGCCAATTGCTGCCCAACTAAGAAACGCCGAAGGGAAGGAGGAACCTTGGCCTTTCTTTGCAGCTCAGCCTGAGCTTCCAATGTTTTGAACAGGACCTGTAGTTTCGTTTCAGACGGATGGGGAGGAATGCAGTCATAGGGAGATGACTTCTGCTTTTACCAGGGGAAAAAAGTATCTAGAGGGACAATAAAAAAGGACCTAAAAATGGACTCACTCTCCTTGAAGACATTTTTTTTAACCCAGGATAGCAAAAAGAGCCGAAGTCTGTTCCAGTCTCTGCGAGAAATACCTTTTTGTTGGGCCAGCTTTATATTAGACCACCACCAATTTTTCCAAAAGCATGAGAACACCAAGAATTCATTCCAGGGACTCTTACTTCTCCTTGTTCCATCCCAATCACACTGCCTTATAACTGAAAGCAGGAGAGCAGGAAGTTCTCTTGTTCTATTGGTGCACTGGGACTTCTTTTTGCAGTAGATCCACTATAAAGACATCATAAGGAAGACATCTGGCATATTTGCTTTATACTTCTCTGATCTTTTTTATGATACTTTTCCTGCCAAATTTTATGCTTCTTAAGACAGGTTTTCTATTTCCTGAAGAAAGACACTTTAAATTTTACAAATTGTAAAAAAAAATCTCAACCTTCCTCTGTATTTACCTTTGTATATATCCCGTCTGAATCCCAGTCTACTGCATTATTTTAAATAACTTCAGGAATTATGAAGTTTTGTCCTCTTGACTTTTCCTTTCAATCTTTTTCATCAATTCCTTTATTTTTGAGAAGTTTCTCCTTTTGTAATGAAATGTGACCATCTTGGACCTAGCTTGTCTAAAAGTATGCTAAATGTACCGGTATTAGCATTATGGTCACTGTTTTAAATCATTCCACAATACTACTTTGCACTAAATCTCAGACATCACTTAAAATTAAATCTACAATAACCTCGACTCCTATCAGTTCCAAAGGCCAACTGTTCTGAAGTCGTAATAATGTCATAATATCTAGAAATCTGTTTTTCTCAGTCTGAACATGAACAGATTAGATTGAGGTTAAGTGAAGTCCACCACTATTACGGTAGATTTTTGTGTGTGTGCCTCTTTAATTTCTTTCTCCATCACAAGATTACCTTCAATATTTTGATGAGGTAGATTTAGCATATAACAATCTAATTTATATTTGTGGCCAGAGATTGTCACCTGTTGTAGAGGGACCTAGTCTTCTGATATTTCTATTGTCTTATACTTATTTTAAGAACAGTTTCCCATATATCCTTCCTCATGTTTCAGTAAACTGCCTTCATTCTTTGAGGGTTAAATACACTGGAGATGGCATGCTGTTATGTGCCAAGTTAAATCATATCCTATGGTTTATTCTGACAGTGTGAATGAGATTATCTCAATAGGGGATCAGCTATTTTCCCTTCCCTTTGAACACAAGCAGAGGAAAATTCCTTCACCCAAGCCAAGTGCAAAGTTGTAGCACCAACAGGAGCATGCCTGCTGTCGAGAAATCTAGAATATGTGCATTCTTTTATTTTAGCCTTTGTACAAGCATAATTGGATTGGGGGAGCAGTTCTATAGATGGAAAGCAAAATACAGTTATCAAAATAGTACAACACTGGACTGGCAGAAATAAGTAACCAGATGCCTTCCAAATAGCATGAATTAAAACACTGACCATTTTTCATTGGCCAGAGGCTATGACCGATAGGAGTTGAAGATCGAATCACCTGCAGGGCCCCCATTTGCCTTTCTTGCTATCAGAATTTTTTGTAATCTTGTAATTCCTTGGTTGGGCAACCCTTGTAATTGTACCCATCATCTTTTTCTAACATTTGAAAATGATATATTTTTCAAATATGTATACTTTTTATTTGCACATATATAGCTTAAAGGTAAAGGCTCCTCAAGCTGAACCCTTGAAGAGTACAAATTTCTTACTGGCAGCAATGTGGAAGTGGTTTACCATTCCATTCTTCTAATTATTTCAGTATTGTTTTAAAAAGAGGGTTTTTTTCTCAAAAATGTTCTTCTGAAAATGTTTCTGTTAACTATGTAGTTAGCCTTTAAAATGGTAATACACGATTTTGAGCAAGAAAAAAAGAATCCGCTTTCCAAAATTCATTATATAGTCCACCAGATGACAGTTGAGTTTCAATTGTTCAGTGTTCTTTTTCTAGATTTTTGCTATATTTGTATTTAAAAAGCCAGCTTTGAAAAAGATGCCATCATAGAAATACTTTATAACACACTAATTTTTTGATCTAATTAATGATAGAACTTCATCAGCAGAGTTACATTAAGCATAATGTAGATTGTAGAACATAAACAAATTGTGACAGGCTTAACTAAAACAGAACAGCTATTCTCTCTGAAAATCAGTTTTGAACTCTGATATTGAATTATTAGTTGTGAATTCTGGGAGTGCCAGTCCCTGTGGAAGTTTGAAGAAAGCTGGATTATAACAAATGTCCTGACAGAAGCAGAAGTGAAAAATTAAGATACGGGATATTTCTGGAAAAAAAAAGAATAAAAAGACCTCTTTTCTTTTCTCATTATTCAATTCTCTATGGAGTGAGATAAAATACTGCAGTTTCGGCCTGGCAGCTAACTCAGAACTAAATGCTGTAGTATCCTACAGCAGAGCAGGGAAGGGGCATGGAAGAGAAAAGAATTTCTAAATGTCACTGTAAATCTAGTTCCAGATTGCCAGGTACAGTTGTTAAGCTATGAACAACAATATCCCTTGGGCATTTGTTCTAAACTTAACATGCAAGTAGTTAGTGAACAGCATGAAGCCAAAGAAGTTGATCGCAGAACGAGAAATTAGTAAAGCTTATTCTGGACCAACTGTCTCTCTGCCCAGTTTGCTGCCAACTGGTTCATTTGCCCTGCCTGCACAAACATTATTTTTAAGGGCTGCCAGTTTCTTAACAGTGCAAAAACTTTTAAGAAAAGCTACTGTTCAGTGGTTGTTTGTAATTTGCATAAGGAACAGCAAATGTCTTTCATATTCATAGAAGGAAAGAGCTCAGCCTAAGGCTCTAAAGAGAGCACTGCTGTCTACGGCAGGGGTCCCCAATCCTGAACCCCTGGTCCATGGACTAGTACTGGGCCGCAGCATGCCAGCAACCGGTCCGCACAAACAAGCCCATCCGTGAGATGCAGGCAGCACACAAAACCACGCACACACTGGTCCACGGAAAAATCTCTCTCCACAGAACCAGTCCCTGGTGCCCGAAAGGTTGGGGACCTCTGATCTAGGGGATCTCTGGTCTAGGCCCAATGATGAAATTGCAAAGGTTTCTCAAAGGCTGCCTTTTTCCGTCAGAAGGGAGATTTTAGAAAGCCAGTGTAAACATTTTTTGACTGAAACAGCTGCACTATGCCTTTCTTCTTTTTCTTTGCTTTCTTACAGATGGTCTAGGATTAATGGCATGAGATTTGAAAAGACCATTTTCTGACTCATAAAGCTGATACGGTGCATAAGATTTAATATGCTGTCCCAGAGGAGGTGAAGATAGCATTGCATCATTTCCATAAGTTTGAAGGTTGCTTTTGTACAAAACGGAAAACAAGTTTTAAAAGTCCTTTAGCATTCCCTTCACAAGATTATTTGAAACTCTGTTCGTTGTCTTCAGAATATAGAAAAAGTGTTAAAGAGAGACGTTATTACTTGCTCAAAATTAATTTCAACTGTCATATTTAACAATTAGACCAGATGGGATTGCTCAAATAGCGATTCATCTGGAGGGTCACAGGTCCACCACCCGTTATTGCATAATCTGGAGACTACTTTACGGAGCCGTTACGACTGACGTCGTGAGCAAAATTAAAGTTGATTGTGAACAGACCGAAGGACGCGTGTTGATTGTCCTTTTGACTTGAGTGTTGTTGTGTTTTTTTGGGTTTTTTTTTTTTGTGTGTGTGTGGCGCATCTACTCAAGGGGTTCAGACTTGCTGGAAATCCCGGTGTGGACATCACGTTCTGGATCAAGGCTGCTCCGCCTTTCGACAAATCGTGTGAATTCGCCGGCAGTCTGAACGGCAGCCCGACACGAATCGGTGGCTGTCGTGCAGACGTCGAAGAGATTTCTATCCGGAAACGAAGAAGATGGCAACTTCGCTTGCGTTTACTCGGAATTAAATCGCCCTAAAAACTCCACGTGCTTGGCTGCCCCAGGACTGCGTTCAGGAAAGGTCCACAATATGCCCGCGACAAAGGCAGGCACCTTGGCGGCGGCGGCAGCAGCAGCAGCAGCAGGTAAACAACCCACGACGGCCTCTAGCGCAGCGTTTCCCAACCTTAGGAACTTGAAGATGCGTGGACTTCAACTCCCAGAATTCCCCAGCCAGCATAGCTGGCTGGGGAATTCTGGGAGTTGAAGTCCACGCATCTTCAAGTTCCTAAAGCAGGGGTCTTCAAACTTGGCCCTTTTATGACTTGTGGACTTCAACTCCCAGAATTCCTCAGCCAGCATGCCTGACTGAGGAATTCTGGGAGTTGAAGTCCACAAGTCATAAAAAGGCCAAGTTTGAAGACCCCTGTCCTAAAGGTTGGGAAACGCTGCTCTAGCGGGACCACCCTTTCTCCTCTTCCTCTCCTCCTCCCTCCAGCTGCTGCCGCTGCTGGCAGACTTGCCTGCCTCGCCGGAAGATCCGGGTCGTGAGGCGGGAGCAGGAAGTCGGGACGTGGCCGCCCAGCTGAGCAGCAGGGAACGAGGCAGGCGATGGCGGCCGCGGCAGCGCTCAGTTCGGAGCGGCTGGAGGTTTCCATCGATGGCCTGACCCTGAGCCCGGACTCGGAAGACGCTAGGCCTGGCCAGGCGGAGGTTAGGCCGCTGCCGCTGGCTGGCAACCGAGGCGGCCGAGTGGGGACTTCTGGTCAGCCGGGGCAGGTGAGAGACGAGGCCGGCGGAGACGGCGACGGCGACGGCGGCGGAGCGCTGAATCTGGAGCGGCGCTGGGGCTTCGACCTGGAGGAGTTGTACGGCCTGGCGCTGCGCTTCTTCAAAGGTGACCGACCGCCTTGGCCTCTTTTCCAAGCCGGGAAAGTGACTGAAACGTCCCGGCTCCCTCTGCTTCCCGGCCTCTCAATCGTAAGAGGGTCTTGTGGGGAGAAAGCTTGGTAGCCTCCGGCCCCGGCTTACCTCCGTAGAGCCCCGGAAATCTTAAACTAAATATACGTTTATTTATTTGGTTTGTGTCTGTGGAGAGAGACCGCCGTCACCCTCAGAAGCTTGTTGAGAAAGAAGAGAAATATTCAATGAACTGCACTATTCAGTTTGCAGGGGAATGTATTAGTTGCAGGCGTGACATTAAGTAGACTTCAAATGTGCAGGCCAAAGCGAAATTGCTAAATGAAGTATATTAATGTTTTAAAACAGGGGTCTTCAAACTTGGCCCTTTTATGACTTGTGGACTTCAACTCCCAGAATTCCTCAGCCAGGCACGCTGGCAGAAGAATTCTGGGAAATGAAGTCCACAAGTCATAAAAAGGGCCAAGTTTGAAGACCCCTGTTTTAAAATAAACCTGAGGGTATGTAGACCACTTTTTTCTTCAACAGATTATGTGGCCTTATAGAAACAGGGGAGCCTAGAGATCTATAAAATGATATTGTGCTTGTTCTTCTTTTAATACTGGAACTATTGTTCATTTGGATGTATACAGTACTGAACACCATCCCCAGAATATTTTAATATTTTAGACTTTGAATAAAGTCACAGACGGTAATATAAAAGCAAATATAAACAAGCACTTAGGAACATACTTGTTAATTTTTAAATCAAAAGCAGGCCGAAAATACAGTGTATGCTGCAGCAAATTATGTTATAAATCCATTTTTGTTCCTCATATCTGTTTACAAGTACATGGCAGTTCTGCAATACAACTGCAGAATTGACACTTGGCATTTTTTTTATTATGAGTTGGAATCGATCTGTGAATTATAAGAGTATTCAAGGAATACTCTTTTCAAATGAGGAAGAGTTAGGTCTTATGAAATCAAATTTTATAGAAATTCCCAATGTGTAATATCTTTGAATAATAGAGAAACATACAAAAATCCACATTTGGAATGACTAGATAGTAAGTTTATACCCATGAAATGTGACCTTTTGCTCCCATATCTTTGCTGTTGCTTTCAATATTATATATCATGTAGTGCAGTCATATTCATTTTTTTTCAAAGCATGAAAAAGTAAAGATTTAATATCAGATGTAAGAAGGATTACACTTCGGAGCAAAATAATGTGATGTGTTTAACTTACATCAGACATCAGATCACAGAAACTGGTTGAAATACTTAAGATCTTGTCACAACTGTGCATTGAGACTTAGTACAGTCTCAATATGTCTTTGTTGCTGTTTCTCCTCCAGGAGGAAAATATTTATATATATTTTGGGCCCAAAATGAGCCTGAACTGCCCTTTTAAAAACTTTGAGGTAATATACAATATTCTACTATCATAAATATGCATTTCTTGAAATATACTGTCACCTTTGAAGGTCAGCTAAACAATAATCTTTGTAAGAAATAGTTGCTTTGTTATAATTTATTTATTTATTTTATTGTATTGTAAGTTGGAAAGGACCTTGGAAGTCATCTAGTCTAACCCCCTGCTCAGGCAGGAAACCCTATACCATTTCAGACAAATGGCTGCCCAGTCTCTTCTTAAAAACGTTCAATGTTGGAGCCTCACAGCTTCTGCAGGCAGGTTGTTCCACTGATTAATTGTTCTGTCAGGAAATTTTTCCTTAGTTTTAGATTGCTTCTCTCTTTGGTTAGTTTCCATCTGCCTTCAGATGCTTTGGAGAATAGCTTGACTCCGTGTTCTTTGTGGCAGCCCCTGAGATATTGGAGCACTACTATCATGTCCCCCCTTGTCCTTCTCTTCATTAAACTAGACATACCCAATTCCAGCAACCGTTCCTTATATGTTTTAGCCTCCATTCCTTGATCATCTTTGTTGCTTTTCTCTGTACTCTTTCTAGAGTCTCAACATCTTTTTTACATTGTGGTTACCAAAACTGGATGCAGTATTCTAGGTGTGGCCTTACCACCCTTAATCTCGTTCTTCCTCTTTTTTCTTGGTATGTGAAAGGATTGGGGATCTACATGTACCTAAGTTATTAGACCATCTAATAAAACAGAAAAATGCAAGTTTTCTCTGAAAAATATTGGAGTTTCTAAATCAAATGCTACTTCCCATATCGTTGTCCATTTTAAATCTCCTTTATAAACTCAGGAGAAAGTACAATACAAACATACAGCAAACAGCCATGCTATAGATTGTGGTTATTCCCACTAGATTCAAGAAATATGGTCACTGTTACTGTTCTAAAAAATGTTGTATATAAGTGTTACTGAGCTGTGCTTGGAATACAAAGCAAAAAGAATAAAAGTAATGTTAAGTAGAAAGAAAAATTATGGTAAACTGAATTTTCCAAAAGTTGAAAGTTTTAAGTTGGTAGGCTATGTTGCAGTGTTACAGAATAGATTATCTTTCTTTGGCAACTGTGTGCAGTTAACCTTTGGGTGATTGATTTATTAAGACAAATAGGTGCATGAATGCAGACAGAATCCTGGGGCCAAAAGATTGTGATGCAACGGGTCCAATATGCCTACTGTATTCTTTTAAAAGAGCCCAGATAATATCCCTGTTGATATTTTTGTCTGAAATATTGCTATGTGGAAAAGGGGAGGGAGGGAGAAAGGGAAAGTCCCCATCATTCTAGTCCCAAATAAATCCAATCAAGTTTTAGGTAGGATGATTGGATTTTACTATCAGATATGGGCTGCAAAAATCCTGATGATTGCTAGATGGCAGCAAAAAGAGTTCTGTGTCTTCTTGCTTTCATTTAGTGTAGGGGTAGGCAACCTTGGCTCTTTTATGACTCATGGACTTCAACAGGCAAACTCCAAGAGATAGTGGAGGACAGCGAGGTCTGCCATGCTGTGGTCCTTGGGATTGTGAAGTGTCGGACGTGATTTAGTGACTGAACAATCAAGACCCTCTCGGGTTCAGGGAGTCCAATTTTTTTGCCAGCCTATGTTGAAAATAATCAAACGATCATGAGAAGTAGTAGTGGCAGTAAATGCATCAATGTTTAATATAGTAAATACTGGTAAATATAATCTATATAAAAAGTCCTTTTGAGATCTTCCATCATTATTAAAAGTTGAGATTGTGAGAAAAAGGAGTTAAGAAACATTGTTATAGATAATTCCTAAATAATTTATTAATGGAGGTATATTATATGAAAATTAGTCCCTCATTAGTGTTTGTGAATGATCCAGGAAATAATAAGTTGAGATAAATATACTAGGTAAGTACCTTGAAATGGCAATCCAGGCTTGTTTTATTATAGTACTTGTACATCTTTTTAAAATCCAAGTATAAGATATAATGCAAATGCATTATAAAAAACTTGGGAGGCTAGTTTTATTATAAGAAGAATAATTATTCATCCAACTTCAAGCATATTCAGACCGATAAGTAAAATGGTTTTGCAGAAGATATGGTTAAAGAATGAACAGGAATCCCTCCTATGCTGTCTAGCTTGAAATTAGTGTGGCCAGTATTTGAGACCTAACGTTGGTGTCAACAAAAACATGTTTTTTGCAAGTTTCAGTGGACATTCATATGGATTCTAGTATGATAATATAGTGTAACAGAAATAAAGCCTTTATTTTGATTTATTGTATAACAAAATAATTCTTGTATTTGCATCTTTGTTTCATGTTTCATCAGTCAGCATTTTTCCAAGCAATAGCTTTTGCTCTTTTGTGTGTTTTGTGAATTCACTGAATGTACTATAATTGGCTAATGCTCACAAAACCTAAATATGTGCTCTTTTTAAAAAAACAAACTTACGTTGACTTGGGTTACAATTTAAAATATACTAAATTATTGTGTTATCTTTGTTGTGTAAGTACAGTTATATTTGAAGCTTATTTCAGATGAACAGTTTGAAGCCAGATCAATGTTTATGGGACATAAATTTAAAATGAATGATATTTCTTTTGTGGTAAATGTTTAAAAAACAACCTAGATTAAATTTGTGAAATGATTCATTATTTATTTGTTGTAATTTTTAATAAGGTTCTTTCAGTCTTTAGTTCCTTTTTCAGTCATATATGTAAATAATTCATTAACCTTCTCTTTAATAATTAAAAGTAAAATTTGTTTTCACTAATTTTTTGTAATTTTATTATGGAATTTATATTACAATAATTTACAATATTTAAATTATATTTTAGAATACACAAAATAACATGAATACTTTCTAGGCATATTTTTATCCTAGCTGTATAGTTAAAAATAGGATTTATGTATTGCAAATAAATAAAAGAACAGCACCTTGTTTTTGTAAAATCAAAACCACCTTGTTATAGATCATGCTGCATGTATATAGATTTTTGACTTTGTTTGTTGCTACGCATTGTTTTTTCTACTTTTCCGAAGTGTGTTAGGGAGCTTATAGCATTTATACCTTCACCATACCTGCAGAGTGAGTAAGGCAGGCCTCTGAAGCCACCCGTTGAGGTTCATTACTAAGTTGAGACTTAATCCAGATCTTTGATCCCAGTTCAATATGCTAAGTTGTCTCACTATGTCTTTTTTCAATAAAGTTCCTTGCCACATAAGAGGCTGTTAAGTGAAACTACCATTCTTGATGGCTGTCCATGTAAACATGTCCTGGGATAAGGTTGTACCCTTGTTCTGAGTGCTTGCGTGGACTTAGGTCTTTGTAACTCTGTACATTTTCCCTGAAAATGTAAATAAGTCTTGGTTTATTACCTTTTTTAAAAAAATTCCATTTATATCGCGCCCTTCTCCGAAGACTCAGGGCGGCTTACAAGCTTTCTTGGAGGTAGCCTTGAAAAAAAACACAATATTCACTCTTCAGCTTTTTGCACTGGGCAACCAAATCAGCTAGCATGATTGGTACCACTTTGAGAGACCATTATAGAAGATAGGACGTTCCATTGTGTTCTTAACTATGGAATACATCGCATGGTAACATTATTTGTACCTTGAAATTTACTGAATCTTTTTCTTTCAGAAAAAGATGGCAAAGCGTTTCATCCCACCTATGAAGAAAAACTCAAACTGGTAGCCCTGCATAAACAGGTTCTGCTGGGACCTTACAATCCAGACATCTGCCCTGAAGTTGGATTCTTCGATGTACTTGGGAATGACAGAAGGTAAAAAAAATACTTATAAATAGAACAAATGCACTGTTTTATTTGACCAAGGCATTTTAACCTAAGATTGGACTGTGGGTTGAAATGTCAATAGTATGGTGATATCTTATACATTCAGCACCCGAGCATGTTTTAAAATTCCTGGAGGCCTGAAAAGTGGTTATTTATTGACAGAAGATTTGAATTTAGTAGTTAAACCAAACTACATACATTTAGTCTTGTTCTCAAGACAGAAATATGAATAAAAATTTTAATCACTAGTACATTTGTTTTCTTGGTGGGTCATCTGACGAGATTTTTGTGTGTGTATATGCCTTGTCATGTGAAATTCCTGGTGTTCTGGGCAGAGGTATACTGCTTTCAAAAGGATTCATGTTCAGAGCTGTTTTCTGGGAACATTTTCCTGCCTGGTTGTCTAGCATCAACTTAAGCATCAACTGTTGTGTTTATACTTAAAACTTGATAGAAAGTATTTCCTTTTTATCCCAACTCATTTTATCTCATCATTGCAGGAAAGAATGGGCTGCACTTGGTAGTATGGCAAAGCAAGAAGCTATGACAGAGTTTGTAAAGCTCCTGAATAGATGTTGTCATCTCTTTTCAACATATGTTACATCCCATAAAATAGAGAAAGAAGAGCAGGAGAAGAAAAGGTATGCTTTTGTACTTGTTTGGAACCAAATTCTAGTTCACAGATATTCCCATGGCCTTTCCTAATGATCTCTTAGTTCAGGGGTCGGCAACCTCGGCTCTTTTATGACTCGTGGACTTCAACTCCCAGAATTCCTGAGCCAGCTATGCTGGCTCAGGAATTCTGGGAGTTGAAGTCCACGAGTCATAAAAGAGCCGAGGTTGCCGACCCCTGTCTTAGTTCTTATTATTTTGTAACAGTCTTGATGATGAAGTTATTTGCTTGCCTGCAGTTTTTGTTTCCTTATATTACAAATATGAGGATTATTAGTAATATTTTAAATGTTGCCTAAATATATAACTGGTCATTAGTGCATAAGAATCTTTGTAAATATGTAATGTGGTTTATAGTAGAATCAGTTCAAAACTCCATGTTCATTTACTGTGGTTAGAGAAATAGCATATAATCTAGTATCTTGCCCAATATTTTGATTGATATCAAAAAGTTAAATGTATTTGCTTTTAACAGAATTTTTGTTGCTTATTGATGGTATTCGTTACAAAAAATTCATCTTGTGAAGGAACATGTTTTGTTCTGTTTTTCATTGCATCAGAATTAGATTCGTTGCATTTTCCTGGGTTTCTTGGGTTATTCTGATGCATAATAAGAAATTACAATTTACAATTTTCTTTCTGAGAAGAGGTATTTAAGCCTTCTGTGTTACCTTTGAGTTGTTTTGTAATCTTATTATGCAGTCATCATTGTGAGTGATTCCAGGGTAAGTTTCCCTAAGATTATAGTTAGAGAAATTGCACTACAGTAAAACCATGATTTAAAAGAATATTTGAAAAAAGGTGTTCCTTTAAATCCAAATATCTGTTAAAATCTAAATTGACATAATTGACATTTTGCATCAATTGACGCAAATGATGTCAATTACTTAAATATATAAATTATGTGAAATGCCTACACAGCTTTGGAAACAACAGATTTTACTGTCATTGGGGGTGAAGTCCAAAGTAAAAAAAAACAATCTCTCGAGAGCAATTTCATAGTCTACTGATTAGGGATAACTGCAAAATCAAGGTTTTGGTGTATGTTCCCACAAATAATCTAATCAAGTAGGACATTAGATTGCTAATAGATTAAATCATAGGTCTTTTCATCCAACATTCTCAACTGGTTCAAAAAAGTATCTTGCGGGACAGCATCTGCTTTCTTGTGCTCCCCCACAGCGGATAGTGGAGCTGTATGCCCTTGACTAGTGGAGAAAATAGAACTCTTCTGATACTAGCCATTGATAGTTTTATGGAGATAAATTTTATATGAGTTCTTTATTGTTAAATTCAGTGACGGATTGGAGATTGAAACTTCATTCTTCATACTGCAGCATGAGAAGCTGCACAGAATTACAGAATAATTGATAGATACAAATATTACAGGAGAGAAGAGGAGGAACGTAGGCAACGTGAAGAAGAAGAACGAGAGCGTTTACAAAAAGAGGAAGAGAAACGCAGGCAAGAAGAGGAAGAGAGACTCAGACGGGAAGAAGAGGAAAGACGGAGAATAGAAGAAGAGAGATTCCGAATGGAACAGCAAAAGTAGGACTCAGTAACACATGATTTGTCATATCATATTTGTGTCTTTTTTTAAAAAAATGAACGTGGGATTATCCCTTTTATTCTTACATTAATGGAAATGCCAACTTGCCCAAGGCCATACAAATAATTTTTATAAATGGCTAAATATTTTTAAAATTATGTTTTGGGACCTCAAGTGATATACAGAAGGAGTAAGCTGAAGTTTACAAGAAATAATTTTTGTAGAGAACAGACTTGTAGATTCAACCTGTTATTTACATTCAACCTTTTATTATTGACAGATAAATCATTTTTGAGATCACTTAAAATACTGAAGGCAAATCTTTGAGGGAGATGGGAAGTTTTCTAAATTTGATAAAAGTTATTCAAAGGTGTATCTAAATTCATGTACTGATGGGACTAGGAACAAGCCCATTGGAAGAGAGTTTTGCTAGAAAGTTTCAGAACTACAGAGCTTCAAGGAGCACTAAACCATCAAATCCAACAATACGGAAATTTAAATTACTGCAGTGTTATCTAGCTTCTGCTTGAAGTATAAAAGAATCTATCATTTCTTCACGTAATTGGTTTTACTGTTAAACTGTTAGAAAGTGTTTTTTCTTAATGTTCAGTTAGAATATTATTTTCTGGTATCTTGATTGCAACAGGCTTTACCCTTGTGTGACATCTTTCCAGGTATTTGAAATCACATTCATCCTCAGTTTTTTATTCTTTAAGACTATAAACAGTTTAATTTCCTTAAAACTCTTTTCATACAACTTAGTTTCTAGTCTCTTGCTTGCTACTCTTCTTTGAACCTGTACTACTGTGTCTGAATTTTAGTATTGGGATTAGAATTTACCATTTACACTGAAAAGTTACATTTAGCATGAACTCTTAGATTAACCTGAAAGATACAAAATTCTTCTCTGAATGCTTAAAGGTGAAATTGCAATTGGGAGATGCTGTTAGGTTCTTGCGGATGCATCATCAGAATTTCAAAGGCAAGCCTGAGACAGCCAACATTTATGTGGCTTTTACTCTGGCAGGAACTGAGTTCATTAAATAGGTTTTAAATAGAGAAGATAAAATTTAGAGAGTTTTCTTAAAAATAAGATTTGGGGATTACTGCTGTTGGGAAATTGAATGAAAGCTCTTTATGTCTTTTTTATTCTGGAATCTGATCCTGAGATAATATGGACACTGCAGATTGTAAGGCTTTCCCCCAATCAATTTGGTGTTTGTTCTTGATACAAAAAAGGATATGATTTATTTATTGGATACAGTTTTTTGAGGCATTCATTGGTTGTCTAATGTGTATTGTAGAATAAATGTAATTCATCTTTTGAAGGAATTGTTGAGAAGCGAACTATATTTTTAGACATTGTGAAAAGCAAATATCCCATATTCATTATTTCTATATATACTGTGTATATTAGAAGCGATTATTTCTCATATTTTGTGTGAGTGGAGCCAAGTGAGCACAAATGTCTTTTTGAGAAAGTGAGAAATACCATGTTTTCCTGAAAATAAAGACCTACCCTGAAAGTAAGCCCTAGCCTAATTTTGTGGGAAAAGCCAGCCACAGAGGCACTCGACCGAGTTGTACCCATGCAGCCCTTGACCCGGTGCAGATCCCAATGGGCTCCATGGTTTTCTATGGAGCTCCGGGAGATGAAGCGTCGGAGACGGGGCCTAGAGAGCTGTTGGAGGTCCAGCCGATCTTAATCCGACCAGTTGCGACTAAGGTCGTTCACGAGATCTTATCTCGCGGCGATGAGGATGGCAAGGTCTAACCACTTTGCTACACTCATCGCGTCCGCAGATAATCGCCCAGCCGCCCTGTTTAGGGAGACTCACTCCCTCCTTAATCAGGAGGTGAGGGAGGAGCCCTTGCAGGGTCGTGCCGAGGAGTTTAGCCGATATCTGTCGGACAAAATCGCTCGGATTCGGACCGATTTGGACTCCGACTGGGCAGAGACTGACGATGAGGACACGGGCAGTTTTGTCGATGTTATCTGGGAGGAGTTCGATCCTGTGACTCCTGAAGACGTGGACAGGATCATGGGGAAGCTGAGCTCCACCACGTGTTTATTGGACCCGTGCCCCTCCTGGCTGGTTTATGCGGCCTGGGATGGGACACGAGGCTGGCTCCAGGCAGTGATAACTGCTTCCTTGAGTGAGGGTAGTTTTCCCGCCGCCTTGAAGGAGGCGGTGGTGAGACCCCTCCTCAAGAAGCCTGCTCTGGACCCAGGTGTATTAAACAACTTTCGTCCGGTCTCCAACCTTCGCTTTCTTGCGAAGGTTGTTGAGAGCGTGGTGGCGCATCAGCTCCCTTTGTTCTTGGAGGAAGCTGATTATCTGGACCCGTACCAATCGGGTTTCAGGCCCGGGTACAGCATGGAGACGGCATTGGTCGCGCTGGTGAATGATCTCTGGCGGGCTCGGGACAGGGGTTGTTCCTCTGTCCTAGTCCTGTTAGACCTCTCAGCGGCTTTCGATACCATCGACCATGGTATCCTGCTGCGGCGTCTCAGAGGGTTGGGAGTGGGAGGCACAGTTTTTCAGTGGTTCTCCTCCTACCTTCTGGGACGTTCGCAGTCGGTGTTGGCAGGGGGGCAGAGGTCGACCTTGAGGCCTCTCATTTGTGGAGTTCCCCAGGGATCGGTCCTCTCGCCTCTCCTGTTCAACATCTATATGAAGCCTCTAGGTGAGATCATTCGTGGTTTTGGAGTTGGGTACCAACAGTATGCTGATGATACCCAGCTTTTCATTTCAACCCCAAACCACCCCAGTGATGCCCTCGACGTGATGTCCCGTTGCCTGGAGGCGGTCCGGATCTGGATGGGGAGGAACAGGCTTCGGCTCAACCCTGACAAGACTGAGTGGCTGTTCGTGCCGGCATCCCGGGAAATTCAGATTATTCCATCTCTTACTATGGGGGGTGAGTTATTGCCCCCCGTAGATAGGATGCGCAACTTGGGGGTCCTCCTAGATTCACAGCTCTCTTTAGAAGATCATATAGGAGCTGTGACTAGGGGGGCCTTTGCCCAGGTTCGCCTGGTGCGCCAGTTGCGGCCCTATCTGGACCGGGATGCCTTACGTACAGTCACTCATGAGCTCGTGACCTCTCGTTTGGACTACTGTAATGCTCTCTACATGGGGCTGCCCTTGAAGACCACTCGGAGGCTTCAACTGGTGCAGAATGCAGCTGCGTGAGTTGTGCTGGGGGTCTCCCGATACTCCCATGTTACACCTTTGCTCCGCGAGCTGCATTGGCTGCCGGTTGCCCTCCGGGTGAGATTCAAGGTGCTGGTAATGACCTACAAAGCCCTACATGGCATGGGTCTGGATTACCTGCGGCCAGCGTCAACTTCCCTCCGCCCAGTGCGCTCCCACAGAGAGGGCCTCCTCAGGGTGCCTCCAATCAGAGAATGTTGACTGGTGGCCCCCAGGGGGAGGGCGTTCTCTGTGGGCGCGCCAGACCTGTGGAACTGCTTGCCGGTTGAGCTCTGGATGGCCCCCAACCTTCGCTGCTTCCGGCGGGATCTAAAAACCTATTTATTTGAGCAAGCCGGCCTGGTCTGATGGGTTTGGGGGTGGGTTTTAATATGGTTTTAACTATTGTATATATTGGGCATAATTATTTAATTGTTTTTTAACTTTTGTATTTTGTATTTTAATATTTATTGCCCTGTACACCGCCCTGAGTCCTTCGGGAGAAGGGCGGTATAAAAATTCAATAAATATAAATATAATATAATATAATATATATATAAGCCCTGCCCCGAAAATAAGCCCCAGCTATGGTAGGATCGTCAGCCAGACGGAGGGTGTAGCCAGCTGACATTGCTCGCGTTGGGAGTGCCTATGGGGGGAGGAAGATTTCTTCCCCTCCCCCTTCTCCCCAAGCAATTGCCGCTTGGCTCTTGTAAGGGACTAGAAAAGGGGCTGAAAGGACCCCAAAAACAAGACCTAGTGCCTTTTTTGGAGACCAAAAATAAAAAAAAATAAAAAAGACCAGGTCTTATTTTCAGGGAAATGAGGTATTTGTAATTCAATCTTTTGATTACTACATTTGACTTAAGGGTTCATATTCCACTTGTATTCTCCTGCAAACCTTACTAATATGTTTTAGAAATAAAACATTCTGTGTCCTAGTTACGGAAACCAATTTGCTCTTAGTATGAAGAAAAGTTAATTTACTGTGTTTGAATCGAGTTAAGTAGCTGCTCTTCCTACGTCTGCCGAGTTATTCACTGGAGCAATCTGTTCTTAATTCAGGCAACAGATAATGGCCGCATTGAACTCTCAGACTGCTGTCCAGTTCCAACAGTATGCAGCCCAACAGTACCCAGGCAACTATGAGCAGCAACAAATCCTAATTCGTCAGCTCCAGGAGCAGCATTATCAACAGTATATGCAGCAACTTTATCAGGTCCAGCTCGCACAGCAGCAGGTATAGTACACCATGGTAGCAATGCGACAGAATAGCAGCTTTTTAATTTTCTACTGAAACTGAAACTCCTTATACTGTAGGTACTTCTGAAGCTAGAATAAATTCTAATAAGAATAAATCTTTATAAAGCTAGAATAAATTCCAATAATATGTCTTACAGCCAAGTGGCAGCACCTAGGCAACCAATGGTGATCTTGAAAAACTGAACAAGTTCCAGACTAACTAGTGTTTGGATGGGACTCTATCGGGAAATCCAAGGGCTATAAACTAAGTTGGGAATTTGAAAGAACATTTTGAAAAAAAGATGGTGGTAAATCACTGTTGTATAATTACTGGGAAAACAATATGGATATATTAATAACACCAGGAGAGCTTGGTATTTTATGTATTGTAACATGAATATGTTCATGCAGTCACCGGGAGACCGAAATATAATGATTTATGTGTGTGTGCATGTTGTTACAGTTTTTAAAATTCTGTTTAAATTGATACGTACATTAGGTGACTCCTGTCAAATACATTGCACACTTTTGTGGACTTTGCAATAAGTGCTCTTTTTTTAAATTTCTAGGCAGCTTTACAGAAACAGCAAGAAGCAGCTGCTACAGCTTTAGTTACATCAGTATCAAAGGCAAATTCAGCCACTGCAGGGGAAATCTCATCAGTCAATGGACAGGCTAGTGCACATGCAGGCAGCCCTGAAAAAGATCTGGAAATAGATGCTTTAGAAGAAGCACTAGAGAATGGACCAAAAGGTATGACTGATGTTTATTGGACTCTTTGAAACACAATAAATAGTTTGAGTATTTAATATCGTATTTAGTACAGAATATAGATACCCGCTTTTGTTGTTTTTGACTAAAGCCTGTATGTGCCCCCTTTTCTAATGATTGGAACTAATGGCCTGCAGATCAGTGGCTTACTGCCTTGTAACTATGCAGAGTGCAGAATCCTATTCATAGACAAAAATTGGATAAGTAAAAATTGGTGGAGGAAAAATGCAGTTTCTTGTGGTCTTTCATTTGGGGTTTTAAGGTAGCATCGTGTTGTTGTTAGTTGCGAAGTCGTGTCTGACCCATCGCGACCCCACGGACAACGTTCCTCCAGGCCTTCCTTCCTCTACCATCTAAGAAACTGCTTTATTACTGGACTATTGCTGCTGATTAGCCCAATATTGTTTACACTGACCTTGGCTCCTCATCTGTACCAAGACAGGACATGGCATATAATTGGAAATTTAACCCTTGCTTACAGACAAGCCTTTAGGTGATTCAAACCTGCTATGAGGTTTTGGCAGAGTGAGACTGCTTTACATCTAGGCCTACTAAATAATTTGGAAAGTGTAGCCCTGTAGTGTAGTTATTCTCTGTACTGTGGTTCTTAATCTATTGATATACCATCCCAAGACAATTATGTTGAAAAATGTAAATTTCCTTAGCTTTGTTGCACTTTCTTTTATCCCTCCTCCTTTTTAGAATCAATTCCAGTCATAGCAGCACCCTCCATGTGGACACGGCCCCAAATTGCTGATTTCAAAGAGAAGATTCGCCAGGATGCAGATTCTGTAATCACAGTGGGCAGAGGAGAAGTAGTGACAGTTCGAGTTCCAACACATGAAGAGGGCTCTTATCTTTTCTGGGAGTTTGCTACAGACAATTATGACATTGGTTTTGGGGTATATTTTGAATGGACAGACTCCCCTAACACAGCTGTCAGTGTTCATGTTAGCGAATCCAGTGAAGATGAGGAAGAAGAAGAAGGTATCTTATTTATATACTTAGCAAAGATTTAAATGTCTTGGAGATACACTCAGTTTATCACATCTTTGTTCTACATTATTTGTTAGTAAAAAAAACAACCCAAATCTTATAGCTACCTTATTTGAAATTTGCGAAGTTGATTCTAATATTTGAATGCAGGTGGGAAATAATAAATGCTGAAATAATCTTCTTTTATCCTGGGTAATTCCAAAGATGTTAGGACTGTGATTCTCAGAATGCCCAGCTAACCATTGGGTTAAGTCATTGTAAGCTGAAAGTTATCAATTGGGAAGCATGTTTAATAAGTTAATATTCCTTTCACAATTATTGTTGTAAATGACTACCGACTCCCTTGATATTACAAGGTTCTTCAGTATAGTATTGTGATTTTCCGAATTCTCTTTTGCTGTACAGTAACCTTCATTTATAAGGGACGCGGTGGCTCAGTGGGTTAGGACGCTGAGCTTGTCGATCAGAAGGTCGGCAGTTTGGCGGGTCGAATCCCGAGTGCCGCATAACAGAGTGAGCGCCTGTTACTCGTCCCAGCTTCTGCCAACCTAGCAGTTCGAAAGCACGTAAAAATGCAATTAGAAATATAGGGACCACTACGGTGGGAAGGTAACAGCGTTCCATGCGCCTTTGGCATCTAGTCATGCCGGCCACATGACCACGGAGACGTCCTCGGACAAACGCTGGCTCTTTGGCTTTGAAATGGAGATGAGCACCGGCCCCTAGAGTCGGAAACGACTAGCATGCATGTGCGGGGGAACCTTTACCTTTACCTTTAACCCTCATTTACTGAACGGTCTGTATGATATTTTCTTCATAATTGGATTGGTGAGCAATTGTCCTAACCATTGTGTGATAAAAACAGGTAGTCCTCGGGTTACAGTGGCAATTAGACTGGGGTTGTATCAGGTGACCATGCTTTACAGTTGACATCATAATCCAAGAACATTGTTAAACGGGTAATCAAGCAGAGCCATGCAAATGCAGGAAGCCAAGAAAAAGAAAGGCGCACTGCAAGTGCAGAAAGGCAAGGGGAGGAGGGAGTGAGCCCAGGAAAGAGGGTGTGGTGTGCATGTGAGTGTAGCCGCAGGAGGACTTAACCCGGGTGACTTGTCACCTTCGCTGCTGACTTCCCCATTGACTTTGTGAAAAGCTGGCAGGGAAGGTGGCAAATGACAATCACATGACCGTGGGGGTGCTGTAACCAGTCATTTAGTGCCAGCTGGTTATCAAGTACCTGAATTGTGATTGCATGTCCACAAGCGTGCTGTGATGGCCAGAACTTCTTGGACTGATCTTAAGAATTAGTTGTTTAATACTGTCACAACTTTGAACAGTTACTGAATCAGTCAGTAAGTGAGGACTAGCTGTAGTTTCATAGCATCCAGTTTCCTAAGTTTTGGCAACTTCAAAGAGCAAGAAGAATGACTTTGTGGGTGCCTGGTAAATGTATATGTATTCTTTGCTAGTTGCATGTTTAAGTTAGAATCTTAATTTACATGGAACTCGTAGTACAAGCTGGCAGGACAATTAACTCAAATTATTTCATTTGCACTAATTTAATTTTGAATTGAATTTAATCAATTCAATTCATTTATTAATGAAATAAGTATTGACATTTATGGAGCCCATCCTTTCACTATTCCTTCGTGGAAGACAACCTTTTAGCAACTTTGATTATATTAACAAATAGCCTTACACTTCCATTTACCAAAACTGTAGGAAAACAGTGCTATTACAACTAGGCCATTTTGCTCCATTATCATGAGGATAATAATTCTGCTGCACTTTATTGTCCTAAAAAATTGGATCAAGATTTTACTGAGAAATCACATAAACATTTTTTTAATTGTCTATTAACATCATCCATCCACATATATCTTCCAGGAGATAACTGAAGAAAGTTTCAAAACTATGATCTTCATTTTATTAGGCTCTAATAATGGTAGAAATGGAATTGTCTAAAAGTATAAATCAACTCTAAAATAATGGAATTAAATGTAACACTTGTTATTCTGTATTTACATTGACCAAAAGCATTCATTCATTAGTTAAGAAGATTGCCCCAGATCGCAGTGAGTGAATTAATTTCAGTTGCTTCTTTGCAAATCGTGGTATCGAAATGTCATGCTTTCTTACCCACACTGTAAATTGTTTAAGGTTGTGCAGTTGGATTATTTGTATTGATCATTATCTATAAATAATTGATTGCGGGACTTATTTTGCATTAAGCATTATGCAGTAATTAATACTTTATTTTTGTCTCTTTCTCAGAACATGCTAGTAGTGAAGAGAAAGCCAAAAAGAATGTGAACAAGCCTCAGCTAGATGAAATAGTGCCTGTGTACAGAAGAGACTGTCATGAAGAAGTGTATGCTGGCAGCCATCAGTATCCAGGGAAAGGAGTCTACCTTCTTAAATTTGACAACTCTTATTCACTATGGAGGTCAAAAACAGTTTACTACAGAGTGTATTATACTAGATAAAGCTCTTATGTTGTTGGAGGTTGGGGTGGTGCGGAAGACATCATGTTATTTGGAATGTACATCGATCATACTGGACTATTTGACTTCGTTATCCCGTTTAATGTATCTGTGTTGTGTGTGCGAATGTGTGTGCTTATTAATTTTGATACCAGGAATGAGGCTATTATCTATAGATCATTCTAATGAGATGGGTGGGGCTAGGATCTCCCATCTTTTCTGGTGATGGTTCTTTGTCAGAAGTCAAGACAAAAGTGAACTGAATTGACTTTCAAAATGCTTTCAGTTCCAAGGCACGCATGCACGCACACACACACACAAACACACACCGGGAGATGTTTCATTAGTGGCAGTCTTGATGTTGCCTGATGTATAAACTTTGAACTTTTAAAACAAATCTGTTAGCTGTCATTTGATGGTACCAGCCTTACTTGTGGAGAGCAGGGGAGTTGGATGCCATCTGCACTGTAGCAAGCAAGTTTCTTAATACTGTGTTTGAATGTCAGATTTTTACACCATTAAACTTGAAACCTTAGTGGATGCAGTTTAGAAAAGTATTTGCTGTCTGTTCTCATTGAAAAAAAATACTTGGAGCCTAGTATAATATGATTTTGGATGAGATAAAGAAATGTGTGTGTGTGATGTGCACGCATGCAAGCAAGTGTCCTTGTCAAAAGGTGTGCACGCCCATGAGTGTACATATACACAAATACATGCATATGCTTACCTATATACATCAGGGATGTTTTATTTTGATCACAGACTTATAAAGAATTGATTTTGGGCATCAAGAAAATAACAGATATCTATCTTTCCCTTGTACCCGTTGCTATTCCTAGGATTGGTTTGTGTATTATTTTTAAACAAAGACATAACAGTTGGATAAAACTCTAGATTTGTCTCACCTAAAATTAATGAGATCCACTCTTGCTTTTGAAATTTGTGACAAAACAGGTATATATATATCAGACATTCCTTTTGGAGTACATGTCTTTTGGAACTGTATAGGTAAATGTCCTTATACATAATACATTTGTCTGCACTGGTTTTATAATCTAGGGATCTTTTCCTTTTTTGTAAACTGAAGCTTCCACTTCCACTTTATGTATTATCAGAGAAGTTTGCATTATTGCAGAATAAATATTGCACTAACGTTCTTAAAATCACTGCCAGGCTCAACCCTATCTTAATTTTAGGTTACTTTTCATTTTCCAACACATGCCCTCTTATTCTTTCACAATAAGAATATTCCAACGTTCATATCAAGACTAGACCAAAACTAAAATTACATATTTGCTCAACAATGATTAAAAGTGGATTTTTGTTCTTCATTTCCAGTTATATAACAATTCTTGTATGGACTATGCTTCCCAAAAGCAAGGTAGGAGTGCAGATGTTAAAAAATCAGTTTGTAGAGGTGTGTTATGCTTGACATCCACATCACCATTTTTTCTTTGTGGAATAATTCTTTGGAATGGCTGACATATTTGTTCTACTGCAAATAAATATGTTGGTATTTTGGACATTCTGTTTGAATATTTGTATATACATGATGTTTTTTCTTTCTTATATCTTACAAAGAGTTATCTTATTTGATTTAGCGTTTTAAGCTTCTGTCCAACTAATGCTGTCAGGACAGCTCTGCTCTAACATGTTGTTTCCTCATGTGTACATAATACTGTATAAGCAATGGAATTGAAAAATAATTTGCTTTTTCAAAGCTGTTATTTTAAAAGGAAATTAGAGGCAGGCATTTATTCTGTTCCATTTGTTTTCATCCATACAAATTATGATCTAAAACTACAAATATGTTGGAGAGCAATACTTGTAAACAACAGCATTTTTTTGCTGTCAGGCTTTGTGGATATCCAAACTCCAAAAGTTGCCTCTTACTGTTAAATAGTGCAGATAAGTGCGCTTTCAAAATATCTTGGAATAATATATTTAATCTGAATTAAAAATGATTATATGTATCTTCTGTCTTTTTCTTAAGTTCTATCAACATTACCTGAGTGAGGGAAAGTACAGATATAATACTAGAAATGTCCCTTTAATGAACACTTTTTAAACTATATTTTTAACTCAGAGATTAAGTCAAACTATGTTTCATTAGCATGTATTTATTTTTATATATTTCTTTGCCTAATAACATAAGTTTAATTTGCATGATTTGCCCATGGCTTCAGAAATGTTTCTGCCTCCAGAATTCAGATTAATTAGGCAATATTGCAAGAGTTAAATTGAAGGTTGATACTGAAGAGATGCTAAAAGAAAAAGAAAAAAAAGTAAAAGCTACTATGTGGATTGGTAATATGAGGCCACAGTTGGGGGAGGAGGGATAATGTAGGTCAGATCCCCCATAGCTATCATTGGAAAAATTCCTCAAAAAGTGCACAGATATTCAAATGAGTTGTATGAAAGCCATATAACAGATCCAGGTCAAAATTTGAGGTCCTAAAATTGAAGCTAATGCTGACTACTTTCCACCAGCCACTCATGTGAATCTACTCAAGCCAGACTGCAAACCAGGAACAATTGTGATCCAAGAAGGTACAGAAAATAATTCCAGACAACTAGACAATTGAACCAAGCCACTAAAATCTGAGTAACGTTGGATATACTTTAAAAATTTTATGTCACTTACTATTCTCATTCTAGTTGCAGAGTTTGAGCTAGCCTGGAACCAATGAGATGTACAAGGAACCAATATTCTAAATCTTCTTTTCTTTGAAGTCAGAACATTTAACAGAATTTAGGAATGTAAGTGCATTGCTACATGTCCCCAATGAATTGTGTGTGTTTATCATACTTGTAATCTCGGTTACCAAAGGTAACATTTCAATGAATATATGTGAAAACAATTTTTCTGGCCAAATGTTTTCTTATCTAAAATTCAGGAATCTTTCTAGTAAACATGATATCTAATATCTGTGAAGAGTCTCAGTCATCCAAGTCATGGTTTTCTCAAAGGTGTTTTTTTTTCCAAAGGCAACTGGACTATGTTTTTAATCTTGAGGAAGAAGACACTTCGCTTGTCATCCAAGAAGCTTCATCAGTTCTGACTGGACGGTGGGGTGATGGAAAGATTAGTTCTGACCATCCTTCCATCCCACCCATCATCCAATCAACTGATGAAGCTCCTTGGATGAGAAGCGAAACATCATCTTCCTCAAGGGAAAAAAGAATTTCTTCCTCAAGGAAAAAACAGAGTACAGTTGCCTTTTGGGAAAAAAGCACCTTAGAGGTGATATCTAACACACCATACTATTTAATCCCCTGTGTAATTTTCAAGCAGTGCTAAAATGTAATTGATTGTATCTTATATTGAGAGCCAGTTTGGTGTAGTGGTTAAAACACCAGGCTAGAAACTGGGAGACTGAGTACTAGTCCCACTTTGCACAAGGAATGAGCTGGCTGGCTTTAGGCAAGTACACTCTCAGCCCTAGGAGGAGGGGCAGTAGCAAACCACTTCCGAAAATGTTGCCAGAAGAAAAACAAAGCCCTGGAGGGGCTAGTCTTCACCATTGCTGAGAGTCAACATGGATTCAAAGGCACAAAAAATAACGCCAAATCTGTGTGTTACTTTAAAATAATGAATGGCTATTTTAAAATCAAATCTATCTCCTTATTGGTATAGATTATATAATTTATGTGGGGAATAAAAAAAATTAGAATTAAAATGTTAAGTTGAAAGTTCAAATGTCTGCAAGAAAAAAAAGGACTGGGGCAGCCACAAATAATATACATGCAAAACAGTAAAAAAAGCATTGATTTTCAATGTGACACAGTTTTTCTATATGATAAATTATAGCTGTGGATGATTTAGTAATATAATTAATGTGAGAGGAGTAATTAGATTTGTGGTAATAAAAAGTATCTTAAGTGATCCTGAACTACTACTAGATAGGAAACAAAAAATACAATCTCTATTAAAGTTGTATCTAGTATTCTAAAACAGATATTAAAAAACAATTAAAAAAGAATCACACAGATTGAGATTTAGCCATGCTTCCTGTTGAGAATGAGGGGGGGGGGTGTGCGCACACGCGCGCATGCTTTTCTATCTAGCTGAAGGAGTAAATATGAATGCTAATGTTGGCTAATTAATTCACATTGCATATCCCTCAACCTTTGGGGTCTTGTATTACACCTGACAAGATGACAAAAAAATGGAACCAGTCAGATAAATTACAGTGACCAGGTCTTTTAGAAAAACATATACCTTTACATTTAAAAAATGGGAAAAATAATTATCATTCAACTTACAACCAAAATAAAAATAGCAAAGTAATACTACAATATAGGATTTCATTCAAAATAAAAAGGTAATGAAGGTAACCCTGTGACAGAAAGTCTGTCTAACGCTAAAGATCACACAGGTAGTCCTCGACTTACATTCATTTGTTTACTGACTGAAGTTAACGGCACTGAAAAGTGACTTATTTCATACTTACAGCATTGCAGCATTCCCGTGCTCATGTGTTCTAAATTCAGACACTTGGTAACTGGTATATATTTATGATGGTTGGAGTGTCCTGGAGTCATGTGATTACCTTTTATGACCTGAGAAGCAAAGTCAATGGGCAGCCAGAGTCACTTAACAGCTGTGTTACTAACTTAACTGCATTGATTCACTTAACGACTGTGACAAGAAAGCTTGTAAAATGGGGCAAAAATCACTTAACTGTCTTGCTCAGCAACAGAAATTTTGGGCTCGTTTGTGATCCTAAGCTGAGGACTTCCTAGATTCTGGTGAAAAATTGTATTAATATTAGATTAAGCTTTCTGATTAAAATCCTGCCTCCCTAACTGGTTTAATTCTCAGAAATTTTTAAAAGCATATAGACATGAACAGAAAAAAAGTCCCTCTCGAAAAGATACTGAAAATACTTTATTTATTTTATTTTATTTTTATTACATTTATATCCCGCCCTTCTCCGAAGACTCAGGGCGGCTTACAAGCTTAGCAGTAGCCTTCATTCTATGTATATGCCTGCTTATTAGGGCTTTCACACACCCCCGCAAGCGGCATTATTACAAAGTCAGCTTAATTGCCCCCAACAATCTGGGTCCTCATTTTACCTACCTCAGAAGGATGGAAGGCTGAGTCAACCTTGAGCCTGGTGGGATGCGAACCTGCACTAATTGCAGGCAGCTGGTGTTACTTAAGGAGGCATTAGCCCACTGCTCCACCAAGGAGCAGTGGGCTAATGCCTCCTTAAGTAACACGCAATTAAGTAACACGCAATTAGTAGGCCAAGGTGAAACTTCCTTGCAAGGTGCATTGGTAGACCAGGTTATTTGAGGGACCTCTCTCCCATGATTTCTGCCTGGCTAGTATATGCCAACACATTTGGTATACTCTAAATTCCTTTGATGAAAATGTGCCAAGACCCATGTGCCTTCTCTGTTGCTGTGCTTGCCCTCTATAGAATGAAATGTGTGGGTGGCTCCTACCCTGCTGGGGTCCCATAAGGCCTTGGGTTAAGATGCAGGAACCCCTTATTTGGATAGGTTTTGTCTGTGTTTTTGTGTGGAGCAACCAAATCCCATCTTGTTTTGTACTATAATGTGTTTTTATAGTTTTATTATATTGAACTGCGTAGAGTTCGTTTAGAGTTGGGCAGTGCCTAAACTGAAATAAATAAATAAGCAGGTCATTCAATTTTCATCTAACTGGTATTTCATTGATTTGTTTAATGTATTTTTAGTTTACTTTCATCTACACCGTGTAGATATATGGCATCTAAAAGATAACACACAAAAAAAGATGAAGGGAAAAACAAATTCAGAAACTAATTCTTAAAGTTTCTGTTACTTAGAAATGAAATCCAGGATAACTTTATATATTGCCCATGGTTTCTTAACCATCATTTTGTTGAACAATCATCTAATACAAACCTTTATTATTCCTAATAGCCCAGGGGTGTCAAACTCACAACATGATGTTTTGTGACATATTGTGTCTTTTTTGCCATTGCCAGCAATGCGGTGGGCACGGTTTTGCTATGATGCATCCGGCCAGCAGGCCGGCAGTTTGACACCCCTACAGTAGCCCCAGACAGCATAGTCAATAGTAATGGATGCTTTGAATTGTAGTTCAGTCACATCTCTAAGGTTATAGGATCCCTTCCCCTGCACTATATAAATGTTGCTAGCTTTAGATAGCTACCTTGGAATAAATGAATAAATAAACAGAAATAATATACTCTGATATTCTACTAATCATGTTATTAAAAGCAATTAAAGTAAAATATATTGATTTTCTTTAGCTGGAGACAATTATCTTCAACTTCAGTGGATGAACCAATGTTACAATTCAGAAGATTGGTTCTTTTCCTCAATCCTACCAGCTCATTGTGGAAGGCTAAAATCTGTTGAGTAAAAAGAAACATTAAACACGTGTAGATTCTCTTGTGTTGCCAAGAGGTTGAGCCCTGTTTTTCTTGGCTCTCAGAACTTAAGTATTGTGCATATCAGAGCCTGCACACAATGCCATCCTGTAGTTAATCCAGGCTCACAATTATCCCTCCATTTCATTTCTCTTTTAAGCGTGTTTGAGGCCTTCGGTGAAAAACAACTCTCTCCTCATCACCCTGCGCAGAACTGCCTCTATGATTGACCTACAGCTGAAAGCTAAAATGAGGTTTCGTTGGCAGCCTATTATTAGAACTGAATTAGTTATTCAAGGCCCTAGCTGAATAGTATCCAGATGGTTAATAACCTTGTGTTACTTATTGGTAGACTTTGAGGAAATTATGCTTTTTAGAACCAATTCATTTTTGGTTGATTTGACAAGTTTATACCCCACCCCACCCCACAAAATGGAAGAAACCCTTGACCTTGGTGTTTCAGGGTAAGTAAGAAAAAAGTATTGCACTGCTAAATCCAAAATACTTTGAACGTTCTGGAGAATAGAAATGCAGTAGTGTGGTATAGTATGGCAGTCCTGAAGAATACATTTTGTTAGATCTGTGAAGGAGTTGGTAAACTAATTCCTTCCAAATAATTCTGGATTGCAATTCTCACAATTCCCACTTAGTGAGAATTTACCATTAGCTTGCAAAACCCTGTCCTAGCTTTTCTTCTCTCAAGGCCTCATCCCCTGTTTCTGGAGTGGCAGACTAAAGTAATGTTGCTTTTGTTATTATGACAATGTTGTATTGCAAGCTCTGCCCCTTTTAGGGAGGGCTGTGCAATGTCACAATGCAGGTAGAAAAGGGGAGTGACTTGCATCGCAACACCACCGAGCTGCTGTCAGTCTGATTCCCTGGGTTCCCTTGCCTGGTGGCTATTACTGGTAAATTCTTATCTCTAATGTACTTCATATTAATTTATTTTACAACTTAAAATTAAGGTAGTTTTCTTTGTGTATTGTAATATGAAAATCCATCCTATATGGCTATCCAAATATAACAGAACTAAAGCCATAGGTGTTAAGATTTGTAGTTCAGCAACATCTCAAATATCACATCACAATCTCTGTGATACATAATTAGAACCCAAATCCCCAGGGCCCTGTAAGATTTTCTGCAGCTCTTAGAACCATCTCCATCAATTAACCAAAAAAACAAACAAAACCCCAGAATAAAATAACATTATGTCTTCCCACCATTGTGAAGTTGGTAACTTGGAAGATGTTATGTCTTATATTGGCTCATCGTAAAGAAAAATCTAAAACTTCTCCACAAATCAGATTGAAAATAAAATGGCCTTAGCCTCCTTGCCTACTCTGAAAAAGATAAAATGTAGTATTTTCTATGCTTGCTGAGTCACATGATGATAGCAATAGCAATATCACTTAGATTTATATACCACTTCATAGTGCTTTACAGCAGGGCTTTTCAACCGGTGGTACATTGGCAGGTGGTACACGGCCATGCCCAGCCTAGCCAAGTGTAGCCGAGGAGGGAACAAGCCAAAGTGGAGCAGTGCAGGACTTCCCATGAGAGAATCCTCGAGAGCTGTGAAGCTGCTGGGGAAAGACAAAGGCCCCAGGATCGAGAAAGGAGGAGGAAGGGGTGGAGGCAGGAAGGGATATAAAAGGAGGCAGTTTGGGCGGGAGAAGGAGAGGGGAAAAAAATATTCAGCCTTGGGGGGGAGGAGGAAGAGTCAGCTGGAGCTGCACCGAAGAGAAAAGGAGGAGGAGGAGGGGTGAGAGAGGAGAGAATAAAAAACAGGCCAGGCACACGCAGGCAAGGTGTGTGCGACAAATAGGCAAGAAATGCAGCTGGGGAAGGGTTGCCCTCTGAGAGGAATGAAGAAAGGCAGCATCCCCTGAAGGAGACCAGCAAATGGCCCTCGCCCACTTCACACACAGGTGGACTCCAGGGGAGGGGACGCCGCAAGTGGAGTGAGAATCCACATTCCTGCGCTACGCTGCCCAGCCCAGCCCCCCGTTCTGCCCAGTTTCGGCAGGCAGCAGCACACTCTCCTCACCACATGGAGAGGCTGGGCCAGGTGAGGCGAACTGGCGAGAAGCCAAACCTGCCTGGGCGCGTGCAGATGCAGTGGCAAGCGCCTGGCACCTGGCGTCCTAGGTAACAGTTTCCCCCCGCAGGCTGACCATTTTCTGAGCACTTCCCTTTCACCCGGGATGCCAGGCCCCGTATGCTTGCTGCTGCCTCTGCGCCTGCCCAGGCAGATTCAGCTTCTCGATGGTTCACCTCACTTGGCCCAGCCTCTCCACCCGGTGAAGAGAGACCGCTGCTGCCTGCCAAAATATCTTCCCACCATTCTGGTCTTAAGGCTGTGCAGCTCTTGTCCAGGAATTTACAGTGGCCTTTCAAGCCATGGCCAGCGGCTGCACAGCCACCAGCTGTGCTGGCGGCCTCTCCTTCTCCCGTTGTCTCTTCCTGGGGAGGGAAAGGAAGGAAGGAAGGAAGGAAGGAAGGAAGGAAGGAAGGAAGGAAGGAAGGAAGGAGGGAGGGAGGGAGGGAGGGAGATTGGAATGAGAGGGAGAGAGGTCTGAGGGAAGTCCTGCTTTAGCCCTTGGCCACCATCAGCCCTGCTGCCCTTTCGCCATACCCATGCCCCCTCCTTTTGGTCTCCCATCCTATCGCTAAGGATGCTTTGGTTACAAAGCTGGGTCTCCTCACATGGAGAGGAAGTGGGCCTCCCTCTGACCCATGCACTTTCCCCCCCTGTGCCCACCATGAGCAACCTGGCCAAGGAGAGTGGGCACATCAGCAGCAGCATCCTTGACGAGCAGGTAAGCACAGCTGGGTGCCCCCTCAGGGAAGTGGGACTGTAATGGGTTGGGCTGCAGGGTCTGGTGTCCCGGGAGCTTGAGGGCTGAGCTGGGCACTTGCCCTCCACTGCCAAAGGCTCCGGGCAGCCTACCCACTGTCTGGTAGTCGCACACATGGCCCAAGAGGGACAGCGAGGCTCCTCCGGTGGACCATGCCCTGGTGTCCACCCCAGTCCCATCCCCCTCCACTGGAGACTCCTGGATCCCCCCACAGCCCCGCCCACACCCCCACAAGTGCCCTACGACCTGAGTGATGTTGAGCTGGTCAAGCCCCCCGGCCATTGACTTCGCTTGTCAAAAAGTTGCAAAAGATGATCACGTGACCCTGGGACACTGTGACCATCATAAATATGAATCAGTTGCCAAGCATCTGAATGTAAATCACATGACCCTGGGATGCTGTAACAGTCATAAGTGTGAAAAATCGTCATAAGTCACTTTTTTCAATGCTATTTTAATTTTGAACATTCACTAAATAAACTGTTGTAAGTCGACGACTACCTGTACTTTATCACTTTTTTCCTTTTTGGGGGGGTCATCAAGTTTTTGATACCTTGCTAGGCGACTGTTGGTACTCAAATACTGACATATCCTAAAAGTGGTACAATCTGTGAAAAGGTTGAAAAGCCCTGCTTTACAGCACTAAGTGATTTACAGCATCAGCATACGGCCCACAACAATCTGAGTCCTTATTTTACCAACCTTGGAAGGATGGAAGCCTGAGTCAACCTTGAGCCCTGTCAGGATTGAACTCCAGGCTCTGGGCAGAAGTTGCCTGCAATATTGCATTCTAACCACTGTGCCACCAGGGCTCCATGATGTTAACTTGTTGGGTGATACAACATCTGCAAGCAAACAATAAAGCTCATTCAGCACTAAGGGTTCCCCAGTTAAACCCTAAGCTACATACTAGAATTCTGAAAAACTTTGATCTGAAGGTATGTGGCCTAAGGGTGTATAATTTAACATATGAAATCTGCCTGAACATTATTTATTATTCTCATAATTTAATCAGAAATATCCGTCTAATACTGATATCTTACAAAAGGTCACCACCATCAGTGAAAAAGAACCAGGGCTTTTTTTGTCATAAAACGCTCAGAACGGAGTTCCGGCACCTTTTTTGGATAGAACCTTGTAGGGTAGGCAAGGCGGGTTGTATGACATGTGTGAGTTCCGGCACCTTTTTCTTTTACAAAAAAAGCACTGAAAAGAACAATGTTGATAAAGGAGCATTCATATGCATTTCTAATGAATAAATTTGGAGCAGTCTCTACTTAGCTGGAATATACATTGAACAAGATGGCACTGTCTTAGTACTGGAGATGTATGATACCTTGGTTTTGCATGCTCTCTTAAATTTTAAAAAATAACTAGACAAGCCTATGATCAAAGTGCTGGCTGGCAGACTGGTTGCATCATGTGGAGGCTGCGCCCACCCCAGCTCCAGCAATGCAAAAAAAGTCATGATACATCACGACAGGTTACGTGAGGTGGCGGGTTTGACACTCATGATCTAAGAAGAGTACATGTCATAATTAGAAAAATAATTGTAGTGGCAAATGAATTTCAATAAGTCATGAGTTTACTTACCTAAAAACAAAAAAAACAGAACGAGGAGGCCTTGGTGCTCTTTGAGCTTGGTTGTTTTCTTGCAGACATTACCCAAACTAGGTAACATCATCAGCGCTAGTGTAAGTTAATTAGCACTAGCTTTGATGATATTAACTAATCTCGGTAATAAAATGACTGCAAGAAAGCAACCAAACTCAGAAAACACCAAGGATTCTTCATTTCACCCCTGAGCTGTGGTACAAATATATTCTCCTTTATTGAAAACACAATGACCACAGGCGGCCAAAAAAGCAATGGGATAAAAATGAGGGGACCAACTTCCAGCTTCCCGCCAGCTTCCCCATAGTTTTTGCTGGTGGGAAGCTAACAGGGAATGTTGGAAATAACAATCACATGACTGCAGGACTCCACAATGGCCACAACTGAAAAAAACTGGTCAGAACATCATAAAAAATTCAATTCTGCAGAGGTAATGGTCCTAGATTTTTATGCATTCTTTAGATTAGTGGATTTTACCTTGATTTGAAGGTGTTGTCAGATATCATACTTGTTTCTATCTCATAGCATGACTACATTGCTTCCATCAAGGGGCATCTTATGTTGCTGTGCTGTGCTTATGGTATTAATTGGTCTTAGTCAGCCTTACAAACAGGAAAATGAAGAAGAACAAAATGAAATCCATGTAGTCCAAGGACTACACAGTTGATAAGACTCTTTGTAGTTTTGTGGTCCCAAACGGTGAACGCCTGCATCTATGTGATGACCTGTTCCATACCAAATCACAAGAGATTCTATTTGCTGGACAAGAGTTGTCCTGCTGGCAACTAGTTTTTTTGGCAGAAATAGTAATTAGAACCTCTACTCTTCTTCATTCCCTTCTATTTGAGTTTATAGCTGTTAAACTAGTGACATCTGGTGGACACGTCACGTAACATTTGTGAGGAGGAGTTTAGACTTACTATTTTGAAAAGTTCATGATACTGAGAAAAGATAATTAGCACAAGATGAATAGACTCAATCACTATGAATTAACTTACCGAACAGGTGATATTGTGGCAGTGCTGGCCAAGTGCCTAGAGTCTGTAAGGATTTGGATGGGGAAGAACCGGTTTCAATTCAACACTAGCAAGATGGAGTGACTATGAGTTTTTGGTCCCCCAGGCTCAGTAAATGTTCCACTTTTGACTCTTTATGGGGGTAGCACTTCCCCAGACCAAGCTGGTTCACAGTTTGGGAGTCCACTTGAATTCATGTTCCTGCTTTAGCAGGTGGCAGAACTGGTGGAATAGAATCATTAAAGAAAGGATTCTAAAGGAGGGACAAAATGAAATGTGAATGCCAAAACTTAAAATAACGTTGAAGAAACTGTTGAAAGAAAAATCTTCATCAGGGTCCAGTCCAAGCTGGGAATAAACAAAATGGAGAGTACTTTAGAAAGAAGGTTGGAGTTTACTGAAGAGGGGAGCCAGACAGGGAGATGGCTCTGGGAAAGCTGACCACATGTTGCTGGGAGTGATGGGTTTTTATACCTTCTGGGGCTCTTGAGGTTGTTTCCTGTTCCTGTTTGAGGCTTTGTATTTCCTGTGTCATGTACTTTGATCTAAGTCTGAGTGTGCCCTTTTGGTATTGGTGGGTTAATCCTATTATGTCCCCAAAGGTCATGTATTTTAGAGTTGGGTCGGGTATGTAGATTTTAGAGGTCTTTATCTTCCTAATCTCATAGCTTCTAGCTTCCTGGCCCCAACCTTCCTGAGTGTATTATTGAATTTGCATTTCTAAAACCTGGCCTCTGCCTAGGGGCAGGGGCTGATTTCTGGGGCCTGGTTTCTGACTTTTTTAAAAAAGATCTTCTCCATTATTCTTTTGGGGAAATATATACTGCCTTTTTAATATTTCCCAAACTATTTCTTTCTCTGGATTCTTCCCACATAATAATGGCAGATAACAGTATGGTTATCTCTCATTGAATTATCCTGTGTTGAATTGTCCTGCAGTGAATTGGCCATGGTGAGTTGAGAGGGGCAAGTCGACCATGGCGAGTCAGCCGTGGCAAGTTTCCTAGACCTGTTTGTTTATTTGTGAAGAATGTGACTTTGGCCTTAGGTACCAAATTGAAAGGGCCTTCCTATAATCCTCTTGGCTTGATATAAGCATAATTTGATGTTCTTTCTCATCATTTTTATCATTTTAAGTATGCCTATATATTGCACATTACTATACATGCTTTTGAATATACACATAGTGGTGAATGTTGCCAAGATTTGTGTGCATGTACATTTATTGTTGCTTCTAAGCTATAGCCATATTCCATGGCTTTTAAAAGCTTGAGGTTTCAGGCTTCACAATTTAAAAAAGGTCAGTGACAAACTGGAGCCAATTCAGAGGAGGGCTACTAAGCTGGGAAGAGTCTTAGAAACTGAGTCCTATGGTTATTAAAGATCTAGGTATGTTCAGCCTACAGAAGATCCGTCTGAAGGTAGGTAGGATGATTCTGGGCCTGGCTACGAGAAAGTAAGTACAGGTTAGACATTAGAAGGTATTTCCTGACTGTAAAGATATCATTGAGTGGAACAGACCTCCAGCAAAAGAAGACATCAGTGACAACCTTTGTGAATAATACGGCTGTTCCCCATTACAGGTATCCTCGACTACAATAGTTCATTTAGTGATTGTTCAAAGTTACAACAGCATTAAAAATGGCTAATGACCGTTTTTCAGACTTATAGCAGTTGTAACATCCCCATGGTCATGTGATCAAAATTCAGAAGCTTGGCAACTGACTCATATTTATGACTGTCACAGTGTAATGGGATATTATACTATTTTTCCTTTTCCTTTTCACTGAACATAGGAGTGGGAAGTATTAAACACCTTGGTATTTTTCAATAAGAATAAATATCTATATAATTTTGCATTAATTCCTAACACTTCTATCCCCTCTTTACACTGATTGCATGTTAAACAAGGCTCATATTTAAAAAGAGCAATGTCACATGCGAAGGGATCTGTGAACCCTCTGGAAGATAGAATATATAGAAGTTCAGCCTGCTGTCACCATGTCCTTTGCACTTTAAATTTGTTTTTTGGCTCCATATAGAAATGAATCCGTGAATGTCATATCTGTGACATGCCGTGAACAACAGACCCTCAGTTCCATGCAGCTGTGAAGTCATTTTTTGCTAGAAGTATATACCTTTATGTTCACTATTGTTGACTGGAGCGGGAGGGAATCTATAGTCAGATTTCTGGATTAGTTTTTCCTCACAAGTTATGGATTTATTTTGTAGCCCGTTTAAAAGCTTTTTCTCTGGCTCAATCGTGTTTTATACAGACTAGTATTACTATTTGTTCATTACTTTTCCATCAGCCACACAAGCTATTGTTGCTGCAGTTTAAAGCATTTTAGGAAAGTTATGCTTTTCTATCCCATTTCAAAATCAGGTTTCTTTTAACAGCCTGAAATAATTCAAATTAAGCAAAATCGCACTGGCTAAATCACACTTGGCTGAAACGCTGGAGATCCAAGGATAGATTTTTAACTCTTGTCACTGATTTTCTTCTCAATTCTTGTTCAAAAATCACCAGGGGGTGAAGGATATTTTTTTTTTGAAATTAATATGAATAAGGATACTTCTATGGATATGGTCTGGGATGCTAGCAAGGCCTATATGAGAGGAGTGTTGATATATATGAATAACAAACATGGACGTACTTTGGAAGCTAGAAGGAAAGAATTGGAGAATGAAATTAAGGAAAAAGAGAATGCTTTGACTTTGAATCCATTGGATGTGAAGACTAAGGAGGCTATTAAGCTATTAAGAGGACAATTTGATAAATTAATGGCTGATCAAGTGGCAACCAATTTGAGGTTTGCCAGGCATAATACTTTTTTGCAATGCTAATAAGCCAGGTAGATGGCTAGCTTATAGACTAAGGAAAAAGCAGAGGGCTTTTAACATAGATAAAATTGAACACAAGGGAAAAATGGTGTTTCAACAGGATTTTATTAAGGAAGCCTTTGTGGATTTTTATTCTAAATTATATGCTAAGGAGAAGATTAATGACAAAGACATTGATGAATATTTGGAGAATGCTAGCATCCCGGTGCTTACACAAGTACAAAAAGAGGAGATTAATCAACTGATTACAGAAGAAGAAATATTTACAGCAATTAAGGAGTTGAAGGTTGATAAAGCGCCAGGTACAGATGGTTGACGGCGGCCTACTACAAAAATTTACAATTAGAGATGGTTAAACCGTTAAAGGAATTGTTCCAGACAATCCAGAGAGGGGGAAAGGTGCCTCCATCTTGGAGAACTGCCTTTATTTCTCTGATTCCGAAGGAAGACCAAGACGTTACTCAAGTAAAAAACTATAGACCGATATCACTATTAAATACAGACTATAAGATATTTGCTAAGGTGTTGGCTAATAGATTGATGAGGGTTCTGCAACGGGTGATTCATGGGGATCAAACTGGGTTTATTAGTGGTAGGCAAATGAAGAATAATGTGAGGCATATAGTAGATGTGTTGGAATTTTTGGAAAGGAACAACCAGATCCCTGCGGCGCTAATTTTTTTAGACGCTGAAAAAGCTTTTGATCAATTGAATTGGCAATTTTTGATGAAAGTTTTAGATAAAATGAATTTTGGGGATAAATTTTTGCAACCAATCAGGGCATTATATCAAAAACAAACAGCCCGGATAATAGTTAACAATAGTCTGACAGAAGTATGTAATATTGAGAAGGGCACAAGGCAAGGGTGTCCGTTATCGCCCTTGTTATTTGTGTTAACATTGGAGATATTATTGGTAAAAATACGAAATTCGGAAAGAATTAAGGGTATACAGATTAGAGATCAGGATTATAGATTGAGAGCGTTCGCAGACGATCTGGTTGTTACAGTGACCCAGCCGGAGAGCTCTGTTGTGGACCTGATGGAGATAATAATGCAATATGGGAAGGTTTCTGGATTTAAAGTTAATGTACAAAAAACTAAAATTTTGGCTAAAAACATGACAGCATCGCAAAAGGCCCTTTTAGAAGGGTTAACTGGATTTGAGATTGTCAAAAGGGTTAAATATTTGGGGGTGTTTTTGTCGCCCTCTAATACAAAATTATATAAAAATAATTATGAAAAATTATGGGGAAAAATCCAAAAAGAAATGGAGAGTTGGGAAAAACTGCAATTGTCTTTGTTGGGGCGAATCGCAGCAGTAAAAATGAATGTCCTGCCTAAATTTTTATTTTTATTTCAAATGATACCGGTTCTTAAGAAAGATTCTAATTTGGAGGAATGGCAGAGAGGTATCAACAAATTTGTTTGGGCAGGGAAAAGGCCACGAGTTAAATTTAAGATTATGCAGGATACTCGTGAAAGAGGCGGTCTTAAAATGCCTAATCTTAAATTATATTATGAAGCTGCTGCGTTAGCAGGTATAAGTGATTGGATTAATTTGACACAAGTGAGATTATTAAATCTTGAGGGCCACGACTTGCTGTTTGGCTGGCATGCATATTTGTTGTATGATAAGAAGGTAGATAATGTGTTTAGAGTGCATATTTTAAGACAGGCATTGCTGAGAGTTTGGAAGAAGTACAGACATAAGCTAGATTGTAAGATACCATTGTGGGCAATTCCAAAACACGCAATAGAAAATATACATGCTGGTTTCAAACATGATGTGACTACATACAAGGAGATTCTAAGCTTGGAAAGAAATGTTTGGTGTTTGAAGCCATATACTCTCTTGCGAGACGAGAAGATTGTTCAAAATTGGTTTCAATATACTCAGCTACGGGCCAGGTGGAAAGAAGATCAGAAAAATGGTTTTACAATGACTGATGAAAATCTGATAATGCAAATTAGAAATCAGGGACCAGCACATATTAAACGGATATATCTTGCATTGATAGAGATTGATTCAGAAACAGAACTTGTTAAGGATTGTATGATAAAATGGGCCCAAAACATCCAGGAAGTTATCACAATGGACACGTGGGAAAAGATTTGGGTGAGGAACGTAAAATTTACACAAGCTCAAAATTTAAGAGAGAACTTTTATAAAATGTTTTATAGATGGCATCTAGATCCTAAAAAGCTTGCAAGTATGTATCCGAATTATCAGCCAAAATGCTGGAGATGTGGTGATGAAGATGCAACATATTTTCATGTATGGTGGACTTGTAAAAAGATTAAGGTTTTCTGGATAAAAATTTGGTGGAATATGCAGAAGATTTTCAAGCAAAGGATAAAGTTTTGTCCGCAACTTTTCTTGTTGGGAATAATCACGGATGCTACGGTTGTGGACACTAAGTTGATGTTAAATTTAATTACGGCAGCAAGACTTTTGATAGGTCAGTATTGGAAGAAAGAGGAACTGCCGACCATAGAAGAATGGACTTTAAAGGTTTCCGATCTGGCAGAGATGGCAAAGATTTCGGCTTATTTGAAAGATCACTCGCAAGAACGTTATATTATGGAATGGAGAAAATGGATTGAGTATATCCAGAACAAGTATAGGATTAAGAAGTTTCATGTAGCATTTGAATAAGTCTTCTTTCTTTTTTTTTCTCTTTTAGCTTCTTTATATATATTTAATATTACTAAGGTTTGTCTTATCCTATATAAGCTAGAGAGTGATGGATTTTAGATTTTATGGTTGTTAGTACATGGTTGTTTACGATTGTTTTTTTTTATATATACCTTGTATTTAGCTCTGGGAAGTTGGGGGGGAGGGGGGAGGGGGGAGGTAGGGGGGGAGGGAGAAGGGAGGGGGAGGGGGGACTGTTAAAGATAAACTGTATGTTAAAACTTTTCAATAAAAAAAATCACCAGGGGGTTACAGCTTCTCTTTATAAATGAGATTAAAATACCTTTTCTCTTGGATGTTCTTTCCCCCTGGAATTTTATGAATGCTGCCTTTTTGTACAAATTCATGCTTTGTGAGGGTATCAAGTCAATTGTTAGGTACAACAGAAAAAAGTCTGCTAAAATTTGCTCAATTGCAAGTATATGTTATTCAAAGATTTATTGAGAAGTTCCATAAAATATTTTCCCAAATAAATCCCCAACTTTTACATGATCTAGCTAATTTAGTGAAGCTAAGCAAGTCTAAATATAGTCCAACTTCTCCTAATGTGACATTTTTCAATAATGGTGTCTCTAACATTCCCATAACGCCATGCAGTTGTAGTCAAACTATATTTAAAAGGAACCAGTTGTTGGAAGCTGTTTGAGTTATTGAGAGGATAGGAGACCACTGGGAATTTTATGCATGTATCCAAGGAACCCCATGATGGAAGAACAACATAATAATAAAGTGTTCGTTGAATTACATTTTTTATTTTTTTATTAATACTTTTTTATCCCAGTTTTATAATTTTTATAAATAACTCAAAGCAGTGAACATACCTAACACCATAGATGGCCTCTTTGACCCCTCTTTCAAACAAGTGCTCAAAGAGGCCATCCGTGACAACACGGATAAACCTCTAGGGCAGGGGTGTCAAATTGCTCAAAGAGGCCATCTATGTCAAAAGTGAACAGCCCTCTCTCAACAGAGGGGGAGGGATACTACATCATCTGTCTCCAGCCTACAACACAGTCCTTTCAACAGTTCCAAGAAGGTTCCACACCCATTTGCATTACTCAGGTGACCGTGACAACACGAATAAACCTCTAGGGCAGGGGTGTCAAATTGCCGGCCCACAGGCCGGACGCGTCACGAGGAAACCGCACCCACCCCATTGCTGGCAATGGGGAAAAAGCTCCGATACATTGTGCAATGTCACATGACATCGCAAGTTTGACATGTCTGCTCTAGGAGCTTCACGGAGTATAAATCCTGCCATTCCCCACCATACAGTTAGAGCTGAAGAAGCTCCTTGGATGAAAGCCAGCTGGGTGACTTTGAGCCAATCACCAGGAGACGGTGAGTTCTAGTCCCGCCATAGGCATGAGAACCAGCTGGGTGACTTTGGGCCAATCACCAGGAGATGGTGAGTTCTAGTCCCACCGTAGGCATGAAAGCCGGCTGGGTGACTTTGGGCCAGTCTCTCTCTCTCTCAGCCCTACTCATTTCCATTGTTGTTGGGAAAATAGGTGGAGGAAGAACTATTAGTTATGTTCACCAGCCTGAGTTATTTTGTAAAAATAGTAAAGCTGGGATACAAATAAATAAATAAAAATAAATTTTTCCCTACTCCTCATGAGGGGCAATAGGAAAAGACTTGTAGGTAACCACCCTCTGCAGGATGCTACTGGCGCAAATGGGGCCAGTAGCCCGGGTGGGTTTAGATGTTAGAAGCCTCCAGAATTTTTTCTAGTTTTCAGATTTGCTTTTTCCATGTGCTATGTAGTCATTAAAAACCACTGCGCCCCCCCATATTCAGATACCATCCATCTAACAGATGAATGTTAATGGAGGGGTTTGGTTTTCTGGCAGGAGGGATTGCAAATGGAATCTTAACCCATAAGGATAGTTTGCTTTTCATTTTAGCACTCAGTGCTTACCTGAGCAGGCAACTGTTATTTGGTGAAATATCAGACCACTAAATCACGACCACCTACAGAATATATATTTTTTTCCTACTCCCCATTCCATTACTTTCAACTCAGCCTCATATCTCGATCTCTCTGCAGCAAGAAGAGTTCCCCTTGTTTTGATTTTGACAAGCATGGCATGTACCTGTCTTTCACTGCATGCCTCACTGCTCCCTCATGTGTCAAGGTACAGCTAATCTACCTCCTCGAATGCCCCTGAATAGAAAGGTGGGATATAAATCAAAGAAATAGTAGTACATCCCCAACTACTCTAAAGTTTTACATCTTCACAGTATTATCACACTGAAAAAACATCCACGCAGCCCTGGCTAGATCGCTCACTTTGTGCATTGTGGCATTATTGTTTCCAGATTAAGAGAAGCATTATTCTACAGTGCCAGACATGGCAATCAGAAAATACACGTTGCTTCTGTCACCTTCTCATTAAAATTAATGCAATTATATTTTATTAGAACAAAAAAATATATATCTGACCAGTCTTCAAATCAGAAATGTAGTTTTTCCTATACGCATAATTTTGCCAACCTAAGCCTGGTCACAAAATCAAGAGTGAATACTTAAAACTTTATTTTTCTACCTAGTTATAGCTTTTCCTTGTAAACCAAGTCCTCTATCAAAACCAGGCCAATGCAAGTTCCTTATTTGTACTGGCCAGGAGGTTAGCAATAGAAATTTTCTGTCTCAAAATAATATGGCCCATTTTGAACTTAATCTCTGATGCCATTAGCAGTACTGAACATGCACAGGGAATAAACAAACATGGAACTTTACTAAGGCAATTCAGTCATATTGGCTTTTAATAAAGTTGCAAGGATAAGAGTCAATTCAGGAACAGAATCAGGAAAAAAACCCTTAAAAACTCAATGGGACATAACGACTCCTTCAAACGTGCATTTCTATAAATTCCAGTTGTTGATGTCTTCATAGCCACCTTGGTAACTATGTATTTTCTTTATAAAGTGTTCCCATCTATATACTGAAAAATTTAATGGGAGCAATTCCAGACAGAAACATCAGAGTATGTCTTGTTCTGGGAAAAATATTGAGGCGCCTGTCATAATTGCTGCACATGAAATTTTCAACCAGCATCTGAACCTTAAGGGTACAACATTTATATATTGCTTTTGATGCAAAACTTGTGCAAAGCTATTTTAAAAATAAAAAAACTGAAAGCACAGCAAATCTGTGGAATTCATCTAATCATGTTTTAGATACAGCTGGGCTTCAGCTCAATAAAACTGAATCTCTATGAATATGTGTGTTGATGTCAATCTAAGTAACACAAGATATCCTCAAATATTTTAATGGGTTCATAATTCTATATTTGAGCTACAATATACATTTTATAAATTTTCATATAAATGCAGCATATTAAGTACATTTTAAACAGGTATCTATTGCTGCTGAATTATAGGTAATAAATACTTAAAAATTAAGACAAAAAACAAATATTATTTCGTGTATTTTAATAGCAAACTTACAGGTACAGCACAGAAGACAGACAACATTAAAAACATATACTTGCATGTAGGACAACTTAGAAAAGTATAATGAGTGGATGGAATCTACTGTATGATACAGACTTCATATAGTTGCCATCAATAAGAAATTTACCTTTTAAAAAAAACCAAAAACCAAATGCTGGCATTGTCCAGAAAAGTCTGACTGGCATATTTATAATTGTTATAAAGTTGAACTGCTGAAATTTGTTCAATGAAATGGGGTTTTTTACAGCAATAATGCTTTATATGTCCCCACGTTTATATTAAAAATCCACACACAAATGAAAATGAAAAATAACTTGCCAATACCCGATTCTGTCCTCTATTTTTCCATCTGCAACCATAGACTTAGGTACCTTTTAACCCCATGGGGAAAAAAAATCTAACGTTCATTACTACCAATAACAGGAAGAAGAGATTTTATTTGTTTTGAAAATGACAAATCCATCTTTGTAGAATTTAAGCACGCTCTCCACGTATGCGACGTGCTAGCTGGATATCTTTTGGCATGATTGTGACACGTTTGGCGTGGATAGCACAAAGGTTGGTGTCTTCAAACAGGCCAACCAGGTAGGCCTCACTTGCCTCCTATTGAGAAAAGAAAATGGTTTAAATATTTAAAATAAAAGCATACAAATCCTCACAAAATACACAACCAAGTGTATTTTCAAGCTAAACAAAAGAAAATGGAAAAACGCTTTTATGTATCTTAACTTTATGTATCTTAATTTTAATCTTGTATCTAACTCTCTTATTGATCATGTGACCATGGGGATGCTATGATGGTCATTAAATTTGAGGGCTGCTTGTAAATCTATTTTTTTTCAATACCACAGTATCATCAAACAATTTTGGATGTGGTTTGTTCTCCAAGCTTGTTTCTGAACGTTTTGTTACCAAGGTAGGAAACATCACCAGCATGATTTTCTTGCCTTTTCTCCTTAGCTTATAAATGCCTTGTGTGGCAGTTGATCATGCAACTGGTTGTTTTGTTTGGAGCTATATTTGAATTCTGAACAGCTGATTGGTTCTCTTGTTGATTGGCAGTCCAAATGGCCTGGTTTCTTACATATTCATATGTTGGATCCATATTGATCTAGATCCAGCATATGAATATGTAAGAAACCAGACCATTCGAACTGCCAATTAACAAGAGAACCAATCAGCTGCTCAGAATTCAAATATAGCTCCAAACAAACAACCAATCGCATGACCAACTGACCACACACTGACACACAAGACATTTATAAGTTTAAGAGAATAGGACAAGAAAATCATGCTAATGATGTTACCTAGTTTGGTAACGAAATGTTCAGAAATTATATTGAAACAAGCTTGGAGAACAAACCACAGCCAAAATCTAAAACCTGAGCTACAAGTATTTTCTATCATCAAACAATTGCTAAACGAATGGCTGTAAGTCGAGGACTAGAGGTAGTTCTCAACTTACAATCACAATTCAGCCCAAAATTTATGTTGCTAAGTGAGAAATTTGTTAAGTGAGTTTTGTCCCATTTTACAACTTTTCTTGTCACATTTATTAAGTGAATCACTGCAGTTATTAAATTATTAACAGAGTTAAGTGAATCTGGCTTCATCATTGACTTTGCTTGTCAGAAGGTTGCAAAAGGGGACCATATGACTCTGGGACACGGCAACCATCATAAATGTGAGTCAGTTGTCAAGCATCCAAATGTAAATCACATGACCCTGGGGATGCTGCAATGGTCATAAATGTGAAAAATGGTCACAGGTCACTTTTTTTCAGTTGTAACTTCAAATGGTCACTAAGTGAACTGCTATGAGAACTACTCACACCTGTACAATATTGATTTGCTATTTTGCACAGCAATGTTGTATGGAGTACCAAGTATGGAGGAACTAAGGAGGAACCTTCAATAGGAGTAGACAATGAAGCCTATATGAGCATATGTAAAATGCATAAAGCAGAAATAGTAATATTTGTTAAGGTAAATCCAGTTTAGAGTTCAATTAAACTGTTGTACTATCTAGTATTAAACCATGGAATACTTGACATATAGTCATAATGTTGATCTCATGACAATTCCGTCTTATTTAGAGACTCATGCAATGACAAGCAGATAACCAGAAATCTCAATTTTCAAAGCAGGTCTAAACAACTGACCTGTTGTGACAAATGGAATCAATTGGCCACACATGACAGCCTACCATAGGTTCAAGTGGATTCCTGTTTTATGTTCATCTATTCTATACTGGATTTTAAACAGAGGTGCCAGATGCCCTGCAATACATAACCAATCGGCTATGTTAACTCTGATGGATCACAACTTCCAGGTTCCTATCTTATATGGCATTGAATGTTTTAATCAGTTTTAGTTGGAATTCTGCAAGTTGCCTCATGGTATTTCTCAAAAATAAACTTTGGCTTATATCTATTTTGATTTTGGTGGAGTAAATATTTGTTTATTTGTTCCCTCAGGCCTGAGAAAAGAAGAGATGCCACTTTATCATGCAGATCAAATGGTATATGCTGCTGAATAGAGGGGCTTGAAAACTGCTGTGTAGGTCATCCAGTATAAGAACACTTATCAAGTACAGACATAAAAAATGAAATATTGCAATCTTAGACTAATGCCCACATGTCAATCTTATCAAGAGAAGTAATATAAAAATAAAAGTTATTATTTTTGGAAAAGTGTAGTAGATTTCCTTAGCTTTGGCAGTACTGTGCAGCAAACATCCACATAAAACACATACATAATATAAACTGCGGGAATAATCAGGATCTGAAAACAGCACTTTTAACTTTATATTTTTAAGACATAACTTATTCACAATTACAAGACAAAACCTCACATTTCACCTGTAAAGTACAAATTATCTAGCTAAGATTTTACCTATATCAGAATTTCTCTCAATCGCTTATAATAGTAGAAAGTTAAAACAATCACATAACATACAACAAGAGTGTACTTTCCACTCTTTTGCAACTTAAAAGACATCGGTATTTTCTCTCCATTAATACTTACATTAAAAAAAAGAACAGTCCCTTTCTCATGTAGTATTATGTGGTGCATATTCCACAAACATTTGCTACTCTAATTAAAATTACTGGTATCATCACATTTCTTTAGAATGTATTTCAAACTCCAACAATATGTTTTAGCTTATGAGATTCTGCTGATTAGATTACTTTTTTTTTTAAAAAAAAAAGGCAGTTATCAGTTCACCTACAACTACATAGATCCTTACTTCTGAAACCCACCAATCATATGAAATTTTGACTGACCATAGAAACAGCTCAACCAATAAGGTGACTGTATGAAAGCAACCAATCACATGCATTCTCACATACCAAAAGCACAGTATTATCAATGGCTGCACTCCAGAAAAGATCCTGGGTATAATTTCTGTTGGCAAATCTACATCCACCTATATAATACAACTAAATATGTTGGATCATTTTAGAGCCAGATACAATGCTGTGATTTCTGAAAGCGAGGTAAAAGACTCACAGAAAAGCTATTTTCTTTAATATAGAATAGATTGAGGAAATTGTAATATTTACTAACAAAAACACAATAACTTATTTCTTAGTGTAAATTAAAACACATCTCATCAATTCAACCGAAGAATAGTTGTGTTTTGGAAGGACAACTTAAAATAACAATTTTTTACCTGCAAAGCACCAATAGCTGCGCTCTGGAAACGCAGATCTGTTTTGAAGTCCTGGGCAATTTCACGCACCAGGCGCTGAAATGGAAGTTTGCGAATCAGAAGTTCAGTCGATTTCTGATAACGTCTGATTTCACGAAGAGCTACAGTACCTGGCCTTTGAATAAAAACAAAAATAATTAAGCATTTCCCTTCCAATCTTAAAAATATATAAAATCCAATGTATATTCACAGAAACACATGCTGTACAAAACTTATTTTATATGAATGAAATAAGCTCGCAAGAAAAACTTAGACTTAAATTAAAAACAGAACATTGTGAAAGAATCCAATTGCAATAATTCATGTGTACTCTATTTTCTCAAACTCCTATGACAATTGGTAAGAAATTAAATAACTTTTTACCACGGAGGTTGCTGATAAAATGAGTGACTTCTAAGGTACCAACAAGTTATGTCAGTTGTATTTATTTTGTTTTAAAAAATCTTTAAATATAAAACCTACAGTATTTACTTCTTATTCTGGATCAGATAACTGCCCTCTAGTGGTACACTGTACAAATTCTACTATTTGTACAATTAGGGTTGAAGAATTAAACTACTGTAATGTTAATACTTTAAATGAAAAATGTCCAATATATTTGAAACAAATAAACCAAATATTAGTTAATCGCTATATCAAGTTTTAGGGCATCCCTCAAATCAACGAACATTTAGGTTAATATTAAAACTGCATTTTCCAGATTCTATTTTAAATTTGATTTCATTGATAAAATGGGCTCATTTTTATTATTACTGGTCATTCCACTGGTTTACAGACATATTTCGTTCAAAATATTTTGAGTCGGGTATAATATATTTTTTTTTGCATTAAAGAAATAGCAACAACGACTTTCCTGAAAATAATCTCGATTCGATCCAGGAAACAGTTATTATTTTTTCCCCCTCAGGCAAAAAAACTGCGTTCCGATAAATATTTCCGATCACATCGTAATACTTTCTTCCGGTCATTTCTATACCTGTAGCGATGAGGTTTTTTGACCCCGCCGGTAGAGGGCGCACTCTTGCGAGCGGCTTTTGTCGCGAGTTGCTTCCTGGGCGCCTTCCCCCCAGTGGATTTGCGGGCAGTTTGCTTGGTACGAGCCATGTTCCCGCGAACTTCTCTTCCTTATACCTATCGGCAAGAAGTCACCCACGCGATCAGCACATTATTCACAAGGCAGCCGCTCGAAAAACATCCGCCGAAAAGGCAATTTATTTGTCTTTTTCCACGCACAAAAAATAACACGCCTCGGATGTAAAGAATCCCCAGAAACCTTCAAACAATTAAAACCCTGCAGATCCACACCTTCCACAATCCAAACAGCAGACTTCTCTGCAGCCTGCCTGACACTCCGGCTATCAGCTTTGCATGTTTAAAAAAAAAAAAAGAAAAAAAAAGCCTTCCCTACAAGTCCTAAATTGGACGATTAAAATGTCGGTGGGAGTTCGCGCTCTAAATTGCATTTAAGCAGCAAATATATCCGGCCTAAGATTTCGGCAGATTACATTAAAAACAGCTCTTGCCCAGCGCTCCAAATTGGAGAGCGATGCAGCCGAAGGTGCCTCCAACCTTATAGCAACACCTCGATTCTCCCCCCCCTCCCCTTCGCGGGGACGAAAAAGTGTCCCCGATTGCAGAAGATATCGGGGGAGGGAGGCCATGCAACCGATAGGTTGAATGGAGCAAAAGAAGGGCAAACGTCCGCATTAAAGCAGGGGCGACAAGAGCGGGGAAAGCCCGGGCTGACACCTCGCAAGGCTTCTGCTTGCAAAGGAGCCATAGCTCGCCTCGGTCGGGCAAAGGGAATCAAACGGAAGGCGCCCGCAAGCCAGAGCTCTGCCACAAAAGGAAAAAGCCAAGTCAAGAGGTTAGGAGCCAGAAAGCATCGAGCGAACTTTTTTGGGGGGCCGCCTCTTCGGTGCTGCCTTCTGCCTGTGTAAGCGCCAGTCCTACCGCTGCCTGGCTCCCAAGCGCCTCTCGCTGGCAAACTCAGCCCCAACAAAATGGAAACAATCGCCAAAGGCAGCCCTACTCCCTTTGCAGGAAGAGAAAGAGACGGGAGGGAGGGAGGGGGGGGGGAGAAATAAAATAAAACAGCAGCATCGCAATACCTTCTTCAAAACCCCGCAAAGGCTTCAAACTAGGTGGGGATCCGGCAAGCTAAGGGTGGGAGGAAAAGTTTGGACAAACCGCCCCCCCCAAAACAAATCTCCTCGGGTGCGAAGGATTTCCTAGGCACATTTCTCCCCTCTTTAGGCAATAGGGAGGGGGAAAAAAATATGGTCGGTGACCAGAGAAAAGAGACAAGATGGTGAAGCTGAGCAACAACTGCGGGGAAGAGGCAAGGAGAGTTTCCCGGGGCTGGCAACGGGCTTCCGTTTGCAGCCGTTTCCCGGCTCCCATCTAGGGCGGCGAGGGGACGAGGTAGTAGGCGAGGGAATGAGGAGAAGGATGGTGAAGGTTTGGGGGAGGGCGAGGGCAAAAGAAGGGGGCAACGACCAAGCAAAGTGGGCCTGGGGGGGGCTAAGGGAAAGGAGCAGCCCGAGCTTCTCTGCCGTGCTCGGGAAGGCGATAAAGGGACTCTCCGGTCCCCCCAACAGCGGTTCCCGCTCCCAGAAGTTTGCCAGGGAAGCCAGGGGCCAGCTCGGAGGGGTCCTCGGCCGAGCCGGGATCTGGGGGGGCTCCTGGAAAAGAGGCTGAAGACTTACCCCCGTCCGCTTACGCTGAGCGCGGCTGCCGAGCAGGGAAGGGAGGAGGAGGAGGAGGAGGAGGAGGCGCTGAAGCTGCTGCGGGCGACGGCGGATGAGAGCACAATTGAAAGATGGCTGACTCGCGAAGGCCGACTCCGCTGCTTAGCTACGCCCCTCGACCGCCCAGGCAACGCCTCCTCCCCCAGAGGCCGCCAATGGCGCACAATGGAGGGAAGGCGAGGCCGCGCCCACCCGCTCTCCTCCCCACCCACTCTCGGTTTCCCGCGGCCGCCTCCGTGTGTACAAACACAAAAGACACGCTGCGCGCGCCCCAGGCACGGAGTGTGAGTAAGTGAGAGAGGAAGAGAGGGATTCCCCTGACCGTCCTCCCTCCGCCTAGCGAGAGCCGGTACAGATGTCGGGAAATCACGCGGCTCCATTCGATGGCCAACAGCCAGCCGCGAGCAGCCCCAACTGTCAGGCCAACGGTCACTTATTACTACCGTTAGTATCTGACCGGGGAGGAGTCCGCTCCGACATCATCCTCCCATGTTTCCCGTTGCTTGGATCCCTTTCAGCACTCTTCGTGTGGTCCCACTTTAAGAGGCCCCTCGTATCCCAGTACAAGTTTGTGAGGGGGTGGTCACGAATATAAACCCAAGTGAATGAGCCGTTATAGATCAAAGACTCATCATCACGATCGTTCATCAGTGGAGGGGGGGACAATAAAATGATTGTGATAGACGTGTTTGATAAACGTGTCGGGCTATTTTTGTTTTTGAAAACTTTGAAATATAGAATAGCATTAAACGAACATTTTAGCGCATCACGGTCACGACATATTTTGTATGCGGTCTATTGACTAAATTCTTTGTTTCTCTCATCTTTAATTTTAGGAATCCACTTGCACTCCATTTGTTTTTGCTATTCAGATATATTCAGTAATGGTGAGTACGAAGCTTGATAGCTTATTTCTGTATGATGATGATAACTTTATTGTCACTTTGAATGTACACCAATCGGCATACATCAAAATGAAATTTCGTTGCATACAGCTCTCAAAGGGTCACCACCTCCGATATATACTCCTTGTTCGGGGCCCGCTCAAATTTCACATTGTCCATTTTAGTCTCTAGGGAGTGAACGATGGCAAACAGGACAGATGGAAATGGGGCTCCATGTGGATTAGCCCTCAAATTCGCTTGTATTCTGACAACCTCGCCTTCTTTCCTTTTTCTGATCCTGACTCTTCCACCTTTTCCTTAAAGAGGCCTTGCTTCTTTTCGCCCCTGGAGCACGCTGCTGCCACCACCAACTCCTCCAAAAGCCTCTCTCTCTTCCTCTGGGCCTGCCGACAGCTCAGTTGCATACATCTGTGTGTGTTGCATACATCACATATGCTTGACTTTCCTAAACTATGATGGCCACATTGATAGTTGGGCTCAGTTCAGTAACAAATGAGAAAGGCAAGGCAATTGCTCTGCCTGTTTTGTAAAGGCAGCTGTGTTGACATTTGTGAAATCTGAATCAAGCCCAGCTCCAGGTTCTGGTGGTGTGTGTGTGCCTCTTTATTACTCTTGCACATATTGCCATTTGGCAGCTGGGAAATAGTACTTAAAGGATAACATTTTGTGAAGAAACAGTTACAAAAAGATAAATTCCTGTATTAACAGTTTGAAACACTTCACTAATTCCATTCCTTGGTTTAGGCCTAACAGTTTCATTTTCTGACCTCCATAATGGCATGTATATTCCATGAGATGACATTTGTGAAAGTTCATGTGTTTCAGATGTGGTACAGTAGCCTCTTATGTCACTGAATCCTAAAACAATCTCTGCTATTTGGCCACAATTTATCATCCGCTGCAAGAAGTGGAATTAGTGAAGTGTTTCTGACCAATAATATAATTGAAATCTATCCATTGGAAAGTCATGTCCCAAAATAATCTAGCTGATCAACTGGTAATCTGGAAAAGCAAGATGCTCCCCTTTATCTCATCTTATGTGCCCTTTCTCTATACTACAGATGTGTCAGCCAGGCTATTTTTGGACATGGGTGTACCACTACTCTTCCAGAAGAGCCCTGTGTTCAAAATTAGGCCCAACTGATATGTCCCAGTCACAGAATACTGTTGGGCCTCCAACTGGTCACTCAGGCTGAAGGAAAGAAGTCCTTTCTATTTTGCCTTGGATCTTTTCACTTGGGCTCTTTTGTGCATTTGAACAGTTGCAAGGTTCTGCAAAGAATGAGAAGACTACTGTATTAATCAGGAGCGATTAATCAGAGGGATTTCAATTACAAGAGGACAACCAGAAATTGATATGACACACATACTCCAGACTGAGAAGTTATGCAAGGATATCTCAGTACTGCCAATGAGTGACTGTGACCAGCATGACCTAGAAGGAACCCAAAGCATATGCAAGGTGGGCCAGGATTAGGGAAAATTGCCACATACAGCCCCACAAAGTAATATAAACAGAAAAAAGGTATGGCTACACAAAATCTTTTTTTTCAGAATGAGCTCCAAATAAAACATGCATTTATTTGGGACAAAACCCGCAAGTTGGCAGATCCTAACTATCTTTCCCAGACTCTCTGAAAGGCAGGACTAGAGCTTTCATCATAGCATGCCACCAGCCCTGTTTTTTAAACACACATCTAACACTCTTTCAAAAATGTGCTAAACTTGTATTTAAAAACAGATGTATCTTTCTGTATGTATCTAATGAATTCATGTTAATATCTGACTGGTCCTCTCCATTTCACTGGTCAAACATTACACATGCACTTTTACAGAAGCCAAAGGTTTGCTCTTTTCTGTAGCTGAAGATGAAATGGTCACAGAAGGAAGATCCCAGTGATCTGAGGGGAAGCAGTCTGCCCACCATAGTCTTAAATGGCTAATGGTTAGTGGCAGATCCCACCATCCTTGGCATGATCATAAAATGTTGGTTGTGTCTACGGCAAAAATGGTACTGAGAGAAGAGGGATTTCAGAATGTTTTTGTTTATTGATTTGTTTGTTAAATTTCTATGTTGTCCAACTCATACTGACCCTGGACGTTTTTTGTCATAAAAAACATGCTCAAAGAAATTGTCAGAAAATTATTGGGATAAATGCAGCACAGTCTTTAAAGTCTGTTGTACTACGTCAGATTCCTAGTAATGGATATTGACTTGTAGCACCTTTATGAATAAGATTGTGTAGAATAAAATGTGCTCCTGAATCTTGCATTCATCCTTGTTTATATGTATTTGTCCAATAGCAAAGTTCCATATTCTACTAATAGGGAGTTATTATCAACTGAGAAATATGGACTATATGCATTACTTCATACAGATTGAACAAACCTGATAATAAAAATAATCCTGACTTTGGGATAACAAATTAATGTGTCATTTTAAAAAAATAAACATTGACTTAAGAGTACAGTATCATAATTTTTATAAGTTACAAGTTATTACATCTCAGTTTGAAACTAAACTGAATAAAAGTAACCCTTCTTGCAACTCCACAAATGAGTTAATATGTATTATATGGTTCTGCTTGCCTAAAACAATGTTGACTATACAGCATGATGCACCCTTTATTGTATGCATGCTTATTGGGAACAAATTCAAATTTTCAAATAAGTTCAAATAAAAAATCTTCAGGTCATTTAAATTTTATGAGTCACACTTAGGAAAGGATCGAAACTGCTACTGGGGCAGATGTCCAAGGCTCCAAACAGCAGAATGAATAATAAAGCTTCCAAATACATGAAATAACACATATTAATAAGTTATAGATCTATAATAAAATTCATGGTTTAAAATTGAACAACTTGGACTTGTCCAAAATGAAAGAACAGGTGAAAATATTAAAATGACTATCTTTTAATATTCTCATCTGGTAGAGCCTCAGAATATTCATAAAATTATCACACTCCCATTTCTTCTACAGCTCAGATCATTATGACTAAATAACAGGGCAGTTTCTATTGCTGGAGATGGGCTAAAAACTATATTGAAAAAGGTTTTAAAAAGCAGAATTTTATCCAAGAAAACATGCAACTGATTTTTTTCGTCTTCAACTTAAATAACTTGGTCAAGAAAATTAGATCTGAAAAAAGCAAGTTATTAAACTGTGTCGTGAGACACTTAAAAATTTTCTTACTATCAATAATTTATAATCTTTACAGTCCAGATTTTCCATCTAACGTAACCAGCTTAGCAAGAAGGTATATGCAACAAATTGCCTCTCGAAGTACCCTGTACATATCTGCATCTTGCACTAACTCCAAAACATCTAACACAACCTGACAAGATGGAAGCCAAGTAACAAACTGGTACTGATTTTGACCTGAATTCTGGTGAAACATCTCCACAAGTAATTTTATCTGTAAAATAGCCGAAAATCAATATTAGGAGGTCTCCAAAAGACTTATGTCATTCTGGCCAGATTGAAATAAGCCTCTGTGTACGTGAAAAAAAGATTTGCTAGATGACACTGAATTAAACATAGTGGCAAAGAAAAAAATACATTTCCTTTCCTATTGTCACCATTAGTAATAATGTTTTTTTCCTTCTTCCTGAAAGAATTTATATACCACATTTTCAGTCCCATGATGTACAGTATAATAAAAATAAAATACTGTAAAGCAACAAGGAATTTAAAAGAAACAAGTTCAAACAGCACGCAAATGTTAATTGCCTGAAAAAATAAACTATATCTCTTCCAGGTATTGCAAGAATAAAATGTAGCTTTTCTGAAGAGAGAATTCCAAAGGTGATGCTACTTCAAAGAAGGTTCCATCTTTAGTCATTGCCTATGTAAATAAACATGTGGGAGTGGCTCTTTGTAAATTAATCCCCCCCATTACTTAGATTACCTTGGAAGTGACATATGGGGCAGGTTCTTTGAAAATTACCTTTTTTTCTCCTATATTAGGTTGGATTTAAGCCAAATCTTCCATTTTTTTTCAATTTAGCAACAATTTCATGCTTTTATTGTTCCTAGCTCCTCAGCAAACTGAGCAGATGGACTAATGCCATAGCAGCTTCTCTTCCATAACAAGGAAAAGCTTTGGGGGTGGAGGGTGGGGGTAAGCTTCATTAGGACTGTATTATATGAAAAGAGCTAGACTATCTTCCAGAAATCACAGTCCCAATCTGGATTTGTATCCTTTTCTCCTAAATCACACATTTTCATATAACACTGTAGGGAGAATCCCCACTTTTAATATAAGAAAGCCCCCATATTAGTAAACAAATGCCCCGCCCCCTGGAAGAGAAAAGGCATCCCTGAAGTAAAACCACTCAAGTGGCCGGCCCCTGTGAATGGATGTTTAGTTTCACAAACTATTTCATTCATAATCAGCTACAGCCTCCACAGAAGGCTGGAACTGATCAGATTAAAAAAGCAGAGAGACAAAGACACCTAAAATCTACATTCCCCACCCAGTTCCAAGGACAGGGCATGACCTCCCAGCCACAATGGGAGTCATGCAACAATAATTAGAACACTAAAAGGACACACTCAAGCACAGATTAAAGTACATTTCACAAGGAACTTAGACATTTAAATCACAAAGCTCTAGAACCACATAAAAACCCATCCACTGATCAGACTATTTTGTCAGCTGTCCCAAAACCCATTGCTGTGTCACTTCACTTCTGATTCCTAAATAAACGGAGATCTCCTTTTCAACTGCAGCTTGCCTCTTGTATCTTTCTCCCAGTTTGAAACCGGACGAGATTTTACTTCCAACAATGCCTAGATATGTTATAATACAATATATAGCTTTGCTCTTCAACTACTTCAGCCAGGTTCTAGCTAAAAAGTCTCCTAGAGGATTGATTACAAATGGCCTACCATTTGTACATTGTTTTCTAAAGTTGCATGATAATACAAATGAAAGCAGGAATTGTTGAAATTTTAAATTAAGTTAAACAACTCTATGGCTCTTAACCTCTGACAATTTGGGGAAACAATCATAATTGGCATCTGATCAACATTCACATCTTTAGAATGGAAAATAATTCAAGTACCGTAATTGACAGAATAATTTCTAAAAAATATAGCTGCTTTTGCTTGGATCCTAAATGCACTCTGGTATTCTTAAAGAAATGCTGTACTTAGAGACTGGAGAGCAGGGACTGATGGAACAAGATTTATGACTGACTATTTACAAGAACACTTTTCAGTAATTGTTGTTTGCTGCTAAAGTTTACATTCCTGTTGATTGGGTTCACACATTGTATTAAGATATGATTTAGTTAATCCTGATTTGCTTAATAAGCCACAATAAGTTGGGGTTACACAACACAAGTCAAAAACAAAACAATCACATGATTGCTCACCATAAGAAATTCATCTATCCCATTATACTTGACTGCCACGATTTTCCCAAATGAAGCTCAATTATTGTTAATCGGTCATTTCAGCCTGGAGATTAAAAATAATGACTGTATTTTATTTTATGTAATTTTTTTAAAATTTCTCAAATCAATTTTGACTTTTGGCAACTGCCTGGATTAGTCCCTGTAGTTTTCTTGGCACTATTTTTGGAAATGGCTTGCCTTTGCTTTCTTACTAGAGCTGGGAGGAAGTGGCTCAAAGTCACCTAGCCGGCTTGGTGTCCAAGCTGGGACTAGAACTCATGGTTTCTGGTTTCTAACCTAGTGCCTCAAGTACTATACAAAACTGGCTTGCTAATGCAGTTACTAATGTGAAAATGAAAGCCTCTCAAAGTCAATTGTTTTTCAAAATGGTATATTAGCCTAGGGAATAATAATAATAATAATAATAATAATAATAATAATAATAATAATAATAATAATAATAATAATAATAATAATAAATAAACCAAAAACAGCATCTAGGAACACTCTTCCAAGCCCAATCTGGCAAAGCAGTGGAAAAGAATCAAATGGCCAGTGATACAGAATGGTGCTAAGGAACTACAGCAGTGATGGCGAACCTTTTGGAGACCGAGTGCCCAAACTGCAACCCAAAACCCACTTATGTATCATCAGGTGCCGAGTGGGTGTGGCCCATTGGGTGGATGTGGCCAATTGGGTGGGCGTGGCTGCGGTGGTAACTAAAGAGTTCAATCAATCAATTCCAACTATTTGTGATCTTTTTTTTTCCCGCAAGAAGTTGAAATTGATTGATCGATTGAACCTCCTTTTTTTTGTTTGCACACGGTGATGAAGGCTTAAAGCGAAAAAGTTTTACAAAACCCAGCTGAAGGTCTAGGACTGGGGCAAGGGCGTGCATGCCCACAGAGAGGGCTCTGCATGCCACCTGTGGCACGCGTGCCATAAGTTCGCCACCACGGAACTATAGGATCCCAAAGAGAGACATGCTTCCTGTCTGGGTCTCAGCTTCATTCAGTGATCAGAGCAAGCAAGAATATTTCAATCCCAGAATCATATCTGAAACAGTTTTGAAATGGATATTCATCCCATAGTCACTTAGAACTAATTCTCATTATTTGCTTGTGGACAAAGAAGAGAAAAAAACAAAAAAACACACACATGTTTTTACCTTTTTTTTAGTTAATAACAAATCCCATTGTCACCTAAATGACAGGTTCAAGCTTCTAAGTCAGACATGTCAAACACAAGGCCCGGGGGCCGGATCCGGCCCGCGAAGTGGTCTCATGCGGCCCGCGAAGCCATCCTGGAAACAGTGAGGGAACGGCCCCCACTGCCTTGGCCCTGGCCCAGAGACCCTCCTTCTGCCAGAGACCCTCAGATCTGTCCCACTCCTTCCCAGGCCCCCATAGGCAACCTTGATGCGAATGATGTAGAGCTGGCCACACCCACCCAGTAGGCCATACACACTTTAGCCACGCCCACCCAGTAGGCCACACCCACCCGGCCCCCTGAGGGCAACCGCAATGCTGATGCGGCCCTCAATAAAATTGAGTTTGACACCCCTGTTCTAAGTGTAAGGCTAGTTTCTTCCAAATGAACAAACTAAAAGGGAAAAGCATAGTCTTCTGATACCTCATCTCAGTAGTTAGCCTTGATTCCAAGTCAGAATGAATAAAAGGAAGTTAATTTGCAAGTCGGAAATGGTGCCAGGGCAGATTTAGTACTCCTGCTTTTCTTCATCATAAGGTTTCAAACAGAATGAGGGATGCTGACTTGGGTTTCTGCTGATCATTTGCCAGATTCCCTTCAAACATACAAGGGGGTTGCCTAGCTGATTAATCAAGATCTACTATGTTGCATATTCAGGGCAAAACTGTTGTCCCTTTCCGATGCTGTGTCTACAAGGCTGCCCACGCCACCATACAAACTGTGTGCTGCCTGGGGGTACCAGTTCTGGGATAAAAAAAATTATTCAAAAACTGCATAGTATGGTTACCACCTGGTCCAGTTATATAGAAAGAGACATCCAAAAAGGAAGAGAAACAGTGTTTCAATAGTGAAGCTGGAGGAAAAAATACATTAAACAAGAATGAATGTAGAGTGACTGGGGGAAGAGAACTCAAAGTCCTGCATAAGTAAGTATTAGAAAGCAGACTTCTGTACCAACAGAACGAGAGAAGTAGGTAAGTAAAAAGATGTGGAATGAAGACATGACAGAGGCTATAGAAGAAAAAGTGTCATGAGGATATTGTTAAAACATAGATGAGAATTATCTATGTGTAAGTTGTATGGAGAAGAATGGATAGTGGCAAAGAATGTCCAAAAAATAATAACGTTGAATAGTTCTGATAAAATGAGGCAGAGAAAATACAGAACACTTTTGATGGAAATAGAAAATTATTTCGGAAGTGGGTGAAGATGGCTAAGCAAGAAACTTCTGAAGTTTGAAGCAGATGTAGCACTGATGATGTTACAGTACCTAGTTCAGTAATGAACTTCAGTTTGCAAGAAAACAACCAAGCTCAGAGAGCACCAAGACCTCCACAGTTCAACTCGGAGCTACAACTATTGTCTTCTGATGGTGTTTCCAAAGTGATCGACATTAAAATAAAAGTGAAGAAATAATATGGGATGAAACTAAAGGGAGACAATGATGGGAGGAGAATTTTAGAGATTGATATAGAAATAATAGTAATATGTTGGAGTGGAACTGAAATGAATGGTGTAAATGTTAAAGGCCCTTCCCCACCTCCACCACCCAAAAAAAGTAGAAAGGAAGTTATAAATGCTGTACCAGCAAGATTACAGGTTAATGAGAGATGATGTAACTAGAGAAATGTTAAAATAGGATGTGGCTTGTTTATGGAGTGACTGTGCAGCTCATTTAATAAATGTGCAAAGACATATCCATGCCTGACGATGGGAAGAATGCTATTATTGTTTCCTTACACAAGTGGAAAGATAGTACAAACAAAAGAGAAAATCTTCAGGAGGACAAGTTTATTAAGCATGCCTGGGAAGGTATTTGGCAAAATTCTGACTAAATGAGCAAAATTTTGGAACTGCAGTGTGGCCTTCTATCAGGCAGGGGCTGTGCCAACCAGATTGTTGCTCTTTACCAGGTCACTAAGAAACATCAATGTAAAAAAGTTAGTTCATTCTATCTGCTGATTTAGAGAGAGTATCAAGTGAATTGGCTTGTATTGTGGAATGATGCATGTATGACAATTGGTTGCTAAACGTGATAAGAACCATTTATGATGTATGCATACGATAAGGTTAGGTGATTCTCATTTGATTGTTTATGGAAAAATGTATAGGGAACATTTGTGGTATCTTGAAATGTGTGTGTTCTTTTGTATACAGATGCTATTTTGTTGGCTGAGAATACAAATGATTTTTTCAGAAAATATTAGATGTGATGAGGAAAGTGAATCTGAAAATCAATATGTCAAACAGCACTGTTTTACTGTTTGAAAGGAAAAATGGAATGAGTAATTGCATATTATAAATGCTGAGAAACCAGAACAAACAGAAGAATTTGTATACCTTCAAAGGAAGTGTATTAGGACTGGGAAATGGATGGAGAAATTTTAAGGCACACAGATACCTTAAGGTAGTGAGTAAAACATCTATTGCAAGGAATGAATGTTTGTCAAGCAAAACTGGCTGTGCATAAGAGTATGTTTTTGTGCAGTTTATCGTATGGAAGTGAGTCCTGGGTGTGTCAGGAGAAACAAAAATTAAATGTAGTGGGAATTGGGCGCTTACAGAATATATGCAGTAAAAGAAGGGGGACAGAATAAATGGTTGCTAACTGAATGTGAATTGAATAAGTGTGTGACCATTGAAAAGAAGTACTTTGTGATAGTTTGAGCATATAAGATAAATTTATAAAATATTATAAATACATGAAAGAAGGTTGGGATTTAGGAAAAGTTCTTGTAATGACGAGATCCTGAAAAAAAAGATTAAAAAAAATACCATTATAGGGTTTTTTGTTTGTTTTATGAACAACTCCATCATAGCCACCACCATCTCAAAACTCCCATATCCTTATTTAAAATCTTCTAATTTCACATCGCCCCCTCTTAAAAGGTAGCTTATGTGAACAATGTGTAGGACAGACAGGGCCTCCTGAACCGAGATGATTTGAGGTGACTGATGATACTAAACATCTGGGAGGCACTATATGAAATGGCACACAGATGTGATAGAAGCAATGGAGAATTTGTAAGGTTTGCAAGATATTATAGTAAAAAGGCATGTCTAGATAATGTTTCCTTTTCTTTTTCCTTCTCAGGCCTTTAGCTTCCTTGGTGCAGAACTCTTTTCTCTATTCTGCACTACTTGTTTAACCCAAAAGGGAATAGTGTGATGGTTTTGTTTTTGTGCATCTGTGCAGTTTTGCGTAGCAACAACAATTATGCTCATGAAACCCTGTTCGTTTGGAATTGAACAAATCAGCAGTTTTCTAAAGGAAGAAGAATTGAATCTACTTTTGCCTATCATTCCTCCCACATGATTAGATTTTGTAATGGGGTTCAGCATTAGCCACCCTTTATGTGCAGAAATCCTATATTTTGGTGATTATTTGCTAAAACCAGTTAAGGGAAATAAACAGCATACAGCCATATTAGTTCTCGGTGGATTCATAACTGCAATTTACATGCGCATACCATTTATAGTAAAACCTATTAACACCTTATAATAAAGACAAAATTCTTTAATAGTACATGATAATGGTAACATATCAATAATATTATTGCAAGATACATAGAGCAATAAGATATTCAGTAAAATTCAAAAGAAAAACCTGCAACATTAACATTTTCATTCCTGCTTTTCAGCTGACAAAAGAACCATTTTAATGGCATCTGTATATAGAATGCTGACCCTTAAAGAAAGAAAAATCTAATGATAAGTTATATTCAGATAGCAGTATTTGGCCAGCCTTGGCTGATCTCAAAAACAAAGAAAGGGCCCGACCTGACTATAATTTTAATGGGGTTAAAGTGTGAAAATTTTACTTATGTATAATTTAAATAAATACATTCCTAGCAGTGACATTATTAGTACACTGTGTCAATTCCTAGGCCATGACAATATTTTTTTGTAAACACTCCAAATGTTCCCAAATAGTTTTTTTAAGTGGTAACAAGTCTCATAATGTGCTTCATCTAAACTCTTGTACAAACCATATATTCATTTTAATCTCACATAAAGAAGTTCTTTGAGAACTGCACTCCTATCTCTGACTTCTAGTGAAACACTTTTGATCTCTGCCCTGCTAGTCAATTACAAACAACAAAGCTGTGTAAAAGATGCATTTTATTGTCCCATCCTTTTCCTGTATTTCCTTGGATGGTACAATATGGAGCCACAGAGAATGGTTCCATCTGCTGGCTTGTTTATATTCTTCCTGTTGTACTAGCTCTACTTAGGTTTGCATACACTACAATTATCATATTTTAGCTATGCCACAATCTTGTGACATATGTTAGGTAGAAAGAATTAACTTGCTTATAATAAGTTTTTAAAAGACATAATTTTTGAACCTAGTTAAGCAATATTCCTAATCCAACAGTTAATAGCTATATGCCAAAAACCTGCTTTTAATTTTTTTTTATGTCCTTCCTTAAAGATTTTTCCTTCTAGATACAGATAGATAGAGAATACAGTATGCCAGCCTAGACGGACATTTCCAGTCTTACAGGTTTTTGGTCTCAGTACATCATTCTCATTTCTTACTGCCCATGTTCTGTATACAAATATTCCAGGTGAGACAATACTGGGGGTGGAGTTTCAGGACCTGGAAATTACAACTTCTGTATTACAAAGGAGGAGTTTACAAACCAGCATTCATAACATTTACAGAACAAGGAAACCCATCTGTTTATTTAGTTTTGTTTTTCTTTAGGCTCTCCAGATGATCATCTCACTCACCACATCATTAATTCTGCTTTGCAAACTTCAAATGGTGTCAAACTTTGTTTCCAGAGACATTTTATAAAGCCATATGATGCTTGTCCTTTCTTTTCCTATGCATTTTAAGATTCAGAGACATGGTCGGCAGATAAGAGAAATGCCCTACAGATATATAGCAGCCTTTATGTTCAGTTTTGCGCTGAGAATGTTGGCAAGGTTGTCAAATACTTAGTTACTAAATGAGGTGAATTAGAATCCAATCCTTGCTTAGAGAGTTAGTAATTCCATACAGAGCCTATTGAATCTAAAATCACATTCAGAGAACCGAACTCTGCAGAAATGAAAGGAGATGGAGATGGAGATCTAATTTGATGATTGTTTTTTTTTTCTTTTTAGATTTACTATGCATATATTGAGTTTGCCAGATTTTCTTACTTTCTTCTTATTGCAATCCAAAGCAATAAAAAAGTCTATCCACCAGAGAAGAAAACTGTTGAATGAGGCACTGCTGGTTAAGCAATATAGATTTTCTTTAAAAAAAAAGAATTAATTTTCCAATCTAATCTTTACACTTATCTGTTACAAGATAAACTACAGTTGTAATAATCTAAGTACAGGAACACAAGGAACTACCACAGCGCTACTATTTTCACTTCCCAAACTTCTTCATGCAGCACTTGTGTCATTCTCTAAGTGGCCCTTGCTTGATGTCATCATAAACATCATAAATCTTAGGGCTTTTCCCTCTGCTGAGTTAAAGTGCTATGTATCTTCTGGAAGTCAGCAGAACCCATTTTGGTGATAAATCTGCAGCTTCTATTGCTAGTCCTTATCCTGCCTCTGCTGCATCTATTCTGACTCCCTGCCAAATGGCGCTGTCTGATTTTGTGTATGAGGCATGTGATCAGAAAACAAGTGGTTGTACACTAGCAGCCTGTCTCTGATATTGTGAGGTTCTGCTAGACCACTGGCACGGTACTGCTACAACCAGCCCTTTGAGAAGAAAACAGACAAAGTCGAGGGAGCACGCACAGCCTGAAATGAGCAAGAAATATTTGTCTGATACCATCCACTACTTTTCTCCTCATTTTGCCTCTGATGTAATGCTGGGAAGTGTAACTGTTTTACATATGCTGTAACAGTCATGGGAAGCTAAGATTTTATATATGGTGTAACTGGGATACTATTAGCTTATAGATGAAATTGTATTATTGTATTGGTTTATCCAAAAATGGCAAAAGCCCATTGCCTTTATAGACTGGGGCTGAGATGATACATGGGAGAAAAAGTTGTTGCCAGGGCGTACACTGTCATTGTACTATTCTTATGTACAAATGGGAAAAGACCATAATCTCTGTTGGAAAACAGAACAAATTAAATCCAGCTCCATTAAGTTGCGAAATAAATATGTAAATCTAAAGGCAGTTTTGAAATTGAATCTTGTAGTTTTTTATAAGTTGAAATGCCTTCCTCATCCCACTTCCAGATTTTGGTCTCTCCATCATGCCATGTCTACAAGTCACCAGTTTTACACTCCCTTTTCAAATTGGTCAGAAAGACTGATTTTCAGTTTCTTGTAACAATGACTGCTCAGGTTTTCCTGAATGTCAGCAAAACCCTTAACAAAAAACCATCAGGGATTGAAGGGCTTTATAAGTGATTACCAACACATTAAACAGCAACTGGGAGCCTACTGGGAGCCAGTGCATCTCACAGAACAATGGTGTTTCAAAGGTGTATCTATATCTGTCTGTGCTGCTCCATTGCAGCTTCCATGTGACCTTCAAGGACAGCCCTATGCAAAATGCATGGTAATAATTAATTTGGGAGGTGACCAACCCATGAGAGACTGTAAGTGGTGCCTCCCTGTGCAGGAAAGGGTTTAATTGGCACACAAGATGAATTTATGCAAAGGCCTCAAGACCCTGGCTACTATGTTCTTTGAACAGGAACTGCAAGACCAGGAAGACCCTCAAATTTCATACTAATTCTTTCTGGATCATTACAATCCCACTGAGAACCAAGGACAGAAAATCCCTGGATCCAGAGGCAAGTTCATCCCTCCATCACTTCCTAGCATTGAGAGAGAAACTTTCTTGATTGGCCTGGGATAAAGGTGTATAACTGAGTATCATCAGTGTACTGATGGTGCTTAACTCTGTGCTGGCAGATGACCTTAACTATGGGCTTCATATAGATATTAAACAGGAGCAGGAAGAGAAAAGAGCCCTGAGGGAAGAGAGAAGAGATCCGGGACCAGATTTCTTCACACCTATCAACATGAATGGAACTGGCCCTGGGGTAATGGCTAGAACTCTGTAGCTTTGTGTCCTAATTCCCTGAGCTGACCCAGTATTTCAATCAACAGCATTCAAAACTGCTAAGATCAAAGAGAGCTAGTATGGACACATCCCACACATCCCATCCTTGCCAGAGATCATCCACATGTGTAATCAATGCCATTTTGATCCAATTCCCGAACCTGAAATCCCAATTGGAAGGGGATGGATAATTCCCTTTAGAGCTCCCTGAAGTTGCAGTGTGACCTTCTTCTCATAATCTTCCCTAAGAAAGGAGGTTGAGGACAGAACAATATTTCTACAACACCATTAGGACCAGAGATGGCTTCTTAAGGAGAGGTCAGACCACCTTGTTTCAAGGATGAACTCACCACAGCAAATGGTCATCAAAGCCTCATTAGCCAACCAAACCACCAGTAGGCTTTTTACCTTTAATAATCTCAGGTATTACAGATTATTAGTGTTATAGTGCATTAGCAACATTAACATATAAATCTGTGTATTTGGAAACTCAGATCAAGGGAGATGATAGCCCTTCAGCTGAATACCCAGAGACTTAAGAATATTTGAAAGAAGAGAACTGAGCTCAGGCTTCATTAATAAGCAGACAAGAGAGAGCATTCACCTATGGGAGAATGTTCATTAATTGAAACAAAAGAAAACAAATTGGTTCAAAGCTAAATCCATTAGGAATTCTGCCAGGAAGGATAAAATAATCAAATACTGTTAAGTACATGTAAATTGAGGTGTGAGACCATACACTGACTACTTTAAAGGATCTTCCATAAATTTTCCAATACAGGAAATCCCAGCATCACTGAAATCCGGGTAGGACTAAAGGATTTATGAGAAGATGATTCTGATAAAAAGTAAGAAAAACCATTGCCTCAAGAGGTTCTTTCTTCTTCCATCTCTGCTCGGCTTTCTACAAAGCATGGCTTTGTACAAAGTTTGGCTTTCTACAAAGCAAGCCAGACTCTCCCTTTGTCTGCCCAAGCATTGTGCCTGGACCTAGTGATGAAAGAGCCTGTTGAGTCTTGTATCATCCCTTTTCTACACAGATTCAAGAGATATATTATTTTTATGCCCTTTATTTTCCAGTTGTGTCTCTGTTTAAGCAGAGATTTTTCCCATTAGGTAGACATTTAGTTATATATTTCTGTCCCTTTCTAAGTGCCTTAGAACCCTATTTTTCATGTCTTAGCATTATGGCTGCAACTTTTTGAAATGTTTAACTCTGATTGCCTATTCAGTTCCATTTGAATAAGGTTCTTCCATTTCCTGAATGCTTCAATTGGTTGTAAATATTTGTCTCAGCCCCCTTTGGTTTCATTTTCTTTTCTCTTGCTCTTTTTTGCTTGCTCAGCCTATGTCACCAAGTTGCCTTAAAATGTGGTTTTCCCATTTTGGCAACAAGATGAAGCAGGGCCTGTCTACAAAATAAAGCACAGTACAATACATAAATATAGACATGAAATCAAACTTCCCCTAATTTTAAAGCAATATAGTTTCAAACAGCCAAATTTAATTCACATACACACACAAACAAAATGTCTTTAAAAGCCCTTCTTTCATGGGCCACCCATACCACTCTCTACAAAACCCAGACCCAAAAATTCACATCATAGCAAGAAAGCTAACTATGTCAAATGCACCCCTCGAGGATAGAGCATTTCAAGTGTTGAGATCTGACCATTTGATATTGCCATTGTACTTTATATTGCTTCCTGTTTGTTCTGTTTCAATCCATATTTTTGCTATACAATACTCAGAATTGCTTGAAGTAGACAGGTGTAGAAATGCCAGTAATAAAATAAAAGTAACATAAATGTCCCATGCATAAGATGTTTCTTGCCACCCTATTTTAAAATTCTCAAGATGTACTCTGTCGTCAGTTATTTCTCTTTTTTTCTTTTTCCAGGGGAGCTTGGGGGTTGCTTGGAAAAAAGCAGTGGACTACAGTCTCCTAACAAGTTGATTTTTGAAGAACAAATACACAGTGGATATATCGGTTATCGTAATGTCAATATTTTATGTCAAGACAGTAGCTAACATGATGTATAGTTTGAAGGAGTAAAACATTTCAGGTATTTCTTAGTTCTAATTGTACCCCTGAGAAAATTTAAAAATTTTGATGATCATTCGACCGTTAAGGGAGTATTGCAAAGATAAATCAGGTGAACATTACAAAGCCTGTGCTACAAAACTATCTTATAAAATATTCAAAATTTTATTTTATTTAGTTAATTTATTAATAGAGTATTTAAAAGATTCAAAGATATGGCTTAATTTGTGTGGGGAAAAAGGATTTATAATATAACTGAAATCTATCCAATGGAAAGTCATGTCCCAAAATAATCTAGCTGATCAACTGGTAATCTGGAAAAGCAAGATGCTCCCCTTTATCTCATCTTATGTGCCCTTTCTCTATACTACAGATGTGTCAGCCAGGCTATTTTTGGACATGGGTGTACCACTACTCTTCCAGAAGAGCCCTGTGTTCAAACTTAGGCCCAACTGATATGTCCCAGTCACAGAATACTGTTGGGCCTCCAACTGGTCACTCAGGCTGAAGGAAAGAAGTCCTTTCTATTTTGCCTTGGATCTTTTCACTTGCGCTCTTTTGTGTATTTGAACAGTTGCAAGGTTCTGCAAAGAATGAGAAGACTACTGTATTAATCAGAAGCGATTAATCAGAGGGATTTCAATTACAAGAGGACAACCAGAAATTGATATGACACACATACTCCAGACTGAGAAGTTATGCAAGGATATCTCAGTACTGCCAATGAGTGACTGTGACCAGCATGACCTAGAAGGAACCCAAAGCATATGCAAGGTGGGCCAGGATTAGGGAAAATTGCCACATACAGCCCCACAAAGTAATATAAACAGGAAAAAGGTATGGCTACACAAAATCTTTTTTTTCAGAATGAGCTCCAAATAAAACATGCATTTATTCGGGACAAAACCCGCAAGCTGGCAGAACCTAACTATCTTTCCCAGACTCTCTGAAAGGCAGGACTAGAGCTTTCATCATAGCATGCCACCAGCCCTGTTTTTTAAACACACATCTACCACTCTTTCAAAAATGTGCTAAACTTGTATTTAAAAACAGATGTATCTTTCTGTATGTATCTAATGAATTCATGTTAATACCTGACTGGTCCTCTCCAATTCACTGGTCAAACATTACACATGCACTTTTACAGAAGCCAAGGGTTTGCTCTTTTCTGTAGCTGAAGATGAAATGGTCACAGAAGGAAGATCCCAGTGATCTGAGGGGAAGCAGTCTGCATTTTTATATTCAAGGTTAATGTAATCATTTTAATTGTTTTTAATTTTTGTAATTGTTGTATTGTTTTCTTTTAAAAAACCTTGTGAACTGCCCTTAGTCCTACGGGAGAAGGGCGGTATATAAGTGTAATAAACTAAACTAAGCTAAACTAAATGCATCCATTCGTGTAATAAATATGCTTGATGTTTGGAAGTAGTATATGGCAGGATGATGGTTGGCCTCCTAACTCAGGAGGATAGTAGGTCTCATCAATGTTGTGTTTTGGAGATGCTTCAAGATGCTGGAGGCAATAACAGGACAAGCACACTAACCTTTAGGTAAAATTTTAATGCTGGGGAGTAACATTTATTTTCACCTTCCACTGTCTCCCTGCTTCGGAGATGTTCTGTGTATTCTTCACTAAAATCAAAATATTATATCTTTTTTTAAAGTTATTTAGAAAGATAATACCTTGACCATCCTGTTGCAACAAAAATATGATGGTGTTTGCCAGGCAGCTTTACTCAGTTTTTAATAAATCTACTTTTCTGGATTTGAAACACATTGACTCAGAAACTAATTGCACACAGGTTGGGTTCACACAACAAGGCACGCTAATATGTACTTGGCTAATTTATGGCTCAGTATACTGTAGAGTCTTAAACTCTTATGGTACATTAAAGACTTATAGCACAATCCTCCACAAATTTACTCAGAAGTAATTTCTTTGAATCCAGAGTATTATTCCCAAGTAAATGGTTGTGATCCTAAATACACCAGGAAACAAATCCTGTAAGTTATAAAGGCACTTATTACTCAATACAGTTGTGACTGCACTTTCTGCAGCTGATGTAGATGTTGGTCTATGAAAGCACTTAACACTAAACCAAAATTTATTGTTTCTGGATTCTTGACAAATATACTATCTATTTTTTCTTTACAAACTGATCAGACATGCATTTATTGGGGGGAAAGAGGTAGATGCAAACCAATGTTTGTAAAAATAGGAGTCTTTATGAATGAGTCTCTACATATGAAGACATAGGATGTCTTTTAAAGAATAAATCCTGATCCTTTTGTATTTAATATTCCTCTATGGTGATGGGAGAAATCCAGTTTATAAGACAATGCCCTTTAAATCTCCTGGTCTCTTTAGATATCCTTTTGCTTTTAGAGTCTTTGTTTGGGTGGGACAACTGCAGCCTTAAAGCTTCCTAGAGGGCTTGATGCATTCATAGTAAAGCGTAGTAAGGAGTGATATTTAAAAATAGAAGAATGTGGGAAGACATCCCAGTACAGCTCAATCTGCCAGCTTCCTCCTATTGTCAGGCAATGTGATTCCCCCCCCCCTCTTTACAGCCTTCGCGGGGGTGCCTCTATTCGAGATTCCCGCAGCCACATCTCTTCAATTTGCAAGCCCCTCATTTCCTCCCCTTGGTTGACCTCCTTAGCGAAGCTCTCCAAAGCTCCTGAAACAGTCTTTCCCGATCATTCAGCAGAAAATCTGCTCCACATTAGAGCCCGGCGAGCCCATGACGTCACCCGAGGGGGTTACTTTCCATATTAGGACATCGCCCTGGGCGGAGCTTCTCATTCCGTCGTTGATCCAGCGTTCGGCAGCATTTTAGCGCAGGCGCTTTGGAAGCCTCTGCAGCGCACGTTTATGTCTGCCTCAGCAGAGAGAGAGAGAGAGAAAAAACGGTCTCTGACAGGCTGAGAGGAAATAATACAGCCTCCGTGGAATAGTAACAGTCGTTACTTTTGCGACATTCCGGGTTTGCAGGAGACGGAAAAGAGTAACTGCTAAAATATTTCAGCAGAAATTCTAATCAAAGTATGATTAAAAAATGAATAAGCCCCTTTGCTGTCTCAGATTTCTGAAGTGCCGCTTCACAGAAAGGGAATGTCTCCATATTGCTGTTGGAAGCGTCTCCTGCCTCATGAGTCCTTGAATTACGAATTACTGAGGGGAAAATGTCTGTCTGTTTCTGACCCACACCAGAGCAGAGGTGTCAGCCATTCTAGCTCAGTCCCGTTTCTCAGCTCTGCCAGAAACGGGAACGGCTGCTGGTTCCAGATGCACAAAGCTGATTATAAGGGAAGGTATTTAGTACTGCGGGGAAAACAATCCCACGTGATGCTGGAATAAACATTAAAGGGGGGAAAAAAACCCGAGCCTGAATATAAAAGCTGAACACAGAAAGGATAGTTGCAACCTGGTCCTGCACAATCTCAATTCGAACGGCTTATTTTCACCTAAGAATGTATAAGGTAAAGTTAATGTAGTCTGGCGATAAGTGAGATAATTAACACTAACAATTTTAGGCATATCTAATCTCACAAGGGATCTGCACTTGAACTCCTCTGAAAATTAGGCAGTACATTTGTTCATGAGAAGAGAAAGTTAATGGGGAATGTGACACTGCTTCTCAGATACTGAAAGAGTTTCAGACAGACACTATTTATTCCATATCATCAAAGAGCAGCATTCTAAATAATAGTTTGGGGTTATTAGAAAGGCACATTCGGTTACAATGATGGGGAAAATTTCCAAGCAGTTGGGTGTTCAGAACCTAGGAAGGAGGTGGTTTGGTGGTGGTTTTTTTGCTGGCTATGTACAAGTAGAGGTTGGGCAGCCATCAGGGTTTGATCCTTTAATCTGGATTCCTGCATTGAACAGTAACTTGGACTCTGTGGCCTAAATGATTTCTTCCAGTCCTATGATTCTGTGATAGAGGTGCTGCCTCCATACTGTACCAAAATATAATTAGATTCATCCAATAACTTTTTCATACATACACAGCTGAAAAGAACACATGTAACTCTGGTATGAGTTCCAGAAAATGCAACTGAACTCTCAGAAAACATAGAGATTCAAATATTGACTTCAGAAACTCAAGCAGAAGAAAGAAGAATTGAACCGTAAGTTGTACAGTTTAGGTACCATACTGTATTTTGAACAGATGCTGTGAAGTTAAGAAACATTGGAAAAGATTGGAAAAATGGATAGCCATCAAAAAAAGAGGCCAACAAGATAGTATGGTGACCCTTGTTGTCATAATGACCCAAGCAAGAGCTTATGAGTATTTGAAAAAGTTGTTTTTCACAGGCGCAATCCTGGCAAAATTATTTCTATCATATGACAGAGTTGAAAGAGAATGAACAACTGAGCAACAATTAATTGTGTCTCAGAGGATAGAGACAAAAAAGTCAAGATAGAGGTTGCAATCACCTAAGGATGTCAATAAGAAAGTAACAAAGGAATGTGGCTTCAAACATGCAATCGATTGCCATCTTGACTTTTTTATGTCATTTGTGAACAGTGACAACATGTTGAAGACAGCAAGAGCAAATTAATATTTATTGAAACCTCTAGTAAGAATTGAGGGAAGAGAGCAGTAGTATGTAGTGCTAAATCGGAATAACATGATCAGTTACAGATAGCTCTTGACCTAACACCATAATGGAGCCTGCCCATTATGGCTGCAAGTGGTGATGGCTGTTAAGCTTGTTTAACAATCCTCACCTCCTCTTCTCCCTGATGCAGTTGTTAAACAAATGCATGAGTTGTTAAGCAGAACACACAGAGTCTCCAGGGTGGGGGAGGCCCTGGGAGACCTAGCACAAGCCCAGTCCCTTCTACCCTGGGCTTTCCAAGGCTTCTCCCATTTCCTAATTGGCTTCCTGCCCCTTGGAATCCCCACAGCTCTTGAGTCTGCTTTCTTTCCCATCACATCCCTGCAGGCTTTCCTCCCCCAGTGGGTCCAGGCAAGTTTTTCCTCCCACTGGCTCCCCACAGGGCTTAGGCCCTCTCTCCAATCTCCATCATCCATTGTGTACATACTTTTTGAAGATCTCTGGATCTTTCCTCAATGCTCTGCAGACTGTGTTAGAGAATCAGAATGGAACTGTCCATCTGTAGACATGGGGCAGCCTCTGGAAGTGGCCGCCATTTCACAGCAACTGCAAGTAATTGTTGGTAGACTGAAAGTAACAGATATTCCCAGGAGGCATCCATGCAACCAAGAAATGAGTGGTCTGCTCTCCTTCCCAACATAAAGTCCAGAGAACATCAAAAGATAACTATGCAATGGATGTTGGGGAAGTGGGTAGCAGGCCCAAGGCCTGCAGTGACCTGACAGAGTGGGATGGGGGAGGTGAGGCGGGGGTGCGAATGACTGTGAGATGCTGCAACAGCAGTAACTTTGAAAAAAGGTCACAAGTAGCTTTAGATGTCCTAAATGTGCTTTTTCAAGAGGCAACAGGACTTTCTTTGTTTTTCTTTGAAGACATTTCACTTCTCATCCAAGAAGCTTCTTCAGATATGGGTGGTCTGTCATAACTTTGAATGGCCATTAAGTGACCAATTGTTAAATTATGACTAAATTATGACTACCTGTATTTTATTTGTATGGAAGTTAGACTCATATCTAGCCATTTTATACTTCTATGAAGTTGGTATTCACAAGACTTTTTCACACATAAGGTAAAGGTAAAGGTTCCCCCGCACATGCGTGCTAGTCATTTCCGACTCTAGGGGCCGGTGCTCATCTCCATTTCAAAGCCGAAGAGCCAGCGCTTGTCCGAGGACGTCTCCGTGGTCATGTGGCCAGCATAACTAGACGGAACGCTGTTACCTTCCCACTGTAGTGGTCCCTATTTTTCTACTTGCATTTTTATGTGCTTTCGAACTGCTAGGTTGGCAGAAGCTGGGACGAGTAACAGGCGCTCACTCTGTTACGCGGCACTCAGGATTCGACCCGCCAAACTGTCGACCTTCTGATCGACAAGCTCAGCGTCCTAACCCATACACATAATTTCATACAATTATTTCCACATTGGGAACTGTACAATCTCTCCAATTTCTGTGAAAAATCTTGTAGTCCTTGCTCACTCATTTTTCAAATTACAAGATCTTTGGAAAGAGTGCTTTTTAATATGTAAAAAACCTTACTAGTACTCTTTTTTTGTAGTGATTACTATGTTTGAAATGTTACAATATAATCTATTCTTATACAATATATATTATACAGCACATGCAGTAGCAGTTAACTGAACATGTCTAAATTATTATCAGAAAGCTATATAAGGTAGGATCTACTTAAGATTTGGATGAGAAACCATTAGGAAATCACAGGGTTATAAGCTAGGCTGAGATATCAGAAAAAAAATCCTTGAAGAGGAAAATAGTGAACCTCTTGTACTACTGCCAACAGCACTGAACATGAGTCAAGAACCTTTTCTTTTATAATTTTATAAGTTTTAGTTGTGTTGCTCTGTTGTTTATGACAAATTATTGACAGAGGACTTTCTAGCAATCTATTTTCCTTTTCTTACTTAAAATACTGGTCATAGACTGTAATAATAAATCAAAATTTCCTAGGTTTGCATTACACAGAATGAGTGTATTGTGTATACACACACAAACATTTATCAGTCCCAATCAGTCCACTGCAATTGAAAGTTATTAATAGCAATATTAATATTTCTGCTTAATATTACCATTTAAACTATAACCTTTTTCTGAAAGCACTTTTTTAGTATTTTTCTCTCAACTTTTTTTTATGCTGAAATGCATATGAAAGATTGATTGATTATACTCCCATCAAGCCTATTAGGAGTTTTGTAATTCTAACGATCATGGGGAAGTTCCACTTCAAAGGGTCCAGATACTAGAAGAATAAAGGGAAATTAACTGATCTGTCCATCCAAGCTTGTTTGCTCATTTACTCATACAACCCACTCCAGTCCCAAAGGATTCTACACAGCATTTAACAACAGAAGCAAAACTTAAGAAGAAAATAACATTAAGAGGGAAGGAGGACTCCATGTTGCCTTTGTCCTTTTAGATTTGTATTTTTCTTTCCTGTGAGGCTGGCAAAAAGCACGAAAAAAATAACAGGGCTAAAAGTCATGAATTTGGGCAAAAAGCTAGGCTCAGTAACACTTACTGTGGCAGTCATTCTGTTTTAATTTATCAGTTGAAATATGGCCCTGTAATCCTGTTTTGGGGAGGGGTGTGTGTGTAAGGAATAAAATAAATTTCACTTCAAAAGTGTTGGAAAACAAAACAAGCTTTATTGAAGCATTTGCAAAGGCTGGTAGATCTCGGCAAATATAATCCCAAAGACCACACCCAAATTAGTTCAGCATAGACCAGTGGTGGCGAACCTATGGCACGGGTGCCAGAGGCGGCACTCAGAGCCCTCCCTGTGGGCATCCGCGCCATGCCACAGAGGTGGCAACTGTCCCTCTTCAACCAGCTGCCCCCCACAGGTGTCCCTCCCCATGAGCGACATTGAGGTGACCACACCCACCTTGGCCACACCCACCCAATCTTCCATGACCACCACAGCCACACCCACCCAGTAGGCCATGCCCACCTGGCACCCAGCGATAAATAATTGGGTTTTGGGTTGCAGTTTGGGCACTCGGTCTCTAAAAGGTTCGCCATCACTGGCATAGACCTTCATACCTGTCTCATAGAATACGCCACATCCTTCCTTTCCAGACCCAGTTAATAGGTCCAGTCTAGTCACATGCTTTCCGACCACCTAGTAAAATTATTAGACACTGCAGCTATACCATTAATAATTCCTCTTTGTTTTACCTTTATCTTTCCCTTTGTGACATTCAACCAAGCTGATACAAATGTTTCAACTCCATTCCCTTGCCTATCTATACAATGTAACTAATGCCTGCTTAAAACCAAAAGTTGTGTATGTCATCACTTTAGCAAGGTTAAATATGGCTGCTCCTTGGTTATAAGATTATAGCCTAAATATTGGTTCTAAAGTGTTTTTATAAGATATAAACTAATCTATATTATGAAAAATTATAACATATACATTTGTTGTATACCTCACAGGGTGAAGCCTATGGCTGAGGAAACAGTCCTTGAACTAAAAGTGAAATTAACTTTATCAGATAGCAATTGATCATTCCTTGTTTTTATTTTCAACTTTCTTCTTAGTGTCAGACTATATTATTTATAAGAAAGATGTAAATTCTTAATGAACCAGGGTATTTTCAGGTACAGGTACTTAGTCGACAGGTACACCATATCTCCCACCCAAAAGCACTTTTGGAGAGCCCATTTCTTATCAGCATGAGCCTTATAGGCCGCTGCTGCTTTTTGTAACGCCCTTTTTACAGTTTCCAAGACCTCCCTGTATGTGATCTATCCAGTCCTGGGGGAAAGATCCTCCTGAGGGCACTTGGGAATCAGGATAAACTCTGCCCCATGAACTACCCGGAAAGAAGCAAACCCATTGCTACTGTGGACTGCGTTATTATACGCTACTTCAACAAATGGTAACAGGTCAACCCAGGTCCATCTGTTGGTATGAGACGTAACACCGCAGGTACCATTCAACCATTGCATTGGCTTGTTCAGCCACCCCATTGGTGCTGGGATGGAAGGCTAAGCTGAGCCTCTGGGACAATCTGATTGAGCAGACAAACGCCCTCCAGAAGCATGCGGTGAATTACACACACCCCGGTCCAAAATTATTCACCGGGGCATGTCATGTAGGTGGTACAACTGTGTGAACTTTGCTAACTTCTGAGCAGATGGAAACCCTTTGCATGGAATGAAATGGGCCTGCTTGGAAAAGAGGTCAACCACTGTCCATATGACCGTGCACCCATGGCTCTCTGGTAATTCCACGATGAAGTCCATAGCTATGTCCTCCCAAGGCCGCGTCAGGTCCGCCACGTGCTGCAACAATCCAGGCGGCCTCCCTGTGTGACGCTTCGTGGTAGCACACATGGGGCAATCCCGTACGTATGTTTCAATTTCTGCCTTCATCCGACACCACCAGAATTAACACTTCACCAGGTGCAGGGTTTTGAGAAACCCAAAGTGACCGGCCTGTTTGACATCTTGGCACTTCCGTAGCACCTTTGGCCTTAATGCATGTGGGACACAGAGCCTGTTACCCTTCCACGCCAACCCCTCTGAGTCAGGAGGGCCCGATGTTCCAGAAGCCAGGAGTCACTTTGGCTCACTCTTTGCAGCTCCTGGACCAAGTTGTTCACCAGTTTGTGCGCACTCACCTGAGCGGCCAACAGCATGAAGGGAGGTATAATGGCCTGTACTACCTTCTCCCGCTGGGGTCTGCATGACAGAGCATCCACCAAGAAGTTCTTACCCGCCGGCACATATTTCAGGCAAAAGTGGAACCATTGAAAATATTGTGCCCATCGGACATGCTTCGGGTATAGGCGCCATGGTGTCTGCAAGGCCTCAAGGTTTTTGTGGTCCGTCTAGACCTCAAACGGTTCTTTGGCCCCCTCCAGGAAATGCCGCCAGGTCGAGAGCAGCCACCGTATAGCAAATACCACCTTTTCCCATATCGCTCATGCCTGTTCTGTTTCCATCAGTTTACGGGAGGTGTATGCACAGGGCTGTAGCATCCCTTGCCCATTCTTCTGAAACAAAACCTCCCCAACTGCGATGTCGGTGGCATCGCCTGGATGACAAACGGCTGGTCAGGGTTGGAGTGTTGCAAGACAGGCTCTCTTGCGAAGAGGGCCTTCAGGTCTTCAAAGGCTCTTTCGCAGGCCAACGTCCATGCCAGTGGTTGACCGGGGCATGGTTTACCCACTGTATGTTTCCTACAGAGCAGGTTTGTTAAGGGCAGGGCCACATTAGCGAATGAGGAGATGAACTGTCTATAGAAGTTAGTGAACCCTAGGGAGCTCTGTAGCTGATGGCGGGTCCGTGGTACTTGCCACTCTAGCACAGCCCTGACCTTGGCAGGGTCCATCTCTACAACTTCATCCGATATACTCGCATTTGGACAGCTTTACGTGCAGGTGTGCCTTCAGTAGTTTCTCCAGCACCTGCCGGACTAGGTGGATGTGTTCCATCATAGTAGTGTAGATCAGAATGTTGTCCAGATACACGAGAACCCTGTGGTACAAATGCTCATGTAACACCTCATTAATCAGTTGCCCACAGGGGCTCCCTGCAACCTGAATGGCATCACACAGAACTGATAGCTCCCTAGCGGACAATTAAACACTGTCTTTCACTCATCCCCTCATTTCACACGGACCCTATATTATGCCTCGCTTAGATCCAGCTTGGTGAACACCCTACCCTTTGCCAGGAGGGCCATCATGTCCTTCATCAGTGGCAGGGGGTACATGTTCTCTATACACACCCTGTTGATGCTGCAGAAATTCACACATAAGCATAGAGTCCCGTCCTTCTTTTCCTTGAAGAGAACCGGAGCTGCGACCCGTGACCGTGCAGTTGGATAAACCCCTGTGCTAGGTTTTTATGGATGTACTGATGCAGTTCCTCCATTTCCTTGGGCGTCATCTGTACATGGGCTTTGGGAGTTTGGCACCTGGTAGGATATTGACTGCACAGTTGGTCGGTCGACTGGGAGGTAATACATTGCACTCCCGTTTGCTGAAGACCTCAGCAAGGTCGGCATACACCGACGGGAAGGGGGATGTACCACCATTCTTCCCTCCCCCTTTTCTCCCTCATCCTTGCTCTCTACGCCTTTCTGCATTTGTTCATGGGGGGTGGCTGAGGACCAATCCTATTCGTAGACACCTCCCAGCCCCCCCCCCACCTAGCCAGCATCTGGCATGAACTCCGGTATGGCAGCAAGGCAAGGAAGTGAGGCAGGATTTCAGCTCCCTGCCATTTCTCCACGCCGATCAGCTGCTCAGCAGGATGGCCTCCTGACAGATATGCTGAACAGCTAAGGTGATGAGTCAGAAGCAGGTAACATACTATTGCTACCAACAAAGACAAGTGAGCTGTTGCAAAGATTTGGCTGCCTGGAAATAGATAATAAGCTGAAAGTGGCTGAAGTGGGAAGGAAATCAAATCCTCCTACCACAGAGTCTTCCTGCCTCAAACAGGAGATTTTAAATCACAAATTAGAATAAATATAAAGATTAAAAAATGCAATAGGAAATACCAATGTAATCAAGTGAACATTCCTATTTCTCTGATCTTAACCTGAGACCTCTTTGATCAAATAAGAAAAAAGTCCTTTCCTCAGAGATTACAGTTTCAATTGACAAATACTAAACCCACAATTCAGCCGGATGCTTGACTGCAGAGCACCTCTCAGAACGCTGGCTAAGTGCACTCTCGTAGAATTCCTAGAGTGTGCTTTTGCACTCTTTTGGGGAATAAAGGCAGATTGTTTATAAAACTAAAACTCTCATATTTGTAATCTTTAACTGGGTAAAATGGAGCAAAAGGTTTTCAACTAACCTACTTCAAATGGCCTAACTTTCAGAATGCTGAGACCCATTACACCTGTGGGAAAGAAATTCTGGAAAGTTCTTGCCATTTCAGTGTCAACAATGTGCTGCCATAGTCACATGATCCTCATTTAAAACATTCCCTGATACCTTCTGACAAGTCAATGGGAAAAATTGGGAAGCTTGCAGGGAGAAAGTCAATGGTGATCACATGACTGTAGCTGATGGCAGGAGCACAGTGGTGGATTTGGAATAAGAAATATATCTGAAAGGATGACCAAACAGGTCATGGGCTTATAGATTATCATAGTCCTATATAAAGGGCTTACGGGAGACAACTTGCCACAGCTGCCTCCAGTAGCTGAGTATATATTGCAGTCTCAGAATAAACTTCATCTCTGACTCAAGTAGCTACCTGCCTTCTTTATTTCCAGCTTGGAAATGAACCAGGTAAGATTTCTTTCTAACATTGTGTCATGGCTATCTCAGACTCAGAAGATGAAGATCATCAGCCTGAGGAGATTCAGCTGGAAAAGTTGCCTAGCAACCAGAAGAGGCAGCTATTGCTGGGCTCAGAAGACAAGAGGCGGAGCTAATATTTTCCCCAATGCACAGGCCCACTGACAGGGGGGCTGAACAAAGGTGCTCAGCAAGACTATTGGCCAGAAAGAACCCTGCCCCATAAAAAGGAACAAATCCAGATCACATTTCCCCAATATAAGGAGAGCCATGTGCCTCATAAATCTGTTGGTGACAACTCTGTTTATCTCACAATTGTGTTCCTCAACTCCTTGGCTGCCTTCTTGTTTGTTCAAACTTTTTGCCATTAGTGTTCAATTTGAAAACCTTTTAAATAAAGATAAAATATTTATCTATGTGTCTGTGATTTCTATGGACCAGGATAGGACATGCTGGAATCAGATTGTGCTAAGCTATAATTGTTGAAGCACAGTTTACTGAATACATCGTAATTCAAAAATCTCATTTCAACTTCAGAATACAACCATCTTGAATTCAGGATGCTTCTGAAATGATTAAAACTGCATTAGAATATTTTGGTAAGGTTAAGATCCTTTAGGCTAGGACAGGGGTAGGCAACCTTGGCTCTTTCTTGACTCGTGGACTTCAACTTCCAGAATTCCTGAGCCAGCCAAGCTGGCTCAGGAATTCTGGGAGTTGAAGTCCACGAGTCATGAAAGAGCCGAGGTTGCCTACCCCTGGGCTAGGATCTCCAAAGAGTGTTTTGAGCAATTTATTTTGCACACCTCATGATATACTAACCATAGTGATTTAGTTCATGTAATATACTTGGCAAGGGACGCGGTGGCTCAGTGGGTTAGGACGCTGAACTTGTCGACCGGAAGGTCGGCAGTTTGGCGGGTCGAATCCCGAGTGCCGTGTAGCAGAGTGAGCGCCTGTTACTCGTCCCAGCTTCTGCCCACCTAGCAGTTCGAAAGCAAGTAAAAATGCAAGTAGAAAAATAGGGACCACTACGGTGGGAAGGTAACAGCGTTCCGTGTGCCTTTGGCGTCTAGTCATGCCGGCCACATGACCACGGAGACGTCCTCAGACAAGCGCTGGCTCTTCGGCTTTGAAATGGAGATGAGCACCGGCCCCTAGAGTTGGAAACGACTAGCACGGATGTGCGGGGGAACCTTTACCTTTTTAATATACTTGGCTCTTAAGAAACTGCATGATAGGGCTTCTGGTTTTGTGCAGTAGCGCAAGTAGCTGAGGGATCGTGAGGCTCCGCACCCTACAGCCGATTCTTTTCTCTTTGGGGACCCTAAATGGGCCTAAACTCACCTCAGAGAGGCGACCATGGAAAGATGGCGGTTTATCTGGCTGTTTGGGGAAACCCCTCCAGAAACCAACAGAAGAAAGGCTAGCTTTACTCCAGAGTCTAGCCCAAGCTACAAGCAGCCGAAGCCAAAAAGCACTAAGTTAAGCTTGATCATAAACAACATGTTTGGAACTGGGTACGAATACCGATTCTCTCTCTTCTATTTGATAATCGATTTCCTGGAAAAAAAACAAAAACCCAAGAAGCAAAAATCCTCCAAAAGTGAGAGGAGGGGGATTTTTGCTCCACCCTCCCACAGGCGGAAGCGGTGAAATATATTTTTATGGGGAAAAGAAATATACTGAAATGAATATAAGACTTAAATCTGTATAAGTGTGAAATTGGTGGAATTAGTTAAAACTTTCTTGGCAAAAGAATATTGATGAAAACAGAAGGCAATTGCCTGTTTTGAAAACTGAAAAATGAACTGGTGCTGACATTAGTGGTGAATGAAAATATACAATTATAGCTGCTCTAATGTAGGAAATGGCAAGCCCAGGAAAAGATAACTTGTTTTTCTGACCTTCAATGTTTTAACTAAACAAGGAACAGCTATAATAAAGAAAAGAAAACATTTTGGACTATCTACAAAGCGAGAACCATAAAACATAGGGAAAAAATTGACCTTCCTGGATTATAAAGACTTATTAAACTGTGACTCTAAAGTTGTTTGCAGAGAAAGGAAAACTTTGATTTTTGGCTATCATGGAACATAAGAGATCTGCAGAAAAAACATATCAAGAAAACACAAATACTTTCCAGGAGGAAATTTATGCTATGTTACAACTCATACAAATGACACTGACTTCAAGCCATGGGGAAATTAAAAATAATTTTGAAAAATTAAATGAACACATCTTCAATTTAACTTCACAACAAAAAATTCTCAGAAAATAAAAAAGAGAGCGATCAAGTAAAGCAGATAACTGAACATAAACCAGAGGAAAGAGATTTAAAGATGGAATTCAGCAATGGAAGGAACTATGATTTAACCCAGGCAGAGAAAAACTTGCAGGAAATATTGGACATGGAAAAGACAAATTATACTTCAGGATTGCAAAAATAAGTCTAAGGACAAGAAAAAAAGATTCGACAAAATGGATTACAGAGCTGTCAAGAGAACTACGAGAACTTGAGAGACAAAAAATGATAAAAGAAACTAAGAGAGAAGGAAAAAGATTTTCAAGGAATACGAAGGGGCAAAACACTCCCACAAAAACAACTTACTTAACTCGTGTCTTGTATTTACAATATCTACAAAACTATGGGAAGACCTGGTCCAGAGGAGTATATTGATTAGGAAAGATGTTTGGGGGAAAATAGGCTAAAGTTAGAATTAAGAAATTATTAGATGATGAAACTTATCAGATGGAATATTTCAAGATTAAGCACTTGTTTGAATATGGTTAAAAATAAAATTTTGGATATACCCGTATATACTTGAGTATAAGCCGACTTGAGTATAAGCCGAGACCCCCAATTTCACCCCCAAAAACTGGAAAAAGTTGGTGACTTGAGTATAAGCCGATCCGCCGTTCTGCAAGCCTCCGCCGCCGGCTGCTTCGTTCCGCAGCGGAAAGAAGCAGGCAGGCTGCTTCGTTCCGCAGCGGAAAGAAGCAGCCTGCTTTGTTCAGGCTGCTTCGTTCCGCAGCGGAAAGAAGCAGGCAGGCTGCTTCTTTCCGCTGCGGAAAGAAGGCTGCTTCTTTCCGCAGTGGAAAGAAGCAGCCTGCTTCGTTCAGGCTGCTTCGTTCCGCAGCGGAAAGAAGCAGGCAGGCTGCTTCGTTCCGCAGCGGAAAGAAGCAGGCAGGCTGCTTCTTTTCGCTGCGGAAAGAAGGCTGCTTCTTTCCGCAGCGGAAAGAAGCAGCCTGCTTCGTTCAGGCTGCTTCGTTCCGCAGCGGAAAGAAGCAGGCAGGCTGCTTCGTTCCGCAGCGGAAAGAAGCAGGCAGGCAAGGCACGGAGATCCGGAGACCTGCCGACGTTTGGGGAGGTTTGGGGAGGTGCCCAAACCTCCCCAAATGTCAGCAGGTCTCCGGATCTCCGTGACCTGCCTGCCTGCTTCTTTCCGCAGCGGAAAGAAGCAGGCAGGCAAGGCACGGAGATCCGGAGACCTGCCGACGTTTGGGGAGGTTTGGGGAGGTGCACGCGCACCTCCCCAAACCTCCCCAAACTTCGGCAGGTCTCCGGACGGCGGCTGCTTGGGAGAGGTGCGCGCAATCCCGGAAGCACCAAAGCCTCGGCCGCGCACAAGTCCTCGGTAAGTTTTTTTTGTTGACTGGAGTATAAGCCGAAGTGGAATTTTTCAGCCCAAAAAGTGGGCTGAAAAATTCGGCTTATACTCAAGTATATACGGTAAATGAATTTTAGTTTAAGAGGGATAGGCTCCTTAAGTAACATAGTACTTTTATTTTTTATGATATGAGAAATATAAAAATGTTGGGATGATTTATATGAGGGAAATGTTTTAGATATTTAAATGTAATGGATTTTGAGAAAATTTCAATTAATAAGAATGTTTTGAATAGTTTTAAAAGATTAGCTATGGATTTATTAGTTGGAATATTTAAAGATTAAATATTTGAATATGGTTAAAAAGAATAGAAAAAACTTTGGCCATAAATGTATTTTAGCTTAAGAAAGACATGTCTTTCAAGTAGTATATTATTTTCTTTTTTCTTCTCTTTTTTGTTTTTGTTTTAAGATATGAAAAATGTAAAATTGTTGGGATGGCTTGCATGAGGAAAAAGACTTAAATATGTAAGTGTAATTAACTCTAAGAAAATCTTAATAGGTAAAAATGTTTTCGAACATTGTGGGGGAAATAAATTTAAATAAAAACTTTTAAAATCAGGACCTATGATAAGGTGATAAAGATGATTAATTAGAAAAGAATCTTCACTCCTGTAAGGATGGGATTTCAGGTTCCTTGGTGAGGAGTTCAGGCATGGCCACAAATGTTTGACCATTAGCTACTTGAAATGGAGTGAAACCTTTTAATGGAATGTACTGCATTATTATAGGCAACCTCAGCAAACTAACAAATCAGACCAATTGTTTAGTCATTTCTGCTTTCTTGCTGTTATATTGTGGTAATCTGGACAATGTTTAGTTATTGTCAGACCTTAAGGATATGACACTGATTATTTTTGCAAGTTAGTCAACTGGAAGGAACACAGTTGGCTCCTGGTAATCTCTACATGTACTCGGCATTTGAAGACTGGGAACAATTACTGCATCAACTTCAAACAGCTATGGAGGGCTAGTAGTGGCAATGATGTGGAACTGTCCTACAAGGCATGAAGAAGGCTTTTTCCCTATACTTCAGATATTGCTGGAACAGAGAAGCAGAGTATAGTTATTTACAAGGATATTGTGTTTTACCTTACAATCTTAGTAACTTTAAACTGTGGATTTCAACTCCCAGAATTCCCCAGCCAGCATGAAGTTTAGTAACATTGTCTTAGTAGTCAATAAACTAATATAACATATTCTCTCTCTCTCTCTCTCCCATATATGAATATATTTATTTTCATGCTAATAAAATACATGATATGCTAATCCCTAGACAGATTGAAGAACCATCCCCAGACTTATTATTAAACACCTCAAATAGATAATAGACAGTACTCTTGAGATGTTCAGGTAGTCCTCAACATACAATCATTTATTTATATCAAACTTAACATTTTAGGGACTGCTCAAAGTTACAATGACACTGAAAAAAGTGACAACTAGTCCTTGTACATATGACCTTTGCAGCATCCACATAGACACATTATCAAAATTTGGGCGCTTGGCAACTGGCATGTATTTACAATGGTTGCAGAGTTCCAGGGTTAGGTGATCACAATTTATGACATCCCAGTCAGCCTCTGACAAGCAAAATAAATGGGAGAAGCTGGACTTGCTTAACATGATTTATGTAACAACTGCAATGATTCACTTAATAACTATGGCAAAAAAGGTCTTAAAATCAGGTTTGACTCACTTAAATGCTTTGCTAACAACTGAAATTCTGGTTCCAATTGTGGTCATAAGCCCAGGACTACCTGTACAATTAATTTTGATACCTGGGAGTTATACACATATAATTGGACTTGGGGTATTCAGTTCTTTTAAAAAATAATAATAATTGGCCGGTTACATATGTTTATCTTGTTTTGAACCCTATGTTGATTGTTGAGTTGCATTTTGTAAATCAGGCAACCATGTAAATAAAATCATGGCTTGAATAATCCATTGTTGTCTAATTTACATAGCTAAGGCATAAAATCATGCTTTTTATAAACCACAACTGAATTTATACATTGCACTAAATCAAAATCAAACAAACCACATTACAGTTTTGGATGGCATCTAAGATCAGTTAGTCTTTTAAGAATTCAAATTCAAGGCATATCTACTTTACAGCTGGACATGAAATATTTAATTATTAGATATCATAAGCACCAGTAATATGAATAGCAGATTTTTGGAGTCTTTACTCATAGCATTTATTTTATACATGTTTGTTTACTCTTGATTACATTTGGAAGGCTTAATTCATCGTTTCTTCCTACAGTACTTAGCAATGTAAGAAGTCTTCATTATTTTAAGGTCAACTTTTAACTGCAGAGAGGGCATTCAACCACACCTCACTAAAAGTAGTCATTAGTGAGTTAATCTCTTATTTGCAGACTATTCCCGTCCAATGAAACTGTACACATCCGTGCCCTGCTTCATTGTTTTAAACCTGCATGGCCAGGCTGTACATGCTCGGGATTTGCAACGAGGAAAACTGACAGGATGAAAGAGTCTCATCTTGGCGAGCGCCGCCGTGTAATTCGAGTCGTACTTTCCCCTATTTAGTTACTTCTTCGTGCCTTGGCGTTCAAACTGCCTCCAGGAAAGGCGGTTAGTTAACACGCCAACAACTTCGAGTCGGCAGACCATATGCATGGCCTCCGAGATGAATATAATCGTTCCTCTTGTCGCCGTTGCAACTGTGGCACAGTGACACGAGCAGCCTCATTCGCTATACTACCGCCTGAAGAGACCCGAGAGTGGCTGCTCCCAAGCTGACATTGGCAGAAAATATGGCGTTTGCAAACCAACACAACACAATTAAGTATGTGGGCGCAGGGCGGTGGGGAGGGAGGAACAGAGTGCTCCGTTGCAGATTTATAAATATCACAACTGCTCTAATTTTCTGCGCCTGAAACCAGGGAAAAATTACACTAAATTCAGCCTCAGCTTGGGTCACTTAAGAAGCAAAACAAACGTCAATGACGGTAACGGCACCGAGGGACTTTCCCGCCTTCTGGCTCATAAAGCAACGCGAAGAAATTTCCCCGCGTTGTAGAGCAATGGAAGCTTCGAGGGGCAACGAGAATGTAAACAGAGGTTAATGTGCCGAGTCTGCCAAGAAAAACCAGGCGGATAATATCCTGTTCTGGTCTCAAAAGGGCAATAACTTGAAGGGGAACGGTGAAGCAAGAAAAGCGGCAGCGCCATTAACTCCCCTCCCCTCTTAACATTCCCAACCCCCATCTTTATCGCACTCCTTCAGGCAGGGTCCACGGAAAGTCCCTACGCATGCGCACACACCCCATAGCTCCCTGTCACGTGACGTGAGACTGCAAAGGAACTCTTCTGTTGGCAAAATTTCTAAATGCCCTACTTCCTGTTTGCTTCACTAGGACCTTCTGAAGGGCTTTTCCTTTCTTGCGTCTTGCCGAAAAGCAGGGAGTTTACTTGTGTCGTTATAGGAAGTCAGAAAATGGTGGTGTTGGTGAGGAATCCGTTGTCCTCGGCGTTGCAATTTGTGACGTTGCCGGCCGAAGGTTGGTCGGTTGGAGATTTTCTCCGTTCCTGGTGCCAAGCGCAGGTAAATGAGTGTTCATATGAAAGAAGTGGGTGGCGTAGGCTTCTGTTGTACAAGAAATGTGTGTCTGGCTTCTTGTAATTGACGTCTTTAGCATAAACAAGTTAGGAGGAGTTTTGTTTTTCACAGGTGAAGCGGATACATAAATTACCTTTCCTGAGCCAAGTATTTATATATTCGTTTAGCAAATGAATATAGATATTATCGATCCGTGGCCACAGTGAACATAGTTGATGGGACACTGCTTTTTATGGATTGTATACATAAACACGAGTGGTTGTTTTTGCCCATATTTTTGTGATTTGTGAAGCATGGCTTTGTGTACAGATGTATTGTTCATAATGTCCTACGTAGGTAAAGAACTAGGTTTTGCACAATAATCTTTCTTCTACTGTTTAACGATTTGCCAGTGTGCTATTTAAATAACCTTTTTGAAATTAATGAAAATAATTTCATATAGATTACATGCTGAGGTAAATATTCTAAACTTTTTCTTTTTTAAAAATAATTGTTTTTAGGGGCTCCCTGAAGATCATTTTTATGTAAAGTGTAATGGTCGTTGTATTAATTCTGAAGGTGTACTACAAGATGGAGCTCTTTACAGTGTGGAACCAAGATTATGTGGTGGAAAAGGAGGTTGGTTCACTGCTGCTTTTGCATACTAAACAATATAGTTTGTTTATTTGTTAGATTACTTTCTCATCTTTCTTATAGGTGTCAGATAAAATTACTCCAATGTTTTTGCATCAATAATTATGTGAAATAGGCTTGGATGAAAGATAGTGACTGACTCCAAATTATCCAGTGAAGTTCCATGACTGAGATTGAATTTGTTTATTTTAATTATAATATACTCAGCCCTGAGAAATATAGTAGTGGATCCCTATTCAGATTGTGGATCCCACAATTGTGGAGCCACACACAATTAATGGCTACAGATTTGGAAACAATCCGGAATCACCTATATAAGGTATATTGTACAATATATACAGGAAGATACAATGCATCAGTACAGTGATGGAAAAAGAAAGCAAATAGTTAAATAAAAAGGGGAGAGGGAAATATATTTACTGCCCATATTTTTATGCTAAAGGTCAGAATAAAATATCTGAGTAGTTTGAAATAATGTGACAGTAAGAAAACAAGATGACAGTCCTATACTGGCTATCTTGCCATTATAACTTCCCATTGTCGATCATTTTCTACTAATTAGTGCAGTTTTGAAATGTTTGGAATCATCTGAAGTACAACTCTGGAATGGGTTGTAACTAAAAGCTTACTTTTCATTTGTATCTGATTTTTTTCTAATGAAGGATTTCTGAATCTGGGTAAAACATCAACTCTGCAAGAATCGGAACGTGATGCAATATAGACTAAAAGAATTTTGCATCATGTTCTGATTCTTGGAGGGTCGATGCTTCTTACACTTAAATTCCTGTTTCTGGCCTATTTTAATTACCTTTCAGGTTTTGGATCTATGCTTCGAGCGCTTGGTGCCCAAATTGAGAAAACGACAAACCGAGAGGCTTGCAGAGATCTCAGTGGAAGGAGACTTCGAGATGTTAACCATGAAAAAGCGTGAGACATTTAATTAAGTTGAAAACGCCTGTATTTTGCTGTTATTGTTACATAGATTTATCAATATTTTTATAATGTATCCATCCATAGATACCCATCATGCTATTGCTTGTTGGAGTAAGTAACATGCAAATATCAGAAATGGAGTACATTGAATCAAAGAACTTAAAGTACTGAGATAAGAAATGTAAATGTAAATGAGATAACAGTCATTTAAACCAATATTATTCACTAATCAGCTTCATGACACTCTGTCCTTGCAGACTGTAATTGCTTTCAACATATTGCTACAATACAGTGCTTCATGCATTACATTTTGTTCTTCCAACCTCTGATACTGGAGTTCTTTTTGAGAATCTCAGCTTAATGTAATCACAGCTTTTTCCTTTTCATGTTTTTCCTATTCCTCCAACCCATTCACTTTTCTTTCATATTCTTGTTTTCTTTTCAGTTCTCATTGAAAGCAATTTAAACTATTTCTGTACTGCTCATTCACTTTTGTATTCACGTTTATTCAGTACCTATTCTGTTATAATCCTGTCTTATCATTCCACTATATTCAACTTACTTTTGTGTCTCCTAACATACCCAAGTTTCACTTCCATATAACAAAATGGGCAGAAGCATACTCTTCTTACATATTGATTTTTTACTTTTTATGACATATTCATTGTTCACATACCACATGCTATCCTTTCTACTAGCATTTGAATGAATTAAAAAATTTAACCTGATTTCCCATATTACTAAAGTATGCACATTCATTTATTTGCTCATTTTACTATTTATGTATAACTTTAAATTCCAATGTCATATCTTAGATACATGAATTTTCATATCATCAATTCTTGTTTTCAACCAGCAGCATGGAATTTACCATTTTCAATTTCTATATATTCTCTGTTTCAGGCTTAGCTATTCCTTGCTTTCCATGACTTTTTTTTTATAATTATCTCTCTATGGTTGTTGGGTCACCAAGATGGTGTTGACTCTTCGTGGCCAGTTAGATAAAAGTTACTCTGTGTGTATATTAAACAATATGTTATCTTCATTTTTGAAATAATCATTCTTTAAAAATCTTTAACCTGTCTTTTTCTGGAGAATATATATGAGGCATGGAATTTAAGTATGGCACATACATACATACATACATACATGTGTAGTTAAATAAGATACCGTAATATAAAGTAAAATAATTATAACAAATCAAATTAAAAATAACAGTGAAATGAATTAACAGGCATTAATGTGCAGAGCAAAAGAATCCTACATATTTCTTTTCAATGCATGGATAAATAACCTGGCACCAAATTATATTCATATTATCACTTGTCAAGTTTCAGCAGCAAGGAATTTCCAAAGATAGATCTCACTTATTTTGGGGTTCTCTGTTTTAGACTTCATAGTTGAATTCAACCATTGAAATACATCTAGTTTAATATGGATCCTTCTTTCTTACAGGATGGCTGAATGGGTGAAACAACAAGCTGAACGGGAAGCCGACAAGGAACAAAGGCGTTTAGAAAGACTGAAGCGCAAATTGGCTGAACCAAAGCATTTTTTTACTAACCCAGATTACCAGCAGCAGTGTCATGAAATGGCAGAGAGACTTGAAGATTCTGTCCTGAAAGGTAGCGCTGAAGTAGTTTAGTCTCTGTCCTGCATTACTCTTTGGGATTGTTGGGCCCTTAGATATTTTAATTAAATGCCTGTGAATAAGATAACCTGGTAGACATTGAATATCTTCTGTATTTGTCTCCTTTTGTTTTCAGGCTCTGACCTTGTTTTCTTTGCCTTTGATTACTTGACTGTTTCAGTATTATCTGCTTCCATATTAAAGCAATTTCTCTGGACTGGCATTCTCTATAGATAGTGGATTATAACAGTGAAAAGGCTTACTGACCTTTGCCAGGAAAAGCAGTTGTTAGAAAATTCAGCTTCCCTGAATAATATAATGGAAGACGCTCCCCCAATCCCATCCCTCAATCATGTTTGCATTATGCTGTCAGCTGTGTGAATAATTAATAAATTAAGCAAACAGTCAGAAATGACAGATAAACTTCATTTGAGGAATGAAGCAAAAAATTAAAAGTTCATCTTTTCTTTAAATTCCTGGTTTAATGATTTAATGTTTGTATTTCATTTAACATGTTGAAGGCTGATTGCTTTTACTATGTTTAGGTATGCAAGCTTCTTCCAGCACAATGGTTTCCCCCGAAAGCGGTGAGAGTCGAAAATCAGCCGCTGATTCTGGAACAGGAACACCACCATACAAGAAAAGGTGTTTATGGTAAGTACCACAGTTTAAGAAGTTTAACCTTGTGATGAAAATGGCAAGAAAAAAAGAGTTACTTTCATTAAAGTTGGTGGCTATCGCCTTAACAATTCAGATTGGTGATCTACTTGTGGAATGGGATTTTCTTGCTTCCTCTGCTTGCTAGCATGTTATTGGAATTGAGGCAATAACTGCTCTACAGCTGTCTTCTATAGCTGTTTAGTACATTGATTTTTTCTGTTGATATAATGTAATAGAATAGAATAGATATAATGGAAGCTAGGTTGTGTTTACAAATCAGGAGTGTTTTACTGAGGTACTCATTTTCAACATTGGAATTCTCATTTCAATATTGGAATTATTGGAAAGAGTCTTTTGGCATTCTGCCAGGCAGATTGTTTTATCCTGATTGTTTTAGAAATATTTTGTAATTCTATATAATTTAAAAGTTTACCACTATTGTACTTAGATGGATTTTGATATTAGACTTTACTTAACTCTGGGGCAGATTTGTTCTTTTATATCACAGATTCTGTTTCATGGTGAAAATTATACTCATGCTTTAAAATTAAATGTGACAGGTTAGGTGTAGAAGGCTTGGATGATCCCAACAGTTCAGAGAATAATAGTGATGAAGAAGATGAATCTCCTGGGACGTCAGGAAGATGTTCTACATCATCTGGCAGCCAAATCAATGTGACTGACAATTTAAATGAGTTTTCCAGGAATTCAGAGGACTCTGTAAATTGCAGTTCAGGCTCTGATGAGAAGTCAGAAGATCAAATGAAGGATGCTAAAAACGATCTACTAGAAGATTCAACTTTCAGTAAAATTGTAGCCAGTGAGAAACATAAAACAGCACAGATTCTGAAGGAAGAAAAGCATACAAATGCCTCATGTAGTGAAAAAGCTGCAAGTCAATGTCAACATGCAGTAAGTGTGGTTGTTTCTGATTAAATATATAATTCTTTTTCTTCCTGAATCCATTAGATATCTTTATAAATAGTGCTTTTTGAAAACTTCATTCCATTCTGGTAGTTCATTATCCATGTCACTTTGCAATATTACATCAAAGAAAGAGTAGCATTAAAGCCAAATCAAAAGTACAAGTAATGCTATTTAAAATTTAAACAACCCCATTTTCTGTTCATCCCCTAGTCTTCTCTTTTTCTTCAACAGTTAAACAACATTAGAAGGGTTTTTCCCCAGTCTCTAAAATGGAGTCATAAATTGACTATTTTATCAGTATAAGAACTAACTTCCTTACATTTGCTATTTAGCCCTAGGTGCAGGAATATTCTAATTCACAAACTTTGAAAAGATAAGTCATGTACAAGCCCCCAAAGCCATCTTGTTGCAGAAATGGACATTGTGGAATCACTAATATTTTAAGTTTTGTTCACAAGATCACTTTCCTCTTCTGAGTTATATATTTAAAATATTGTATGTTTCTGATTCTTAGGGTACTGCAAGAATCAATCTGATGGAATTGAATTCTGTTGCGGAAGTGGAAGCCTTAGGACTAGACAAACTAAAGTTTGAACTATTGGCCTTGGGACTAAAATGTGGAGGTACTTTACAGGAAAGAGCAGAACGACTTTTCTCAGTGAGAGGTTTGGCTAGAGAACAGATTGATCCCGCTTTGTTTGCTAAGCCTTCCAAAGGGAAGAAAAAATAAAAATGGTGGCATGGTTTGTTTTTAATACTCCAAGTTGTACAATATTCTTTTCATTCTGCTGCTTTGTATAATGTTATCTTTCAAAAGCCAATATAGTGTAAATTTGTATACCCCTTAATGCTTTAAGAATAACTTTTGTGATGATGTTAAAAGTACTTGTTGGTGGACATCTATTTTTTTTATATTTGTTAGTGTTCAGTAAAAGACTAGTATATTTTATATTCATGTTTAAGTGAGAAACAGAACAATATGCCTTTGGGGAAAAAGTCAAAATATTTTATAAAGAACATTTTTGCAAGGCTTAAAAATTAATAAATTGTAATTGTATTTGATAAAAATTAAATACAATATTCTAATACAGATACTCAGAATCAAATATACAGACACTCTGTTGAATGTATTCCAATCAATAGTTAACTTTGTAACTGCTACAAGAATTCAGATGAACAAGGAAGAGTTACCGTTATCAGTCTTGGCAATTACCCATCAGTAGTAACATTCAGACTTTGGAAGCAAACATTGTTCAGGCCTTTTTAAACAGTCAAAACTGGATGGCTATTTTAATAAATTAAATTGGACTTCTCTTTTGTCAAATGTTAATTCAAAGCTTAGTTTTGCTCATAACAAAGACCAAGCACTTACTTTTTGAATTATCCAAGGGTTGATTTGCTCACCATAAATGTGGATTGAATTAGGATAAAAATACATAAATAAACAATCTTATTTCTGTTCTATTATCTGTTCAATAAAAGCTGGTACTGGTATCTTTAAAAAACAAAAACAATGTGATTAAGGTCTTGAACCAAAACTAGGGAGATCCAAGTTCACAACCCCTTTCAGCTGTGATTTCGGACCAGTCATTCACTATACCACGGGTAGGCAACCTTGGCTCTTTTATGACTCGTGGACTTCAACTCCCAGAATTCCTGAGCCAGCATGGCTGGCTCAGGAATTCTGGGAATTGAAGTCCACGAGTCATAAAAGAGCCAAGGTTGCCTACCCCTGCACTATACGCTCAATGTACCTCACAGGATAACTGGAGAAAGGTAGAGGAGAAAGTGCTTTATGTGCTCCACAAGCTCCTTGAAGACAGGAGGGACGTAAATAAAAAGGATTAAATTATATAGAATAGACAGGACATCTCTTGCATCCTATTTTCTAATAAAGTCACATTGACTTACAGGGGTTCTCAAATAGTTTTCCATCCAGGCCTAGAACAGCTGCATCCCGTTGAGGATTTTGATTATGTGCCTCAAATCATTGACTTGTAACAGCCATACAGAAAGTTTTTCTTTGTGATGATATGCTTTAGTTTGGCACTTGGGATACCTCTGTGTGTGTAGAATTGTTTTATGTGATAAATGTGTACAGTTAAGTTTCTGGATGTCTTGAGAATTGGCTGTGCAAACAACGTGTTTCTGAAGCTAGGTGGCTGGGAAGCTGCATTCAGAAGAGGCCCACATACATGTAGATCAACTCTTCAAGAAGAAACCAGCAATGCTTAAAAGAGGCAGATAGCTACTGTTTGCCTTATAAGAGAAACATGAAATGGTGCTTTCTTTGGACAAAACTGATTTCCTCAGAGGCTACTAAATATGTGAATTGACTAAACGACTGCTAGCAGTCTCACTCTAAGCAATGGTTTGGCACTGGAAGTCTAGGTATGGCAATTTATAAGGGCTGTTTGGGAACTGGATGTGAAACCCTTTTCTCTCCCTCCTCGAAGAACTAGGTGAAGAGCCAGCTCTTCATGGCTCTTCTAATCTAAACAACAACAGAACGGGGGCCATCCAGATCTTTTTGTGGGGGGGGAAAGAAAACCACATTCCAGATAGCTGGTGCTGCTACAGAGAAGATACGCTTTCAGGGTTCCAATAGAGATGATGATGTTTCATTAAAGAAACCTAGAGTGCACCAACCATGCTGGATCAAGTTTGTTGGAGTGATGTTATGGTACACAGGTGGACCTTTAAGTAATCAGGCCCTATGCTATGTATGGCTTTATAGATAACAAACAGCACCTTGAATTGCATCTAGAAACAAATTGGCAACCAGGAGAGCTTGTGGAACAGAGATGTTACATGGGCATACCTCTAGGTCAGGGGTGTCAAACTGCCGGCCCGCGGGCCGGACGCATCATCCGGAAGCCGTGCCCACCCCATTGCCAGCAATGGCAAAACCATCCCGATACGTTATGTGACATCACGTGACATCGCGAGTTTGACATGTCTGCTCTAGGTGAAAAGGGCAGGATATAAATTTAATAAAATTTCAAGCCATGCTCATGCTGTTTGTTCTGCTGCATTCTGGGTCAGTTGAAACTACTGGGTGCTCTTCATATGCAGCCCCATGTAGAAAAACATTGCAGTAGTCAAGCTGTGAGGTGACTAGGGTGTGAACAACTGTCTAAAGGCTCCTCCATTTTGTAAATGGGCAACTAGCATACCAGATGGAGTTGTACAAAGAGCTTCCTGGCCACAGCTAACACCTGCTCTTTGAAGACCCCTCAGATTGAAGAGGGAAGTGCAACTCTATCTTGGATAGAAAGATGGAATATCCCCATATCTGGAAATTTCAAACACCCACAACCACGCAGTAAGATTGAGTAGGAGACAGTTTTTCACCATCCAAAAGCATGCAGCTTCCAGGCGCTGGCACTTGTGATAAAAGTAGATCTAAAAACAATTAGAAACAGTGGGAAAGATTCTCTTTCAGCAGCCTGTGCCTGCTTATATGTACATTTTGATACTTTGTATACATAAATTCAGTACACACTTGTATATATGTCCAAGAAGATCCACTCACAGAAAAAAGAGATTGGCAATTGCTTTCCTGGAATGGAAGGTGAGTGCCCAGCAGCAGGAGAATTGCCTAATTCAAGGATGGTTGCCTGCTATTCAGACTGACTATCTTGCAAGCTCTTGTCTATTCTCTCAATATGCCCAAATTCTTAAGCCGGTTTAAAGTTATCAATACAGGACAGGAGCAATTTAAAGTAAATGAAAATATGTCATTGGAAAAGTCCAGAGAAGGAGAAAGAGGGACAGAATGTCAGAGCAACTCAAGTACCTGTTTCTCATGCTTGTTGAAGGAGAAAGAGTATTAGAATCTACAGATAGTCCTTGACCTACAACCATTCATTTAATAGCCATTTGATGTAATGACAGCACTGGAAAAAATAACATGACTGGTCCTCACACCCATCACAGCATCCCTGCAGTCACATGGTCAAAATTCAGGCACTTGGGAACTGACATGCATTTATAACAGTTCCAATGTCCTGGAACTTTGAGACTTTCTCAGGAGACTTCCAATGAACTAAGTCAATGACAGAAACTGAATTCACTTAACGACCATGGCAAAATGATTGTATAATTGGGCACATTGCAATCACATCACTTAGCAGCAAAAGTTCTGGTCTCAGTTGTGGTAAGTTGAGAATTACCTTAATTGGTGAAGAATAAAGAAAGGGAAGGTTCAAGGCAAAGTGGCTGAAAGGGATTTAAAACTGCAAATCAAGAGTCTTAGGAAGCATAGCATGAAAAACATAAAAGGAATAGAGTGACTGGTGACTCATAATAGTACTCAAGTATTGATGGAAGAAACAAATCTAAACACACCCAACTATGGACTGTCTGGCAAGGAAAAGACCATACTCATCTCCCTCAGTATTTAGCTTGTTTATCAAATTATTGTAACCATTATAGTTTCTCTAATGTTCAGTCAGGATCTACCCTCCTATGTTTTAACCACATTAGAACAAGCCCCTTTATCTGACTTTGCCTGCCATGTGAAAGCCATTCCAAAAGTCTTTGAAAATATTACCATATTCTCACTCGATCTGACCTTATTCTTGTTCAGGGGCATTGTAATCTATAATTTTTTTTTAATTTCATTATGAAAATCTAATTTTTTTCTTAAAAACAAATTAATATTAACTAAGGTGCCAATGATTTAGCTGATAATTTTTATTTTCACCTGGATCCTAGTACTGAACACAACAGACCTTAGATCTGACTTTTAAATGTGATAGCAGATATCTGTCGTTAGAGGGCACTCGGCACCTACTGAAGCAATGAGCTGTTAGTTGGCTGACAACAGTTTGATCCTAGTTTATTTTCAGGGGTGAAAGAGTTGGTCATTTTTCCATGATAGGAGTTGGCTTTTGGGAACAGGTACCCTATTGTGATCAGGCTGGCTCCTATGGTGGGCTCATTTCAGAATATGCTGATGGAACTCTTCTGAAGATTTATGTGTGTAAGATTTTGTCCTGTTGTTGGCTTGGCTTTTGATTTTGTTTTGAGATATTATGGGTTATGGATTTTTTATTTACAGTTACCATGAACATTATACTTTATGTATTTATTAACTGCCAAATATTCCAGTGTATTATGTGATTTACTTGCCAGTCAGTCAAATAAAATAACTAAATAAATAAATTCAAACGGTATTCTATTATTATTTGCTCAGAGCTAAACATTTCTCTGTCTAATGAATGAATTAATAAATATTTTCCCCTTTTACTTTAATAACTGGGTTGTATAAGACCAGATTATTGCTGGATGAGACCTGTTTATTTACTGTACATTTGTACCTTCATATTCCACAGGGAATCTTAGAGGCGAGGAAAAATAATCAAATTAGGAAAATAATGTCAAATATTTACAAGTCTGACAACTGATAAATCTCATTTTTATCTGATTAAATATGAATCATTAAAAAAGCAAACAAATTGATGCCCTAAAAAGCTATACACATAATTTACACAGTGTAAGAGACATGAAATTCAACATTTTAATCTAACAAGATCTGAAGATTAAGAGAATTTATCTTCCTCCTTCAGTTTTTGTTCCACTAACAGCTATTAGGAATGTTATAACTGGACACTGAAATATCTAGTAATTGTAGTGGTATTTTAATTGCTAATTTTAACAGCTTGAGTGTTTTTAAAGATTGATGTACCAATTCAGCTGCTAGACATTTAAATATCAGACCTACACAAAGAGGTAAGGCCCATTTAGTCATAAGTGTTATCCTTCTACCTACTGCTAACTTCTTACATACCTTAGAATCCCAGCCAGAACGTAGGAGGGATTCCTGGATTGGACGCTCCATGCAAGCACAATACAGTGGGGACAAGTGTCCTACCATACAAGGATTCCAAATTTCCAGATTCCCCCTCTTTGCCTTTACCAGTTTTGAGACCACATCCTTCTTCTGAACTATTAGGTGAAGGAAGGACATTCTTTTTATTTGGTAAACTCACCTCATGGTTGAGTTTCTACCTAGGCTGATGGTCTCAAATGTGGTGGAATCCTTAGAATTTCTTAATAATCAGCTGAAGGTGGCTTGATGTGTATGATTAAGGATCTTGTAGCTGCCATGGAGTACTTGAAACAAGTCAGACTTTTGATCTGGTGTTAATTCTGGAGGAAAGTGGTTTTTGTACAAGGCAGCATAGACAGATTACTTAATGAATGTTGGTTGCTGCAGCATGCTTTCTTCTACAAAAGTGGAGCTGCCATCAGATTGTTCTACTTCCCAGAAGTTAATGTTTCCGGTTGGCTTCATGTGGTCTGAAAAATGTTTTCTTGAATTTGACTTCCCATTCTAGCAGTACTCTGGCTGAGATGTATAATATCAAGACTTCCATGTATTGCATGCTTGAAATCAGAACCCTTATAACCTTATGGTACTGTGTAGTTTGGGGCAATGAAATGGGGATGAATCTGATCAAACCTTTTGTGGGTGCTACTATTTTGCCTATATTGCAGTGATTAGGTAGGAAAATAAGTGATTGGTTTTCTTTTCTTCTTAATTTTTAAATTGTGATTTAATTTTTGTGGCTAGACTTAATTTAATTTATTTTAATTTATTTTAATTTTATATTGGATTGTTTTTAAATTTTGCCTTGTAAACCGCCCTGAGTCCTTTGGGAATAGGGCGGTATATAAACCAACCAACCAAATAAATAAATAAATAAATAAATAAATAAATAAATAAATAAATAAATAAATTACATTTGAAGATATCTGGCCACTTTATGAACAGATTGCATGGTTTTTCACAGATAAAAACACTTGGATCCATGCCAAATTGATATATAATTCTGTATATTAAATACCATATCTAGCATATTGTTATGCTAGAAGCCTAAAATCTTCTCAGTTTAGTAACCTGTCTCTTGAGGTATACATTACCTCAAGACAAGACAAGAAACACATTACCTAGTCCTAGATTCTTTGACAAACAGCTTGAGACATTCAAATGAGTAATATGTACTAAAGGAGACACAAAAGAAAGCACAACCCCTTCCCCCCCTCCCAGTATATGATTGCTATAACTGAGCATGATAGATTATGGGAGCACATCAAAATCTGGAGATTAGAGATATCACTTTATGGTGACTTCACTCTTCCCTGTCTAAGAACAATCAGAGGATGGTATTGGGAGACCAATCCTATAGTTGCTGGAAAGAATCTTAAGTGGTTTGGGAGCTAGTTGCCATCAGAATGCTATATTTTTGGAGCTAATTGCCATCAGCTATATTTTTCTTTTCTTATGAGCCCAGGATTGTATATCTGAAGAGCCTCCATATGATAGTGAGCTACTAAAGATGGATATCTAATGCATGGATTGCCCATCTTATCATACGGTCTATTCTAGAAAGAAAGAATCACATATTTCCTTAAGGGACATCTTTGGTGGTAGTTGAGGGACCTCTGGCTGATAAACATTGTGTTCCTTCCTGGAGGAAAAACCATATAAATTATGTTATATTTTAACATATAACCGAGCTTCTATGGTAAGAAAAACTGCCACTAGAATAATGGTGACCCCACTCCTTATACTTTAAATCCCAAAGCCATAACTTTCTCAAACATTCTTTTTACAATTCTGTATTGTTTAAGGATGTTATTGCTGTTTTATCAATGTACATTTTTGTAAACTGCCTAGAGCCATTGAGAAAATTCTCAGTATGTCTCACTAACTGAACTGAACTCTTAACTCTCAGAATTATGTGTAATGGTTAAACTAATTGAAGAATTCTGGGAGCTGAAGTTGACACATCTGGTCACTGTCAAGGTTGGGGAAAAATACTTTAAACAAATAAAGAAATAGTCATTTCTTTATTTATACAGACTATATAATCTGTATAAATTACACAGTGAGATGATGTTGTTGTTAGAGTTGTGCAGCATTTCAAATACCATTTCCCAGAGATTTAGAAATGTGTTTTTGAGCCCATTGGGCATGAATGTAGTCTTTTTCAGACTCACCTGGTATCCTTTGCAGCTCCTATTAGATCCTAGGAAAAGACAGAGCGGCTTTAAAATGTTGCAGACATTGCCATTTTGCATACTTTAAAAGCACCTTTTTGGAGTCAGAACCAACACATTGCACAACTTTAGTAATTATGGGGCTTAGTCAAAGCTATAGCAGAAAAATAAAAGTTCCTAATCTGTACAGTTACCAGTTATATCAATTAATATATACTTGATTTTTCAACATCTGTGCATACAGTACATAAGAGGTATGGAGCTCTCTTGCAGGCAAAAAAAGTGTGTATTTTAAAGCTCAACTTATTTATTTTGTTATTGGTTATAGCAAAATAATGGTAATTTATTCACTGAGGACAGCAGAGAACATTACAGATTGAAAGAAACATCTTCCAAGTGAGATACTGTAGAGTTTCAGCAATTTCAGCTTTGAAGATTATACCTTTCACTGATATACGTGTGACTGAGAGAATCCACCCATCAAGGATATGGCATGGATTGCTGAATAAACTATGTTGATTTTACTGGAATAAATCACTTTATGACTTAATATGATGTAGCCATCATGCCAGAGCGTTGTGCTTTTATTTCATGCTAGTGAAGAACATATTCATTCATTCATTCATTCATTCATTCATTCATTCATTCATTCATTCATTCTATTTATATAGATGTCCAACTCAAACCAGTAATGCTGAACAGCAAACAACAATAAAAATTAAAACACAATATAAAAGGAAATTAAATACATATAGCAGCCAAGAGGTATTATCATCCATTGATATTAGCACAACCAGGAAATTGGGTCTTTCGCACATTCAGGACTCCAGGGTGTCAGCATATAGCCAGGTCTTCAAGGTCTTCCATAAGGCCAGCAGGGTCAAAGCCATCCTAATCACAGGAGAAAGAAAGTTTTAGAGAGCAGCACAAAAGGCACCCTCCTGGTTTCCGTCAGCTGACATTCCTTGGTTGACAGGATCCAGTAGTATGTTAATTCTTAATTTGTTCTAGAGCTTAAAAAACAGATTTGGGGATCAAAATCTGATGAACTGTTGACTTTTATTTGGACTAGATTCTTTTTCAATGCCTGGATTTGCGCATTCTACTAAAGTCTATATAAGCATAATTTATTGACTAAATCATGGTTGAATGTGTTCTTCTAATTATAACTAACTAACTAACTAACTAACTAACTAACTAACTAACTAACTAACTAACTATAGTTGGCCAGCTATAGCAGTTGGCTTCATACAATCTACTAAGCTCCAAACAATTGAATGAAGGGCTGGGATGATTTAGAGCTCAGAAAACTGAACAGAGGTTGGTTCAGGCATCTTGCTAGAGCAACAATTGTCTGCCCCTCTTTGAAGAACTTTACCACATTCCCAGTCTTTGGAGGATCCTTGAAATCTTCTAGTTTACAGCACCATCATATGCAGGCTTTCTTGCAAGTATATGTTACTATATTCAGTGGCACTCACTCACCAGTGAATGACTACAGTCTTAATGTGTATGTGAAAATTGAAAGTGACAAATGTCAATAAAGAACCCTAAAGAGAAGGAAATGCTATTTGATGTGTAAAGCTCAATTAAGAAACAAAATTGTTCTTTACAATTCATGACATCCTAGTCAAATGGAAAAGAGATGTATACCAATTCTTACTAAACTCTAATAATCTTTTGCTAATTGCTTTATTTATCTATTCACTACAGCATTATGCATCACTACAACAATAACAGTTCTCCAAGCAAATCTCAGTGTGCAACTGAAGGATAATAGGAATTGTAGCCCAAACAATCTGAAGGACACAGAATGGGTAAAACTATTTCAGACTACCTATACATTTGCTGTTTTAACTTGACAGCAAAAGATTTTCTAATCCTGAATTAAACTATAACATTTGCATTTTTTTAATTAGGGGAACATTTTAGGTAGAGCAACCATATCTTAGCTGAAAAAATTTGGGTGACTGTTGAACGGGAGCAAGTTATTTATTTTTGAATATCTTTGCTTCCATTTAATGGTTGTCTGAATTTTTGCAGTCCATATCTTACAGCCCTACTTAGCAGAAATAGCAGGCTGATTTACTCAGTCCTGCCATGACTTTTAGCTTAAAGTACAGGAATCCAAATATTGGTCTGTAAAATATGGTTTAGCGCGATTTCTAAATTGTATTATATTTTATCCAACAAAAATAATTTAAAAAATAATCCTGATTTAGTATATCAACTTGACCATGAAAACAAATAGATTAAGGATGAATATTTAGCTGCAAGTATTTCCAATGGGAGTGCTTAAATACCTGGAGCCAGATGCTAATTTACTTTCTGAGGTCTTTATCTATCTTCTGCCAACGTCATAACATGTTACTCAACTGGAAATATTTTTGAGAGAGAACAATATTTTTTGCTCTGTGTTATTTTGTAATAGAAAAATTGCTGTCTCCTTTGATCAAAGCAGTACCTGCATACATATTTTTCAGACATGTTCAGGTAGGAATTTTATTTAAAAAGTTATTCTATAAGGGTGTTCTAACTACTTCTAAGCTACATTTCAAGACAGTATTTAGAAAAACCTAATAACATTCCTTTGAAAACAAATGCACATTCTGAAATGTGTTCAACAACACATCTTTTGTTTGCCCTGGTCTTTTGCCAGAGACCCAGCTCGTTTGAACAGAAGCCAAATGGAGCCACCCTGATTTTCACTTTTGTTGGGATGTGGATTCAGCATTTGTTTTGTGCTCAAACTACTCATTAGAGTCACTGCTGGAAAGCAGGGTGCCAGACAGGGCTGGCAAGGCTTTGTCAAAGGAAGAGAAATGGGTTGGGGCAACATTGAGAGGAAAAACCTGTTGTCCACCTCCTTAAAGAAAGACTAAGGCTTTTGGAAGAAGGGTGAGAACTTTGAAAAAGTAAATTAGCAATCCACTCCACAACTGGAGGTAACTCAAGGACAGCAATATGCTTCATTGCCCTTCATTCCCATTTCTTCATGATATTGAAGGGGGGGAAAAAGAGAATGGAGAATAAGGCAAAGGCCAGTAACCATTCCAGGCCTAAATAAAGGATATTAAGCAGTTGAAAAATATATGTGGTTTTCTTGCTTGTGTTGTTAAGTCGTTATTTAGTATTATAACAATGATGTGAAAAGAAATTAATTCTGTCCAACCCTGCTACTGTTTCCTAAAATGTTCATCATGCTATAAGTCACTAGGTGTATAAATGGAAAGACTATTTTTTAAAATACATATAGTTTTAGAAACAAATTAGTTGGTAACCTGCTATACGCTTAGACATAAATGTAGGTCAGGCTTGCTACCTGTTACCCTCTAAATGTGTATGGACTACAATTCCAAGAATTACTAACTAACTATATTTTTCTAGTCTGAGAATAGTAGTTTCAAAACAGTAGGATACATTTATGTGCACTGATTAAATTTACCAATATCACCCTCAGTTCCCTCGAACGTTAATCCATATAGTCAAAATAGTTCTTTTTTTACATAGGAAGGAATAATGGAAAAAGTGGGAAACAAAAACAGTAGGAAGGAGCAAGGATGGGATGGAATATTCTGAAAAAGAGCTCTTTGGGCTGTAGCATTTTTACTACAGGTCCCTGTGCTAATTTTTTGATATCAAACCCCAGTCTATTTCTACTTTGCTTTCCTTCAGAAATTCAGAATAGTATGCTAGGTTTCAAGGCAGCCTTTTGATTAGGAGACCACGACTTAGGGCTTAGTGCATTATCAGAATGAAGTCAATTGTGACTTATTCAAGAAACTATGGTTAACCAACTTAATTTGTCAACTTGGTCAATATGAGTCAGATTTCTCTAATTGTCTGCTCTCCAGCTGGCACTCTAGCTGCGAATTTTTGGAGTAGTAATTCTGAGACATTTCCATTACTCCTTCCTATGTATAGAAGGGTCTTTTTTGATTATATGGATTAAGATTCAAGGAAATTGAGGCTGGAGAACACAGGTTGATGTCAAGCATACTGTGAACATGGAAGCATTATTGTCTTGTTCACTATCTGTCACACTCAGCTGTATACAGGCAGTCATATTAGATGGTAGGTTATGAATCAGTCCCAAACAGGAATTTAATAGTGTCATTCTCATTATCAGTTTTTAAGTTTTATCACCTTTATATACAGTATTTTTCACTAAAAGGAAAACCACCCCTCATAATTATGTGAAGTTCAGCCATAAAGTAGACAGCAATCCAGCAAATGCTCAGTTCCATTGTCACTATAACCAAATGTTGTAACCTAATATTTCAAATAGGTGAAGGATATATCTCTAGTCCAGCTTTTTAAAAATATATTAATGTTGGAGCTTCAGAATTACATAGATTAATTTTTGAGGCAAACTGAAAATGCAGCTGAATTTTAGACATAAAGCACGACAGTTCCCAAATTCATCATGTTCCTTAACTTCTGATTGTGGCCATTCATATTGGCTTTAAAGGACAACAGGATTCAATACTACTCATAGACTATTCAAATATCAGCCACTTTTCCCCCCACCCCAATTCTCTTCCCATTTCCTCCGAAGTGTAGCTGTCTTGACTGATGAAGAGTTTTTGAAATTGTAAATTTTCTATTGTCATAATAAAAGGATTGTTTCAGTATGGATTTTTTTGTCTGATGATCAATGTAGTTATATGTTTTCATATTTTTGCTTACTAATACTTTGGGTATGCTTCCCAGAGTTATACTTGAGTTGAATGGCCTTATATGTGCTTTAAATAAGCATACAAAGCTGTTGTTCTTGAGACACTTTCATGTGACTGTTTACTCCCTGAGTTGCTTTTCTGCTAGAACTTGCTATAACGATCTATCATTGTAAAATTACTTTATTATTAAATGATACATTCCTTAGATGCGTATGAAAAGTAGAAATAAAAAGGCCCATTGTGTTGAGTTTATATTTTATTTTATATCATCGCACATATGCACACATTAAGAAAAATCATCAAGCATAATTTGTGTATTAAAAATAATAGTACTATCAAAAACATGTTTAAGCAAATCTTTTTTTCACACAAGTTTCACTTATAGGATGTATGGTTCTAGGTTTAGTTATTAAGCACCAGGGCTGGGCACAGTTCAACAATAATTCAGAAGTACTCAAGATCTCAACAGAGCATACCTCTGCTATTCATTAAAGTAGCATAGCTGTTTCAACCTTCTGTGCAAGCCTTTCAAAAGGTACAGCTGCTGTAATGAGTTGTCTCTTAAAATCATCTGCACTTTTATTTTCAGCTTCACAGTGTCAAAAAAAGTTGGGCTGCTTTAATGAGCAGCAGAGAGGTGGTGTGCTTATGCAAAATTGGAGACATTTTTCTTTTTTAACAAAAAATGCTTTGCCAATATAACACATACTAGTTTCTAAGAACATATATGAATTCTGCATTATTTACAGATAAGTGCTTGCTATTATAGTTACTTATTATGAATCAGATAGAAAATTCAGCTCTCTGTTCAACTATGATTTGTAGTTAATTATATTTCATACTGAGCATTTGTCTGTCTCCACTTAGCCAACATTGAGTATTGTTGTCTCATTGACTACAGCCAGAAGGAGGTAAGCAACGATTTAACTCCTCCTATAAAATCAGTTGGACTTTAAATATTTAGATGCCATAACTATTGCAGTCTGTCTGGGACGTTTATTTATTTATTTTATTAAATTTATATGGATGTACAATTACAATATAAAACAAAGACTATTAAAATGAATTATAATAATAAATAGTTAAGCATCCATTTAAAGAGAGAGGTTTCTTAATGAAGAGGACAATACTGGATGCTGCCCAATGAAACAGTAGCAACAGGCCCTGATATAGGCAGTCTCTTCAGATTACCTTAGTGCATACATGTCAAACACAAGGCCCGGGGGCCAGATCTGGCCCGTGAAGTGGTTTCATGTGGCCCCCGAAGCCGTTCTGGAAACAGTGAGGGAACGGTTCCCGCTGCCTTGGCCCTGGCCCAGAGACCCTCCTTCTGCGAGAGACCCCCAGATCTGTCCCACTCCTGCCCAGGCCCCCATAGGCACCCTTGATGCCAATGATGTAGAGCTGGCCATGCCCACCCAGTAGGCCATATGCACTCCAGCTGCGCCCACCCAGAAGGCCACACCCACCCTGGCCATACCCACCCGGCCCCCCCGAGGGCAACCACAATGCTGATGTGGCCCTCAATGAAATTGAGTTTGACACCCCTGCCTTAGTGAGTGAGGTAGAGATCATCCCGCAGCAGCATTCTTTCCTGTAATATAAACCCAAATTATCTCCAGCTTTAAAGGTAATAAATAGCACTGCAGATCTCAGTTGGAAACAAACTGACAGCCAACATTAACCCCTCAGAACAAACAAACAGTTTTAGTATATTTGGTACTGTATCTTGTCTTAAAGAAGGCGATAACATTACTGGGCCAATTTTTAATATGATATTTCTATATAATCATTTCTCCAAGGTCAGGGAATCAAGACATAATCATTAACAAAGACTACATAGCAGATTTATGGCAGTGATGAAATTAGAAACAAGGACTTCCTAACTAGGGTCTCCTTTTTCAGGGAATCTTTGGATCACAGGATTGTAATAGTTCCAGATCCAGACTTATTGAATTGCTCATGTATACAGTTCTGTTCCCAGCATTCTAATGTTACATTTTTGTGTGTTCGAGAAAGAAAATCATGTCAAGGATAAGAGATGAAAGGAAGCAAGCTATGTGAGTGACATCTGCTGTGATTCTCCATTGCTAAGAACATATAGATTCCAATGTCTGCTCTTTTGATATTCTCAAAACACTCCTTTACTCTTATAGGAAATGAATAGTTGCCACTCGTATCAATGGGAGAAAATCATACTGTATGTAGGACATTCTTGTAACACAGGTAAACTGGTCTTCTGGCACTTAGGATCTGATCTTTTCTGTCAAAGATCCTTCAGGTGATAAAAAAGGAGTCTGGTGGGAGTGTATATATATATATGTCAAATGTTAACTATTTAGATTACCTTGCTAGGCCCCAAACATGGGGCAAATCTTTATTTCCTGTTTTCAGCCTATCTTGAAGGCCATCAAACAGGCAGTAGTCACACCGGACAGCTCATATATTTGTGTAAATTACTAACAAAGAATTAGGGGAGACTGAAATGCATTTCTAACTTATTAGTTTTCATCAGTCAGCCATACCCTTCTGAGATTCGAATCTCAGAAGCCCAGGTTCGAATCTCAGAAGGGTATGGCTGACTGATGAAAACTAATAAGTTAGAAATGCATTTCAGTCTCCCCTAATTCTTTGTTAGTAATTTACACACACACACACACACACACACACACACACACACACACATATATATCCATCTATCTTCCAATCTTGTCTGAATACCAACAGTTTTATGCTAGCATTAACAATCTGCCCTGCAACAGGGCAGCAGTTCTCCCTAAGAAACAATAGCCTCTGTAAAAATTCAGTTAAAATGTATCTTCTTCTAAATCCTGTTATTTGGTGGATTTAAACCAATTTAAGTTGAACCAATTCTGAAAACAGCTGCAACTGTAGTTACTGTACATCTGGGAATAATCCTTTGTTTGCTTCTTTGTACCAGCCATCTAAGGAACAATTCTGAAGGAGCCTAAAGATCAATAACCCAGGCAGAGCCCAGCTTGAATATTTCCATCTTCTACATTCCATTAAACTCTGATCAGGCAGTGTCTTTAATTTTCCTTCTTCCCAGTTCCATTCACTTTTTCTAGCATCTTGCCTCATGAAGAAATTTGAAGATCTTAGAAAAGTTTATACGTTTGAAGTTACCTAATCCAAGCATTGCCCCAAAATAGATTTAGATTTTGGAATTGTGCAATGAATATGTCCACAGGATTAGCAGCTAGATTCAATATGCCACATGTGGTTTGTATTCTGAGCAATAAGTACTGTATTGCGGTTGCAGTTACTGTGCTGAAGCAGAAAAAGATTGCCTTGTAACTGATCAGTTGTGAACGTTCATTAGACCACAGCTATATTGTCCATGATACAGCCACATTTTTCTACAATCATATTAGGAAACTCTGCCACTTCAATTTCTGTGTAGTTTTCCTTTTTAACAAGATACATCATGGGAAGAGGAGAACTCTCCACCACAGCACAGGATCTCTCTCCATAGCCAAAATGATGCAGCAAATTCTTCGGCTGCCAGCAGTTGCCCACACAATGGTAAGCTTGATAGCCAGCTGGCTCAATAATCCAGTACTGAGTCCAGGTCAACTCACGGAAATTGATATAATGCTCTTGCCGGCAGCAGGTAGACCTCTCCATCATACTTCCTTCTCCACAGTCCCCAGGTCCTCTGTTAAAAAGCAGAATCGATATTCATCTAAGATGTAGGATGAGGACTAGACCCAGTGAAAGTTTTCAGCAAGAAACAGACTGACACATACAACTTTAGGCAAGAACAAAACTATGTCTTTGGGTATTTTAATGATGTTGTCTGTTTATTGATTACATGTTCAACTCTCTTGGCTTTTGTCACACACACTATTTCAACATGTTCCATTTTTTCTCTAACAATTATGTTAGGTAAATTATAATGACTCATTCAATATTATCTGACTGACTTCTTGATGAGCAAGGATTTGTACTGTAAGCCACTCATTTTCTGCATCAGTCATTTAGTGTGTGTGTGTGTGTGGTATGTCTGTATAAAATTTACTATATACCTGTAGTAATTATACATTATATTCCACCCTAATAAGGTGTTTTTAATTAATCAAAGACAGACTAATTCAAGCTTTTTTCCACTAGCAGAAGTATTCCCAGATGTGATCCTGCTAAAATATTACTGTTCCTGTAAAGTGTTTGTACTAGTTGTGAAATGATCTGTATGCCACTCTATGCACAGTTATTTAGAAGTAAGCAAGCAAAAATTCAAGGTTATGCCAACTTTCCTGAGAGTCATGTTGAACACAGAATTATTTGCAATTGAAGAAGGTAAAGGACATGCTAAACAGCTGCTATCCTGAATAACCTAACTCAAAATCCATCTGATTCTTACTTCAAGTAAACATTGTTCAGTAAAGATTGGAAGCTGCCAAAATTATCTGGGATTTTTTTTCCATCATGAAAGACAGAAATGAAACAACGTCACCATGCAGTAATAACAGGACACTTACCCATATTCTTCCAGGTTAAGAGTGTAAAGGACTAACTCTGGTTTGCCAAGTGCCTTATCTGAAGGGTCTTGTGATGTAAAACATACAACTTTGGCCATTTCAGAGGCATAGCTGCCTAATCTTTCTCCTTCAATCCAAATCTCCAGGAGCATTGGTCCAGAGGTTTTTGTTTTCAGCCAGAAATGTACAGCCTGTGTAACATCAAAATTCCTCCAGCCAGACTCCATAATGGGAACTAATCTAAAGTTTAAAAAACATAAATGCTTAGCTGAGCCTAGAGTATTTTGGTTAATGAGAATATACTATGAATAGAAGTATAATAGTGACAATGCTAACAACAATAGCTTTTAACATAGGCTTTTACTTTAACTTCCTTTGAACATTTGGACAGAGTAAAAATATACTATATTCAAACAAGTTATGGGTGAAATGGTACAGACAAATAAATGAATGAAAAGGAGAACAGTTATTAAATTAATGCTACAATATACAAAATAGTATAAAACAAAGAAGAATTTGGTCCCTATTGCAATTCCTGCTACCAATTAAATACAACCAATAAACCCAAAATGTAAGATATATTGATCTAGACTGGGAATAAAATATTTTTGTGATCTTAGATTTTCATGATGTTTTTAGAAATCATGTGAGGCCGTCTGAAAAGCATTGAGATCTCTACATAGGCAAATACCTTATTTTATGGCTGTTATATCCAGGCTGCAAAACCTGAATGACCCTTAGATGGCACCAAGGAGACACAGAAAATTTTAACTCTTTGCTACCACTGAGTAGTTATTTTGATCTCTGAAGTCCAGAAATAGTAGCTATGCCTTATTTAGAATCCATTTTGTATGGCTAGCCCAATATTGTGAATGCTGTCCTGATGCTCTTGAGATTGAGACCCCAGCTTAATCTATAAGGTTAATATCATCATTTCTCAGGAGAACAAGTGGCTGCACTCACATATCAGATTGAATCATGGTATTATAGATTACACAGTTTACAGCAACATAGATGCATACATTGCTACAAACTGTAAAGCATTATTTATTAACAATAGTGACTGAATTCCCACATACATTAAGCCAAACACAGTATGTGAACCAGCTTATATATTATTAAATTCTTAGAAAGTCCTAAAAAAGTGAATTGGAGAAACGTTGTTTAAATTATATAATATTGATTATACAATTTTAAACTGGGTATTATTGGAGACAAAATCTTCCCATGCTGCAAAATACTCTTTGAGACTGTGGATTCTTCTTCATACCTGGAATCAATTAAAGAGGTCCGGTTAGTGCCATTATCTTGAAGTTGCACCCAGTACACAGTCACCCTTGCATTCATGACTGGTCTTTGTGATTGCCTGCTGGGCAAATGTTTCTTCTCCAGGGGCTTTTTGAAAAGCTTCAGTTCAGCCATGGTGACTTCACTGTTTTCTGGAATCCTGCCCTCCATGTCGAACATCAGGTTCTGGCGGGTGGGGTCTGAATAGAGAATGTCTCCTGAGATATCTTTGTGGATGGAAACAGAAGGAACACTTTTAAATCATTATTTTCAACTGCCGTGTCCTATATACAAGAAGTACATAGGACATATAACACATTATTTATTTCTCTGGAAGAGTGGTGTTTCAATTATCTGGTAGAGATTATACTGTATAATCCAGCATATCTGGAGGACATCAGATTATCAAAGGCTGTTTTAAATAATAACAACATGAAATAAATCATTTTGAAATCCTAGAATAAGACAGATGACCTGTAGACATCCAATTCCTTATTTTTTTTTTGGTTACCATCTTGCACTTGTCAATCCTTTCTTTATATAAAAGTGGTATTAAATTGTAAATAATGATTAGTAAGACCTGTATCAACCACACATATTTAAATAAATGAAAAGCTTTATGGTATTTGCTCGTGACAATGCTTTCTACTACTAACGTCTCACATAAATAACAAATGGAGGTCATATACTGTTATCTGCTAGGGATATATTTAGAGAAGATAAATGTGCTCACAACCTGGTACCCTCCAGATAAGTGGGGAAAGAGTTTCCAGGCAGAAGTTGTTTTAAAAAATTGCTTTAATGATCAATGTTTTCCCCCCAAAATGCATCATGTATTTTCAATCCTTTAAAAATAATACATTTGACAACTTTCATAGCAAAATACAAATGTTTATCTCTTTTTCTTTATCAACATTTCTCATTGTTTGAGTCACCAAAAATATATTTCTTTACGTAGTGAGAGCCATAACATGGGATTTCCCTTCATTTGTTTTTAAATAGCAATTACATAGTTTGTGGTTATGTTTTCATCTGATATCCAACATGTTTTTAGAAGAAAATATCCTCAAACAGCAAATATTTTTTCTCAGTAATCATATTTAAGATTAAGTGTTACAGTGAAAACAGATACAGTGTATTCAGTATTTGCAAGGAAAGTGACATGTTAACTTTATGAACAATAGTAGAATATAATAATACATCATTCTTTGGTATATATTTTAAAGAAATTTATGTTATCATGCTTTAATCTTTAAAACTGGCTATCAACACTACCTCAACTCTCCTTCATGAGAAATAAATTAGATTTCTAGACAAATTCTAAACTTCAAATTTCATCTTTGAGGATACATTTAGCTTAAAATATCTTAGACATCCTGTCTTCCTGTGGTTTGGATTAAATCTGTTAAGCAGTTGGCATTGATGAAGTTTCAGATTTCAAATGAGGATGGAGAATTTGCTTTTAGCTTCATGCACCAAGTTTACCTGCATTGCCTGGAACGCCTCTCAAGATCCCAGCTAAACTTGGCAATGCTCTTCGTTTCACTCTGTGCCGCTCCAGCATGGAGATGTATTTATTCTTTACATTCTCTGGAATCACTAGATTATCCAGGTCGGTCTTCTGGAGAGCAGGGACATCAGAAAGTTTCAATTTCTCCAGCAACATTTGCTTGAGTCCTTTCTCACTAAATCCAGCAGCAGTAGCAGCTAGGAACAGGGCAGAAGTTAAGGCCCAGCTAAGACTCACAGCCATCCTTTGCCAATCAGTCAAATGGGAAAAGACTCCCTAAATCTCCCCTTTCTCAGCACAAGTTTTTCTTGGCAGAGAAGAAGAGATTGTGCTGTGAAGCTGCAGGCTGCCTGAGTGGGAAGGAGAACTCATAGGATGCCTTTATATAGTGAGTGGGATATCGCTAGCATAACAAATTCCACAAGCTGAAGTGAGGCAGAGGAATTGGAAGTGTTACATCCCCTTGGATATATCCAAGCCATAGTCACACCTGCCCAAGTTTAATAACATATGAATATTGAAAAGCTTAATGTTCTTACTTCTTTTATATTTTTCTCCTTATGTAGCCCCATTCCAGAAAATAGGTCTATACAATGGGATTTATGTTACTCCAAGAGTCATTTTTTCTTCGAGTAAATACATAGATTTGCAGGGTGACAAGGGAGCTATAACTTAGCCACCATTCAGAGGAACAGCACACTAGTTATATAATTATTAGATCCTGTTCAGCAACTGCAGAGTGTTGTGAAATCAAATGGAAATTCAAGTTCCATATCTAGGAAACTTTGGGCACAAACTATGGCATATACATATATTCCGCAAGGGGTGTTCTTAGGCACCACCAAACTGCTATGCAGTTTGAAGATTCTGTACTTCTATCCACAGTACCTCTGGAAAGTTTCAAATTGGGAAAGATTTCTGTATCTGACTAGGAAAAAGAAATTCTTTATCAAAAGTGATATGTAGTAAAATAAAAATTTCCAAAATAATCTCTCTGATCCTAGGGTGATGGTGACTACAGGTTGTTATTTTGCTGTTGTTAAGTGTGTGACTTATAAATGACACTGTTGCTAAATAGAACTTAATCATAACACTATTTCTCCAAGACCCTAGCATAATACTTTTTAATTTCAGAAATCTTAAAATATATAGATCAAGCTTTTTGAAAGTGTATTTGCATTATTTTTATTATGGTTTCCTCTAACTTTAAGTATATTATATATGTACATCTTTAAAAGCATGTTTACTCTATTTTGCAGATGAAATTTGCTGTTTCACTTACAGTTCCTCTGCCTCACTCAAGCTTGTAAAATTTTATTATTGCAATAAGACCAATCACTACAAAATTACTGTTGCTGAGTAAAAACAAAAACAAAAAGTAGAGGCTCCCCACTCTACTTTTCCAATTTAGGAAAGCTTATCTTTCTCTTTTTGTATTGAAACGTCAAAAAGTTATTTGCTCTCTCCAACTTTAATGCATTGAAAAATAATGATAATAATAATTCTCAGATGAAAAGCTACTGTAATATTTTGTTCTTGCAGATGTGCTATATATCAAAAGTCATCAAGCATGGCTTGGGTAACCTCTCCATAATTTTTCCAGGAGATATGAAATCTACTGTTTGTGATAGATTACCATAATGACTAATAACCAGAGATTGCCTTAGGTACTACAAATTTCTTTAGTCATCCAACTTTGTGACCATCTTATCTGTGCATCTAATGCTATAAAAAGACAGGGCCGCTTTAAAGAGTTTCAAAAAACTATTACATTTGATAATTGATCCTTGACAGACCAGAGACAATGTTTGTTGTGACTTACGGTAGACCAGAAGCTGTGTGGACTTCTGTGAGTGAAACACAATAAATAGATTGTTAGCAGAGGGTTTAGAAGTTTAAGTTGTTGGTTTTTCCTGTTGACTATGTTTTCATATACTAGATAGATGTCAGGCTAAGTGGATTGGATAAATAGTATTGTAGAAATTTACAAATTGTGCGCCTGCTTCTCAAGGGGAAGGAATTATTATTTATATATTTATCAGTATTCAGTTAGGGTGGACAATTTATGTATCTGTTTTGTTTATGCACTTTTTGGTGTAGTCTTGTTTAGCTTTGTTTTGTTTTTGTATTTTTAAAAACTTTTTGGAGTTTGTATTTTAGTGCTTTGAATAAAATAAAAAATGTTTTTTTTAAAAAAAATAAAACTATTACCTTTGTGGCCCTCTCATTCGAAAGCCACATTTTGGGAAATGAATCCAAAGTGCTACACTACTGTAAGAAATATGCTGGAGCGGCATATTGTTCCACAATGGTCAGCCATATGCCTAAGAAAAACTCTAATCCAGGACATGAGTACAATAGACAATCCCAGCAACTGGCATTTGGAGACAGGAAGAATTGTAAATCCTAAAAACAGCACAAGGCCACCATGCCTAATAGCTATTAATCCCCTATCAATTTATTTAATCTTTTCTTAAAACCATCGCCACATCTTTGCACAGAAAATTAAGTCATTAGCATGCTGAATCTCCCACCATTCAGTGAGTGGCCCAGCTTGTGCCATTAAAAGAGAGAAAGAAAATCTTCCTATAGAGTTTCTACAAAGAATACAGTCTCCAAGTTGCCTTCAACTCCTGGAGACATCACAAAGACATTAATGTAATTATCCTGGTAACAGGAAGCGATTTGCTTCCCTCAGTGGCGTAGCATGGGTTGTCAGCACCCGGGGCAAGGCAAGTAATTTGCGCCCCCTAACCCGTGGATTTTAGCACTCGAGTCTGCCGCAGGGAGCCCCGCATCCTGGGCGTCCGCCGCACCCCCCACCCACGCCTCCCCCGGGAAAAGGGGGAAGGTCCGGCATCCCCTCCCTCACGTGCGGCAGAAGCGCCGGGACCCGAGGCCGTGCCAGGAGGTGGGCGGCGCAGCGGAGCCTCCGCTTCGGAGCCGGCGGGGGGGCGGCTGGGGGCGCCGCCGTCCCTTTCTTACCTCTGATGCCTGGAAGAGAGCGGGACCCGCCAGCGCAGCTGCCCGTCTCGCTCAGGCATCCACTGCGGCTGGCCGGGGCTTCCGCCAGGGGCGCATCCGGGCGTGGGGAGCGAGGGAGGGGGCCGGCACGACGCCCCGTGAGCTTGGCAGCCCTTGGCCGGAGCTGCGGCTGAGCCTGGAGCCGCACCAGCCCGCACCTGCTGCCCCGGGAGAGCTCGGCTCGCTCCTCTGACCCCCCTCCCACCACCGCCGCCCCCTCAGCCACGTGCGCCGGGCCGCCACCGCGGGAGCCGCTCTAGCGCGGAGAGGGGGAGGCCGGTCCCCGTTCGGCCCGCCAGCCCTGGGAGAGCCCCGCGCGAGCGCCTCGCCAGCCGCTGAACTCTGGCTTTTGAGCAGGAGCGACCTTGCCCTGCTTGCCCTTGCCCGGCGCCAGGAGCAGCCGCCGCCGACCGCCCCGCTTTTCGCAAGCCCCGCTACGCCGCCGCCACCTGCTGCGGGGTGAGGGAGTCGGGGCCGCACTGGCGGGCGCTTCTCTGGCAGTGGGGCATGCTGGTGCCCTGCACTGCGCTCCGTCTGCAGGGGCCGCCCTGGGAAAGGTGGAAGTGCAGCTGTGGTCTGGGATGGCTCCGAGCTGTTCTGTACCAGCCTGCTACCGGCCTTGCAGAAAGGCAACCCCTGTACAAACGGCAGAGGCTGGAGAGCGTCTGAGGCTGGAAAACGTCTGCCAAGATTTATTACACAAACAAGCAACAAAACATGAAACAAGATACCGGAACTTTGATCCTCAAACGGAGCGGTTGCTTTCAGCAACCAGCCCTTCCCCAAACACTCCCTTTATTAGAGTTCAGGGCGTGGCCTCCCTGTGCCTCCTTCCTAGGAGTCCCACAGCCTTTCTCTGCTTGCTTCTACTGGTCTGCCTCCTGCGTCGGGCGTCCTTGAACAGGGCCAGCTGTGGGTCCTCTTCATCTGCACTGTCGGGCTCGCGCAGCTGAGAAGAGGGGCCTGGCTGGGGGCTCTGCGAAGCCTCCAAGCCATCATCAGCAAGTTCGTCTTCAACACCCTCCTCCTCCCCCTCGTCTGAGTCATCCGAGTCATCCGACCCGGCTGCCGGACCCACAGGCTGACCCTGAATCACAACACGAGCCCTGGCTGGCTGGCTTTGTGCCTCCGTCCCCCAAGAGTAGCTGGTTGTGAGTTGCTGCTTCCCCGAGTGCGCCTCAGCCCCGGATCCCCCCCGCGGGACTCCAGCCGCGCGAAGGGCGCTTCGGCGCGTCTTCCATCCCTCCCGAGTGCGAGCGCGCCCCCCCAGATGTTGCGCCCGGTGCGGCCGGCCCCCCCCTGCACCCCCCACGCTACGCCACTGGCTTCCCTGCAGAAGGGATTTGTTCCTGCTTTTTTCCAGAATGCTGGTTTGACTTCCTGGTCTAGCCTAACACCCTTGGTGGTCTCTGGTCAATTTACCAACCAACCCAAGTCCAGGTTGCCACTTGCTGAGACTGGTTTTATCTTGATCATGCATAATTCCACAAACTGTTATTCATTCACCTCGATCAAAATAAGCCTAACCTGGGAGGTGCCCCTTTCCCAACTTCAGAATACCCATTTTTAAATGAAAGTGCCAATGTGCTGAACAAGAGTGCTGCTGTACATGTCTTTGCTTGCTTCTGGATTCCTGACTCATCCAAGCAACAGCGGCAGCCAAATCTGAGATGGAGAAAATAACCATAGACAACACAGTAGCACACAAGTGAAGTACTAATACCACTTTACAATGCTTTGGTAAGGCCACACCTGGAATACTGCATCCAGTTTTGGTCACCACGATGTAAAAAAGATGTCGAGACTCTAGAAAGGGTACAGAGAAGAGCAACCAAGATGATTAGGGGGCTGGAGGCTAAAACATATAGGGAACGGTTGCTGGAATTGGGTATGTGTAGTTTAATAAAGAGAAGGGTGAGGGGTGACATGATAGCAGTGTTCCAATATCTCAGGGGCTACCACAAAGAAGAGGGAGTCAAGCTATTCTCCAAAGCACCTGAAAGCAGGACAAGAAGCAACGGATGGAAACTAGTCAAGGAGAGAAGCAACCTAGAACTAAGGAGAAACTTCCTGACAGTTAGAACAATTAACCAGTGGAACAACCTGCCTCCAGAGGTGGTGAATGCTCCAACACTGGAAGTTTTTAAGAAGAGACTGGACAGCCATTTGCCTGAAATGGTATAGGGTTTCCTCCCTGAGCAGGGGGTTGGACTAGATGACCTCCAAGGTCCCTTCCAACTTTATATTATTATTATTATTATTATTATTATTATTATTATTATTATTATTATTATTATTATTATTATTATTATACTATTCTATAACTATTCACTTTCATTTATCTAGGCCAGTCCATTCTTACTTTTTCTTGCCTTACTAGATGATAATAATAATAATAATAATAATAATAATAATAATAATAATAATAATAATAATAATAATAATAATAATAATAATAATCAACAACAACAACAGCAACAACAACAAAGCTAGACATGACCGAGTTACTGGGCAATTGTAAAAAATATGACTGTATGTATAAAATACAACTTGCCTGTGTCCAAAAAGTTGTGGGAACATAGGGTGGAAAAAATTGTTGAGAATGAGAGGGTGAAGATCTTGTAGGACTTCCGAATACAGACAGATTGCCATTGGGAACACAACACGCCAGATATTGCAATCATAGAGAACTGAAGCGTACAGCTGATTGATATCGCTGTACCAGGAGAGGCCAGAGTCAAAGAAAAAGAACTGGAAAAAAATTATTAAATACTGTGACCTGGCTATCGAAACTGCGCGATTATGGATGAAACGTGTAACAGTGATACCCATTGTCATCGGGGCACCGGGAACTATGTCCAAAATCTTTGCAAAATACATAAAAAAATTGCAGCTTCCTACAATAACTCCAGCAAAGCTACAAAAAACTGTGCTACTCAGAACATCTTACATTTTAAGGAGATACCTGGTTGATACCTAGGATGCTGACAGCAACCCATGTCAACCATTAGTGCCAGTCATTTTGAGTGTTCAGTTGACTGAGTTTCATGTTTAATGAATAAAAGTTTTATAATAATAATAATGTTGATGATGATGATGATGATGTTGGAAGGGACCTTGGAGGTCATCTAGTCCAACCCCTGCTCAGGCAGGAAACCCTATACCATTTCAGACAAATGGCTCTCCAGTCTCTTCTTAAAAACTTCCAGTGTTGGAACATTGAACGCTTCTGGAGGCAGGTTGTTGTTGTTGTTGTTGTTGTTACCATTATTTAGCAATAGTATTACTAAGGCACTATTACATTTTCTTCTAATTAACCTAGCACATGCTTTGTCTAGAATCCAAGAATATCACAAAGCAGATTTCAAAAAGTAAATTTTAGTTATCATTTCACTTGTATTTGAAAATTATTATAAAGTGATTCAAATAAATTATCCAATAATCTTTGAAAATGTATATGAGAAGTATTTAATACAAAGTTGCTAATTTATTCTGAGGAAAAAAGACATTTGTGAATTCTAACAAGCATTTAAGAGAAAGAATAGTACTTAATAGAAATTATAAACAAACATATTTTTATTACTGATAATTAAAAAGGCAATTACAGCCATTTCAGCTTCCTTTTCTGAACAGATTTTATTAAGAAATACAGAATCAACAGAAAAAAAAGAAAGGAGAAAGACAATAATATCTGCATAATCTCTTGTAAGATATTGCATTCACTAAGACTAAGGGACAATTATACAATAGAAGTATTTGCAGAAAATACACAATGTGTAGACCATGTTGTGCTATGAGCTGGGTTCAACAGTTATTGCTGAACAAAGCTAGTATCTGCTTAAACTACTGTTACTAATATACCTCTTTCCTGGAGGGCAAATACAGTTCTAAATTATCTTTTATTCCCCATTGGCTCGAATGGTAAGTAATCTTTGGGAATTATTTTTGCAGCTGGAGTCTCTAGATTAGAGATTGTCTTCTCCTCTGTATGGTGTCCAGGCTAATAGACTGAAATCTCTTTAATGTTAAATGTGTATTGGAAGCAGATTTATCACCAACATAGGCGAAATAAAATTATTAAACAGACAGCTGAACTCAATTAGAAAAAAAAAAACAAAATGTGGATTGAGGAGGGCTTCACACAATGGTGATTATCTGCTCCAATTGCTGGATTTACTATTCCTTTTTTTGTCACGCAAACAAGAAAAGGTAAGCCTTTTGTAGGTGAGCTTTCTGAGCAATGTGTATTGGAATCTACATGGTGGGTTTAAAATGTCAGACAAGGGATTTAAAGTGTCTGCTTAGGATGAAATATGAGAGAGAAAACAAGAATCTCATTTTCAGCCAAAAATGCAGGTAAAGTTTGTGTTGGCCATGCCAGCAAATAAAAGCTTATTCTTTGATTGTGTAACTGATCCTTACAAAACTCATAAGTATTATCTGTTTGCTGAATAATTAACAACTTGCTCTTTTATCAATAAACCGAGGTGTTAATAAGGAATTTTGATTGGTTTAAGTCTAATTGTAAAGATGTTGCAAGATAAGCACAGTGAACATTTTACATACACTTAAAACAATGCATTATGCTACAGATCCCACTGGTAAAAGAATATCATATTCTGGGACCCAGGAAAGGGACAGTGTGTTAGTTGGAACCTGTGGGGTAGCTATTTAAATTTTGTTTGGTTCCTTGACTTGTTTGTATTTCCTGTGATGTTATGGTAATATATGTAAATGATGCGAGCTGCCTAGTTCCTTTTGTGAGATGGGCTTCTATTGAAATTGAAGAAATTATATAAACAATCGAATAATCATGTTATTTTTTATTTATTGTATATTTCACTTCTAGTTTGCTTTTGTTAAGGATTGAGTTAATATACAACCCCCTCTTGCCGTTTTTACAATTTTAAAATGGGTTAGACTTAAATAATTGATTAACTCCACAAAATGTATTAAATCAAAGTTTTTAAAGTTCACTGAATTCCACAAATTATGCACTGGATTTGTATAGGATAGTGCAACCCCATCCAAGTCCAAAGGTGATAAACTCTTGGATATAGAGGGGCCATTCACAGGAAGGATTCAGCTGAAGGTCCCCACAGCCTCCAAGCACCGTGAAAATCTTATTTATTATTATTTATTATCAAGGTTAAGCCATATTTAACTTTAAACAGAGAAAAATCCTTTGTCTTCCCATCACCTCATCTTATGGCATGTATAGAATGGCTATGCTTTGGAATAATATAACTCTGTAAGATCTCTGTAATCTTTAGAAGTCCTGGATGCCAATGGAAGATTGGAAATATCGCTCACTTCCTTAGAAATCAAATTAATTTGTCTTTTGATTTTCTTTGAATACTGTTTGGCTCATGTCAGGAGTCAGGTTGGTCTAGTGGTTAAAGCACTAGACTAGAAAGCAGGAAACTATGAGTTCTGGTCCACTTTAGCCATGAAAATCAGTTGGTTGACTTTGGGCCAGTCCCTCAGTCCAACTCACCTGACAAAAGTTGTTGTCATGAGGAAAATAGGAAGCGGAAGGTTTGTTAGATGCATTCGCTGCCTTGAATTATTTGCAAAAATAATAAAGGTGGGATATAAATAAATAAAAACATACATATCAAAACTTGAATTTTATGACTTGGAAATTGTACTGCACAATTAAACTATGGGTACATAAGAATATAGGAGGGACAACTATACAAACTACAGTGTGGAATCTTAACACATTATTAAAACAATACTATGAGACAATATTAAGAGAGTTAAAATAATTAACATTAAACCAATGAAGAGACTTGAGTAAATCCCCTCCTAAACTGTAGAAAGGAATTGGCCTACTTCAGCTCCACTGGTGCTTTTCTCTATAACAGTGATGGCGAACCTTTTAGAGACCAAGTGCCCAAACTGCAACCCAAAATCCAGTTATGTATTGTCGGGTGCCAGGTGGGCGTGGCCCATTGGGTGGGTGTGGCCCATTGGGTGGGCGTGGCTGCGGTGGTAAGAGCATACTGGGTGGGACTAAAAAGTTCAATCAATCAACTCCAACTTTGCAAGATCTTTTTTTCCCCGCAAGAAGTTGAAGTTGATTGATTGAAACTTTTTTTTTCTTACACATGGCAGCGGAGGCCTAAAGTGCAAAGGTTTTATAAAACCCAGCTGAAGGCCTAGGATTGGGGTGACAGCATGTGTGCCCGCAGAGAGGACTCTGCGTGCCACCTGTGGCACGCGTGCCATAGGTTCACCACTACGGCTCTATAACATGGGGTCTTGCAAAATTAATGGCAGATATCAATGAACCTGAAGTGAGACTCACAAAAGATGTCCACCTGTGATCTAATTATGTGAAGTGGCGTACATGAGAGTAGTCAGTCTTGCAAGTAGGAGGAAACAACAGTAGGAACCATGATAACTGAAATATTTGCATCCCCTTTCATAGATCTGTCTCTTATCTCTCTATCACAGCAGGCTATCCCCCACAATAGAAACTGAGATGCCACCATGCATTTATGCTAACGTATTTTAGAATTTCTAGCTCGGTCAAAGGCCTCATGAACCACCGAAATTTTTAAAAAGTGAACACAGCGAAATAAAACACCCACCAGGAAAAAGGCAAAATAATTTTATTTAAATTCCACTATAATCAGGTGGTTTGTTAGGCTTCTAATGATCTGTACTCCGATGGAAGCCAAGAAGTTATTCTTCTATTGCACCAATTTGGCTCTCTTCGTTTCTTATTGCACCTTGTAGCTTCAATTTGCACAATTAGTTATGCAGTGTTCTGAAAAACAACAACTTCTCCCTATAATTCCAACTCTGTTGACATTTTATTTCTCCCCAGTTTTTCTTAATTTAACAACGGGACATAGAGGCAGCTATACTTTAAAGCTCCTGTAAATAGAATAGAAGCTTCTACGAGGTGTTATATGAGTGCATTAATAAAGACCTTCAAAGGAAATTGCTACAAACTGCATGCTAATAAAAGACAAGTAATTTGCAATCTCTAGAAGGTGTCTTCTCAGTCAACCTTGAGAAAAAGTTCAATCAAAAGAAGTATGGCAGAAAATGCTCCCTGCTAATCATCTGTGAAGTATTATTGCAGAAACAGCTTAGCTTCCCCTCAAAGGCTGCAAATTAGAGAAGAGGTAATATTTGTAGTGATCTTGGTGAAAGTCAATGGCAGAGGAACATCTTCTACAAAGATAATGGTAGTATTTACACTATGTCATGTACAATTAGCAGTAATATCTGTTTATATATAAAAATATATACTTACTGATCTATTCTAAGTTACTGAAAGTAAATAAAGCCAATGGATGCAGTGAACTAATTATACTCCTACTCCTACAGCAATGTAATGATGCACCAGTTATTATCTTGGCACCACTGTGATTGGTTACAAGGATCAATGTACCGTAGTTATTCCACATATCAAGAATACTGGTATCAGATTTTCCAATTTCTTAAAGGTTGCACTAGCCACTTAGACAGTGACCAGGGGAGGGGGGAAGGGGGGGAGGAGGGAATGGGGAGAAAGGAGGAAAATTTACATGAAATATGTATATGCTTGTTATTTGATATAATGAATGCAAATGCTAAGATAATGCTAGATTTTAAAAGAAATACAATAATAGGGAAGATGACCATTTTATTAAAACAGCACTTTCCCCTATAATATGGGATACATGGCCATCTTATTTAGATTGGAGGCAGATTCTGGATGCAGGAACATCCATTCAATTAAAGAAACTTAAATAAACATGTTCAAGGGTCATTGCCTCTAGATTCCACATTTTAAAAAATACATATAAAAAACTCTAAGCATGCCCAATGGAAGTCAGTCCAATGTGCCAGAATTTTTGTAAATAAAACTTGGTCACAAAGCAAATACTCACAGTAGTGAATAGTGTCTTAAACAATTTAAGCAAAAAGATTTTTATATCATAAAAATAGTTACTGTTATTAATTCAACTGAAAACCAATAGTTCAAGGATCTGAATATGTTGGTCATGTATTAGGGCATAAATTCCTGATTGCAAAATATTTATTTTTCTTCTTCCTCTCCTTCTGGCTGAAGTCTGAAAACAGATTATCCAACCCAACCAATCTATTTACCATGTTATGATTAAAGATATGAAGAAACTCTTAAGAATTAAGGGCTTAGAAACACCACAGAAAAAGGAAGACAAGAACAAAGGTCTGATTTGAAGAAGGTGGAGGAAGAAATAGCAAAGCCTTGGTGGAGCAGTGGGCTAATGCCTCCTTAAGTAACACCAGCTGCCTGCAATTAGTGCAGGTTCACATCCCACCAGGCTCAAGGTTGACTCAGCCTTCCATCCTTCCGAGGTAGGTAAAATGAGGACCCAGATTGTTGGGGGCAATAAGCTGACTTTGTAATAATGCTGCTTGGCGGGGGCCGAAAGCCCTAATAAGCAGGCATATACATAGAATGAAGGCTATTGCTAAGCACATTGGTTTGTGCTTAAATTGTAAGCCGCCCTGAGTCTTCGGAGAAGGGCGGGATATAAATGGGATTAAAATAAAAAATAAATAAATAAAATAAAATAAATAAAAAAGGGAAACTTTTCTTTTTTTTTATTGAAAAGTTTTAAAATACAGTTTTCCTTTAAAAAGCCCCCCTTCCCCCTCCCTCCTCCCCCCCTCCCTCCCCCCCTCCCCCCCTCCCTCCTCCCCCCCACCTCCCCCCCTCCCCCCTGACTTCCCAGAGCTAAATACAAGGTATATATATATAAAAAAGCAATCATAAACAACCATATACTAACAACTATAAATTCTAAAATCCATCACTCTCTAGCTTATATAGGATAAAACAAGCCTTAGCAATATTAAATATATATAAAAAACTAAAATAGAAAAAGAAAAAAAAACGAAAGAAGACTTATTCGAATGCTACATAAAACTTCTTAACCCTATACTTGTTCTGGATAAACTCAATCCATTTTCTCCATTCCATAATATAACGTTCTTGCGAATGATCTTTCAAATAGGCCGAAATCTTCGCCATCTCTGCCAGGTTGGAAACCTTTAAAGTCCACTCTTCTATGGTCGGCAGTTCCTCTTTCTTCCAATATTGACCTATCAAAAGTCTTGCTGCCGTAACTAAGTTCAACATCAACTTGGTGTCCACAACTGTAGCGTCGACAATTATTCCCAACAAAAAAAATTGCGGACAAAACTTTATCCTCCGTTTAAAAATCTTCTGCATATTCCACCAGACTTTTATCCAAAAAACCTTAACCTTCTTACATGTCCACCATAGGAAACTTTTCTATACTTTATCAATATAAATCATATATCAACTTTGGAAAAAAGTATAAGCATATTGAACATACAAATGAATAAAGCTTCCTTATTTGTCTCAAATCTCCGTCTCCCTTCTTTTTTCACAAGAAAATATAGAATAAAGTCCCTGTGACAATCTCTTCGAGACCTATATCTCAGGAGGTCAAATTTGGGGGAGCAGAGAGTTCTGGGGGAGGTGGGGTGGAGCTAGGGCTTCTAAATACTGTATATTTGCTCAGTGTAGGATCAGACTTCCGCATGTTTAAAATGCACTACAAAGATGAGTTCCTATTATGTGATCTGAGTGGTATAGACAATTAATGTCTGTCTTACTTTGGGTTATAGAAGGAATTCTGTAGATAAATTTCAGTTTAAAACAATTCTGACATCTTTGAAAAGAAAAATTAAAAATGGGAGAAAAACATTTTCAAACCAGATCCTTAGAAATCAGACTCTGAAAAAAAAGTACAGATTATTTAATTCTAAAAAGCATAACATGTAAAATAATGCTCAGAGGAGAAAGATTTAAAAGGCAGGCACTGTTAGGAAAGTGAATTAATCGTAATAATTAAAATTTTAACAAAGAGGCATTTAACAGATAATCTAATCTTTATTTCACTCTCACCACTGAGGAGAAGAAAATCTGTGATGAAAGTAATACAATCACAAGGAGATGTTATGGGATAACACCTCATACCACCTGCTGTTTAAAATCTAAGGATATATGTGTTCCTCAGAGGAAGATTATCCATAAAGGAAAATCCTGCTGGGAAGCATAATAAGAAGCTGAGTTTCCTCTGAAGTAGGAGTGTACTGTGGATCATTAATTAAAGTCATGTGGATAGAATCACACATGTAAATGTAAGTAATTGTACAGAGGCCTTGGGTGTTAAGATTACTCAAGTGATAAGTGGATTATCCAAAATATAATGAAAGATTAGAATATTTTATCCACATAATTAGATTTTGCCTTTAGGTTTCCATTTACCTCTAGGACTGAAAAATAAATGTTTGGTAACTACTGAACCACCTACGTGACATCACTAAGCTGACTTTGACCAATTCTGGAAAAGTATACAAGGCCAGATCTAGTTAGGATGGCAGACAGACACTTTAGCTATTCTATGCTTGTAGTCTATACCGAGGAATTGAGGCAATGGGAATATAACAGACCATTTCCAAATCATGCTTAGAGGACTGTATGGACATGGACTGATTCAGACTTGAGGGAGATTTTATCTTTTAACTATAAACAGATACTGATTTTGCCAATAGTATAACAAGCCATTCAGTTCATAAGGTCAGGAATGGAGAAAGACAGTTGTATTAGTAGAATTGTTTCATTTAAAAGCTTTGTATGCACATTAGTGGGAAAAATCCAAAACCAATCCTAACCGAAGTGTTACTTTCACCTTAATAAATAGCTAGTAAACTAATGCAACATTACAATAGCCAAGTAGATCTCTACAAATTCTCTTAGAATTACCATGCTAAGCTTATATTTCTATGTGCTGCTAAGCTTTGAGCTCATACATTAGCGTATTCAGTGTTCACTATGGTTTTTAAAGCTACACTGGTACTAAAGATTTTATAAACCCTTCTGAATTTTCAACATTTCCACATAAACATGACCTAAAATGTGATCTATTTTCCACACAAGTGATAGAGAAGCCAATTAAACAAATGAAAGAAGTATACTTGTTCATTAAAGAAAATATGTGGGAAAACAAATTAGTTAGCATTACAATCAGAACGTATCATCTGACCCACAAGCCTAGTTTCCACCCACACAGTGACATTCTGCACATAAATTGAGTTGTTTGCCCCACAGAAGTCTAAATTGAAAGCAGCAGACAACATAATCCTTTGATTTGTTAAAGTAGTCTTTCCCAAAGTGGCTTCCTCTTGAACAGCAGTTTCATAATTTCCAGAGAGTAAATGTCAAAGGCATTTAACCACAATTACCCAATTAACCCTTAAAAAGTTTATCATGTTTCATTTAAAGGAGGAGTAATCCTTGGCAAAAGATGCTAAGAACAATGGAAAGATCAACATGCTTGCAAGTAGCGGAGACGGCCCCCCCCGGTAACGATACGGCCCTCTGTTTATGCACCTGCTGCCATTCCCCAACATCGTGGGAATCGGTAGTCCCACGACCCGCTCCAGAGCCCCGGAGACAACCACACCCTGTTCTCCCCCCGCGCGGCCAGACCCAGGCCTGGCCTGAGCCACGGTTGATTGACCACCCCCCATAGCCAAACAACCCCCACCCACTCCCACCCCTCTCCCTAACCCCATAAAAAATTTTGCTAAAAAATTAACCAGGGGCCTCCTATTAAATTTATGTTGAAGGCCCCTGCCCCTGCCCGGCCATCTCTCAGGGTCCCAACAATTGGGCCCTTCATCGAGATTGGAGGTATTAGAAAAGGCGGGTCGCACCTAGGAGAGGGGGGCACCCCTGAGGGCGAACAAGTCTGTGCTGGTATATCGCTGCATATAGGTCCAGCAAGTCCAGGATAGGCAGTCCCATAGTTGGTCATTTCCATAGGAGGATCGAAGCAAGGGATGAATATCTGGATCCTCACCCAACTTCACTGCCACTCAGTTGGGTGCCCCCAGAAACAGGCCGCCCCCCGTCCTCTCACGACGGGTTGCAACTCTGTTCCTGGGGGTGGACCAAGATATACTCTGGGTAGGCATACCCCATAGAGCTCCCACCTCTATGGGGCTGCAGATGTAAACCCAAGCCACTCTCCCACCGTGGCTAGTACCCAGGTCCGTCCAAGTCTAAAGGGGAGAGGGGGGTAGACAGAAAGTTGGTGAGTATATATGTCTAAGGCAGAGGGCTAGGCAGGCCAAGGTGGTAAAGGTGGCCTGGAGACGCCGTCGCCGCCGTCGAAGTGGCCCGAGAGCGGTGCAGGAACCACATGTCGCCGTCGCCCCATTGAGATGACCCACGGTCGTCCTCTCCGCCGCTGAAATGGTCCGAAGACGCTGTCGCCGCCGAAAACAGCCCGAAACCAGCATAGGGAAACACCACCGCCGCCAAGATGACTCGCAGTCGTCCTCTCCGCCGCCAAAACGGCCCGAGGACGACAACGCCGCCGAAAGCAGCCCGAGGAGGCCTGGAACAACATGGGAACGCCGCCGGTGGCGAAAGGGGCCAAAAGCCCAGAAAACGCCGCAGCCGACCGCCGACCACTTTAAACGGCCCGAGCACGGCCCGAGGACGCCACCGCCGCCAAAAGCGGCCCGAAAACAGGTTAGATGTCGTCGCTGGCGAAACAGGCCAGGAGGCCCAGAGAGTACCACCACCAACCGCCGACCGCTGAAAACGGCCCGAACACGGCCCGAACACGGCAACCCCTCAACGGGGCCGACAGTCAGCTGGTCTGCGGAACGCGTAGAGCAGCTGGTCGGCGCCATGTAGAGCAGACCTCTGCAGAATGTATTTAGGTCTTCCAGGCACTCCAGCAGCCTCCGTTAGAGTTCGCCGAGTCCGCTGAGCCCCCGCGGTCCAACAAACAGCTGGCCGTGCAGCACGGGGCACTGCTAGGGCCCCCAAAAACTCTTCCGGGCTCAGTTAGAAAACCTCGGAGACCTCGGAGAGTCCAGGGCTCACGGGGCCAAAAGATAACAATACGGGCGTTGCCCACAGCCACAAAAGCTCACCTCGTCCTCGTCCCCCATCCCAAGTCCTTCACAGAGAGAATATTCCTGTGAGGCTCCCCAGGGTCGCCACATTGCCGGAGCTCCGCACGGAGCTTAGCCGAGCACGTCCGCCATCTTACACTGAAATAAAGATAGTAAAAAGTTTAAGTAAGATTAATTTGACAATATATATTTATTTTTGACAAATTGAGCTAAACTTTGGCAATTACTGCATAAGTTCTGCACAGGCTCTAGAATTTCAGACTAAATAGTCTATAACCCCAGAACTCCTCTCTTTCCCTCTCCCCAGTTGCCCTCCTCCATTCTTCTAGCACTTTACCCCAAGATATTCTAATTAGCAAGATAGTTAGGTGTGACTGGATGGCATGACATTATGTAGATATATAGATGACTAAAAATGCTCTGAAAGATTGATGATCAGTGGTTCCCCTTTAATCTGGATGGAAATACTGAATGGGTACCATAAGGTTCTGTCTCAGGACCTGTACTGTTGAACATTTCTACTACTATTGCTACTACTACTACTACTACTACTAATAAATAATAATAATAATAATAATAATAATGTGCCACCTATTCAAAGAAGCTGACGAAACAGTGGACCACCTGGTAAGCTGCTGCAAGAAGATCGCACAGACTGACTACAAGCAGCGGCATGGCAAATCCACCAAACTGTAGAAGAAGAAAAACAAAGTTTGAATGACTATGTAAATCAAAGTACAGAAAAACTGCTGCAGGCTGTAAAAACAAAGAACATTATAAAAATAACAGAAACAAAGGCAGAATATAAGGAAAAATAGCTGGATGACATTAAATAGATAGAAAAACAAAGCTTTGCATGGACAGCATTTGAAAAACACTGAAGGAAATTGTGATAACAACTTGACAAGGGCATGGCTTAAGATGGGAACCATCAAGAAAGAAATGGAAGGCTTAATACGGGCTGCTCAAGAACAAGGACTACAAATGCCATGAAAGCGAAGATACAAAAATCCACTGACAATCCAAATTGCCAACTTTGCAATGACAAAGTTGAAACTGTTTCACATCTAATATGTTATGTGAGTGCAGCAAAATCATGCAAACTGATTACAAAGCTAGACATGACCGAGTTGCTAAATTACTCCACTGGGCATTGTGAAAAAAATACAACTTGCCTGTGTCCGAAAAGTCATGGGAACGGTGGAAAAAGTTGTTGAGAATGAGAGGGTGAAGATCTTGTGGGACTTTCGAATACAGACAGATCACCATTTGGAACACAACACGCCAGATATCGCAGTTGTAGAGAACCGAAGTGTACAGCTTCTTTCTTTTTCTCGTATCTTTCTTTTTCTCCCTTGCCTTTCGCTTCCCTCCTTTCCTCAGCTATTTGCAAAGCTTCCTCAGAAAGCTATTTTGCTTTCTTGCATTTCTTTTTCTTTGGGATGGTTTTGGTTGCTACCTGTTGTTCAATGTTGCGAACCTCTGTCCATAGTTCTTCAGGCACTCTGTCTATCAGATCTAATTCCTTAAATCTATTTGTCACCTCTACTGTATATTCAACAGGGATATGATTTAATTCATACCTGAGTGGCCTAGTGCTTTTTCCTACTTTCTTCAGTTTAAGCCTAAACTGCAATGAGAAGCTCATGGTCTGAGCCACAGTCAGCTCCTGGTCTTGTTTTTACTGACTGTATAGAGCTTCTCCATCTTTGGCTGCAGAGCATATAGTCAATCTGATTTCTGTGTTGACCGTCTGGTGATGTCCATGTGTAGAGCAGTCTCTTGGGTTGTTGGAAAAGAGTGTTTGCTATGACCATCGTATTCTCTTGACAAAATTCTATCAGCCTGTGCCCTGCTTCATTTTGTACTCCAAGGCCAAACTTGCCTGTTATTCTGGTTATTTTTTAGCTTCCTACTTTAGCATTCCAATCCCCCATGATGATAAGGACATCATTTTTGGGTGTTAGTTCCATAAGGTGCTGTAGGGCTTCACAGAACCGGTCAATTTCATCCTCTTCAGCACTGGTGGTTGGGGCATAGACCTGGACTACTGTGATATTGAATGGTTTGCCTTGGATTCGAACTGAGATCATTCTGTCATTTTGAGGATTGTATCCCAGTATTGCTTTTCCTACTCTTTTATTGACTATGAAGGCTACTCCATTTCTTCTGAGGGATTCTTGCCCGCAGTAGTATACCTGATGGTTATCTGAATTAAATTCACCCATTCCTGTCCATTTTAGTTTGCTGATACCTAAGATGACGATGTTCAGTCTTGTCATCTCTTTTTTGACCACGTCCAGCTTTCCTTGATTCATGGATCTTACATTCCAGGTTCCTATGGAGAAAAATACTTTACAGCATCAGACTTTCCTTTCACCACCAGACACATCCACAGCTGAGCGTCCTTTCGGCTTTGGCCCAGTCGCTTCATTCTTTCTGGCGCTACTAGTACTAGCCCTCTGCTCTTCCCCAGTAGCATATTGGACGCCTTCCGACCTGAGGGGCTCATCTTCCAGCATCATATCGTTTTGCCTTTTGGTACTGTCCGTAGGGTTTTCATGGCAAAGATACTGGAGTGGGTTGCCATTTCCTTCTCCAGTGGATCACGTTTTGTCAGAACTCTCTGATATGACCTTTATGTCTTGTGTGGCCCTGCACGGCATAGCTCATAGCTTCATTGAATTACGCAAGCCCCTTCGCCATGACAAGGCAGTAATCCATGAAGGGGACTCTTCAATATCTTCATCAATAATTTGGATGAGGGGATAGATGGGGAACTCATCAAATTTGCAGATGACACAAAGGTGGCAGGAATGGCCAACACTCCAGAAGATAGGCTTAAGATACAGAAGGATCTTGACAGACTTGAACATTGGACACTATCTTAACAAAATGAAATTTAATGGTGAAAAACGTAAGGATATACATTTATACAAGAAAAATCAAATACACAGGTACAGTATACGTGGTACCTCGCTTAATAATAGTAACTGTGAGAGGGATCTCAGAGTCCTAGTGGACAATCACTTAAATATGAACCAACAGTGTGCTGCAGCTGTCAAAAAACCAACACAGTGCTAGGCTGCATTAACAGAGGGATAGAATCAAGATCACGTGAAGTGTTAATACCACTTTACAATGCCTTGGTAAGGCCACACTTGAAATACTGCATCAGTTTTGTTTATCACGATGTAAAAAAGATGTTGAGACTCTAGAAAGAGTGAGGCTAACACATATAAGGAACGGCTGCTGGATTTGGGTATGTCTAGTTTAATGAAAAGGAAGTACCAGGGGTGACATGGTAACAGTGTTCTTAGGGGTTGCCACAAAGTAGAGGGAGTCAAGCTATTCTTCAAAACACCTGAGGATAGGACAAGAAGCAATGGATGGAAACTAATCAAGGAGAGAATCAACCTAAAACTAAGAAGAAATTTCCTGACACTTAGAACAATTAACCAGCGGAACAACCTGTCTCCAGAAGTTGGGAATGCTCTGACACTGGAAGTTTTTAAGAAGAGATTGGCAACCATTTGTCTGAAAAGCTATAGGGTTTCCTGCCTGAGCAGGGAGGTTGGACTAGATGACCTCCAAGATCTTCCAATTCTGTTATTCTATTCTATTCTCATCCAAGAAGCTTCTTTAGCTTATTGGATGAAAAACAAAACTTCTTCAAAGAAAAACAAAGTCCAGTTGCCTCTTGAAAAAGCACCTTTGGGACCACCAAAATAACAAAGGTTGACTGTGAATCCCCATGGACAGCGTTTCTCAACCTTAGTCATTTTAAGCTCTATAGACTTCAACTCCCTCTCGCCTCCGACTGGGGACTTCTGGGGAGTTGATATCCACAGGTCTTAAAATAGCCAAGGCTGAGAATCACAAGCGAAACAATTTTCAAATCCAACCAAGGATAGTCAAATAGGGAAGCTGGGAATTTAGAGAAAGCCGTGTTCTCCACCCTTGCCCTGGCAAGTTGCCATTTGTCCGCTGCCTTTCTCTCCTCGCTACAGATCGTACCCCGCTGATCTGTGCTGCGTATTAAAAGCAGCCGTCTGTTAACCGGGCTTCTCACGCCGCAGCTGAACTCGAGTGTACTACAATTTTGCCATCCCCTTCGGACGGCTCTAAATATTTTTTAGGATTCAAAGAGACCTAACGCCACCTCCTGCGAAGGCTGCATTCACACTGGAAAAGGGTGAACTTGACGGATTACTCTCCCAAATACGTCGGGGGCGGGAGGGGGAAGAGAATATCCCCACGTGACTAGCAGGTTGCACCATTGTGGAAACACCGTCCGACGTGCCTAATCCAGCGTTTCCCAACCTTAGGAACTTGAAGATACGTGGACTTCAACTCCCAGAATTCCCCAGCCAGCATAGCTGGCTGGGGAATTCTGGGAGTTGAAGTCCACGCATCTTCAAGTTCCTAAGGTTGGGAAACGCTGGCCTAATCTAAAGGTGGGGGGAGGGAGGCAGTTCTATCTACTCGGGCCCTGGAGCGGCGGCGCATGCGCAGCTTTCCGAGTCGCCTGCTGTTTTCTTTAAGAGCGAAGCGGCTGCGCTGTTCCCTGCTGGTTTTCCGTAGAGCGGTAGGTAGCGGGGTTGTGGGCTGCTTGTGGCCGAAGCCGGGGGCGAGAAAGACTCTCTCTCTCTCTCGCTCAGGCTCCGGTCGGCCGCGCTGGCCAACCGTGGGAAGCGGGGAAAGCCAAAAGAGTGCCCGGTGATTAGGATCGCGGAAGGAAAAGCGGAAGCCCAGCATCTTTGAAAGTTCAGAGAGAAACGACGGCAGCTGTTGATCTCTCCCCCTTCGCTTCCGCATCTCTCCGCCGACCCAGCTGCTTCGGGAGAAGGGAACGGACGGAGGGAGCGACTGGCTTGGTCCTGGGTCTTCCAGACCTCCCCGCCTCCTCAAGCGACTCCCGTAGTCTTCCTCCCAACCTGCCACCTGTTGTCGTTATTTTCTTCCTAGGAGATTTGTCGTGTATCGCTTTTCTTCGCCCCCCCCCCCCCCCGACTTGTCTTCTAGCCCCGGGGCTAAGGGTTAAGAGCGAAAGCTTATTTTTATAGAGTGCTTCCCCGATCGGGGACTGCAAAATCCGGATGGCCATTAGATGGCAGCAAAAAAGAAAATCCTGCCTCTTCTCTGTCGCCTTAATAGTCTGCCGGATTTTTGCACCCTAGGTCTGGTTTTGCTGGCTGCAAGCTTCTCCTGCTCCCTGTTCTCCAAATACAGTTTTGACAGTTGCTTCAAGTCAGAAAGGAAAATTACTGATGCAGAAGACCGTACCTCTTGAACTTCTGTTTGGTGAAAAATGATATTGAGGAAAGAGGAAGTGCAAAGCAAGGTTATTAGGCCTCTATTTCCTACTTTTACATAGTAAGGAAGAATATTCAATATTCAGGTATTTTATGCAGTGATCTTGAGTTTGTTTAGTCTGTCCAAATGAGCACAGGCATTATGAAAACTTTAGTAAGTTGTCTGTTAATACGTACATATATATTCTAAGACTGGAAATATTTCAGTCTCAATTATTGGCAAATAAAAATGACGATTCTGCCATCTGCAGGAAACTTTGAAATTGAGAAACAATTTGAAATTTCAGAAAGGAAAAGTATTAAGCTATGTTTTATTCATTGTGGAACTGTAAGGACTAAATTATTTTGCTTTATGTATTCCAACTTCCTGGTGGAGCAATTAGAATCTTATGTTTCTATGACAGGGAAGAACTACATTTTCTAATCACGTCACCAATCTATTTATTTATTTATTATTGGGACTTATATGCCGCCCTATCTCCCGAAGGACTCAGGGCAGCTAACAACAATAACATATAATAACTATTTGCCTGCAATTTTATTTTTAACAGCCTTGCTCTAGTCTGATCTTATACATTCTTTCAGAATTCACTGCATAAATGTCTTATTTGGATGATATGTTCTGTTGTATTCTTTCTTTGGCATCACAGTATTTGGAAAAATGACTGAACCTGAGGTAAACACTGAATTGTAATTGCAATTGTAAAATTGGCTTAAAGGAATGATATTTTATACCTCTTAGAAATATTAATTTATTTTACTGGGCTTATAGGCCAGTCTAATTACAGTGTACATCTGCAACGATATACATCCCATTGGTCTCAAAACAATATACACAAAGCAAAGTATATCTCTCTCAACAGCAAATAATAAAATCAAAAATGGGAAGGGAGAACATTGCACTACCAGAAGAAATAACAGTCTAGCCCCAAAGCCTCCTAAAATGACCATGCTTTAATGGTCCTTCTGAAACTCAGTAGATAAAGTCACATTTGCCTATCTGCAAGATTATGTTTTACATGTCAGCAACTGAGAAGGTTCACTTCTAAGATCCCTGGAGATAATATTTTCTAAGTGAAGGGTCATAGAGAGAGCACACTCAGCCAAATCTGAAGGGATTGATAGAAGCTATTGGGAATAAGTCCTCCAGATATTCTGATTCTGAGCCATAAAGGACTTTAAATGTGACAAACAGGACCTTGCATTGTATCAAAGAGCAAATAGGAAATCAGTATAGTTTTTGAAACAGTGTATTAATATAAGAAGACCAAGACACCTTTCAAGTCTCTGCATTCTGGACCAGATACAGATTCCGACTCTCTCCAAGGCTAGTCCCACATAGATTATATTGCAGTAATCCAGTCAGATGATGTCAAAAGCATAAATGACTGTGAGTAGACCCCTCTGTTCCAAGATGGGTCATAACTGGCATACAAAATGGACCTGTGTAAAGGCTGCTCTGGTCACAGCTGACCCTGCTTATCAAGCATAATTTTAAGTGAACAACTCTTTTTCTGGAAGTGGTCTTTTATAGCTTTAAAGACAATATTTGTAGATGGCTGGAAATGAGCAGGTTTCTTCCATGCTTGAAGGGCTGTGAAGATTGACCACAAATAGGCAAAAACTATTATGCCAAGATTTTTAGCCCTTCACTTAAATAGATTAGGTAATTGTATTACCTAGGTGTCAGAAAGCACCCTGGATTAAAGGTGCAGGGCTGGTTGTATAGCTAAAGTATAGATTTTCACTTACCTAGTCTGTCTCATCATGAGTGTTATGTATTTTTGCAAATATTAAAAGTAAAGAGATTCTGTACTTGCGCCTTCTTCCAGTCATAATTCTTATTAGCCCTTATGCTGGAGTAGTATTAAAATGTTGCCATGCTAAAAGATGTTTATTTAGATCTGCTAAATGTTTTTTTTTTGAAATACTTAATGAAAACTGGTTGTTTTAAGTTTTGCTTAAAGTTAAATAACTTTTGCTCAAGGAAATCTTGCTTTCCCCCCACCCCTGAACTGTATAATATAAGATTCACTTTAAAATGAGATAGGTAGCAAATAAATATAATAAATAAAGCAAAAATAAGTGATCTGTAAAAGTGTCTTTTTCCTGCTATACAATTTCTTTTTCTAGGACAACATGATTCCATTCCCAACTTCCGATGCTGGTTATTCACCTCTGGTTCGTCTGTTAAGTAGAAGAAATGATACTCAATCTCCAAATGAGACCTACTGTTACAGTTCTGCGCAAGGAACTACTGTACTTCAAGGAGTAACCTTTGGTGGGGTTCCTACTGTCCTGCTGCTTGATGTAATCTGCTTTTTGGTAGGCTTGATTTATTTTTTGTACCTGGCTGATATTTTTTTCTTCCGCATTGTTGGCTCATGGCAATTTGAAGAGTGAATAAGTAGTTTCTCATTTTGCTGAAATATATGTAGCTTTGAAAAGAAGGGCTGCAATATTCCCCTTTTCCTGCTCCACTAGTGAACTGTGCTGGAAAATAGGACTTGCCCTGTTGATAGCAATTCTACTTCATTCTCTTGAATCTGCAAACTTCCATTGTACTCTTTGCCAAGCTAAAGGTAGCATCTGTTTGAGTTTTTTTTCCTAATGAAATTTAATACTATTCATTATATTTTAATAATATAATAATATCTCAGCAATTATAATATTGCGTAAAAAGAGCATTCTTTTACCCTTTAATGCATCTTCATTACCAAATATTAGATTACTTTGTGTTCATGTTCTACTTGATTTTGAAGCTTTTATATCGTCTAAACTAAAAGCAACACAAGTGGAGTAAACGTAATAATTCAACATGAATATTGAACCTTTAATTGATCCCCTTTTTCTAGATGTTGATGTTGATATTTGCCTTTATTAGAAGAAGATTTTGGGATTATGGTCGCATTGCATTAGTATCAGAAAGGTAAAAGTTGGTGTTCTATCTATATCCTTGTGGGTTCTGTAGAACTTGATAATACCATGCTTTTTGATTATGTAGAAATTGATCAGGTACCATAACATTTTTTGAAATATTGAGAATATATCAGTGCTCACTATAACAAATTTATCCCTGCTGAAGTTGTTACTAACGAATCAAACTTGAGAGGGAGGGGCGGTCAATATGCCCATAATTGGAATTTATTTAAAAAATAAATAGGCATCTATATCATTGCATGAATCATGAACAGTGACTGCTACTTAAAAAGATTTAATCTCTGCTGTAGAGTATATTTGGCAGGGTAAAGGGCTGAACTGGAAGGGACAGTCTGGTACCTAGACCCTTTAAGATTAAAGAGTAAGAGGAATTTGAGAAGTGATTATAGAGATAAACAATTTTAAAATCTTACTCTGGTCCTTTCAGTTACTATAGTGTTAGTATAGTAGTTAGTATAGTATTGCTTACTTTTGTCCTTTTCTGAGCCTTAGCATCTTTTATTATAAAAATATTTTTACTTCAGGTATTTTTATAATTGAATGCCTTTTTAAATAAATATTTGAAGTTTTCAACAAATATTATATTAGTATAAAATTCTAACATTGAAGTCTGTTGTTTTTTTCTACTGAATCTAGGTATTATGAAGTAACTGAGTCCACTACTGTTCTTGAAGAATTTGATTCTGAAGAGGTCAGTTGCCTGTTGGATTAAGGATATGACATTTTGCTATTCATAAAATATTGCCACTTAGTATTTTTAGAAATATTTTAAAATGTGTTATTTTTATAGCTCCTATCTTATTCTAATACTTTACAGACTAGTTTGTGGAAATATGGAGATTTTCCTTAAACTTTAATACTTTATAGATAAAGAATCAGTGTTGTAAAGAAATTTCACTGTGAAGTTATGTAATACTTTTAAATTAGGTAAATGTAGAACTTTTAGAACTTCATTTTAGGAATGGCATCCTCAGACTGATCTGTTCATTCTTATTGTATATCTTTGAGTATCTGTTTATCTCCAGGACATCTGTATGCCCATTCGCAGAGTAACCTATTACTTTTCTGGAAGCAAATCTGGAAGCAATATTCAGTGTTCTACAATGGTCTGCCCCCAAAACAACTCTATCTTAAGTAGACTACTGTGTGTGCAGTAGCACAAATTGCTTCCAGCCTCTGTAGATTTCACTTCTGAAAAATTGCTAGTATTTCTTTCCCTGAAATGGTCAGATCATTGGTATCAAAAGGAGATTTAATGTGGTTCAGGAAAGGAATTGCATGTTGTGGAAGTGGAGATCCACTTATTTTAAATCACAAAATGGTTGAAATATTAAATAAAATTAATACCATTTTATGCCCCTTCATGGATTACTGCCTTGTCGTGGCGAAGGGGCTTGCGTAATTCAATGAAGCTATGGGCTATGCCGTGCAGGGCCACCCAAGACGGACAGGTCATAGCAGAGAGTTCTGACAAAACGTGATCCACTGGAGAAGGAAATGGCAACCCACTCCAGTATCTTTGCCATGAAAACCCTATGGACAGTACCAAAAGGCAAAACGATATGACGCTGGAAGATGAGCCCCTCAGGTCGGAAGGCGTCCAACATGCTACTGGGGAAGAGCAGAGGGCTAGTACTAGTAGCGCCAGAAAGAATGAAGCGACTGGGCCAAAGCCGAAAGGACGCTCAGCTGTGGATATGTCTGGTGGTGAAAGGAAAGTCCGATGCTGTAAAGATTTTTTCTCCATAGGAACCTGGAATGTAAGATCCATGAATCAAGGAAAGCTGGACGTGGTCAAACAAGAGATGACAAGACTAAACATTGACATCTTAGGTATCAGCGAACTAAAATGGACAGGAATGGGTGAATTTAATTCAGATGACCATCAGGTATACTACTGTGGGCAAGAATCCCTCAGAAGAAATGGAGTAGCCTTCATAGTCAATAAAAAAATAGGAAAAGCAATACTGGGATACAATCCTCAAAATGACAGAATGATCTCAGTTCGAATCCAAGGCAAACCATTCAATATCACAGTAGTCCAAGTCTATGCCCCAACCACCAGTGCTGAAGAGGATGAAATTGACCGGTTCTATGAAGCCCTACAGCACCTTATAGAACTAACACCCAGAAATGATGTCCTTATCATCATGGGGGATTGGAATGCTAAAGTAGGAAGCCAAAAGATAACTGGAATAACAGGCAAGTTTGGCCTTGGAGTACAAAATGAAGCAGGGCACAGGCTGATAGAATTTTGTCAAGAGAATACGATGGTCATAGCAAACACTCTTTTCCAACAACCCAAGAGACGGCTTTACACATGGACATCACCAGACGGTCAACACAGAAATCAGATTGACTATATGCTCTGCAGCCAAAGATGGAGAAGCTCTATACAGTCAGTAAAAACAAGACCAGGAGCTGACTGTGGCTCAGACCATGAGCTTCTTGTTGCAAAGTTTAGGCTTAAATTAAAGAAAGTAGGGAAAAGCGCTAGGCCAGTCAGGTATGAATTAAATCATATTCCTGTTGAATATACAGTAGAGGTGACAAATAGATTTAAGGAATTAGATCTGATAGACAGAGTGCCTGAAGAACTATGGATAGAGGTTCGCAACATTGTACAACAGGTAGCAACCAAAACCATCCCAAAGAAAAAGAAATGCAAGAAAGCAAAATGGCTGTCTGAGGAAGCTTTGCAAATAGCTGAGGAAAGGAGGGAAGCGAAAGGCAAGGGAGAAAAACATAGATATGCCCAATTGAATGCAGAATTCCAAAGAATAGCTAGAAGAGATAAGAATGCCTTCTTAAATGAACAATGCAAAGAAATAGAAGAAAACAATAGAATAGGGAGGACCAGAGATCTTTTCAAGAAAATTGGAGAGATGAAAGGAACGTTTCATGCAAAAATGGGCATGATAAAGGACCAAAATGGCAGGGACCTAACAGAGGCAGAAGAGATTAAGAAGAGGTGGCAAAATTACACAGAAGAATTATACAAGAATGAGCTTAACGTCCCTGATAATCACAATGAGGTGGTCACTGACCTCGAGCCAGACATCCTAGAATGTGAAGTGAAGTGGGCCTTAGAAAAGCTGAGCAACAACAAAGCTAGTGGAGGTGACAGTATTCCAGCTGAGCTATTCAAAATCTTAAAAGACGATGCAGTAAAAGTGCTACACTCAATTTGCCAGCAAATTTGGAAAACTCAACAGTGGCCACAGGATTGGAAAAGATCAGTTTACATTCCAATTCCAAAGAAAGGCAGTGCCAAAGAATGTTCAAACTATCGCACCATTGCACTCATTTCTCATGCTAGTAAAGTTATGCTTAAAATTCTACAAGCTAGACTCCAGCAGTATGTGGATCGAGAACTACCAGAAGTACAGGCAGGATTTCGAAGAGGCAGAGGAACTAGAGATCAAATTGCTAACATACGCTGGATCATGGAGAAAGCTAGGGAGTTCCAGAAAAACATCTACTTCTGCTTCATTGACTATGCTAAAGCCTTTGATTGTGTGGATCATAACAAACTGTGGCAAGTCCTTAAAGAGATGGGAGTACCAGAACATCTTATTTGTCTCTTGAGAAATCTATATGCGGGCCAAGAAGCAACAGTGAGAACTGGACACGGAACCACTGATTGGTTCAAAATTGGGAAAGGAGTCCGGCAAGGCTGTATACTGTCGCCTTGCCTATTTAACTTATATGCAGAGCACATCATGAGAAAGGCAGGGCTAGATGAATCAAAAGTTGGAATTAAGATTGCCGGAAGAAACATCAACAACCTAAGATATGCAGATGATACCACTCTAATGGCAGAAAGTGAAGAAGAACTAAAGAGCCTGGTGTTGCGGGTGAAGAAGGAGAGTGCAAAACTTGGGTTGAAACTAAACATTAAGAAAACCAAGATCATGGCATCTGGCCCTCTCAATTCCTGGCAAATAGATGGGGAAGAAATGGAGGTAGTGACAGATTTTATTTTCCTTGGCTCCAAGATCACTGCAGATGGGGACTGTAGCCAAGAAATTAAAAGACGCTTGCTCCTTGGGAGGAAAGCCATGGCAAATCTAGACAGCACACTAAAAAGCAGAGACATCACCCTGTCAACAAAAATCCGTATAGTCAAGGCTATGGTCTTCCCAGTTGCAATGTATGGCAGTGAAAGCTGGACCATAAGAAAGGCTGAGCGCCAAAGAATTGAAGCCTTTGAACTATGGTGCTGGAGAAGACTCCTGCGAGTTCCTTGGACTGCAAGGCGATCAAACCGGTCAGTCCTAGAGGAGATCAACCCTGACTGCTCTTTAGAAGGCCAGATCCTGAAGCTAAAACTCAAATACTTTGGCCACCTAATGAGAAGGAAGGACTCACTGGAGAAGAGCCTAATGCTGGGAAAGATTGAGGGCAATAGAAGAAGGGGACGACAGAGAATGAGGTGGCTGGATGGAGTCACTGAAGCAGTAGGCGTGAGCTTAGATGGACTCCAGAAGATGGTAGAGGACAGGAAGGCCTGGAGGAACATTGTCCATAGGGTCGCGATGGGTCGGACACGACTTCGCAACTAACAACAACAACAACAACAACAACCATTTTATGATTTTCCTCTAAAATAATATAACGGATGTAAGTATATCTATCCAATAATGATTATGGCTGTTTCACATCATAATGGTTGCATTTGTAATTAATTTATTCCCCAAGATCCTGTTGACTCTGAAGATTATGCATGATTAAAATGTGGAATAAAAGGCAATCTCTTTGCAGAGAAATTGGAGACACCATTATAGACTACATCTATCCAATTATTTTATTAAATTTACTGTGTAATTATTGGGGCAATCCTATCTCTTCGGTGTTTTCCATTTCACTGAAGATTGTAAGTTCATGAAATGTGATGATCCATGAAACTTACATTTGTCAGCTTCTTTTAAATATTGGATAGGTAAGAATGATCCAAGAATATCCCTTTGCTTATTACTAAATGGTCACAAAAGACATAATAACATTACAGGGAGCCTTGGTGACACCAATTCATAAAGTTTGTTTTTTAAAATATCCTCATACTGGTTTTGGTCAGTTGCTTGAGAAGTGCAGAATTTAAATTGCCTAGAGCCGAGGTGTCAAACTTGCAACATCATGTGACGTCGCGTGACGTATTGGAGCTTTTCCCCCATTGCTGGCAATGGGGTGGGTGCGGTTTTGTTGTGATGTGTCCGGCCCGTGGGCCGGCAGTTTGACACCCGTGGCCTACAGCATACTACAATTGTAGCTGGAAAGAGGAAGTGAGTCACATTTTGCAACAGGATTACTGCTAATAATTATTTTTATTTTATTTGTAAAATTTACTGGCCACCCATCTTACCATGGAGTAACTCTGGGCAGCTTACGATATTAAAAAGATAAAACTGAGCCCTAACTCAAAAATGGGGAGGGAGGTAGTAGCATGAGAAGGGGTGAAGTGGGATCTGTTATTAATATATCAAGCACCTCCAATGTAAAACCCTTCCATTGGAGCCTCAAGTCAACTGGCAGAGCCAGGTCTTTAAGCTTTTGCAGAAGGTCAGGAGGGTTGTAGCTGATCTCACTTTGGGGGAGGGGGGAATGTTCCAAAGGGCAGAAGCACAGAAGGCTCTTCTTCTGGACCCCTCCAGAATACCCTGGCTGATGAAGCATGCTGGATGCCTCCTCTGCTGGCATGGAAGGGGAAGGCAGGGCAATCCCAGTGGGGCTAGGGCGATTACTCAAGTAGCCTGGACCTATGCCATGAAGGGCTTTAAAGGTGATTACGAACACCTTGAATTACATCAGGAAGCAAACCTGTAGCTAATGTAGTTCTTGGAGCAGTGGTGTTACATGGGCTCCAAGAACTGCCTGAGCTGTTGCACTCTGTACCAGCTGTGGCTTTTGAATGCTCTTCAAGGGAAGCCCCAAGTAGAGTGCTTCCAATACTCCTTCTGTGAGATAACTAGGGCTTCAATGACTGAGCACATGACTTGGTGCACAACTTGAAGTTGTGCAAAGGCTATCCTAGCTGTGATTGCTACCTGTTCTTTGAGCAGGTGTTGCAAGTCCAGGAGAATCCAGAAGTTTCAGACTGGATCCATCTGGGATAGTGCCACCCCATTCAGAACTGGAGATGACAAAGTCCCAGATGATGGAGCTCCCTATGCTCAGAGCCATTTGATCTTATCAGGGTTCAGCTGAAGCCTGTTGTTCTCCCATCCAGGCCTGCACAGCTTCCAGGCACTATGAGAGGACAGCAACAGCATCTTTTGGGTCACCAGGGCTAGAATATAGAGTTGAGTATTGTGAGCCTGTCGATCAGAAGGTCGGCAGTTTGGCGGGTCGAATCCCGAGTGCCGCGTAACAGAGTGAGCACCTGTTACTCGTCCCAGCTCCTGCCAACCTAGCAGTTCGAAAGCACATAAAAATGCAAGTAGAAAAATAGGGACCACTACGGTGGGAAGGTAACAGCGTTCTGTGCGCCTTTGGCGTCTAGTCATGTCGGCCACATGACCACGGAGACATCCTCGGACAAGCGCTGGCTCTTTGGCTTTGAAACGGAGATGAGCACCAGCCCCTAGAGTTGGAAACGACTAGCACGCATGTGCGGGGGAACCTTTACCTTTACCTTTTTTATTGTCAGCATATAGTGTAGATACCTCAAGCCATGGTGATGGATGACCTCACCTAGCGGCTTCATGTTAGATCTAACAGACTGGTTTATTTTCAGAATAACAGTTCTGTAAATATTTATTTCTAGGGGATTTGTTCTTGGATGATCTCTGCTTTTCGCATGCAGTAAGTATGCACTAAAGTTGTGGTCTGAATATTTTGCTTAATATTGTTGTTATTTTCTCAATTTCATTGTGCCGTTTGCCAACTTTTTTATGCATTAGTGTTATACATTTAGTAAATAAGAATTGTAATTATTAAGGAAACCATATTGCTCTTCATAGTTTTGATGTTAATTTTAAAATACCATATTTTAGACTCCATTTTTCCCCTTAAAATATGAATCTGCTATGATTCCTCTCAGATTAGAACATTATACTAATTTTTCAAGGAATGAATAATTAATGATCCAATGATCCAGTATTATACATGCACTAAATTACTTGATTAGGATAAAACCTATGTGCAACTTTGTATTTTGTAGCAAGAAGTTCTGTTTTATGGTTGAGTAATTAATGCTGATGACTGACTTGTCCTTTAATTTGTGGTGCAGTGATGACGAGATTTATGAACAGTGTGGGCATGATGCTATTACTTATCTCTCCTTTCAACGGCATCTCATCTGTCTCTTGATTGTGGTCACCTTGTTGTCTTTGTGTATTATACTACCTGCAAACCTATCAGGTGACTTGCTTGGTAAGCAGCTTTTTAAATTATTTGGATTCCACAGAGCAATCTGACTTAGCTGTAAATGTGGTATATCAGTGACTTGGAGTGTTCTCTATTACTTAGAGTGCCCTGAAGATTAAGTGCTATGATTCATATGAGACTATTGAAATATCTAATGAGAATTATATCTTTAGTAATCAAAATGTCCTATTCTGTAATTTCATTTGCTAGATTTTGATCTCTTGAAATGACTTCAGCATCTAATATGTACTTAACAATACATTCTGTATTGAATGATACATTTGTTTTGGTGGTGACATCTTTTCTTCCAAGCTGTGGCAAGTAGACAAATGGACATGTACACTGACATTCAATAACTGCAATGTTCTCCTGTATTTCAAAAGTTAGATTTTGATATTACATTAAGTTTTTCATTGCTTGGGATGTTTAGTTCACCATCATTTGAAAGAACAAAACTTAGGCTCTAGGCTAACTATTGATAATTGAAAATAAGTGAATTCTGTCAATTTGTTCATTCCAAATACGGTAGTTGTGGCAATTTTTTTATTTTAGGACAATACTAAAATGAAAAAACTTTGAATTTAGAACAGTCTATATTTAGCTTTTTCAGTATATACACAGGTCTGGAATTAAGGTATTTTATTTTCCTGGAAAAATATTATACTTGTTATAGTTCAGGAAAGGAACTGAGACTGTCAAAGTTAAAATATATGTTTCTCTTTTTCTGCAATGCATAACGATTGTGAAGGTTGTAAGTAAGAAATCAGTAAGTATACAAGATAGTTTGGTTAACAATATAATGTTCTAGATTGGTTTTTGTGAAATTGTTTTTTCAGTGTTCCTGCATAGAGTTGCTGAGGTAGCATCATAGGAATTGAGATATTTACAGAATGTTATATGGTAATATGGGACGCGGTGGCTCAGTGGGTTAGGACGCTGAGCTTGTCGATCAGAAGGTCGGCAGTTTGGCGGGTTGAATCCCGAGTGCCGCGTCCCAGCTTCTGCCAACCTAGCAGTTCGAAAGCACGTAAAAATGCAAGTAGAAAAATAGGGACCACTATGGTGGGAAGGTAACAGCGTTCCGTGCGCCTTTGGTGTCTAGTCATGCTGGCCACATGACCACGGAGACGTCCTCGGACAAGCGCTGGCTCTTCGGCTTTGAAACGGAGATGAGCACCGGCCCCTAGAGTTGGAAATGACTAGCACGCATGTGCGGGGGAACCTTTACCTTTACCTTTATATGGTAATATATCTAGGTGTAATTCCTAATGGACAGAGAAAAAATTGTTTTTTGTCCACAGTTTCTGCTCCTTCAAGGAGAGCTATAAAATTATAGAGACCTTGTGTTCTATCTATTCCTGATATTTTGGGGAACAAAGTGGCAGAGTAAAGTGAATTTTTTTCTCCCTAATCACATTGTTTCCAAGTTTCAAAGAGTATTATGTGGTTGTTGCAAAATTATTCAGTTTCCAAATAATTTCATCATTGTTCACTTGTCATAAAATGTGCCAAAGCAAGAAACACAACACTGGGAAGGAGAACCGCGTTTATTGTAGTGATGATTAGGTGCCTGCTTTACAAGAAAGATGAACCCTGCACAAAGTAAAAGCAAAGGTTTTTATTGAAGTTGGGGGTCACAAAGCAGGAAATCTGGCCAGTTTGGAGAAGCTGGCTTAGTCTCTGTAATTGGAGTGAGTTCTCTTGGTAGGCAAAGTAGACTTTTCAGATGGACAGCAGAGATGAGGAAATTCATTGTAAGGAAATGGAATGTTGAGGTCATCAGCTGATAAGAAGATGGAAGTTTGGGGTTTCTCTAGGTTGCAATTTTTTGTTGTTGGGCCATGCTGTGAGTTGATGGGGAGGCTTCTACTCTTTGGTCTAGATGGGACTGCAAGGGAGCTTTGTCTGGGACAGAGAGGGTCAATTTGAGTCTGATGGGATTAGGCAAAAAGACAGACTGGGTTTGACATTGGACATATCCAAAAGAGGGATAAATAAGTGAATAAAACATACTTAAAATATTATTTTTGCCTCTTAGATAAAGATCCGTATAGCTTTGGAAGAACTACTATAGCAAATCTACGAATAGGGTAAGTAATCACAAGATGTTTGCATCCTTTATATACAAAATACTTTCCTTGAACGTTCTTTACTTTTCAGTTTGGACCATATTTTTTAATCATGTAGTAGAAGAGAATGAGATGTGCTAGACACACACACTGAAGACAAAAATCTAGTAACTACACAGTTATCAGTGAGTTATCTTGTGAGTCCTAGACTGTAACTGAAGTGTTATGAAACTTGAGAAATGTAATTCTCAAAGCCTAAGAGTAAAATGGAGACATATTTCCATCCCTTCCCAATAGTTGTTTTTATAGGCAGTTTTGTCTGTATATGAAGAGTGTAGCTTAAGTGGACTACCAGTGCAGGGATAATATTTGAATCTGAGCTTAGCATTTCTGGAGTAAATTAGGAATCAAATATATATAGGCAGTCCTTGATTTATGATCATTCTTTCAATTACTGTTCAAAATTACAAACATGCTGAAAGAAAATGGGCTTATGACTCACATCCAAAATTATAGCCATTACAGCACCCCCACAGTCACATGATCAAAATTTGGGTGCCTTCCACCTGGCCCACCAACTGAACACAAAGCTGTTGTGGCCTAGGAAGCCTTAGTCCCTACCAGACCCACCAGCGTGGCCTAAGGCTGTCTTCTCCAAAAGCCTTGACTTCACTCTTGCTCTTCCACCAATGAGTGCAGATGTGCAGGGCAGAAAAAAAGCATCAGTGCCAGCATCAAGTTCCCTTCGTCCTGTGCGCTCCCACAGGGGGGCCTTCTCAGGGTGCTGCCGGTAAAAGATTGCCGGCGGATAACACCCAGGGGGAGGGCCTTCTCTGTGGGTGCGCCTGCCCTCTGGAACCAGCTGCCCGCGGAGCTTAGGACTGCCCCCGACCTTCGTTCATTTCGCTGGGACCTGAAGACCTGGCTCTTTGACCTTTCCGGCCCAGGCTGAGAATTTTAATCGGGGTTTTTATATTTTTTCAGGGATTTGATTTAATCTTTTTAAATTGTTTTTAACTTTTGTATCGATTTTTGTTTTAAATACCCTGTAAACTGCCCTGAGTCCTTTGGGAAAGGGCGGTATATAAATCCAATAAAATGAATAAATAAATAAATGTGGGGGAAACATAGATGGCTGGGAGAAGGAGTTACATTGCTCCTGCAGTCATAACTGGTGGCGGACTGAATGGGCAGCTGAGGCTTCCCAGGTTGTAGCAGCTTTGCACTGTGCTGTTGGGCCAGGTGGCTGGCTGAGTGATAGTGACTCAGGCAGTGACCCTGGAGTCATAAGTGCAAGTGGGCTGATCCATGTGCTTGAATTTTGATCATGTGATCACGAGGGCGGTGCAACAGCCATAACTTAGGCACAGGTTGTGAGTCTATTTTTTCAACACTGTCATAATTTCAGTCAAGGACGACCTGTAGGGGCACTTGCTGAATGTGACTCAGAGGTGAACAAGCAAGTGAGGCCATGATAAATGTAATTAATGCAAATATTTTGCTCCAATTATTTCATTTCTAATTTTCTGAAACATTCTACTTCACAGGAATAATCTTCTCTGGCTACATACAATTTTTGCTGTGATTTACTTGATTTTGACAGCTATCTTTATGAAACATCTTGTGGGTTCCATTAAATACAAAAAAGAAAGCATAGTAAGTTTCTATAATTTAGAAAAATGCTTAATACTCGAAGAGTTAAGTTAAAACCAGGAAGAGAATGGACTGTGAAAATTGCTTCTTGGCAGGTTGTATTTATGCACTGGTTTCTTCATTGAGAGGGTGATGGGAGGAGGGGTCTCCAATAAGGGGCAAACTTAATTGCCTATTCCATGATTCAGCTTTGTAGAGTCTCAGTGGTGTAATAAAAGGTATATTCAAATTGAGAATAATGTTTCTTGCTCTCACTTCGATTTTTCCCTGTTAACAAGTCACCTAGATTTTCTCTGAGACAACTGTTTCATAAAATTATTGCTTTTAAAACAAAGTATAATTGAAGTTTTTCAAAACTTTGTGTGGAGGACAGAGAGGTCACAATCCCTATCACCATCCCTCTTTAGTTAATCTGTGCTTCTGTTGGGGGACTAATTTTAAAATTATGACATAAACAAACATAAAAATATCTATAATAAAAGTGAGTTTAGACTGAGGACAGTTTGTTGGATTTTCTTTGCACATATGTTAGTATTGAGTTTTAGAGCATTTATGTTATTGTATTGAATTATGTAAAGAAAAGTAAAAACAATAGGTTCAAGCTGATTATAAAATCTGAATGTTGAAAGATTCCAAATTATTTGCTGTGATTACAAATCTGTACACAACTAACAATAGATTACATTTTAAATAATAGTAACTTCTGACAATAGGACAAATTTACCTGAATTTGAGATATTAGATGTAAGTGTGTTTTTTAAAGGAAAAATGCTGTTGTTCTATTTTTTAGCAGAAGATAATAAAATTTCCATCCCAAATTGATACTTCCAAGGGAATGAAGCATGCTGAATGAATTGAATGAGTTTAGAGTTTTTTGTGCAAAACCATCCTTTCTCATTTGGGTGCTGTCAAAAGTGCAAACCTATGTTTTTAGTGTGCAGTTAGGATGCTGAGCTTGTCGATCAGAAGGTTGGCAGTTTGGCGGGTCGAATCCCGAGTGCCACGTAACAGAGTGAGCGCCTGTTACTTGTCTCAGCTTCTGCCAACCTAGCAGTTCAAAAGCACGTAAAAATGCAAGTAGAAAAATAGGGACCGCTACGGTGGGAAGGTAACAGCGTTCCGTGCGCCTTTGGCGTCTAGTCATGCCGGCCACATGACCACGGAGACGTCCTCAGACAAGCGCTGGCTCTTTGGCTTTGAAACGGAGATGAGCACCGGCCCCTAGAGTCAGAAACAACTAGCACGCATGTGCAGGGGAAACTTTACCTTTACCTTTACTACAAGAATAGTGCACAAATAACATATTGCTTAGAGAGGATATTTACCTAGAAGTCTACAAAATTTTACAAGAACAGATGCAGAGATAAGGATATGAAATAAAAAACATCATTTTCAGTTGTTCTCAGTTGGCACTGAAGTCAATAACAGTATGCAGGAGTAGGGGGCTACATATGGAGCCAGTAGTAACGGGACATGAAAATCCAGAACAAAATCAACAAAAAGCATAATCAGTGTTTTTTTTAGTATGATCTAGTAATGGGGTTCGTAGCCACCTATGGTTTGGTTAGTCCCAGTCAAATTTATGGATATCTGGATTCTACCAAAATATTCTGAGCTGCTGCTTTTTCTGGAGAAAGAACTAACAAAAGGCAATTACAGGGCACAATCCAGTGAAGGAGTATTTTGACTTCTCTTCCCTAAAGCACCACGATGAGAAAATCCTACTAAAACTATTTACTGTGATTAGAATGTGGACTTTTTAGACACAAAATTAAATTGCTACTGCTTTTTCCCCTCTATAGAGCCAGTTTACTCTAGTCATTAAGGCACTAAGCTAGAAATTGGGAGACTCTGGATTCTAGTCCCATTTTAGGCATGAACGCTGACTGGTAGACTTTGAGCCAGTCACTCTCTTTCAGCCCAACTCACCTTGCAAGGTTATTGTGGGAATAACAGAGAGAGGGAAGGATTATTAGGTATGTTCGCCACCTTGAGTTTTTTATCATTATCATTATCATCATCTAGCTTCTGGGTGTCACATGGGGTATATTGATAATAGAATAACATTGCATGAAGGGAAATATTTGTAATATTTTTTTCTTTAACACAAAGTTTAAAGCTCAGAAATAGCTACATAAAGGCTTAATCACTTGCTTTCAAGCTTTAAATTGTCAAAAAGAAAGTGAAATAAATTGGGTTTTTGTTTTGATTTTTGCTACTGAATGTCAATATTATTTCTGTGTTTTCTAGGACAGGGCTTTTCAACCTTTTCACCCATTGTACCACTTTTAGGATATGGCAACATCCGAGTACCACCACTCGCCTAGCAAGGTGTCAAAAACTTGAGCAAAAAAAAAAAGGAAAAAACTGATGAAGTACAAGTAGTCCTTGACTTACAACAGTTCACTTAGTGACAGTTCGAAGTTACAATGGCACTGAAAAAAGTGCCCCCCAAGCCACAGCCAAGCAAGACACCTGCCTGCCCACCCGGTGGCGCTCTTCTTCCTGATTGGGGGTGGGGGTGGGTGTTTGGTTTTTATTCCCCCCATTTGCTGGGTAGTTGCAGCAGGTTTTGGTCACTTCACATGACCCTGGGTCACTGTGGCCATCATAAATATAAATCAGTTGCCAAGGATCTGAATGTAAATCACAAGACCCTGGAGATGCTGCAACATTCCAGCTGATCGGTGCTTCTTCTGGACTCAGAAGTGCCAGGATCAGCATCGAGCTCCAGCTGGAGCCTGGCGCTGATCCTGGTGCTTGCACTGAGCCCTGACAGCCCCGAAGAAGCCCTGATCCTGGCACTTTCGCTGAACCCTGACAGCCCTGCAGCTCCAGCCATCTCTCGCTCAGGCTTGTGCAGTGCTGCCACTGGTGCAGCTCATTCCCCTCCCCCGCTACCACTTTTCTAGGATGGTCGTGTACCACCTGCCAGGTGCCACTGGTTGAAAAGCCCTGCTCTAGGAACTGTAAAATGGGGGTTCAGAGCTGTGGGCGGCTGAAGTACTTCTGAAAAAAATACATAATTTTTCTGTGTTCATAGTAGCTTATTATCTGTGTCCCTCCAAATAACTTGTGGTAGGGTCAGATTCAGATTTGGTCTGCTTAGAAGGAATACTACTTTGCCATACTTACCTCTTGGAGCCACATTAGTCTACATAGGTATAACATGCAATGAAATCTGATAAATATCCAAAGTAACAATTTAAAAACTGAAGCTAAATTTAATGAAATGTATAAATGTGTGTAGGTTAAAGAGACAACTGAATTGAAGTCAGTCATACAATCATACAAAGAAAGGGTTAGGAGGGACCTTGGAGATGATCTAGCACTTCAGTTTTCCTTTCAGTCTTTCTCTGTGATGAGTTCACTAAGAAACTGTTATTTTTTATGTGTAGGTAAAGCGCACATTGTTCATAACCGGCCTTCCCAAAGATGCCAGTGCAACAGCCATTGAAAATCACTTCAAGTAAGTTTTGTAAAAGAAAAACCTAAATTTCTTTTTTTTATAAAAAAGATTTGCAAATGTATGTTTTCTTAGTTGTAATAGTTCAGAGAGGCATATTGAGAAATGAATATTTTAATTCTTCTATTTTCCTTGAGGATATGGGCAATAGGCAGGTGCAATCTATGGGAAGGACCAGCTTCTGTATCCCAGACTGGACCTCCGTGACATTGGCTCAGAAAATCAGAGCATAGCTCTGTGCAGCTGTGTGCTTATTTTAAAAGTAATGCCTGATTTTAGTCAGAAACAGAGTTGTAAACATGGAAATAGGGAGGTAATTATCTTTTTAAAAACACTCCTCACTCCTGAGATTGCCTACCTTACTAAAAACGTTTAGTAGATTATACCACCGTATTCTGATCAGAAACCCTAAAATTCTCACAACTTATTTCCTATTTTTCATATAGACAGAGGGTCCAGGGTGAAGAAGATTAATCTGACTGAATGGAAAGTATTTGATTTGCTGATATACTAATTCTCAAAGGCATTTGGGGAGATGTTCACTATGCCAGCAATTAATACTCTGGTTATAGTTTTCATATCACCATGTCCTCCAATATCAACAAAGCATAAAATTCTACATTACTTGCCAAGAACAAGCCCATTCAACTCTTGGCAGTAAAATAATATCTGATTGATCATATCATGTCCTGATTCCACCCCCTGTTGGAGCGCATCTAGGAAACATGCCCAATATAATCTTTGTTAGGAAGATCTTCCATGGGACACCTAGATGCAAAGAAGGCTTTGATATTGTACATTGAAAATTTTGGAACAAATTTTACTAAATATGAATTTCTTCCATTATTATCAATGGGATCAACATTTGGTATTCCTTGTTGTTACAAATAGAATTAATAATTAAAATGTCCTCTGGAATTCATTATAAGTATTTTTTTTCTCTTATCTAATTTGGAATGAAAATTAAGTTGCCCAACTACACTGATGTTAGTTTAGTTATATCTATGATTGGAATTAAGAATAAAATGCTTATGATATGAAGGGAGGCAAGAAAGGTAAATTATGGAAGCAAGCTTTTCCTCTTTTGTAAGTTTCATGAAGGTATGAAAGGGGCAGAGTTCATGTCTGATGTTGCTTTCATCATTTTGATCAAAATTTTCAGTTTTGCAGGTGATTCTGACCTGTAGTCTTTTCTGGAAGTTTTATGCTTTTCTCTAGATGTCTATTGGTTGAGGTCTTAGGCCAATTTCTTTCTCTTGTTTATGATCAAATCTTCCCTTTAAGATTTAAACTTTGAGGGGATGTGTTAAATAAATCCAGTCTGTTTCAGAGAAAGAAAGATCCAGCTTGACTGAGCCTATGTGTTGGTGGGAGAGAGAGAGAGACTAACCTAAGAGCTTTAGAATATTTTCCAAAGAAAACAAGAATTTATTAAAATAGCCCTTTTTACCTCAAAATTATTTTTTTAAAGAAATTAGCTTAAAGAGCTAGGTATTTGTATTTGCTTCAAAATTGGTTAACATTATACATGTTCTATCTGATATCTCAGTATCTACTATATTGAGGCAGCCATGGATAATCAAGTCATTTAAAGAAAAACTATATCCACATTTTTGGAACTGGACAAGATTAATCGTTCGTCAGGTACCTCAGATGCAGTCTGAGAAAAGCAATTTTGTAACACAAGGAAAGGTGTGAGATGCTATATCTTGACATAAATCTATGTCAGGCAATTTGTTTAGTTGAAAAATAAGAAGAGTTAATAATATAAGCAGAGAAAATGTTTCCAGTGCTTGAGTAACATCAGTGGACAACATACATAACATTTGAGAAGTTGGTTCTATGCTAGTAGTAATTGCTCTCGTTCTGGGCTGGCAACAATATTGTTTAAAATTGTTTTATAATTTTCATGTGGCCAGGCTATTCAGGTATAATAATTATTGATGTATGGTTGCTGTAAGGAAGGATATAATTCTCAATGTTACAACTATGCAATAATAATAGTGGTGAACCAAGCCTTCCTTTTTCAATTTTGTAAATGAATTTGATAAAATTTGAAATAATTCCACAACTTTTCCTTAACCTACGGCCCTCCACATTTGTGAATTGCTATTCCCATAATTCACAATGGGCACTGGTTTTGACTGAACTGATTGGAAATTTTGGGAAATGTAGTACAATACAGATGGAAGAAACTGAGTTGGAAATGCTGCCCTAGGAAATCAGTCCTCAAATCTCATCCTTAGTAATATAATCCACAATAGAATTAAAACTACTGCAATTTGTGAGGTGCACTGTCCTCCCATTTAGTATTTCTGCCATCAGGTTACTTTTCACACAGCTGGCAGAGATAGCAGATAACAGTAAATCTATTCTGGACTTCCGGTTTGCCGTGCGGCTGCCATGGACATGTGGAAGACAACTCTCGTCTCCCTCACCCAGTTTCATATCGCTGGGTAACCCTGAAAAGGGTCAAAAGTCACCCCATAGAGGCGACCAGCAAGGAGGGGCCATCACGGGAGAGTGGCAACTCTCCCACTAGAGCCAGCAAATCTCTGCAAACCGGTGGACGAAAGGCCGACCATAGAGATATGGTCCGCTACAAGGCTGCAGACAGTCGCATCTACCATCTGGCATCTTTAAAGCAGTGTGGAAGAGACTGGGTGAGATCTACCCCTCGTGTATCCTAATTACTTATTTACCTGCATAAGCTGCTAAAGTATTTTCCCCCCTGTGGTGAGGGAAGGGAGATTTTAGCCCTCCCTCCAGAAATAGCAGTGATCAACTACCCAGGAGAGTTTAAAACGTTGAAAAAATAACAGGATCCTAATTGGAACTCTATTTCCTAAAATTGGTGGATTATAAGATTTTTAATTTTCTTTATTTTTCTCTGATTTTTATTCCCTATTTTTACTGAAGATCTGGGTTTTTTTTCTTTAAAATAGAAGAAAAAAACTAAAAAGATCAAAATAACTCTGGGGTGACATCTGCTGGCTGAACGTGAGATTGTAACCTGTTATTCTCTAAGAGAGACTGTGGACAGCTTAGAAGAGAGATAAGATATATCCAACCTTGAAATATCAGCTGTAAGAAATTCAGCTCTGTTTTTCACTCAGTGGACTTTCTGACGGTAAGCTTTCAGTTTTAATATACTACAATGGAAGAAAAACAGGAATGGACTTTTCCTACAGAGGAAGAAAAGCAACAAACACTTTGTATTCTAAAAGCGATTGTCCGAACTCTCCTTACAGCTCGAGATGAAATAAGAAACGGCAGGAAAAAACAAGAAAGCAATCTGGACATTCAAACTCAAACTATGATTTCAGCTAAAGAATCATCTATACAGAAGTCTACAGAAAAAGTGGAATAATTAAATGCTACGACAAAAGATTCAACTATTCAACAAATACAGATAATGGGAGACACAGAAAAGAAATTGATAATAGAGAAAAAGGAAAGGACTTTTCTTATAAATCAGAAGGAATCTAAAGGTTCAAAAGAAAAACAGATGAAAGAGAAGATAAATACTTTGGGACAACCATGTCCAGATGGAAAAACGAGACGACCTGATAGATCAGCTAGTCCTCTTAAAAAATGGCAAGTGGATGGTCTTTTCAATGCCAAACAAGAGCTACAACAACACAAAGAGATCTTCTTGATGATTTAAAAGCAAAAACACAGAAGATGATTTGGCAAAGAAAAAAAAACTAGAATAAGACTGAAAAGAAATAGGGTTTTGATTTACATATGAGATCTAAAGTAGAATATACACAAATAGATAAAACAAGTATTCTGAACATAATGGTGTGAGATAAAGAAAATTTTGGTCATGCTTAATTTAGAAGTATAAATATTAAAATAAGAATTTTATATTGTTTTATTAATTTGTTAAGGTAGATGATAAGAACCTATATATTAGATGTCTACCTTAAATATTATATTTTGTGAGGAATGGTGATAAAGAAATTGTAGACAATTAAAAATCTGGAAAAAATAAATATTAAATGTTAAATTTAAATATTAAGGGAAAATTAAAATTGGGAAAGGCTTATTAGGTCACTGATGGGCTAAAAGATTGAATGTTAAAAACAATTAAGATTTAAATACAAGATATTGTGATGAGCTGAGACAAAGAAAAATTTTGGTTAAATTAAACCTAGAAGTACAAACACTAAGTATTAAATTTGAATATTGGTTTGTGGTATAAATGTTAACAGTTACAAAATACAAAAACAATTTGAATCAAATATGAGATAGTAAACTAAAAGAGGAAAAAGAGGAAATAAGTGTGGAAATAAAAGTAATCTTGGCGATTTTAAGATACTTGAGAATTACTAGAAAATAAGAATAGTACCTTGTATTGTTAATTGGTTGATGTAGGCCAGGGCTTTTCAACGACGTAAAAAAAAGTATTTTTTTACTAATCTGCTATCAGCTGCATTCCATTTCTCCATTCGCTTCTCAGTCGCGTGTTTGTGGGACAAAAAAGTTCCATGAGACTTTCTAACTTCTCGCAAGATCTCACGAGAAGTTGGAAAGTCTCATGGAACTTTTTTCTTTTTTACCGATAGTCCCACAAACACGTGGTGAAGGCAGAGAAGCAGAGAAACGCAATGCAGCTGAAAGCAGGTTAGTAAAAAAAAAATGCTTGGGGTGGTGAGGGTACTGACAAGTAACGCCAGTGCCCAGTTTCAACTGGCAGAACCTGGCTAGGCTTGTTCCGTCCAGATGTCTTTTGCGCTCGCCAAAAGAAGGGAGGGAGCCCCACCTTTCCTCTTGAACACTCGAGTGGGTTTTCTGTGATCACCCCTCCACAAAAAGCAGGTGGTTCGCACCTCGTTGGGCTCTGCCATCCTGTTGCTTGGCCACAGCAAGTAGTAGACAAAGTTTGTGCAGGACAGGGAGGCTCTCTGGCACGCCAAGGAGAGCTGAGTCCGAGTCCGGCAGGCATTTCCCAAAGGGTCCTGCAGCCTCCCACCTTCCCTTGCCCGGGGGGGAGGTCATCCCTGCAGGGAGAGAGAGACAGACACAGCGGCATGCTGGAGAGGCTGGCCAGAAAAGACCAACTATAGGAAGGTTGGACTAGCGGCCAGGTGAGAGAGCTTTGAGGCTGCAGGGTCACCTTCGGCCGGTGCCAGACTCTCCTGCACTGAGCCACACTGTGGCTGAGAGGCAGCGGGCGATGGAGGAGGAAGAGGAGCAAGCCTTGGCGGGTGCCAGCAGCAGCAGCAGCAGAATCCCTGAGAGTTTCTGCAGGCTCTGGACAGACGTCATGGGGATCTTGGTGAGCGGCTGCCCTACAGAGATGGGAAAGGTAACCTGGGTGGTACGCCGGGGGCTTTGGGATCCTCTTTTGAAAGGGGACTCTTGGGGACAAAATGGGCCAGCCCGAAGAGTCGCCTGGCTGGCGGTGTTTGTGTGTTGGATCGGGCACACTGGCGGGGGGGAACATTTGTCCAGAAGCAGCACCTCTTCCTTTGCATGTTGATGCTGCTTCTTGGCCATCCTGATCCCGCTTGAGCAACCCGCTCAGGAGGGTGTTGGGCGGGTTAAGAAATCCTGGCAGTTTGTTTTGTTTTGTTTTCCAAAGCTCCCTTTCTTGTTCTGCAATGGAAGGGGACAGTTTGGGGTGGGTTAAATGTATGGGCTGAAAGTGGCACTGATCCTGGCACGTCTGCTGAGCCCCAAAGAAGCACTTATCACCTGGAAAGCAGCACGGCAGGTCACATGGGCAGCCCTCGGCCGCTCCCCTCCCCTCCGCGCTTCCAAATCGATCCCCGGGCCAGCGTTCCTGGCTGAGGAATTCTGAGAGTTGAAGTCCAGAAGTCATAAAAGGGCCATTTTTGAAGACCCCCTGCTGTATATCAATTTTGCTGCATGTCGAGAGGTGTTACCTCACAAGAGCCTCAATTCTGATCGTTGATTGGTTCGCTGTCCCTTCAGTCAACTCCCTTGTCAAGCGGCTTGTAATTGGGTGATGCTGTTAAACTCTTGTGCTGAGTGGGAGGGCATGCCGCTGTGGCTCTTGCTCTCCAATAGGCTGCGGGGGCCACCCTGGAGGGAAGGGTTATTTTACAATGGGTGTGAGAGAGAGACAGGAGGGGAGGTTATGGTGGGAGAGACAAAAACGCTTCCGAGTGGCCTCATCATGGCTGCCGCCTCCCGTTACGGGTTGTGGTTCTTTCAATCCTGGCACACAGCTCTGGTAAGCGGGCAGGTGAGCACGAGACAGTTCAGGGCATCACCAGCTACCCCTTTTCCTCTTGAGCCTCTTTCCGGTAACAGAGGCTCAGGATGCCTAAGTGGCCTTATTGTTAGGAAGCGATGATGAGCTTATGTTGATTTCTTAACCAGAAAATCCCCCATCAGAATATATTTCTTCTCATTAGGAGCTTGTCTTCTTGTGACAGTTTGGGCTATACCGAGTATTAATTTTCCTCAATTTATGTCTGTAAAGTGATTTGAGGGGCGTGGTTGCTTGGATTATGATAGAAGTGTTAAAGTTAAGTGGGCATCAGGTTTCTTGGTAAAAATGGATTTGGAAAGAAGAAAAGGAAGGAAGGAAGGAAGGAAATGACAGTGAGGGAGGGAAGGAGGATGGGACAAAAAGGGAGGGAGGGAAGGAAGGAAGGGACAATGGGAGAGGGGAGAGATAGAAAGAGGGAAAGAAATAGAGGGAGAGAAAGGGAGAGAAATAGGAGAGAAGGAGAGAGGGAGGGAGAGAGAAATAGAGGGAGAGAGAAATAGGGAGAGAGAGAAGGAGACAGAAAGGGAGAGAGAAGTAGAGATGGAGAGGGAGAGAAGGAGAAAGAAAGGGAGGGAGGGAGAGAGAAATAGAGGGAGAGGGAGAGAGAGGGAGAGAGAAATAGAGGGAGAGAAAGATTAAATTAGCAACATGGTTGTTAAGTGAATCTGGTTTCCCCACTAACTTTGCTTGTCAGAAGGTTGCAAAAGGCGATCACATGACCCTGGAACAATGTGACCATCATAAATATGAATTAGTTGCCAAGCATCCAAATGTAAATCACATGACCCTGGGGATGCTGCAATGGTCATAAGTGTGAAAAATGGTCATAAGTCACTTTTTTCAGTGCCGTTGTAACTTCGAACAGTCACTAAGTGAACTGTTGTAAGTCAAAGACTACCTGTACGTTATCATTTTTTGCTTTTTTTTGGTCAAGTTTTTAACACTTTGCTGGGCAACTGGTTGTACTCGGATATTGCCTTATCCTAAAAGTGGTACAATTGTTGAAAAGGTTGAAAAGCCCTGATGTAGACGGCGAGAAGCATATATAGATAAGAAGTGTATTCAGAACTTTAGACTGTGGGGGAATCGTGATAAAAATTGGGGTCATTTAAAATTTGGAAATGATAAAGAATAAATGTTAATTTTAAAATATTAGTAGAAAATTAAAATTAAGAAAAAATTATTAGGTCATTGATGTCTAAAACGGGTCGGCAACCTGAAACGGTGAAAGAGCCACTTCGAACCGGTTCCCTCACAAAAGAAAAAAGTGGGAGCCGCAAAATGCAAGGCAACCCTTGGATTGAGCTGCAGAAGGACGGGGGGAGGACAGGACCAGTGTATGAGACATGAAGCCTGTTGTTCTGCGCATGCCTTTTCCTCCACCCAAGAAGCAAAATAAAGGGCGCCCAGGGCACACGCGTATGCTCAGTTGTATGTTTGGAACCCACACACTCCATTTGTAGTTGCGGTGTCCCTGGGTGGGCTCTTTATTGTTCGGCCCACATGCCTTTCCTTCCCCCCCCCACTACTACCCTTCTCCCCCTGCATTTGGTTAGCCTTGGAGCCGCTGCTTCAAGGTGGTGATCCTGGGAAACCGCTCTGCCCAGCCAGAGGAAAGTGGAGGGGGCTGTCCACGGGAGGCACCACATGGCAAGAGGTGCTGGGCAGCTGCTCTGTTGTTAGCAGGTCCTCAAGAGCTTGGCGTGGGTGGGAGTTGGAGGTTTGGCGGAGGCTTGCACAGCTGCTGCCTTCAGCTCCTCTTCATTCGGGCCATCCGAATGAAGAGGACCCGAACGGGCTGGCGGAAGCTGGATGGCCCGAAAGAAAAGCAGCCAAAGGCAGCAGCTCTGCAAGCCTCCACCACCCCCTTCGTTTGGTCCAGCCAGCTGAGAGAAGGGGATGGCCAAAAGGTGGAGGCCGACAGAGGAAGCTTCTGAGACCCCCCCAGTGGGACCCCCCCTGGGCTAGCAGAGGTGGCGGTGGAGCAGGACAAAGGGAGACCTGCCGGGCAGGGAAGCGGCAGGCCCAGAGCACCCCGAGACTGGCTTCCCCTACCCAGCAGCAGGTAGAAAAAGGGCCCACTCACCTTTCCAGTCCTCCCGTCTCTTCCTTCGCTTCCTCTGCTGCTGCCACGTGCAGTCCAAAGAAGCAAAGAAGTTTGTGGGCAGTCCCACAAACGGCTTGTGGGCAGTCCCACAAACCAAAGAAGTTCGACCAATCAATTCAAACTTTGGGAGTTTTTTTTGTGTGTGTGTGTGAGCAGTTTGAATTGATTGATTGAACTTTTTTAGTCCCACTTTTTTTTCGGAACTGCACATGGTGGAGGAGGACTTGGGAGCCACAGGAGAGCATGCGGCTCTGGAGCCACGGGTTGCCGACCCTTGGTCTAAAAGATGGAATGAAATTAGGATGTACATAAATTGAAGTTTATTGAGGAATATTACAAAGTGATTTGTTGTTTGATTGATAAAATAAGAACTGTGTTGCCTTGAATATGAGACAGTATAAATAAAGGGGGAAAGAGAGGAAATTAGTTGCTGTAATATTTTGAGATTTGTATTGATACTTAAATGTAAAGGAATAATTGTATTCAGCTGCCACGTTGCTTTTCAAATATGTTAACGCAATATTAAAAAATAATATATATTTTTTAAAAAACACAGTAAATCTATTCTAAAATATGTCAGATTTGGTCCTGTTCAAAATGGGCTTGGGGCTGAACCACTTGATTTTGTACTGTAAGCATAGTATTTTGAAACTTTGTTTATCCTCCTATAATTAATCTGTGGTAACATAACTATTTTTTCCCTTTTGCAGAGAGGCCTATCCAACTTGCATTGTGCAGGAGGTGCAGTTATGTTATGATGTAGCCAAACTCACATACCTGTCCGATGAAAGGTACCTGTATTATGGAGAAAGCATCTTTAAGTTTAAGTATAAAATACAATATGTTAACTGAGGGATCCTTGGTGCTCTCTGAGCTTGCTTGTTTTCTTGCAGATGTTTCATTACTCAAACTAGGTAACCTCATCAGTGCTACTGATGTTAGAACTGATGATGTTACCTAGTTTGGGTAATGAAACATCTGCAAGAAATCAAGCAAGCTCAGAGAGCACCAAGGACCCCTCATGTCAACCTCGAACTACAAATATTCTCCTTTATTTGTATGTTAACTACAATATGCTTTCTGTGCCATTGTCATAAATACTGGTTGTCTGTCACCAGACTTGTAGCATGAGACCCGAGTTGTAAAACTTATTAAATACTATATATGCGCAAACACTCTATAGAGAACACATTGGGAGGATCATAGTAATGCTCACAATAGAATTATTTCATTTGTTTAATGTCTGATTCTCTCAGTGAAATAATTCATACATTTTCTTTTGAATCAATTTGACTCTTGTTCTGAGAAATTTTAATGGAGTGTGTCTATTATGGAAGCTGCATTGTGTGTACTGAATTTATTTAGATACAGGATGGCCTGGTGCATTAAATCCAGTGCTGTTTTAAACAAGGGTCTAAGCTTGTATTTTAACTTATGGTTTGATTATTTTGAATCCTGATTTTTGAAGAGAAATGCTTTCATTGGTGTCCTGTAAAAGACCCTGTTTATGACCCAAAATGTTTAAGCATACTTTATAATATTAAATATGATCTATTCTTAATAATTTCTAATACAATAAAAGTGTACATCCTTTCAAAACCTATTGTGGTACTGTAAGGTCTTTGAAGGGTTTTCTTCTCTAATTAGGTTCCTCTAGTTAACAGAATTGACTGCAAACCTTAAAAGTGAATCTTATATAAATACCATCTATATGATTACAGTATATGCATAATTAAAGAAGTAGAAATATTTGGAATACCTATTATATGTGTTATCCACTTAAGTATATTGTCTATCATGTGAATATTATTTGTGAAAATGAGTACATATTTTAGCTATACACTTCATTTTAATAACAAATTCCTTGCTATATCACATTTATGTATGTGTTTATACCAGAAAAAAGGCAGAGAAGAATGTGGCTTATTATACCCAACTGTTTGAGCAGACTGGTAAAAGATATCGCATAAATACAAAGCCCTGTGGTCAGTTCTTTTGCTGTAACACCAGAGCATGTGAAAGGGTAAGAAGCTGTTGTGTTTCTTAGTTAAAATGTTAAATCATTAGGTACGGTTTAATGTTTAAAATGTTTAAAATTAGGTAAGGTTTGCCATACTTGCTTTTTAGGAAAAGACTAATAATTTAAAACGGAACTGCTTTTTAAAGTTCATTCTCCCCAGCAATTATTGAATCAAATGCAAGGTCAAGTGACTTATATTCCCTTATGCTTGTCAGAGTATTTTTTTCTAAATATACCTAGATGGTAACTTTTTTTAGAAGTTTGGTTTATTATTATTGAAATAACTGAGCGTGAAACTTGCTAGTCAGCTAGGGAAGGAAAATAAAAAGAAACAAATGGAACAGTGAAATAGGATTTTATATATAAATACTTGAATATTAAAAGGTAACAGCACTTCCGGTAGCGCTGCCGCGCCGAATGGTGGCATTTTAGAAGCCACCCGACCTTGGGAAGCATTAAGCGCTAGGAGACAGCGAATATCAGCTGTTCCGTGGCGCCGAAGTCTCCCTCGGGAGAAGAGGGAGAGACGAGCCTGTCTGGGTAGAGGTAGAGCTCCCCTGTCAATTCCTCACCTAGTTCGGGGGTTGATAGGGTGAGTTCCCTCGGAGCCCAGGCTCTCTCTGCTCCCAGGACGCTTTCACTTCCATAAGGGAGTGGAACCAGACGCGACAACTACATCTGCTGCTTAGATGGGACTGTGAGTATTTTTCTCTGAGAAGCAGGCAGAGCGAAACAGGAGGATTTGAATTTTCAAGTTGGATTTTAACTTTAACTCAGATTCATTATCTTCTTCAAGTTTTAAGCTGATTGAAACGGAGCAAAAATGGCACTGGAATGTTGCTTTCTTGCATGAACTGACAGTTTTGGAAAGTTGTTACATTTTGTAACATAGCTTGAGATACAGTTTGCAATTGATTCTAACCAGTACCGGATTTTGTGTATTTGAGAGTTTGCCCTTTTTTTTAAATAAGGAATTTGGGAGGAAAATTTTTATTCTTTCTCCCTCCTCCCTTTTTTTTCCTGAACTTTGATTCTGCTAGAAGAAAGAGGAAATCGAAACTTAAGAGATGGCTGCAAGGCGTGGGGGAGGTCCTCCAATTTCTAAAAGTGCTATTTCTTCACCTTTATCACAAGCAGCAGGGCAAGCTACAATGAAACCTACAGCACATCCACCATCCCCACCACCACCTGGATTTACATTGGCAGATATTCAGCAAGTTGTGATGCAATCAACACAAGTATTACAGCAAGAAATAAAGGAAACAAAAGAAGAATTTGTTAATCAAAATATGCAGACGAGGGAGGATATAGTGCTTGCACTTCAGGGCTTGGCTGCACATATTGAACGCCTGGATGTTCGTGTGGATTCCGTTATGGAATATGTTGAGAATTTGGAAAATAAAATTATCAGTGCTGAACAGAAACTGGACAAGGCAGAGATTAAAATTGACAGAACAGAAGATGAAATTATTTTTTCTCAATATAGAAACATGGAGTTTGCATTGCGTATAAGGGGTTTGAGAGAGAACCCTAAAGAAGATTTGGAATGGGAAGTTGCACAGGCTGTGGCTCCTGTCTTGAAATGTGAACCTGAAGAATTAGTTAAAGAGATGGATAAAACATTTAGGGTTAATTCCTGGATTGCTAAACAGAAAAATTTACCTAGAGATGTAGTGATGTACTTCTCCAGGAGATCAACTAGAAATGCAATCATCCAAGCTTTCTACCTGGAAAGATTTCAAATTGCAGGCCAAGATATTATAATTTTAAAGGAGATACCTCCTAAAATTCTTAGAAAAAGGAAAGACTTCGCCTTTTTGTCTGATGAGCTTAAGAAGCAACAAATTCAGTTTAGATGGGAAATACCCATTGGAATTGTGGTAAATTATGCAGGTACGAGGTATAGGTTGAACACAATTTCAAAAGCAAAAGATTTTTATACTGAGGTCCTTAAAGTAGTTTCACCACCGTCTCCTCGAGCTAAAAGAACAGAAGAACAGTTGAGTGAAGGGGCAATGTCACTGCCTCTTGAGGAGATGCAACAGGCTGAGACTATGGAGCAGAGTTTGGTGTTAAAAGAGGACCCGAGAGAACAGAGGATGACTAGGGCTGCATACAAGCGTAAGGAAAAAGAGCAAAAACAGAAGCTTGTATCTGGTTTAACTACGCAAGATGCGGCTGTTTTGGAGCCCGTGGGAGGAGCACGCCCGAAGAGAGCAACAGGTGATCTTCAGGTCATGTTCCAAAGGCTCCTGGTCACCAGAGATGGTGAAGTTCCTGACATGGAATATTAATGGTTTAAACTCATTACAGAAAAGTAAGAAAGTATTTTACTATTTGAAACAACATAAAAATGACATTGTTTGCTTACAAGAGATTCATATTGCTTTAAAGGACCAAAAGTTTTTGGTTAATTCCCGGCTGGGAACACATTTTGCAGCCTGTGCTCCGGACAAGAAGGCTGGAGTGGTCATTTATTTAAGAAAACATTTTTCGGCTAGATTAATTGAATCGGATAAACAAGGGAGATATGTTAGTATTGAATTGTTGCTACAAGGAAAGAAAGTTCTTCTTATTGGATTATATGCTCCAAATCAACAACAGCAAAAGTTTTTTAAATTTTTACATCAAAGACTAATCGAATTGGATTATAAATCTGTTATTTTGATGGGGGACTGGAATGGAGTTTTGGACTCATTTGAAGATAGGAAGGGATCTTCTAAAAACCCTCCTAATTATTCGAAACTGCCCAAAGCCTTTTTTGATTTGAAGGAGGATTTGGAGCTGAGAGATGTATGGCGGGAAATGAACATGAAGGACAGAGATTTTACTTTTTTTTTGGATAGACATAAATCTTTCTCTAGGATTGATTTTATTTTAATTACTACTGATCTTCTCTCTAGGGTTAAGAATGTTAAGATTTTTCTAGGACATTGTTGGATCATAGCCCTGTTTGGTTGGAGTTTTTTTGCTGAAGATGATAATAGAAGATCCTGGAGAATAAATGAAAATTTATTCACAAATGAGGTGTTTTTGCAGAAATGTAGAGAACATCTGAAAGAATTTTTTGTTATAAATATGCATAAAGGTACATCGATGGGAATGGTTTGGGATGCTAGTAAAGCGTACATGAGAGGGGTCTTGATTTATATGAATAATGCTTATAGGCGTAGGCAAATGCAAAAACGTAAAGATTTTGAGGAAGAGATTTAATCTAAGGAGAAAGATTTTATTTTGAATCCATTGGATAATAATTTAAGGACCTCGATACATTTATTGAAAGAACAATTTAGTATGTTAATGGCTGACCAAGTAGCAACTAATTTGCGTTATGCTAAGCATAATGCCTTTTGTAACGCTAATAAGCCTGGTAGGTGGTTGGCTTATCAATTAAGGAAGAAACAGAAATTACGTACTATAGATAAAATAGAATATAAAGGAAAAGAAGTCTATCAACAAAAATTGATTAAGAGGAGTTTCTTAGATTTTTACTAGAAATTATATTCTAGAGAAAACATACAAGCTTTAGATATAGATAAATATTTATAGGAAGCACATTTTCCTAGGCTTTCAAAAGAACAACAACTTGAGATGAACTGTTTAATGACATCAGAGGAAATCTCTTTAGCTATTAAACAGTTGAAAGTGGGCAAGGCCCCGGGAACAGATGGATTAACAGCAATTTATTATAAAACGTTGTTGGTTGAAATGATTGAACCTTTAAAGATGTTTAATGAAATTCAGACTGGAGGAGTAGTTCCTCCATCTTGGAGGACAGCCTTTGTATCGTTGATTCCAAAGGAGGATCAAGACCTTACTCAACCTAAAAATTATAGACCTATATCGCTTTTGAATATAGATTATAAGATTTTTGCTAAAGTATTGGCTAATAGATTAATGCAAGTTTTAAAGCAAATGATTCATAGTAATCAATTGGGATTTATATCTGGAAGGTATATGAAATATAATGTAAGACAAATTGTAAATTTGCTTGAATATCTGGATAAAAACAACCAAGTCCCTGCAGCGTTGATATTTTTGGATGCAGAAAAAGCTTTTGATCAATTGAATTGGCAATTTTTATTTAGAGTTGTAGAGGAAATGAATTTTGGAGAAGGATTTTTACATTCTATTAAAGCTATATATCAACAACAAACTGCACAAATTATAATTAATGGGGGGTTAACAGAGATGTTTAAAATAGAAAAAGGTACAAGACAGGGATGCCCCCTATCACCATTGTTGTTTGTATTAACGTTGGAGATTTTATTAATTAAAATTCGAGAGTCTTCTATGATAAAGGGAATTAAAATAAAACAGAATGATTATAGATTGAGAGCTTTTGCTGATGACTTGGTTGTGACTTTATCTCAACCGATACAATCGGTTATAGATTTGATGGAAACTCAGTATGGTAAGGTTTCTGGGTTTAAGGTAAATAGTGATAAGACCAAGATATTGTCTAAGAATATGTCTGTGAGTGATAGGGAAATGTTAATCAAATTAACAGGTTTTGAAATAGTAAAAAAGGTTAAGTATTTGGGAGTGTATATTGCAGCTTCAAATGCAAAATTATATAAGAATAACTATGAAACACTATGGGTGAAGATACAAAAGGATTTAAATAATTGGAAAAAATTACAATTATCTCTATTGGGAAGAATTGCAGCTGTTAAAATGAATGTTCTGCCGAAGTTTCTCTTTTTGTTTCAAATGATACCTATATTGAAAAAGGATGCCAACCTTGATGAATGGCAGAAGGGTATTAATAAATTTATCTGGGCGGGGAAAAAACCAAGAGTCAAATTTAAGATTCTGCAAGATGCTAGGGAAAGAGGGGGACTCAAGGCGCCTAATTTGAAATTGTATTATGATGCGGTGGTTTTGACATGGGTTAGCGATTGGCTTAATCTAACTAATAAAAGAATACTTCGCGTTCTATGAGAAAAAAAGCCCTGGGACTTGGTATATGGATGGCATGCATATTTGCTTTATGACAAAAAGGTAGACAGGGCTTTAAAATCTCATATTCTTAGAAGTGCTTTGTTACGTGTCTGGAAAAAGTATTATTATAAGTTAAATTATAAAATACCTATTTGGGGAATTCCCGGACATGCGATAGAAGGTGTATCTATGGGAGTGAGTTTGGATATGGTTTCCTATAAGGAATTACTTAGATTGGAAGGGAATAATTGGCAACTTAAATTATTAGATGAGTTAAAACAAGAAAACATAAATTACCGTATTTTTCGGACCATAAGACGCACTTTTCCCCTCCCAAAAGTGGGTGGAAAAACGAGGTGCGTCTTATGGTCCGAAGGTAAGCAAAAACACTTGTCTCCCGTTCAGTCAACGCAGTCTATCAGCTCCATTGGAGAGACGTGATTGAATGAAGACGTGGAATTCTCCACCCCGCCCCTGTGATTGGTCGGCAGGGGTGGAAATACGGACGTGCCTGCCATGCCTTCTGACTGCCTCCCCCTCCCTGCGCGCGCGCACATTTTCTTTCTTTTACCTCGCTGCTAAAGAAATAGTTTTTGCTAAACTAAACCTCATAGGCGACTTGCCCCAGCAAAGCCGTGAGGAGTTGTCCCTGCAGGTTTCTCTGCGAAGTTTATTGGAAGTGATTTCCCATTTGCAAGATAATACTGCTAATTGTTTGAAATTGCTTCGGCATCTTAGAAAACCTATTCAGGGAAAAGAAACTACCGGTACCTTCCTTCCTTTCTTTCTTTCTTTCTTTCTTTCTTTCTTTCTTTCTTTCTTTCTTTCTTTCTTTCTTTCTTTCTTTCTTTCTTTCTTTCTTTCTCCCTCCCTTCTTTCTCCCTTCCTTCCTTCCTTCCTTCCTTCTCTCCCTCTCTCTCTTCCTTGCTCCCTCCCTCCTTTCTTTCTTCCTTCCTTCCTTCCTTCCTTCCTTCCTTCCTTCCTTCTTTCTTTCTTTCTTTCTTTCTTTCTTTCTTTCTTTCTTTCTTTCTTTCTTTCTTCCTTCCTTCTTTCTCTCTCTCCTTTCTTTCTCTTTCTTCTTTCTTTCTTTCTTTCTTTCTTTCTTTCTTTCTTTCTTTCTTTCTTTCTTTCTTTCTCTCCATCTCTCTCTTTCTTCCTTCCTCCCTCCCTCCCTCCTTCCTTCCTTCTCTCTCTCCCCTCCTTCCTTCCTAGTATACCGGTACTATTTGGTTCAGAATATTTTTTTTCTCGTTTTCCTGCTCTAAAAACTGGGTGCGTCTTATGGTCAGGTGCGTCTTATGGTCCGAAAAATATGGTACTCTTGGTTCCAATACACCCAACTGATGGTAACTTTTTTTAGAAGTTTGGTTTATTATTATTGAAATAACTGAGCATGAAACTGCTAGTCAGCTAGGGAAGGAAAATAAAAAGAAACAAATGGAACAGTGAAATAGGATTTTATACAGTCATGGCCAAAATTGTTGGCACCCCAGAAATTTTTCCAGAAAATCAAGTATTTCTCACAGAAAAGTATTGCAGGAACACATGTTTTGCTATACACAGGTTTATTCCCTTTGTGTGTATTGGAACACAACAAAAAAGGGAGGAAAAAAAGCAAATTGGACATAATGTCAAACAAAACTCCAAAAATGGGCTGGACATTGGCACCCTTAACTTAATATTTGGTTGCACACCCTTTGGAAAAAATAACTGAAATCAGTCACTTCCTATAACCATCAATAAGCTTCTTACACCTCTCACCCGGAATTTTGGACCACTCTTCCTTTGCAAACTGCTCCAGGTCTCTCTTATTGGAAGGGCGCCTTTTCCCAACAGCAATTTTAAGATCTCTCCACAGGTGTTCAATGGGATTCAGATCTGGACTCATTGCTGGCCACTTCAGAACTCTCCAGCACTTTCTTGCCCTCCATTTCTGGGTGCTTTTTGACGTATGTTTGGGGTCATTGTCCTGCTGGAAGACCCAAGATCTTAGACGCAAACCCAGCTTTCTGACACTGGGCTCTACAGTGCGACCCAAAATCCTTTGGTAATCCTCAGATTTCATGATGCCTTGCACACATTCAAGGCACCCAGTGCCAGAGGCAGCAAAGCAACCCCAAAACATCATTGAACCTCCACCACATTTCACTGTATGTACTGTGTTCTTTTCTTTGTAGGCCTCATTTCATTTTCGGTAAACAGTAGAATGATGTGCTTTACCAAAAAGCTCTATCTTGGTCTCATCTGTCCACAAGACATTTTCCCAGAAGGATTTTGGCTTACTCAAGTACATTTTGGCAAACTGTAATCTTGCTTTTTTATGTCTCTGTGTCAGCAGTGGGGTCCTCCTGGGTCTCCTGCCATAGCGTTTCATTTCATTTAAATGTCGACGGATAGTTCGCGCTGACATTGATGCTCCCTGAGCCTGCAGGACAGCTTGCATTCCTTTGGAACTTGTTTGGGGCTGCTTATCCACCATCCGGACTATCCTGCGTTGCAACCTTTCATCAATTTTTCTCTTCCGTCCACGACCAGAGAGATTCGCTACAGTTCCATGGGTTGCAAACTTCTTGATAATGTTGCGCACTGTGGACAAAGGCAAATCTAGATCTCTGGAGATGGACTTGTAACCTTGAGATTGTTGATATTTGTCCACAATTTTGGTTCTCAAGTCCTCAGACAGTTCTCTTCTCCTCTTTCTGTTGTCCATGCTTAGTGTGGCACACACAGACACACAATGTAAAGACTAAGTGAACTTCTCTCCTTTTTATCTGCTTTCAGGTGTGATTTTTATATTGCCCACATCTGTTACTTGCCCCAGGTGAGTTTAAAGGTGCATCACATGCTTGAAACGATCTTGTTTACCCACAATTTTGAAAGGGTGCCAATAATTTTGTCCAGGCCATTTTTGGAGTTTTGCTTGACATTATGTCCAATTTGCTTTTTTTCCTCCCTTTTTTGTTGTTTTCCAATACACACAAAGGGAATAAACCTGTGTATAGCAAAACATGTGTTCCTGAAATACTTTTCTGTGAGAAATACTTGATTTTCTGGAAAAGTTTCTGGGGTGCCAACAATTTCGGCCATGACTGTATATAAATACTTGAATATTAAAAGGTAACAGCACTCTGCTTTTCAACAGGAAGATGCTATAGATTATTATACTGGAGTTACCCAAAAATATGTGGAAGAATACTTGAAAGAAGAGGAGCTAATTCAGGATAAGCCATTGGGAATGGCTTTTGTAACATTCCAGAGGATAACTATGGCCTCTATGTGAGTGTGTATTTTTAAAAAATTATTATTGTTATTAATTATTTTAAATGAAATGAAACATCAGTCTATCCCTACTATTACCTCCCAAAGCAGTTCTATTAAATCCTATTTGAAGGCAATGCAAAGAAATCCTGGTGATGGTCCTAGTGACCAACCCAGATTGGATCCTGCAACACAGAAATCCTATTAAAAGGCATCTCTGTAGTATATATCATTGATTAGTAAAATGGATCTCTTGATTGGGCTACATTGCTTTGGATAACAGATCAATCATTACATCTTTCCGATAGTAATATTGTAAACATTTTCTTATAATATACTTTATTTGTGTGTCTTTGACTTACAACAAACTTGACAAAAGTGCTTTATGACCCAAAAAGCACTTCTGGCTGTCATAAAATGTCTCACTGTCTCCTTCCCTCCATGGTGATATGACCACATTTTATGTGCTTGACAGCTGATTCACATTTATAATTGGTTGCAGCACCCCACAATCACACATCAAATTTACAGTATTTTTTTGCTGGTTTTCAGCAAAAAAACATTTGGGGGAATGGATTTGGACTTCTGACCGCATAATTCACTTGATGTCTGCTGTAAAAATAGTCATAAAATTGAGGACAACCTGTATGTACAGTTTATAAAAAAATTTGATTTATGCTGAGACAACCATAAAAGCTAAAATGCTTAATTTTACTGTAGCATTCTTAAAGATTACAATGCCTGTAAATGTCAAGGCTTTAAGTGCAAAGGAGAACCTCAACCATCAACCTGTAGCAAAGACCTTCAGATTTCCAAGTGGAATATTAAATATGCTACATATCCTCAGGATGTTTGTTGGTAATGTATCTTATTTTTCCCTCTTATTTCACGTGTAAAAGAAATGAAATTTGTTGCCATTGTTTTTTCCAGAATATGAATGAAATTTATTTTAGCTATTATCTATATTATTGTCAGATTATTTAATTCTGAAGCTAGAAATTGATAGAGCATCTTGAAAATACAATCTCAAAACCATTACATTGATCTCCAGAGTAAAAATATAAACTAGTTTAGTGCATGTTTTATAAATGATTTAAGGTACAGTGTTGCTTAAAATATTGAAAATTCAAAAGGTTCACAAACTTTTAAGCACCACTGTATTTTGCAGGACTTCTATATTCTGGTTCACCAATACACATGTCTTACAGTCAAGACTGAGCATTCAAATCCTTATTTTAAACTAATGTGAAAGAAATCTAGCCAATTTTTATTTATGAGTCTAGATGAACTTTTTGTCTCTCATTTTGAACAAGCTCTGTTCCAGAGTTAGAGGAATTTTTATCAGAGCTCTGTCACCTTTCGGTAAAAATTATTGCAGTGGGGGCCTTTCTGGATTCTTCTGTAAAGGCAAACAAATGCTGCATTGTGAAGAAATAATGTGTATATGGGGGAGGGGAGGTAGATGATTAGTTTGCATTGGGGGAAGCAGCAGGCCAGGGAAGGACATAAGCAATCCTTTTGCCCATTCCATGTCCACTTCAGGTTTACCTATAACTTTCTCATTTTTACATCTTTTTATTTTAAACAAAACAGGCCATATTCTTAATACCAGTTTGGAAAATAAGCACTATTAATTGCTGTCTTCTCTATTTTTTCTTGACAGGAATAACCTCTCAACTCAAGGACGGAATTGGTGGGGTAGATGGCTTTTTATCAATTTACTCCTTTTTGTTGGCCTCTTTTTCTTGACAACCCCTTCAATCATAATTTCAACAATGGACAAGTTCTATGTAACCAAACCTATACAATATCTTAATGTGAGTAATGCACTATATCTGATATTAATCATCTCTGCTTTTTTATGCACTCATAAAAGATTTAGCTCTGAGGTTAAACTTAAATATCATTCTAATTTATGTAAGGCAAAGAAAAATTAGATAAGGTGAAATATAATCACATTTAATAAACATTGACAGATATTTTTCAAATATAGGCAAGCAAACTTCATCCTTTAAGTCCCAAGTCCAATATTTGTGTTCCCTGGTACACTGTCTATTTTACTGCCAGAATTCATTCTTCTGCATTGTTGAGATAGGAAACACAAAATTATATCCTCAGTAAGTTTAACATCAATTAAAATTCTACCTTCACAAGAAGGAGATAATCTCAGCATCATGCCAATCTAAGCCCTTAGACACTTCAAGAATTTGTCATGTCAGTTCCTTGCCACCAAAAGTTGTTCATCTTGTTTTAAAGGATTTTGTTTGGAAATGGTAATCACCAAGTATTTTCTTTTTTAATTGTTATCTTTGTTTTTGGATTAAGCTGCTAAAATACTTGGATCTCTTTCCAAATCCTACATGTCATTATTCTTTTCATAAGACCAATTTTATTTCAGTGGTGGTTAAGCTGATACAATAAACATGTTTAGCTTGGTTGCATTCAAGGTAGTTCTACAGAACTGGTTATATTTCTCTCTATTCTTTCCTCAGAATCCTGTTATTAGCCAATTCTTCCCAACACTCCTTTTGTGGTCCTTTACAGCTTTGCTACCAACAATTGTCTATTATTCAACAGTGTTTGAATCACACTGGACAAAGTAAGAATATCTTTCTTTTGGCTCATCAAATTACATTGGAGGATTTAAAAGATAGGAAAGGCAAGGGAGAATATTCAGAATTTGTAGTAATGTCTATTTTCCCCACATTTTTTTCTGCACAGTTCTGATTTTAACTTTACGTAAACTACAAAATAATAGTTATATTAATTATTAATGTCTGTTCACATAATGTAAAGTCACAGCTGCCATTTCTTTAGCTTGTGTTGACCTTTATATGTATTGAATTCTTCCTTAGGATATTGTAATGTATCAGCATAGTATATGTCAGATCCAAGCAGTGTGGTCTTTTGCAATTGATGGAATTATTATAATTATTTGTTTATTTATGGTCCAAGAGCAAGTCACAAAATTTAAAACACAGCACACCATTAATATATAAATATAAAGGTAAAGGTTCCCCCGCACATGCGTGCTAGTCGTTTCTGACTCTAGGGGCCGGTGCTCATCTCCGTTTCAAAGCCAAAGAGCCAGTGTTTGTCCAAGGACGTCTCCGTGGTCATGTGGCCGGCATGACCAGACGCCAAAGGCGCACGGAAAGCTGTTACCTTCCCACCGCAGTGGTCCCTATTTTTCTACTTGCATTTTTACGTGCTTTTGAACTGCTAGGTTGGCAGAAGCTGGGACGAGTAACAGGCGCTCACTCTGTTACGCGGCACTTGGGATTCGACCCGCCAAACTGCCGACCTTCTGATCGACAAGCTCAGCGTCCTAACCCACTGAGCCACCACGTCCCTTTAATATATAAATATATAACCATACATATACAGATAGCCCTTGATTTATAACTGGTTGCTTAGCAACCAGTTTCAAATTTTGGATGCTCAATAACCAGCCCACATTTATGGCCATTTTCAGCACCCTGCAGTCATGTGACCGTGATTTACAATGTTTTCACTGGAAACCAGTTTTTACTTGTCTGGCCTGGTCACATGATGCCTTACTTTAAAGTAATTGTGGGCTCAATTATGGTCATAACTTGAGGACTACCTGTATATACTTGCTTTAGGCATAGAAAAATCCTAGTGGAATTTAAGCAGAGGATAATCAGACTGAGCCAAGCTTTCTTATCTCTTACAGCCCTGTTGTTCACTCCCTAATTATATATATTTATTCAAACTTAGAGGTTGAGTCTGTTTCACACATCCTTTTAAAATGCCCACTGTACTTGCATTGATAATCAAGAGCTAATATACCCACTCTTCAATCTGACTCTATTCATCATGAAAAGATTGAGGTTTTCTTACTAAATTATCAATATCCAGGTGTTTTGAAGGCAATAAATTATTTATTTATTTATTTTCTTTATAGCCTTAGCTTATAGAAACTGCTAAACATCTTCAATGAATTGTTAATTCTATAGGTTTTCTCCCCCTTTTATATGTATTGTTATGCTTGCTTGGCTGTATGCATCATATTTTTACGGTTGCTCATCTCACAAAATGTATTTCATGTCCTGGCTTTAGAGAGGGGAAAAAATAGTCATGCAATAGGCAGGCAAAATGTGGATGTGATGCAGGTGCTTTGGGGTGAAGCTTGCAGAGGCGCTGGGCAGGAATACACGCACACTGTGGAAGGAGTGAAGTATTTAGGAGCAATACATTTCCAGTGAGGTTTGTAAAAACATCAGGAAAACTTGTCTGGAGAGATTGCAACAGAGTGGCATGGGGAGGCAACAGAGAAAGAGTTGGAAGAGTTGGGGAAGCAAGAGATAGGGTGTATATGTGCATGAGGGCTTAGCAGAGGCTGAGGAGAAGGCATAATCTGAATCAGACTGTCCATAATCAAATAGCACACAATAGTTTGACAAATACAAAGGGATGAACAAGAGGCTTGATCAGGAACCCATCAAAATCAAAACAAAGTAGGAATCAAGAGCAGGAATTATGAAGCACAAAGCCAGATGACAAAGTGCTCCCTGCAAAGGAAAGCAGTCTGTGCAGTTTAAATCCTGTGCAGTAGTGGATCAATCTCAACAACTCACCATTGCCTTGAGATCTCCAGGTCAGTTGACACATCCACATTTTAAGGGGCTTATGGAAAGTTAACAGTTGGTGAGGGCCAACCTCACCTTATGGGGATGATGTTTCACAGGTTGGACACCAAAGCAGAAAAGACCTATATCCTGGGTTATACTAGATGCAACTTCTCAGAAGGTAGAACTTACAACATACTTCTTCTGCCATATCTGATGGGATTGGCAGATGTAATCAGGAACAAGTGGTCCCTCAGATAATCTGGCCCCATGTCTTGCCAAAGGGCTAAAGTCAAAACCAGCACCTTGAATTGGATCGGGAAGTAAACTCTGAACCAATGCAGCTCACAGAGCTGAGGTGTGATATACGCTGTTCTAGGACCACATGTAAGTGTCTGTGATGCTACATTCTGTACCGACTGAAGCTTTCAGGTGCTTCTCAAGGGCAGCCTCATGTAGAGTGCATTATAGAATCTAAATAGGAGGTGACCAGGGTGTGAGTGACAATGAGCGGAGCCTTCCTAGCCAGGAGATGTGCTGTATTTTGTGACTTGGTCTTGGATCATAAATAAAGAAATTATTTTTATACTTAACATGTTGCCATTTCACTGAAAATAGTCAACTAAATGATTGAGCAAATAATATTCAATGTATAGCTTCTCAGATCCAGTTCAGTATTTGACTTACGGATGCTTACACTAAAGGATTTTTTTTTAGGTAGAACTGACAGAAATCAGTATAAAAATAGCACTGTATGTAGCAAATACCGCCAACTCCAGAGTAATCCAAAATCAATTTATTTCCAAATTTTAATTTTAAACATTTCCATTTGTAACTATCAAACCTAATAATATTTGACAACTATTGATCAATCATTTTCTTCTTTTTTAATAGGTCTGATGAAAACAGATTAATGATGCACAAGATTTATTCATTTTTGATCTTCATGGTACTAATATTACCTTCGCTTGGTTTGACTAGGTAAAAGCTATCTTAAATTCTAGCTTTCTGATTATGAGAGGATTTCTTTTCTGTTAATGTTTTTTTAAAAATATGCAGCCTTTAAATATCTGAAACAATCTTTGCCATGCCAGAGAAATATTTTCTTTTTCTTCCTAATTCTTTTTTCCTCCATTTTTTAATGTCCACTTTGCAGTACAAAATTTTCATGAACTATGTAGGAATAATCAGCAGCTCTCTACATTTAAGTGTTTGAGAGGTAGAATTCTTTTCACTTGCTTACCTTATACACATTTTGGTCTATGTCTATTGTTTTTATATCTATGTTTTCTTGATGGCTGAAATCCAGAATTGCCCACAGGGCTTGCCTTTTAGTTCTACAACTTTCCCACACCTTAGAAATCTTCTCTGGGAGGAATATAGTGAGTGGACAATTCATTCATAAACATTTAGGTTCTGTTTATGGAACTATAGAAACATAACCTTCTGACGTTTCATGTAATCGTTTCCCCCCCCCCCCTTTTCCATGGATACAGATATAGGGACAGGGGAATCATTTCTAAACAGTCATGGCATTTCAAAGGTCACTGTTAGTTCTGTTCCAGTGAGCCTTCAGCCATAATTGATTTTTTTGCCATGTCCATCTTGGGGAGGGGAGTGGGTTGGTCTGGTGTTATTTTTGCTTTTTACACCATCTGAATAATTCCACCAAGAGCAGAATTTCATTGGATTTTATCCAAAACACTTTCCTATTTTTATTTTATTTTAAAATTAAAGACATTTTAATTGATTTTCATTGACTGAAAAGTTCAAATCAAACACGATACAGGTAGTTCTCTGTTGTAAAGCACAATTATTACATGGTTGTGTTGCTTAGTGATAGCAGTTTTGGCAGTCCCAATTGCTGTTGTTAAGTTAATGATCATGAGTGGTTGTTATATGCTTATCACTTGCAACTTCTTGCTGGTTTCCCCAATGACTTTACTTGTCGGAAATCAACAAAGGTTGCAAATAATGACCAAAGAATATTGTGATGGCTGAAATTCTGAGGACCAGTAAGTACCACTCATTCAATGCTGTCAAATGTTTGAATAATGGCTGAATGAATGATTGTTAAACATGGACCATTCTGTAGCTTGGGATTTTTTTAAAATAACTTTTATGCTTTCATAATAAGTGTGGTGATAGTAACATATGACAATGAAATTATATGTAAGACAATTAAAACTATTACATTTGTTGTACTTAATTTTTCTCTTCTATTTGATGTAGTAAATTGAAGAAATTAACGCTAAACATTTCTTTCAGTCTGGATTTCTTCTTTCGCTGGGTATTTGATAAAGCATCTGAATCTAAAATTAGATTAGAGTAAGTATCTAAAAGTAAGCTTTCATCCTTTTGCTAACTGGCCCAGGATATGCATGTGTCTTTAACTACTATTTTACTTATTAATCATAAATTGGAACCACCCAGTGGGAAGCCACAGATTCTTATGTGATAATTTGTTTGTCTTGGGAAATGATTTTGAATAAATAGGAAACATTGCTCTTTGTGTCTTCAGAAGCATTGCTCCCCAAAAGCGTGTGACCTAAAATTATTCCATTGAAAAGAGAGGCATTGTGTATGGCTTTTATGCAACATAAGAAAGACTGTTATAGCTTTCTAAAAATTCAAATGCCTCTTAAACATATCCTAAAACCCCAGAAAAACTGGTGGTATCCACATTTATACGTTGTCTCTTCTACTTAGAAACATTGTTCCAGTCACTGCAGCCTTTCTGTTTTAGTGCAGCCCTTGGCCCCAAATACATCACTCACAGCAATCTATCAGAGATGTTCAAAGCTCAAGCACTGAAGTCTTCACAAGGGATTTATATCTGAGAAAAATCACAGTATGATTTTGGGCTGATCATTCTGCCTCAACCAAGTCTATCTCAGCCTGTGGGGAAAATAGGAGAAAGGGCTGCTATGTGAATTATACATCAATGTAATTAAACAATAGATTTTATTTTTGGAAAATTTTGTATCTCTTTTTCTATGATGTTCACCCTTGACTGATATTTTGTAGAATATATTTCATGAGAGCTACTGACTCCTCAGAATAAGTCAGGGTAACTTTTTTGAGGAGGCATGAGAAAAATAGTTAGATTAAGCCTTACAAAAGCAAAACAGATACCTTAAGCCTCTGCAAATCTCATTCACACCAGAAAAGCAAAGTATTCCCCCCAGATTGAAAAAAATGCTTTGTTTTTCCCAAGTTCATCTCAGAACTTCCTTTGTCCTCAGAGTAATTTGCAGTATTTCTAAAGTTCATCAGTTTTTTGTATTTTAAAATTCTTCCAGTTGTCTTAAAATAAAGGAGCATATGGTGAAACCATGGGCATGTGAACATCTAAAACAATACCAGTCCCTGTTTTCACTGCTTCCATTCAAGACAGATGTCCAGGAGAGAAAGAAAATGCTCACTGTTCACCATGGTATCCAAATGGGTGAAATGAAATGATATTGCATGCCTACTTTTTCATTGCAGATGTGTATTTTTGCCTGATCAGGGAGCTTTCTTTGTGAACTATGTGATTGCCTCAGCTTTTATTGGCAATGGAACACAACTGTTGCGTTTCCCAGGCCTTATTATGTACACCATTCGCATGATGATGGCCAAATCTTCTGCTGAGAGAAGAAATGTTAAGCAGGTATCAAATCTATCATATAGTACATGCTATATTTAATTCTTCCATTGGAGTGTTTTACATCTCTGCCCATTGGTTGCTGCCCTTCATTCTGAGACTCTGGCCTCTTATTAGTGCATGAAACTATGCTACTTATCATGAAAGTTTCTTACCTTTACTGAATAGAAGGTATCCTTTATTGAATTTGTTCTTTCCACTTAAATCAGAAGACAGAGCTTTATATATAGTTATGGCAGGATGCATTAGCCCTTAGCTATGTCATCTAAAGACAGAAAAATGAATATCAGCAACAGTAACCTACTTAGAGAAATAACATACAATGATATATCTTCCTCTGCCTTCCATATCATAAGCAAAACATAGCTCAAGGACAACTGGATGCCAGCCATCCACTGTAGAAAGGAAATTGTATGATAAATACTAACATTTCACTTTCCTATAATGGTGGAGGTTACCCTTCACAGCAAGCAAACTAGACTGGTCTCCATATTTACTATGGGAGAGGAACATACTGAATGTGACATGCAGCTAGAAGGAAGGAACCATCCCTTTAGGCATGTTCACACAGAAAAAGGCTTGAGCTAAAACAAAAGTAACTACATTGTACAGAAAATTAAGAAATATACAGACAATATTGCCATCCTGAATATCACCTCTCAATGACATATTGCTGTCCTGAAAAGAAAGGTCTGATTAGCCATCTTCCTAGTAGAATCAGCAGTGGCCATGTCTGGAATAGTAGCACACTGAGATTCATATGCCAAAGATAAGCAACTCCTAATTTACCTGGAAATAGGGAGTATGTCTGAGCCTATCCACTGTTCTTTTGTCAAATTTTACAGTGAAGGATTCCAGATGCTATGTACCATTTTGCTTGGATGATGAGCTTCTCAGCTGTTACTTGTAGAATGTTTAATTGGTTCTTCAAGAGCCTCTTCAGCGTAAGAGCTGGGTATAGCCACCATCAAAGAGATATCTTCACCACCATTGGGGTTTTCCTGAGCAATGATGGCCTAATAAGTTTGGGAAATGAGGGAGTCAGCCTTTGCCCGTGAAATTGTATCTGTGCAAGCAATGTTTAGTCCTTAAAGTCTGGGGAATATTGCAGTGTGTACAAAATTTTCCTGTCTAAGAGTCTGAAATTTTCATTACCAGCCTAGATTTTTGCATATAATTATATACTGTAGGTGAGGAGTTGATTGTCTCTGGTGTTGATATATATCTACAAAAATCAGTGTCCTTAGAAATTTTTGTGAATTATTTTTATGTTTAATGTATTTTGATTTCCTTATAGCAACAAGCTTATGAATTTGAATTTGGAGCAATGTATGCTGGGATGCTATGTGTATTCACAGTCATCATGGCATACAGTATTACGTGTCCTATTATTGTCCCATTTGGTAAGTTGACAAATGAGTTGGGATTGTATTTTGGGTTAGACTGAAGTGTCAGATACTTGGCTTTGGAATAACATTGAAATGAATGTATTAGTTACTTAATATTTGTATGCTTTTGTTTTAGATGAAGTAAATATTTCATTGCATAGATGCTTAAAAAGGCTGTTTAGTCTAAGTTGGTAGGAAGCCTTGAAAAAAACAAAAAGAGTTATAGAGCATCAAATCTATATAAGAGAAATGGAATGAGTCACCTGCTTACTAATATCCATGAATCTGAAGCCACAGCTAGTAGTTCCATTGATAGAAAAAGAAAGTGTCAATTATCATTTTACATTAAACATTTATGTTTTAAGTGATCTGAAAGAAGTTGGGGGTTTAAAGTATTCAACAATAACATTTGGTGGTGCAGTGGTTAGAATTCAGTATTGCAGGCAATCTGCCCAGAACCTGGAGTTTGATTTTAACAGGGCTCGAGGTTGAGTCAGCCTTCCATCCTTCCGGGGTCAGTAAAATGAGCACCCAGATTGTTGGGGGCAATATGACTCTGTAAACTGCCCAGAGAGTGCTATAAAGCACTTCGGGGCGGTATGTAAGTCTAAGCGCTATTGCTGTTGCTATTGCTATATATCCAATTGTGTTCTCCTGCTGATGTTTTTTTTCTCCTTCATGCATGCCTTCATCTTCTGTAAAGCTGAGCATATAAGAATGTGAGGTAAAAATCTACTGAAGTAATATTGGGCATAGAATAAAAAAGCAAGCCAGGATTTTAAAGAAAGAATCTAAATTGTGCATTTTACATGTCTGAAAAAAATATTTAAAAGCATTACAGCATATTACAGTGATGATGAGCCTATGACATGTGTGTCAAAGGTCTCATGTCACAACATTTTGGGTGACATGCCAGTGCTTATCAACATCCAACAACAGTTATTCTAGAAATCACACCCCATTCTTGTGTGATTTTTGAAGGCTCTAGAGCAGGAGTGTCAAACTGCCAGGACACAGTACAGACGCGTCATGAAAAAAACGCACCCACCTCATTGCCAGCGATGGGGAAAAAGCTCCGATACATCGTGTGACATCACATGACGTCGCGAGTTTGACATGTCTGCTCTAGAGACTGTGCAATTTCCAGAAGAGCACACCCAATTTTCACATGGCTTCTGCAGTCAACAAAAATGGATTTTCGGAGGCTGCTGAGGCCATGTGAGAATGGGGTGTGCTCTTGCACACCCACAAGAAGTCATGCAACCTCCAGAGCCTCCAAAAATAGTGCAAGAACAGGGCATGCTTTTGCACAATTTTCAAAGGCTGCAGAGGCCACACAAAAATGAGCTGTGCTCTCACATGGCTTTTGTAGGCTGTGCTCTTGTACAGCTTCTGAAGCCTCCCAAAATTGCTTGAGAATTGGATGTGCTTTTGTGAGGTTTGGGGAGGCTGCAGAAGCCACAGAATATTCCTTGAAGCTGCTTCAAGAACAAAGGCCTGTGTGAGCCTGAGCTCCCTTGCGTAGGCCACAGGCCTGAATGTACCGGTAAGTGGTGCACAGCAGATTCTAAGAATCGCATACATAATTGGAGAGTAATTTTTAAAAATAAATTAATATGGAAAGAATTGCTTCCCTTTTGTTCAAGGGTGGGGAAGTGACACGCCAGCAGAGTCAACTTAGGCTTTTTTCTGAATTTTTCACATACAAGCCCAAAAAGTTGATCATCACTGGCCTATTTAAAGAAATAGCATAAAAAAAGAAATTGAAGATATCTGGTAGATTTTAGATAATATTTGTAATGTAAGTACAGATGTCTGTTATGGCTACTGCTTATAATTAGAAAATAAATCCAGAAACCATGCTTTGTGTTTTTTTCCTGCCTTGTTTTTTTTCCCCCTAAGAACACAGGCTTTGGGAGGCAAAAAATGCCTTTTTTAAGTGCTAATAATGTTGAATTTGCCTTTTTATATCTTTTAGTATATTATATCGTGCACTCATCTTTCGTACCCATACTAAGAACATCTCAACAGCATGCCATAGATCAGGGGTGTCAAACTGCCGGTCCATGGGCCGGATGCGTCATCGGGAAACCATGCCCACCCCATTGCTGGCAATGGTGAAAAAGCTCCAGTACGTTGCGCAATGTCACATGACGTCACGAGTTTGACATGTCTGCCATAGATAATGGGAACATATATCCAAAAGCTGTCTGTAATGCTTGTGTAGGTAGTGGGGAAAGATACCCATGGTGTCAGTTTTATGCATTAGTTGTTAAATTACCTTTCAAAATTGTGGACTATTTATGTGCAATATATTGAGTTTTAAATAGTAATATGTGTTAAGAAAACAAGACAATGTTATAACCATTAATTATACATTCGTATTCATTTTTGAGATTTATTTTATCACTGGGAGTGAAGGTTGATTTGAGGGAGTCTTTTGGATGTTGATAGAAATTTTTGCTAAACTTTTTAATAGTCCTTCTTAGTAATCCTGTCATATTTTTCTTATTTTCAGGGTTAATTTATCTATTGCTGAAACATACAGTTGATCGCCACAACCTCTATTATGCATACCTTCCTACCAAACTAGAGAAGCAGATTCATATTGCAGCTGTGAGTCAGGCATTAGCAGCTCCCATCCTCTGCCTTTTCTGGCTGTTTTTCTTCTCATTTTTAAGATTAGGTAAATATCTGTGGTTTTTGAAAAAGAATGCAGACATTGCAGCAGATAAATATGTTTCATTGTTTTATCATGGGTGTTCTGTGAATCCGTTGATATGCATTTGGATAAGAGAACGATACCATAAAATATAAAGATTCAGGAGTAACCAAAGGGCTGGTCTTTTTTTTCTGTGGTCCTTGGAGTTAATGCAGGAGCAAGCCCGTGTATGTTTTCTGGCAACATTTTTTTAGAAATGGCTTGCCAATACCTTCTGCATAGAGGTAGCACAAGATAGAGATGGGTGAGCAACTCTTTGAGCATATGCTCTCCATTTTTACCTTTTATTTTAGTAGTTTTACTCTCCATTTCTAATTTTTAAATTATTTTTTTAAACTGTACTGCCTGAGAGTTCACCTATCTGGTCCATCCATAACTTTAATCCTTTTTAATCTGGGATTTAAGAATGGGGAAAAGGAAAAAGAGACAGAGTATCTCCACTTCAACACAGATTTCAACCAAGCCTCTGAAGCAGCAGAAAATGAATGAATACACAATAAATAAGCGGACAAATTCAGTAAGTAACTTTGATTCTACTCCCTGACCAGATAGACACAACACTCATCATTCCTTGGAGTGGGATCTACAGGTGGAAATAGGAAGCCAACAGCTTACATAACTTTTGTCTTCCCTGACAGAAAATGCCTCCCCTCCCCTGCGTCTGGCTGTCTATTCAGCAGCTGCATTCCTCATGCAGGATGGGGATGATACGAACTTAAAAAGGGAGAATGGAACAGACTTCATAGCCAGGCAATCTCTGCTTACAGCACAAGCAGTGACTTCAATCTTTGAATGTTTAGCTTCAATTAAAAGTAAAGTTGACTCATTAAAGGAGTCCTTCATAAAGTAAGCTGAAAACCACCCTGACACTGCAGAAGCCATAAACACATCTGTTGCTCTCACTGATAAACTGTGAGACTTAACGGAATTTAGAACTGACCTCACCCCTGAATCTATTAGGAGAAAAAGGAACAACTGTTGTGGGCTCAACTCTCCAGCAGAAAAAGGACAGAGATGAGACAAGTGTATTGAGGACTCACTGGAAGAAAAGCTGATTGATTCATTTGGTGCATTTCCACATATAGAGCAAGCAGACATCATACACAGACCGGACGAACTAAGAAAAACATGCGGACAATATGCTCTACAGCTAAGCCATTAATTGATTTGGCCTTATCATGCACTCAGGATTATGGCAATGTATTCAATCAACAAATTGCTAATACAGTATCAAAAAATCCAGTTACACAGACAGTCACTGGAGAATCCATAGTGTCCAATCCAGCTCCTGATAATCTGCAGCCTGGCAAAATGTTGCTACAGCTGGAGATTCCTAAGCACAAAGATCCTGAAGGAACACTTCATCCTATGCCTTCTCTGGACCTAAACATGCTTTCAGCATTTGCTACAATGTGATTTCTCCAACTGCATCCCCTAGAAAATGCCTGTAAATAATTATGGGGATGTTGAAGATTGTACTGGTAAAGGTGAAGAACCATTGTCCCAGCACTTGGCAATTTCCCAGAGACAGAGGCGTGATTCCAGGTCTTATGTCATCTCTGGAGCTTTCTTTTCTAAGGCTGATGTTGCCTTCTCTGATACCCAGAACATACTTGCCTCTCCGATAGTTGATCCTAATGACAAACAGCATGACACAACCTGTGTTTTACCATTCCTTAGGATTTGCCTTTAATAATGGCTAATACAGGGAACTCAGATTGACATTTGGATGCTCTTAAACTCCTTTTTTTATTTATTAAAGTTTTAAGAATTACAGTCTTTAGTGCTTAGTAAACAACATGTTGTCTGGGTATAAATATTTAACATTAATTTTTCAGTATAAATTGTTCAATACTACACAGTCCAGTATTTTTTCCCTGATCCTCCTTTCTTCTCCATATTTTTTCCATTTTCTGTTCATTACACCATTACAATTTTTGGTACTGTTAATGTATACAAAGTTAGATATAAGTATCTTCATCATATTTTACTAATATACTAATAACAATAATATCAATTCATAAATAAATGTCAATTCATTAATATCCTGTTTTTGTACTCTTGTTACAAGTTTGATTTCCTATCAGTATTTGAAATTATCAGTTATGATTTCCTCAATATTAAACATTTATATAGCTGAAAATTTTATTCAAATCAATCCTCTTATCTTCATATTTCCCATATAAAAAATACTATCTTAATTCTAAATCCTATCTTTCATTATAAAAGTCTAATTATATCTAAAAGTCTTCTGTTCTTTTAATCTTATTCAAAGAAGTATTTAAACCTATAATGCCCCCTCTAAAAGGTCAAATCTTCTGTTTTTTAAATCTGACCCTTGCTTTCTTTGCCAAGTCACTTTCCAAGCCAGGGCAATTAGATCACCCAGGGGTTTTCTTTCTATTTTTGTAACAATTGCTTGGAATGAGGAAGACAATTTAGGTATGGTATTTTGGGGGGGAAATCCTCCCATTTATATTCCTTAAACAATTCCCAGTTCCTTTCTCCCTCCATTTCTCTCTTCATTTCCTTTCTCCCAAGTTGTGACATTTCCCTTAACAGCTCTGTATTCCCTTTTTGAACATCTTTTTCCTTGCCATCAGATATATTTTGCAGACCTAAGGGGTAAAAGGTCTTTTGCATTTTCGTTGTTATAGCTAAGTCTTGCAGTTCTTTTATCTATTCCATCAAAATTCATTTTCTCTATTTTGTCTTCTGATTTCTGGATAATTTGTTTATATTTTGTGGTCATCATCTGGAAGCTTTCTAATTGTAAATTTAATTTGGAGATTTGCTCGCTTATATTGTCTAAATTGTTTTTAGTCTCGTTATGATTTCTTTTTATATCCTCTTTGCATTCAACAATTGTTTGGTGAATTAGTTGTAGCATAGAATATATTTCTTTCTGAAAGGTGTTTGTTTTTTCTTGAGGCATCATTCCTGGAGATTAGTTTTATGGTCTTTATATGTATCTTTTATAATCCAATAGATTCCAAAGTATAGGTTCAGTTCTGAAAGCATCTCTCCATAATCGACAAGGCACCTCTCCTTCTTCATCGCCTCTTCGGCGTGACTTTAGGCCCTTTTCAAGGCCCCCAGCAGGGCAAAATCGGGCGCAGAAGGCAGAGCCTTGCCTTTGTTCATCCTTCTCGCCGCGACACAAAACTGGAAGCTGGATGCTCTTAAACTCCTAACCATTCTCTCGTGGAATATTGCAGGCTGGAATGCTAAATCCAAAGATTCTGCTTTTATAATTCAATGTACTCCTACTCCAAAAAACTGGCTTGAAAGCAACTTGCATATAAGTGGGTACAAATCCTTCTTATTCCCAGCAGTTCCTGGAGCAGGATGCAGCAGATTTGTGGTTTGAGTATATAAATATCAACTATGCCACATTCAGACATTATATAGTTCGCTCCAATGGACCACTATACAATATCTGTGCTGCTAGAATTCAATAATGGCCTATTATTATTGGTTAATGTTTGTTCCATGTCTCAAAACAGGTCTCAATTTAACAGCCTATGGACCAAGTCTGAAGTATATATAAGTACTCTCTCAGCTTATGTAATAGTTTCTGATTATTTAAATGCAAGGGTGGGGGAGAATGCTAAGGCATTTTGTTCTCCATTTCATCAATATCTCCCACAACCAGCCATAACTCTCCCTTTAATAATTCTGCAATCCAAAGATTTAAAAGAGGATTATAAGGTGCTCTCTCTATTAACAAAGTAAATTTATATTTACTGAACGGATCTAACAGCAATGACTTCCCTGGTCAATTCTCCTATTGGGCTGGCTCAAGACCTTCCCTAATTGATCACACTCTAATCTCATGGAAACAAAACGTTTATCTAGATAATTGACCTGATAGTGATAATCTTCCAAATATCACAGCCATAAAACCTTTTGATAATTGTTTTATGGAAACAGAACCCACTCCAATTCTGGAATTGGATCAAGAGCTGGGGCTAGTCTGAGTTAAATGGACCCAGCAGCTTAGTGAGTAAAGCTGCTTCTACTTGAAGCAGCATTGCAATTCCATACTATTATAGTTAGTGAGAGCCCTGAGAATTCTTCCTTGCAAATGTTTGCCCAACTGGTGTAGCTTCTCCAGCAGTGCTTTCCACGCAGATATCAAGGAAGAAAGGAAATCAAGGGGGTAGGGTCTATTCCCCTCAACCCTAGTTCGATACAAAATATTTTGAGTTCAAAAGCAAATTGATCAGGGAATTTAGGTTATATAAAGAGAGCCTAGTGGTGCATCCATCCAAGATTTTATGCTCCTGAAGAAACAATACAAATACCTTTTGCAAAACAAGTAACGAGAGTTCCCTAGAATTTCCTGGCAGTGATTGATAACTGTATCTCAAGCCAGGAATTCTATTTTGGCACCTAATAGCCTCCCACCCATTTGATAAACCCCTTTCACTTCCTTATCTTATATCTGCCTCTGTATGGGAGGACCACTTCAGATCTCTGTTGTCACAAGACAAGTTTCTTCATTTCAACTTAGAACTTAATGCCAACCTGTTCCCAAATTGGGCCCCAGTTACTAATGCTGAAATAAAGACACATATTAATCAGCCAAGGGGATGATTTTATTGTACTTGAAATGCTACAAAATAATCTGAAATGGTAGATTCCTATTTTGTTTCCCTGTTTACTTATATTGATTGCACTACACAATTCTAGAGGATTGGGTTTATTATTGTGCCCATTTACAAAAAGGGCACCTGAGGCCTGCCTGCTAATTATAGGCCTAGCACCTCTTTAAGTATAATACGTTAGCTCTGTGCTAGACATTTATACAACAAGCTAATCAATTGGATTGACTTAGAGCATTTAATGGCAGAGGAGCTTTAGGTCGGGATATTCTATTTACGGTAAAGGTAAAGATTTCCCCTTTCCGTCATGTCTAACTCTAGGGGGTGGTGCTCATTTCCATTTCTTAGTCGAGGGAACCATTGTTGTCTGAAGGCATTTCCATGATCATGTGGTCAACATGACTATACACCAAGGTGCATGGAACGCTGTTACCTTCCCACCAAAATGGTACCTATTTGTCTGTTCGCATTTGCATGCTTCCAAACTGCTAGGTGGGCAGGAGCTGGGGCAAGTAATGGGAACTTACCCCATCACGCAGCGCTCAGGTCTCAAACCTGGGCTGTCAGCTGTCCAGCTGACGGGTTCAGTGTCTTAACCGCTGAACCATCAGTGCTTCCTTTCTATTTATACCCTTATATTTCAACACCCAGTCGAAAATATATATATATATATATCCAAACCAGGTTCATTGTATACTGCATTCATTGATTTTAGGTCTGCATTTGATTCCCAGAGAAAGACTTTGATCTGAGCTACCATTGATAGATAATTGTTTTTGCACAATCTTTATAAGAATTCCAGAATCAGCATTCGATGCAGTATGCAAGGCCATTACACCAATGAGAGTCTAAGCTAGAGGGGAGTAAGGCGCAGATGCCTTTTAGCTCCTCTGCTGTTTAATCTCAATATAAAACTACTTGTGGCCCAAATTAGAACATTACCCTGCCAAAATTAGCTAATAGACATATTGCAACTGTGTTGTATGCAGATATAGTTCTTTTATCAAACACAAACACAAATTGGATTTATATGAGCCCTGAATGCTCTGGCTAGCTATTGCTCCAAAGAAACTTTTGAAATCAATTATAGTAAAACTTAAGATCATGATCTTTGCAAAAAGATTGAAATTGCATGCCAGGAAGATAAATGGCAGAACATCAAGCAAGTTAAATCCTTTAAATATTTGGGCATGGTTTCCATAGCTTTACTAAATACACTACACATTAAAACTATGTTATTCAAATGATCAAAAAACAGAGGCAGCAATTGAATCATTTCAGTTCTCCAGAGGAGCAGTACATTCCAGCAACACTGAAGCTATATTTAGCTAAGGCTGCACAACTAGTCACTGGGACCATGTTCTTTTACTTCTCTGGAAAGTGTGCAGTCCAAATTCTGAAGGGCCTATATTTCAGGTAGCTCATTATGTCCCAAATGTACTAAAGAGGGAGGCAGGGTTATCTAAAGTCGAAACAGGTGCATAGACTTACATTATAGCACATTGGTTAAAATTACTCTTTTTCCCCACAGGTTTGAGTTCTTTCCTTTTAGAGGACAATTACAAATCAGTATGGTTCAGGATCATCTCCCCAAAACTTCAGTATCTTGGCTTCTCTAAGGAAGTGCTCTTAATGATGGGGTATGAGTGTGCACTTAAACCTGTTAAAAACCTGGAAGCCCAACAAGAACTTTTATTTTTTTAGCAAACTCCTCTGTTCAAAGCCGCGAGATATTTACATTGTGTAACTGTCCCCAAACTCCAAAGGGTACTAACTTTAGCTGCTGCAATGTGCTTCCCAAAGCACTTTTGGAGTGCCAATATAAAACATTCCATGCGGGCTGAGATTGTACCCCTCTGGACAAGGGGTTATCAAAACTGCAGCGCATGTCCTGCTATACTGTCCCTTCTGTAAGGACTCAGACCCATCTCATAATACCTCACCTGATAAATACTGGGAAACACTGATCATTTTTATGTACAATTGCTGTTATTGGATCAGTCTGGTGTAGTTTCTTTGAATGTAGATAAATTTTGTCTGCAAAATTAGGCAGACTTTGACTGCCAATTGCTCACTAACAATCCATCAGTAATATATATTGTCTTTTTTAAAATGCTTTTTGTTTGTAATGCTGGTCTGTGACTGTAATAAAAAAATTATTATTACCTAGCACAGTGAGCTTTTATGCCTTCAACAGTTGAAACTAAAGGCAAATACAGAACTATTTGCGTTATTGAGTTTCAAGTCTGATGTATTTATTTGTTAATCCATTCAAATAGTGGCTACTAGCATTTACTGTCTTTCTTCCCTTATGTCACTGCTACAATTGTACCACTGCCTAGTCTATCACGCTTTTAACTTTTAAGTTGACAATTTTTTCTCTCTCTCTCTTTTAGGATTTAATGCACCTACAACATTACTTACATTCTTAGTTGTATGCATAACAATTGCTGTTTGCATAACATATACCTGTTTTAGCTTGTTCTGGTATCTGACCCCCATGCAATACAAGGTAAATGAATCAAAACTTCATTTAATTTTAAAATAGCTGTATTTTAAATATTAAAATAAAACACATAAATGATGCATTAAAGAAAAGCAGTTTCTATATGTTGATAAATATAGTTATTTGTAGACTTTTAAATATTATGTTGTGCACATATTTTGAAAATTATTTCAATTACCATTCTTTCATTGATACTTATAGGAAGAAAAATATCTGTCCAGGGATAGAGAAAATAAAACTGATTTTGCACCAGGTCCAAAATCATCTGTAAGTATCAGAATATAAATATTATTACATGGGAAAATAAATGTTCTAAGAAAGAGCTTGTGCCTATTAGAGAGTTCTGAAGTTACAAAACATTTGCATTAATGATTTCAGTATTAAGAATTTATGTTCTGAATTCTGACCTATTGAGAAAACATTTCTTCGCAGATAAAATGATAAGGGCAACTGAAACAGGTTAAGACAACTGTTTGCTACCTAATAACAGTATATGCAATGCTCAGTTTTGTTAATGTTTTGTTTCACTTGGCAGTCATACCAATTCTTGATTTGTGTAATATTAGAAAATAGTTATATACAAGAACAAGTAGCTAGGACTAGGTAGACGCCATTGAATCAGATATAACCTCTAGTGACTATACAGTGACAAACACTTGCTAAATGTGGTGATAATCCATAGTCCTTGCAAGGAATTTTTTTGATCACTTCATAATCTTCCACCTTATCTACTGTCTGCCTCTCAGTTTCCCTCAATGTTGCCAAGTATAGAGTCTTTTTGTAATCTACTATCTACTTTCATCAAGAATGTTAGTTTCTGCTTGTTGGTTACTGTCCTGAGACATTAGTCTTTATTTGCTACTTTCTGCAGTTCATGGGATTTTTACTAGCTGACTATGGATTTGTAATTCAAAAGTGGCTATCTTCTTTCTCTTGCCCTTAGTGTCTTTTTCATAGTTGTACATTAGCACTTGAAAGAATTACTTTTAACTTCAGATTTTTATTGTTGTCTTTATACGGTACTTTTTCTGATAGTCCTGCTGTAATTAATAAATAAAAAGTAAATCTCGATACATTTTTCTTTTCTCCATTCTTCATTTTATATTAACTGTGTGATCTCATGTCCACCTACATTTTCTGCAGCTGTCCTATACATTTGGCATTTTTGTCCATCTACAGATGCATCTATGAGGGCAAGATCAGAAAACTTTGCCTGCATGAAGAATTAATAAGGAAATCATTTGAATATTCTCTTGCAATCCTACCTCTTCTATCTTCAGAACATAATTAAATATAACTGATATTTTTCCAATCACTAGGCCACATTGATTTCTTCCATATTTGTTGAAATAGACCTGTTGTTACTGTAAAAGGCTTCTTTTGCAGCCAAAAAACAGCTCAGTGGATATTTCATCTGCACCTGCTGCTTTCCTATTTCACAACTGCCCTTTTGTTTGTTGCGTCTCCGTTTCTATTTTGACTGGTTCTTGAATATACTTTCTCTCTGCAAGTGCTTTTCATTCATAATTTCTTTCTTAAAAAATTAACTATAGCCATGAGAACCAGTTTGATGTAGTGGTTAAAGCCTCAAAGTAGAAAATAGGACACCATGAGTCATTCAGGGCCTATGTAAAGTGCCTATGTAAAGATGGGGTGGTAGTAATCCTTGAAAAGCATGTAGTTTATATACTTGGTTAGAACCTATTGAGATGTATACTTAACTATATCCTTTTTGAGGATCATTGCCACCCCATCTCTATATATGGACTTTGTGTTTGGCACTCATGCTTGTCTAAATATTTCAGCCATGTCAATACAATTTTGGGACATACAATTTTACAAAGTTTGATTCTAGAGTTTCTGCTAGGTGAAATAACTTTCCTCATTTTTGCAGAATCTTACCTGCTCTCATACATGTTATGATCTTAGCTTCACTTCTCCCTTTTCAACCCTTCCACTGAGCATGACCCTGTCATGCTTCTCCCCACATCGCTCTCAGGATTAGTCATGCTACTGAGTTCTCCCACCATAACAAGTTGGTAACTTCATGAGATGGAGAAAAATAGGAATAGGGCTTAAATATGTTTGGCTTGTAAGGGACGCGGTGGCTCAGTGGGTTAGGATGCTGAGCTTGTCGATCAGAAAGTCGGCAGTTTGGCGGGTCGAATCCCAAGTGCCACGTAACAGAGTGAGCACCTGTTACTCGTCCCAGCTTCTGCCAACCTAGCAGTTCGAAAGCACGTAAAAATGCAAGTAGAAAAATAGGGACCACTGCGGTGGGAAGGTAACAGCGTTCTGTGCGCCTTTGGCGTGTAGTCATGCCGGCCACATGACCACGGAGATGTCCTTGGACAAGCGCTGGCTCTTCGGCTTTGAAACGGAGATGAGCACCGGCCCCTAGAGTTGGAAACGACTAGCACGCATGTGCGGGGGAACGTTTACCTTTACCTATGTTTGGCTTAAGATTTGTGAGACATAAATGTACATTTAGCCTGTAGAATTGGAGTAATTAAATTTATATGTGTTTGTTTTATTCCTGTAGACAATGCTTGGAAGTAAAGTATGGAGTGAGTTAAGATTAAAATCTTAGATAATTTAGAATTATAATTGCCTTGTGATTTAATTATCTGAAAACTTTTTACCCTTCCAGATCTATGTTCCTCGTGTTCTGCAGCATGTTTCTACCGAAAAAAGTGCTTTATCTTCTACAGGTCAGATATCCTATGGAGCTATATCAGGAATAGGCACAGTGGGGAAAGAAGATGTCATCTGTGTCTCTTATGCTGAGGAATCAGGTGTTGAAGAGATGTGAAAAATGTGGGTCTTGGTATCATGAACTAACACAAGATGGCACACTTAGCCCTGTTTCAAAAGAGCAGATTTCACAAATGGATTCCTGTGTTGTAGCACATTTTTGTTAAGAAACATTACCTCTTCATGTAGAGGATCAGAATTTATGAAGCTACATTCAGGGATTTTCACAAAGATACTATCTTGGAAGTAGGTAATTTTTACGGGTAATCACTTCTCTTATGCTTTGCACACTGAATAAGAATGCTTAGAAAACAAATTTGAGCCTATTTAATTATTTGCCTTTATAGAAATATTTATGGGCAAGTGCCAGAGCACTGGTTGCTAAACACTTGAGGATTTATGTCTGAAGGAACATGTGTTTCTATTAAATGTAGGAAAAACAGATAAATTATAAGCTGGGGAGTATTCTGATTTCCTTCTATTAACCCCATAGCTTATCAAGTCAAAAGTATTTTCTTTCTTGTAAAAGAATTTTTCTACAAAAAGTAGAGAAAATATGTGTCAAAACCTAAATGACTTGGAGATGACAGACTATATGTGGCCGAGAACTGTTATTTATGGGACTACTTAAGTTAATTTTCTAGTCACAGTTTTAAGGGCCTCACACAAAAGAAGCTAACGTGTCAAACAATAAAGGATGTAAACATTTTATTATTTCTAATCTCTGAGGTTTATTTTTAAAAGAATCTTTAAATCTGCCAAAGTGTCACAAATATGTTACACTGTTTTTGAATTATGAGATAGATAAAATTTTTGGAAGAAGTAATGTTAAATTTAAATGTAATTAAACAATCACTTTCAATAAAACACTGAATTCAAATGCAAATTTATCATTGTTCTTATTGAATTTTGAAACTACCTTTTATAAAAATATTGCCAAAATGTACATTCTTGAGATTGACTCCGGAGGTGTTCATGGACTTATCCCTTAATTTTTTGGTAACAATATGGAAATTATGTATTTTTGCTTTCTTTCAGGATTTTGGAGATGAGGGACGTTAGGGGTTTCTGTACTATGGATTTTAACTTTGTAAGCTACCCGGAGTCACCATTTGTGAGTTGGGCAGTCACATAAATATGTTTAATAAAAAATAAAATTCATATTGAACACAGGATTAACAGCACAATGCAATTTATAGAGTATTTATATTTATTTATTTATTTGTTAAATTTATGTGCTGCCCATCTCACTCTAAATGGCTTACAAAAATAAGACAGAAAAGGAAAATGATTAAAAAGTGTAAACATAACAAGGAATAAAACAATCAAAATAAAGAATGGGAGTACAATCACAAAAACTTAAAAAGATAGGCAGAGGGATTGCTGGAAGCACAGAAGGGAGTGAGACCAGCTAATAAGTCAAGTAGCCATCTCCCTTATGTGGTTCCCAGCCAACCAGCAGAGCCAGGTCTTTAGGCCGTTGCAGAAGGATAGGAGGATGGGGACAAACCTCACCCTGTGGGGCAGGATGTTTCAGAGGACCAAAACTACTCTTCAAAACAGGCTCTTCTCCTGGTTCTTGTCATTTGGAGTTCCTTGACAGACAGGATCCTCAGCTGACTTCCTTTGCCAGCACCGTTAGGGCGGGTTTGTCTTAGCAGGAGGAGATGTTTATCAAGTAATCTGGACTTATGCCATGGAGGCTTTAAAGGTTATAACCAACACCTCAAACTGCATCTAGAAGCAAACCAGCAACCAGTGTAGCTTGCAAAGAAGTGGTGTAACATGGGTGACTCTAGGGGTCCTAAGAACTGCCCATACAGCTGCACTCTGTGCCAGTTGTATCTTCCAAATGCTTTTCATGAGTAGCCCATGTGGAGCGCTTTTCAATAATCCAAATGTGAGATGACTTAGAGCTTGGGTGACTGAGTGCAGGGAAAGGCCACAGCTGGTGCACAAACTGAAACGCTAGTCACAACTGCTGCCTGATCTTTGAGCAAGTCCAGAAGAACCCCTAATTTGCGAACTGGATCTGAATAGGGTAGTGCAACCCCATCTAGAACTAAAGATGTCAAAGACCCAGATCTTGAAGCTCCATGCACCCAAAGCCACTCAGCCTTTCCAGGGTTCAATCATAGCCCATTGCCACTCATCCAGGTCCCTACAGCCTCCAGGCACTGATTATATATAGTATACTCTATTTCTCTCTGGGAAACTGATTTTTATGAACTTTTCCAATTCCCTTTTATGGTCATCTAAGTTACTGACCATCCCAATATTTTGTGTTAATAAATTTCACAGTCTACCTATGTGCTGTGTGAACAAGGGTTTCTGTTGTTCAGATTCATTGATGACTCCTGGTCTGAGTATTAGAGCAAAGGAAAAAATCTCCCTGTCCTCTCTTTCCACACTAAGCAATATTTTATACATGCAGACATCAGTCTTCCCTTAGCCTTTTATTCCAAAAATAGGAATCTGAACATTCTAGACTTTTCTGGTAGGGAAAGGGTTCAAGTGGACCAGAGGAATGCTGTGGATATAATTTACTTGGACTTCAGTAAGGCATTTGATAAACTAGATCACAACCTACTGTTTGATAAGAGAAAAATATGGGTTAGACAGCATCACCACCACCAGCTGGCTGACTGGCTGTACTCAGCGTGTGGTCCTCAATGGAACTGCATCTACATAGGGGGAAGTGTATAGTGGTGAGCCCCAGGGTTCTGTTCTGGGCCCAGTGCTCTTCACCATCATCAACAATTTGGACGAGGGGATAGATTGGGAACTCATCAAATTTGCAGATGACACCAAGCTGGCAGGAATAGCCAACACTCCAGAATATAGGCTTAAGATACAGAAGGATCTGGACAGACTTTAACACTGGGCACTATCTAACAAAATGAAATTCAATGGTGAAAAAAGTAAGGTTCTGCATTTAGGCAGGAAAAATCAAATGCACAGGTATAGTATAGGTGGTACCTTGCTCGATAGTAGTAACTGTGAGAGGGATCTCGGAGTCCTAGTGGACAATCACTTAAATATGAGCCAGCAGTGTGCTGCAGCTGCCAAAAAAGCCAACACAGTGCTAGGCTGTATTAACAGAGGGACAGACTCAAGATCACGTGTGGTATTAATACCACTTTAAAATGCCTTGGTAAGGCCACACTTGGAATACTGCACCCAGTTTTGGTCACCACGATGTAAAAAAGATGTTGAGACTCTAGAAAGGGCACAGAGAAGAGCAACAAAGATGATTATGGGACTGGAGGCTAAAACATAAGGAATGGTTGCTGGAATTGGGTATATCTAGTTTAATGAAGAGAAGGACAAGGGGTGATATGATAGCTGTGTTCCAATATCTCAGGGGTTGCCACAAAAAAGGGAGTCCAGCTATTCTCCAAAGCTCCTGAAGGCAGGACAAGAAGCAATGGA